>NW_027174576.1:0-683122 GCF_000390325.3 Nicotiana tomentosiformis
TATAGCCTTTAAAGTTCTACAACAGCTCTGGCAGTTAGGCATGCATGTTCTGCAAACTCAGCCGCTGCTTGAGCAGCAGAGGTAGCATCCATAAATTTCATGTTCCAATTCTGCCTGCCAACAGAAAAATTACCATTAACATCTATAGGAAATGATTGCCCATGTTCCAACCTTTCATCCTTGTAACCTAAGTGGCATGAACCACTATCATCAACACAATATTGCCTTGAAAGTTCTACAACAGCTCTGGCAGCTAGGCTTGCATGTTCTACAAACTCAGTCGCTGCTTGAGCAGCAGAGGTAGCATCCATAAATTTCATGTTCCAATTCAGCCTGCCAACAGAAAAATTACCATTACCATCTCCAGGAAATGATTGCCCATGTTCCAACGTTTCATCCTTGAAAACTAAGTGGCATGAACCACCACCATCAACAAAATATTGCCTTTAAAGTTCAACAACAGCTCTGGCAGTTAGGCATGCATGTTCTGCAAACTCAGCCGCTGCTTGAGCAGCAGAGGTAGCATCCTTTAATTTCATGTTCCAATTTTGCCTGCCAACAGAAAAATTACCATTAACATCTCTAGGAAATGATTGCCCATGTTTAAACCTTTCATCCCTGAAACCTAAGTGGCATGAACCACTATCATCAATACAATATTGCCTTGAAAGTTCTACAACAGCTCTGGCAGCTAGGCTTGCATATTCTGCAAACTCAGCCACTGCTTGAGCAGCAGAGGTAGCATCCATAAATTTCATGTTCCAATTCTGCCTGCCAACAGAAAAATTATCATTACCATCTCTAGGAAATGATTGCCCATGTTCCAACCTTTCATCCTTGAAACCTAAGTGGCATAAACCACAATCATCAACACAATATTGCCTTTAAATTTCTACAACAGCTCTGGCAGCTAGGCTGGCATATTCTGCAAACTCAGCCGCTGCTTGAGCAGCAGAGGTAGCATCCATAAATTTCATGTTCCAATTCTGCCTGCCAACAGAAATATTACCATTACCATCTCCAGGAAATGACTGCCCATGTTCCAACCTTTCATCCTTGAAACCTAAGTGGCATGAACCACTACCATCAACACAATATTGCCTTGAAAGTTCTACAACAGCTCTAACAGCTAGGCTTGCATATTCTGCAAACTCAGCCGCTGCTTGAGCAGCAAAGGTAGCATCCATAAATTTCATGTTCCAATTCTGCCTGCCAACAGAAAAATTACCATTAACATCTCTAGGAAATGATTGCCCATGTTTAAACCTTTCATCCCTGAAACCTAAGTGGCATGAACCACCATCATCAACTCAATATTGCCTTGAAAGTTCTACAACAACTCTGGCACCTAGGCTTGAATGTTATGCAAACTCAGCCGCTGCTTGAGCAGCAAAGGTAGCATCCTTAAATTTCATGTTCCAATTTCGCCTGCAAACAGAAAAATTACCATTACCATTTCTAGGAAATGATTGCCCATGTTCCAACCTTTCATCCTTGAAAACTAAGTGGCATGAACCACTATCATCAACTCAATATTGCCTTTAAAGTTCTACAACAGCTCTGGTAGCTAGCCTTGCATGTTCTGCAAACTCAGCCACTGCTTGAGCAGTAGAGGTAGCATCCTTAAATTTCATGTTACAATTCTGCCTGCCAACAGAAAAATTACCATTACCATCTCCAGGAAATGATTGCCTATGTTCCAACCTTTCATCCTTGAAACCTAAGTGGCATGAACCACCATCATCAACATAATATTTCGTTGAAAGTTCTACAACAGCTCTGGCAGCTAGGCTTGCATATTCTGCAAACTCAGCCGCTGCTTGAGCAGCAGAGGTAGCATCCTTAAATTTCATGTTCCAATTCTACCTGCCAACAAATAATTACCATTAACATCTGTAGGAAATGATTGCCCATGTTAAAACCTTTCATCCCTGAAACCTAAGTGGCATGAACCACCATCATCAACTCAATATTGCCTTGAAAGTTCTACAACAGCTCTGGCAGATAGGCTTGCATGTTCTGCAAACTCAGCCGCTACTTGAGCAGCAGAGGTAGCATCAATAAATTTCATGTCCCAATTCTGCCTGCCAACAGAAAAATTTCCATTATCATCTCCAGGAAATGATTGCCCATGTTCCAACCTTTCATCCTTGAAACCTAAGTGGCATGAACCACTATCATCAACACAATATTGCCTTGAAAGTTCTACAACAGCTCTGGCAGCTAGGCTTGCATATTCTGCAAACTCAGCTGCTGCTTGAGCAGCAGAGGTAGCATCCATAAATTTCATGTTCCAATTCTGCCTGCCAACAGAAATATTACCATTACCATCTCCAAGAAATGACTGCCCATGTTCCAACCTTTCATCCTTGTAACCTAAGTGGCATGAACCACTACCATCAACACAATATTGCCTTAAAAGTTCTACAACAGCTCTGGCAGCTAGGCTTGCATATTCTGCAAACGCAGCCGCTGCTTGAGCAGCAAAGGTAGCATCCATAAATTTCATATTCCAATTCTGCCTGCCAATAGAAAAATTACCATTTACATCTCTAGGAAATGATTGCCCATGTTTAAATCTTTCATCCCTGAAACCTAAGTGGCATGAACCACCATCATCAACACAATATTGCCTTGAAAGTTCTACAACAACTCTAGCACCTAGGCTTGAATGTTATGCAAAGTCAGCCGCTGCTTGAGCAGCAGAGGTAGCATCCTTAAATTTCATGTTCCAATTTTGCCTGCCAACAGAAAAATTACCATTACCATCTCTAGGAAATGATTGCCCATGTTCCAACCTTTTATCCTTGAAACCTAAGTGGCATGAACCACCATCAATAACAAAATATTGCCTTTAAAGTTCTGCAACAGCTCTGGCAGCAAGCCTTGCATGTTCTGCAAACTCAGCCGTTGCTTGAGCAGCAGAGGTAGCATCCTTAAATTTCATATTCCAATTCTGCCTGCCAACAGAAAAATTACCATTACCATCTCTAGGAAATAATTGCCCATGTTCCAACCTTTCATCCTTGTAACCTAAGTGGCATGAACCACTATCATCAACACAATATTGCCTTGAAAGTTCTACAACAGCTTTGGCAGCTAGGCTTGCATATTCTGCAAACTCAGCCGCTGCTTGAGCAACAGAGGTAGCATCCATAAATTTCATGTTCCAATTCTGCCTGCCAACAGAAAAATTACCATTACCATCTCTAGGAAATGATTGCCCATGTTCCAACCTTTCATCCTTGAAACCTAAGTGGCACGAACCACCATCATCAACACAATATAGCCTTTAAAGTTCTACAACAGCTCTGGCAGTTAGGCATGCATGTTCTGCAAACTCAGCCGCTGCTTGAGCAGCAGAGGTAGCATCCATAAATTTCATGTTCCAATTCTGCCTGCCAACAGAAAAATTACCATTAACATCTCTAGGAAATGATTGCCCATGTTCCAACCTTTCATCCTTGTAGCCTAAGTGGCATGAACCACTATCATCAACACAATATTGCCTTGAAAGTTCTACAACAGCTCTGGCAGCTAGGCTTGCATGTTCTACAAACTCAGTCGCTGCTTTTGCAGCAGAGGTTGCATCCCTAAATTTCATGTTCCAATTCTGCCTGCCAACAGAAAAATTACCATTACCATCTCCAGGAAATGATTGCCCATGTTCCAACGTTTCATCCTTGAAAACTAAGTGGCATGAACCACCACCATCAACAAAATATTGCCTTTAAAGTTCAACAACAGCTCTGGCAGTTAGGCATGCATGTTCTGCAAACTCAGCCGCTGCTTGAGCAGCAGAGGTAGCATCCTTTAATTTCATGTTCCAATTTTGCCTGCCAACAGAAAAATTACCATTAACATCTCTAGGAAATGATTGCCCATGTTTAAACCTTTCATCCCTGAAACCTAAGTGGCATGAACCACTATCATCAATACAATATTGCCTTGAAAGTTCTACAACAGCTCTGGCAGCTAGGCTTGCATATTCTGCAAACTCAGCCACTGCTTGAGCAGCAGAGGTAGCATCCATAAATTTCATGTTCCAATTCTGCCTGCCAACAGAAAAATTATCATTACCATCTCTAGGAAATGATTGCCCATGTTCCAACCTTTCATCCTTGAAACCTAAGTGGCATAAACCACTATCATCAACACAATATTGCCTTTAAATTTCTACAACAGCTCTGGCAGCTAGGCTGGCATATTCTGCAAACTCAGCCGCTGCTTGAGCAGCAGAGGTAGCATCCATAAATTTCATGTTCCAATTCTGCCTGCCAACAGAAATATTACCATTACCATCTCCAGGAAATGACTGCCCATGTTCCAACCTTTCATCCTTGAAACCTAAGTGGCATGAACCACTATCATCAACACAATATTGCCTTGAAAGTTCTACAACAGCTCTAACAGCTAGGCTTGCATATTCTGCAAACTCAGCCGCTGCTTGAGCAGCAAAGGTAGCATCCATAAATTTCATGTTCCAATTCTGCCTGCCAACAGAAAAATTACCATTAACATCTCTAGGAAATGATTGCCCATGTTTAAACCTTTCATCCCTGAAACCTAAGTGGCATGAACCACCATCATCAACTCAATATTGCCTTGAAAGTTCTACAACAACTCTGGCACCTAGGCTTGAATGTTATGAAAACTCAGCCGGTGCTTGAGCAGCAGAGGTAGCATCCTTAAATTTCATGTTCCAATTTCGCCTGCCAACAGAAAAATTACCATTACCATCTCTAGGAAATGATTGCCCATGTTCCAACCTTTCATCCTTGAAACCTATGTGGCATGAACCACCATCATCAACACAATATTGCCTTTAAAGTTCTACAACAGCTATGGCAGCTAGGCTTGCATGTTCTACAAACTCAGCCACTGCTTGAGCAGCAGAGGTAGCATCCATAAATTTCATGTTCCAATTCTGCCTGCCAACAGAAAAATTACCATTACCATCTCTAGGAAATGATTGCCCATGTTTAAACCTTTCATCCCTGAAACCTAAGTGGCATGAACCACTATCATCAATACAATATTGCCTTGAAAGTTCTACAACAGCTCTGGCAGCTAGGCTTGCATATTCTGCAAACTCAGCCACTGCTTGAGCAGCAGAGGTAGCATCCATAAATTTCATGTTCCAATTCTGCCTGCCAATAGAAAAATTACCATTACCATCTCTAGGAAATGATTGCCCATGTTCCAACCTTTCATCCTTGAAACCTAAGTGGCATGAACCACTATCATCAACACAATATTGCCTTGAAATTTCTACAACAGCTCTGGCAGCTAGGCTGGCATATTCTGCAAACTCAGCCGCTGCTTGAGCAGCAGAGGTAGCATCCATAAATTTCATGTTCCAATTCTGCCTGCCAACAGAAATATTACCATTACCATCTCCAGGAAATGACTGCCCATGTTCCAACCTTTCATCCTTGAAACCTAAGTGGCATGAACCACTACCATCAACACAATATTGCCTTGAAAGTTCTACAACAGCTCTGGCAGCTAGGCTTGCATATTCTGCTAATTCAGCCGCTGCTTGAGCAGCAAAGGTAGCATCCATAAATTTCATGTTCCAATTCTGCCTGCCAACAGAAAAATTTCCATTAACATCTCTAGGAAATGATTGCCCATGTTTAAACCTTTCATCCCTGAAACCTAAGTGGCATGAACCACCATCATCAACTCAATATTGCCTTGAAAGTTCTACAACAACTCTGGCACCTAGGCTTGAATGTTATGCAAACTCAGCCGCTGCTTGAGCAGCAGAGGTAGCATCCTTAAATTTCATGTTCCAATTTCGCCTGCCAACAGAAAAATTACCATTACCATCTCTAGGAAATGATTGCCCATGTTCCAACCTTTCATCCTTAAAACCTATGTGGCATGAACCACCATCATCAACACAATATTGCCTTTAAAGTTCTACAATAGCTCTGGCAGCTAGGCTTGCATATTCTGCAAACTCAGCCGCTGCTTGAGCAGTAGAGGTAGCATCCATAAATTTCATGTTCCAATTCTGCCTGCCAACAGAAAAATTACCATCTCCAGGAAATGATTGCCCATGTTCCAACCTTTCATCCTTGAAACCTAAGTGGCATGAACCACTATCATCAACACAATATTGCCTTGAAAGTTCTACAGCAGCTCTGTTAGCTAGGCTTGAATATTCTGCAAACTCAGCCGCTGCTTGAGCAGTAGAGGTAGCATCCATAAATTTCATGTTCCAATTCTGCCTGCCAACAGAAAAATTACCATCTCCAGGAAATGATTGCCCATGTTCCAACCTTTCATCCTTGAAACCTAAGTGGCATGAACCACTATCATCAACACAATATTGCCTTGAAAGTTCTACAACAGCTCTGTTAGCTAGGCTTGAATATTCTGCAAACTCAGCTGCTGCTTGAGCAGCAGAGGTAGCATCCATAAATTTCATGTTCCAATTCTGCCTGCCAAAAAAAGAATTACCATTACCATCTCCAGGAAATGATTGCCCAAGTTCCAACCTTTCATTCTTAAAACCTAAATGGCATGAACCACCATCATCAACACAATATTACCTTTAAAGTTCTACAACAGCTCCGGCAGCTAGGCTTGCATGTTCTGCAAACTCAGCCGCTGCTTGAGCAGCAGATGTAGCATCCTTAAATTTCATGTTCCAATTCTGCCTGCCAAAAGAAAAATTACCATTACCATCTCCAAGAAATGATTGCCCATGTTCCAACCTTTCATTCTTGAAACCTAAGTGGCATGAACCACCATCATCAACACAATATTTCCTTGAAAGTTCTACAACAGCTATGGCAGCTAGGCTTGCATATTCTGCAAACTCAGCCGCTGCTTGAGCAGCAGAGGTAGCATCCATAAATTTCATGTTTCAATTCTTCCTGCCAACAGAAAAATTACCATTACCATCTCCAGGAAATGATTACCCATGTTCCAACCTTTCATCCTTGAAACCTAAGTGGCATGAACCACTATCATCAACTCAATATTGCCTTTAAAGTTCTACAACAGCTCTAGCAGCTAGCCTTGCATGTTCTGCAAACTCAGCCGCTGATTGAGCAGTAGAGGTAGCATCCTTAAATTTCATGTTCCAATTCTGCCTGCCAACAGAAAAATTACCATTACCATCTCCAGGAAATGATTGCCCATATTCCAACCTTTCAACCTTGAAACCTAAGTGGCATGAACCACCATCATCAACACAATATTGCCTTGAAAGTTCTACAACAGCTCTGGCAGCTAGGCTTGCATGTTCTGCAAACTCAGCCGCTGCTTGAGTAGCAGAGGTAGCATCCATAAATTTCATGTTCCAATTCTGCCTGCCAACAGACAAATTACCATTACCATCTCTAGGAAATGATTGCCCAAGTTCCAACCTTTCATCCTTGAAACCTAAGTGGCATGAACCACTATCATCAACATAATATTTCCTTGAAAGTTCTACAACAGCTCTGGCAGCTAGGCTTGCATATTCTGCAAACTCAGCCGCTGCTTGAGCAGAAGAGGTAGCATCCATAAATTTCATGTTCCAATTCTGCCTGCCAACAGAAAAATTACCATTACCATCTCCAGGAAATGATTGCCCATGTTCCAACCTTTCATCCTTGAAACCTAAGTGGCATGAACAACTATCATCAACACAATATTGCCTTAAAAGTTCTACAACAGCTCTGTTAGCTAGGCTTGAATATTCTGCAAACTCAGCTGCTGCTTGAGCAGCAGAGGTAGCATCCATAAATTTCATGTTCCAATTATGCCTACCAACAAAAGAATTACCATTACCATCTCTAGGAAATGATTGCCCAAGTTCCAACCTTTCATTCTTAAAACCTAAATGGCATGAACCACCATCATCAACACAATATTGCCTTTAAAGTTCTACAACAGTTCCGGCAGCTAGGCTTGCATGTTCTGCAAACTCAGCCGCTGCTTGAGCAGCAGAGGTAGCATCCTTAAATTTCATGTTCCAATTCTGCCTGCCAAAAGAAAAATTACCATTACCATCTCCAGGAAATGATTGCCCATGTTCCAACCTTTCATCCCTGAAACCTAAGTGGCATGAACCACCATCATCGACACAATATTTCCTTGAAAGTTCTACAACAGCTCTGGCAGCTAGGCTTGCATATTCTGCAAACTCAGCCGCTGCTTGAGCAGTAGAGGTAGCATCCTTAAATTTCATGTTCCAATTCTGCCTGCCAAAAGAAAAATTACCATTACCATCTCCAGGAAATGATTGCCCATGTTCCAACCTTTTATCCTTGAAACCTAAGTGGCATGAACCATCATTAATAACACAATATTTCCTTGAAAGTTCTACAACAGCTATGGCAGCTAGGCTTGCATATTCTGCAAACTCAGCCGCTGCTTGAGCAGCAGAGGTAGCATCCATAAATTTCATGTTCCAATTCTGCCTGCCAACAGAAAAATTACCATTACCATCTCCAGGAAATGATTACCCATGTTCCAACCTTTCATCCTTGAAACCTAAGTGGCATGAACCACTATCATCAACTCAATATTGCCTTTAAAGTTCTACAACAGCTCTGGCAGCTAGCCTTGCATGTTCTGCAAACTCAGCCGCTGCTTGAGCAGTAGAGGTAGCATCCTTAAATTTCATGTTCCAATTCTGCCTGCCAACAGAAAAATTACCATTACCATCTCCAGGAAATGATTGCCCATATTCCAACCTTTCAACCTTGAAACCTAAGTGGCATGAACTACCATCATCAACACAATATTGCCTTGAAAGTTCTACAACAGCTCTGGCAGCTAGGCTTGCATGTTCTGCAAACTCAGCCACTGCTTGAGCAGCAGAGGTAGCATCCATAAATTTCATGTTCCAATTCTGCCTGCCAACAGACAAATTACCATTACCATCTCCAGGAAATGATTACCCATGTTCCAACCTTTCATCCTTGAAACCTAAGTGGCATGAACCACTATCATCAACTCAATATTGCCTTTAAAGTTCTACAACAGCTCTGGCAGCTAGCCTTGCATGTTCTGCAAACTCAGCCGCTGCTTGAGCAGCAGAGGTAGCATCCATAAATTTCATGTTCCAATTCTGCCTGCCAACAGAAAAATTACCATTACCATCTCCAGGAAATGATTACCCATGATCCAACCTTTCATCCTTGAAACCTAAGTGGCATGAACCACTATCATCAACTCAAAATTGTCTTTAAAGTTCTACAACAGCTCTGGCAGCTAGCCTTGCATGTTCTGCAAACTCAGTCGCTGCTTGAGCAGCAGAGGTAGCATCCTTAAATTTCATGTTCCAATTCTGCCTGCCAACAGAAAATTTACCATTACCATCTCCAGGAAATGATTGCCCATATTCCAACCTTTCAACCTTGAAACCTAAGTGGTATGAACCACCATCATCAACACAATATTGCCTTTAAAGTTCTACAACAGCTCTAGCAGCTAGGCTTGCATGTTCTGCAAACTCAGCCGCTGCTTGAGCAGCAGAGGTAGCATCCATAAATTTCATGTTCCAATTCTGCCTGCCAACAGACAAATTACCATTACCATCTCCAGGAAATGATTGCCCAAGTTCCAACCTTTCATCCTTGAAACCTAAGTGGCATGAACCACCATCATCAACACAATATTTCCTTGAAAGTTCTACAACAGCTCTGGCAGCTAGGCTTGCATATTCTGCAAACTCAGCCGCTGCTTGAGCAGAAGAGTTAGCATCCATAAATTTCATGTTCCAATTCTGCCTGCCAACAGAAAAATTACCATTACCATCTCCAGGAAATGATTGCCCATGTTCCAACCTTTCATCCTTGAAACCTAAGTGGCATGAACCACCATCATCAACTCAATATTGCCTTGAAAGTTCTACAACAGCTCTGGCAGATAGGCTTGCATGTTCTGCAAACTCAGCCGCTGCTTGAGCAGCAGAGGTAGCATCCATAAATTTCATGTTCCAATTCTGCCTGCCAACAGAAAAATTACCATTACCATCTCCAGGAAATGATTGCCCATGTTCCAACCTTTCATCCTTGAAACCTAAGTGGCATGAACCACCATCATCAACACAATATTGCCTTGAAAGTTCTACAACAGCTCTGGCAGCTAGGCTTGCATGTTCTGCAAACTCAGCCGCTGCTTGAGCAGCAGAGGTAGCATCCTTAAATTTCATGTTCCAATTCTGCCTGCCAACAGAAAAATTACCATTACCATCTCCAGGAAATGATTGCCCATGTTCCAACCTTTCATCCTTGAAACCTAAGTGGCATGAACCACCATCATCAACACAATATTGCCTTGAAAGTTCTACAACAGCTCTGGCAGCTAGGCTTGCATGTTCTGCAAACTCAGCCGCTGCTTGAGCAGCAGAGGTAGCATCCTTAAATTTCATGTTCCAATTCTGCCTGCCAACAGAAAAATTACCATTACCATCTCCAAGAAATGATTGCCCATGTTCTAACCTTTCATCCTTGAAACCTAAGTGGCATGAACCACCATCATCAACACAATATTTCCTTGAAAGTTCTACAACAGCTATGGCAGCTAGGCTTGCATATTCTGCAAACTCAGCCGCTGCTTGAGCAGCAGAGGTAGCATCCATAAATTTCATGTTCCAATTCTGCCTGCCAACAGAAAAATTACCATTACCATCTCTAGGAAATGATTGCCCATGTTCCAACCTTTCATCCTTGAAAACTAAGTGGCATGAACCACTATCATCAACTCAAAATTGCCTTTAAAGTTCTACAACAGCTCTGGCAGCTAGCCTTGCATGTTCTGCAAACTCAGCCGCTGCTTGAGCAGCAGAGGTAGCATCCTTAAATTTCATGTTCCAATTCTGCCTGCCAACAGAAAATTTACCATTACCATCTCCAGGAAATGATTGCCCATATTCCAACCTTTCAACCTTGAAACCTAAGTGGCATGAACCACCATCATCAACACAATATTGCCTTGAAAGTTCTACAACAGCTCTGGCTGCTAGGCTTGCATGTTCTGCAAACTCAGCCGCTGCTTGAGCAGCAGAGGTAGCATCCTTAAATTTTATGTTCCCATTCTGCCTGCCAACAGAAAAATTACCATTACCATCTCCAGGAAATGATTGCCCATGTTCCAACCTTTCATCCTTGAAACCTAAGTGGCATGAACCACCATCATCAACACAATATTTCCTTGAAAGTTCTACAATAGCTCTGGCAGCTAGGCTTGCATATTCTGCAAACTCAGCCGCTGCTTGAGCAGTAGAGGTAGCATCCATAAATTTCATGTTCCAATTCGGCCTGCCAACAGAAAAATTACCATTAACATCTCTAGGAAATGATTGCCCATGTTTAAACCTTTCATCCCTGAAACCTAAGTGGCATGAACCACTATCATCAACACAAAATTGCCTTGAAAGTTCTACAACAGCTCTGGCAGCTAGGCTTGCATATTCTACAAACTCAGCCACTGCATGAGCAGCAGAGGTAGCATCCATAAATTTTATGTTCCAATTCTGCCTGCCAATAGAAAAATTACCATTAACATCTCTAGGAAATGATTGCCCATGTTTAAACCTTTCATCCCTGAAACCTAAGTGGCATGAACCACCATCATCAACTCAATATTGCCTTGAAAGTTCTACAACAGCTCTGGCAGATAGGCTTGCATGTTCTGCAAACTCAGCCGCTGCTTCAGCAGCAGAGGAAGCATCCATAAATTTCATGTTCCAATTCAGCCTGCCAACAGAAAAATTACCATTACCATCTCCAGGAAATGATTGCCCATGTTCCAACCTTTCATCCTTGAAACCTAAGTGGCATGAACCACTATCATCAACACAATATTGCCTTGAAAGTTGTACAACAGCTCTGGCAGCTAGGCTTGCAATTTCTGCAAACTCAGCCGCTGCTTGAGCAGCAGAGGTAGCATCCATAAATTTCATGTTCCAATTCTTCCTGCCAACAGAAAAATTACCATTACCATCTCCAGGAAATGATTGCCCATGTTCCAACCTTTCATCCTTGAAACCTAAGTGGCATGAACCACCATCATCAACACAATATTGCCTTTAAAGTTCTACAATAGCTCTGGCAGCAAGGCTTGCATGTTCTGCAAACTCAGCCGCTGCTTCAGCAGCAGAGGTAGCATCCTTAAATTTCATGTTCCAATTCTACCTGCCAATAGAAAAATTACTATTACCATCTCTAGGAAATGATTGCCCATGTTCCAACCTTTCATCCTTGAAACCTAAGTGGCATGAACCACTATCATCAACACAATATTGCCTTGAAAGTTCTACAACAGCTCTGGCAGCTAGGCTTGCATATTCTGCAAACTCAGCCGCTGCTTGAGCAGCAGAGGTAGCATCCATAAATTTCATGTTCCAATTCTGCCTGCCAACAGAAAAATTACCATTAACATCTCTAGGAAATGATTGCCCATGTTTAAACCTTTCATCCCTGAAACCTAAGTGGCCTGAACCACCATCATCAACTCAATATTGCCTTGAAAGTTCTACAACAGCTCTGGCAGATAGGCTTGCATGTTCTGCAAACTCAGCCACTGCTTGAGCAGCAGAGGTAGCAGCCATAAATTTCATGTTCCAATTCATCCTGCCAACAGAAAAATTACCATTACAATCTCCAGGAAATGATTGCCCCTGTTCCAACCTTTCATCCTTGAAACCTAAGTGGCATGAACCACTATCATCAACAAAATATTGCCTTGAAAGTTCTACAACAGCTCTGGCAGCTAGGCTTTCATATTCTGCAAACTCAGCCGCTGCTTGAGCAGCAGAGGTAGCATCCATAAATTTCATGTTCCAATTCTGTCTGCCAACAGAAAAATTACCATTACCATCTCCAGGAAATGACTGCCCATCTTCCAACCTTTCATCCTTGAAACCTAAGTAGCATGAACCACCACCATCAACAAAATATTGCCTTTTAAGTTCTACAACAGCTCTGGCAGTTAGGCATGCATGTTTTGCAAACTCAGCCGCTGCTTGAGCATCAGAGGTAGCATCCTTAAATTTCATGTTCCAATTCTGCCTGCCAACAGAAAAATTTCCATTACCATCTCCAGGAAATGATTGCCCATGTTCCAACCTTTCATCCTTGAAACCTAAGTGGTATGAACCACTATCATCAACACAATATTGCCTTGAAAGTTCTACAACAGCTCTGGCAACTAGGCTTGCATATTTTGCAAACTCAGCCGCAGCTTGAGCAGCAGAGGTAGCATCCATAAATTTCATGTTCCAATTCTGCCTGCCAACAGAAAAATTACCATTACCATCTCCAGGAAATGATTGCCCATGTTCCAACCTTTCATCCTTGAAACCTAAGTGGCATGAACCACCATCATCAACACAATATTGCCTTTAAAGTTCTACAACAGCTCTGGCAGCAAGGCTTGCATGTTCTGCAAACTCAGCCGCTGCTTGAGCAGCAGAGGTAGCATCCTTAAATTTCATGTTCCAATTCTGCCTGCCAACAGAAAAATTACCATTACCATCTCCAGGAAATGATTGCCCATGTTCCAACCTTTCATCCTTGAAACCTAAGTGGCATGAACCACCATCATCAACACAATATTGCCTTGAAAGTTCTACAACAGCTCTGGCAGCTAGGCTTGCATGTTCTGCAAACTCAGCCGCTGCTTGAGCAGCAGAGGTAGCATCCTTAAATTTCATGTTCCAATTCTGCCTGCCAACAGAAAAATTACCATTACCATCTCCAGGAAATGATTGCCCATGTTCCAACCTTTCATCCTTGAAACCTAAGTGGCATGAACCACCATCATCAACAAAATATTGCCTTGAAAGTTCTACAACAACTCTAGCAGCTAAGCTTGCATGTTCTGCAAATTCAGCCGCAGCTTGAGCAGCAGAGGTAGCATTCTTTAATTTCATGTTCCAATTCTGCCTGCCAACAGAAAAATTACCATTACCATCTCAAGGAAATGATTGCCTATGTTCCAACCTTTCATCCTTGAAACCTAAGTGGCATGAACCACTATCATCAACACAATATTGCCTTGAAAGTTCTATAACAGCTCTGGCAGCTAGGCTTTCTTGTTCTGCAAACTCAGCCGCTGCTTGAGCAGCAGAGGTAGCATCCTTAAATTTCATGTTCCAATTCTGCCTACCAACAGAAAAATTACCATTACCATCTCAAGGAAATGATTGCCCATGTTCCAACCTTTTATCTTTGAAACCTAAGTGGCATGAACCACCATCATCAACACAATATTGCCTTGAAAGTTCTCCAACAGCTCTGGCAGATAGGCTTGCATGTTCTGCAAACTCAGCCGCTGCTTGAGCAGCAGAGGTAGCATCCATAAATTTCATGTTCCAATTCTGCCTGCCAACAGAAAAATTACCATTACCATCTCCAAGAAATGGTTGCCCATGTTCCAACCTTTCATCCTTGAAACCTAAGTGGCATGAACCACTATCATCAACACAATATTGCCTTTAAAGTTCTACAACAGCTCTGGCAGCTAGGCTTGCATGTTCTGCAAACTCAGCCACTGCTTGAGCAGCAGAGGTAGCATCCTTAAATTTCATGTTCCAATTCTGCCTGCCAACAGAAAAATTACCATTACCATCTCCAGGAAATGATTGCCCATGTTCCAACCTTTCATCCTTGAAACCTAAGTGGCATGAACCACCATCATCAACACAATATTGCCTTTAAAGTTCTACAACAGCTCTGGCAGCAAGGCTTGCATGTTCTGCAAACTCAGCCGCTGCTTGAGCAGCAGAGGTAGCATCCTTAAATTTCATGTTCCAATTCTGCCTGCCAACAGAAAAATTACCATTACCATCTCCAGGAAATGATTGCCCATGTTCCAACCTTTCAACCTTGAAACCTAAGTGGCATGAACCACTATCATCAACTCAATATTGCCTTTAAAGTTCTACAAAAGCTCTGGCAGCTAGGCTTGCATGTTCTGCAAACTCAGCTTCTGCTTGAACAGCAGAGGTAGCATCCTTAAATTTCATGTTCCAATTCTGCCTGCCAACAAAAAAATTACAATTACCATCTCCAGGAAATGATTGCCCATGTTCCAACCTTTCATCCTTGAAACCTAAGTGGCATGAACCACCTTCATCAACACAATATTGCCTTTAAAGTTCTACAACAGCTCTGGCAGCAAGGCTTGCATGTTCTGCAAACTCAGCCGCTGCTTGAGCAGCAGAGGTAGCATCCTTAAATTTCATGTTCCAATTCTGCCTGCCAATAGAAAAATTACCATTACCATCTCCAGGAAATGATTGCCCATGTTCCAACCTTTCATCCTTGAAACCTAAGTGGCATGAACCACCATCATCAACACAATATTGCCTTTAAAGTTCTACAACAGCTCTGGCAGCAAGGCTTGCATGTTCTGCAAACTCAGCCGCTGCTTGAGCAGCAGAGGTAGCATCCTTAAATTTCATGTTCCAATTCTGCCTGCCAACAGAAAAATTACCATTACCATCTCCAGGAAATGATTGCCCATGTTCCAACCTTTCATCCTTGAAACCTAAGTGGCATGAACCACCATCATCAACCCAATATTGCCTTTAAAGTTCTACAACAGCTCTGGCAGCAAGGCTTGCATGTTCTGCAAACTCAGCCGCTGCTTGAGCAGCAGAGGTAGCATCCTTAAATTTCATGTTCCTATTCTGCCTGCCAACAGAAAAATTACCATTAACATCTCAAGAAAATAATTGCCCATGTTCCAACCATTCATCATTGAAAACTAAGTGGCATGAACCACTATCATCATCATAATATAACCTTGAAAGTTCTACAACAGCTCTGGTAGTTAGGCTTGCATGTTCTGCAAACTCAGCCGCTGCTTGAGCAGCAAAGGTAGCATCCTTAAATTTCATGTTCCAATTCTACCTGTCAACAGAAAATTTACCATTACCATCTCTAGGAAATGATTGCCCATGTTCCAACCTTTCATCCTTGAAACCTAAGTGGCCTTAACCACCATCATCAACAAAATATTGCCTTGAAAGTTCTACAACAACTCTAGCAGCTAAGCTTGCATATTCTGCAAACTCAGCCGCTGCTTGAGCAGCAGAGGTAGCATCCATAAATTTCATGTTCCAATTCTGCCTACCAACAGAAAAATTACCATTACCATCTCCAGGAAATGATTGCCCATGTTCCAACCTTTCATCCTTGAAACCTAAGTGGCATGAACCACCATCATCAACAAAATATTGCCTTTAAAGTTCTACAACAGCTCTGGCAGATAGGCTTGCATGTTCTGCAAACTCAGCCGCTGCTTGAGCAGCAGAGGTAGCATCCATAAATTTCATGTTCCAATTCTGCCTGCCAACAGAAAAATTACCATTACCATCTCCAAGAAATGATTGCCCATGTTCCAACCTTTCATCCTTGAAACCTAAGTGGCATGAACCACTATCATCAACACAATATTGCCTTTAAAGTTCTACAACAGCTCTGGCAGCTAGGCTTGCATGTTCTGCAAACTCAGCCACTGCTTGAGCAGCAGAGGTAGCATCCTTAAATTTCATGTTTCAATTCTGCCTGCCAACAGAATAATTACCATTACCATCTCCAGGAAATGATTGCCCATGTTCCAACCTTTCATCCTTGAAACCTAAGTGGCATGAACCACCATCCTCAACACAATATTGCCTTTAAAGTTCTACAACAGCTCTGGCAGCAAGGCTTGCATGTTCTGCAAACTCAGCCGCTGCTTGAGCAGCAGAGGTAGCATCCTTAAATTTCATGTTCCAATTCTGCCTGCCAACAGAAAAATTACCATTACCATCTCCAGGAAATGATTGCCCATGTTCCAACCTTTCATCCTTGAAACCTAAGTGGCATGAACCACCATCATCAACACAATATTGCCTTTAAAGTTCTACAACAGCTCTGGCAGCAAGGCTTGCATGTTCTGCAAACTCAGCCGCTGCTTGAGCAGCAGAGGTAGCATCCTTAAATTTCATGTTCCAATTCTGCCTGCCAACAGAAAAATTACCATTACCATCTCCAGGAAATGATTGCCCATGTTCCAACCTTTCATCCTTGAAACCTAAGTGGCATGAACCACCATCATCAACACAATATTGCCTTTAAAGTTCTACAACAGCTCTGGCAGCAAGGCTTGCATGTTCTGCAAACTCAGCCGCTGCTTGAGCAGCAGAGGTAGCATCCTTAAATTTCATGTTCCAATTCTGCCTGCCAACAGAAAAATTACCATTACCATCTCCAGGAAATGATTGCCCATGTTCCAACCTTTCATCCTTGAAACCTAAGTGGCATGAACCACCATCATCAACCCAATATTGCCTTTAAAGTTCTACAACAGCTCTGGCAGCAAGGCTTGCATGTTCTGCAAACTCAGCCGCTGCTTGAGCAGCAGAGGTAGCATCCTTAAATTTCATGTTCCTATTCTGCCTGCCAACAGAAAAATTACCATTAACATCTCAAGAAAATAATTGCCCATGTTCCAACCATTCATCATTGAAAACTAAGTGGCATGAACCACTATCATCATCATAATATAACCTTGAAAGTTCTACAACAGCTCTGGTAGTTAGGCTTGCATGTTCTGCAAACTCAGCCGCTGCTTGAGCAGCAAAGGTAGCATCCTTAAATTTCATGTTCCAATTCTACCTGTCAACAGAAAAATTACCATTACCATCTCTAGGAAATGATTGCCCATGTTCCAACCTTTCATCCTTGAAACCTAAGTGGCCTTAACCACCATCATCAACAAAATATTGCCTTGAAAGTTCTACAACAACTCTAGCAGCTAAGCTTGCATATTCTGCAAACTCAGCCGCTGCTTGAGCAGCAGAGGTAGCATCCATAAATTTCATGTTCCAATTCTGCCTACCAACAGAAAAATTACCATTACCATCTCCAGGAAATGATTGCCCATGTTCCAACCTTTCATCCTTGAAACCTAAGTGGCATGAACCACCATCATCAACACAATATTGCCTTTAAAGTTCTACAACAGCTCTGGCAGATAGGCTTGCATGTTCTGCAAACTCAGCCACTGCTTGAGCAGCAGAGGTAGCATCCTTAAATTTCATGTTCCAATTCTGCCTGCCAACAGAATAATTACCATTACCATCTCCAGGAAATGATTGCCCATGTTCCAACCTTTCATCCTTGAAACCTAAGTGGCATGAACCACCATCCTCAACACAATATTGCCTTTAAAGTTCTACAACAGCTCTGGCAGCAAGGCTTGCATGTTCTGCAAACTCAGCCGCTGCTTGAGCAGCAGAGGTAGCATCCTTAAATTTCATGTTCCAATTCTGCCTGCCAACAGAAAAATTACCATTACCATCTCCAGGAAATGATTGCCCATGTTCCAACCTTTCATCCTTGAAACCTAAGTGGCATGAACCACCATCATCAACACAATATTGCCTTGAAAGTTCTACAACAGCTCTGGCAGATAGGCTTGCATGTTCTGCAAACTCAGCCGCTGCTTGAGCAGCAGAGGTAGCATCCATAAATTTCATGTTCCAATTCTGCCTGCCAACAGAAAAATTACCATTACCATCTCCAGGAAATGATTGCCCATGTTCCAACCTTTCATCCTTGAAACCTAAGTGGCATGAACCACCATCATCAACACAATATTGCCTTTAAAGTTCTACAACAGCTCTGGCAGCTAGGCTTGCATGTTCTGCAAACTCAGCCGCTGCTTGAGCAGCAGAGGTAGCATCCTTAAATTTCATGTTCCAATTCTGCCTGCCAACAGAATAATTACCATTACCATCTCCAGGAAATGATTGCCCATGTTCCAACCTTTCATCCTTGAAACCTAAGTGGCATCAACCACCATCCTCAACACAATATTGCCTTTAAAGTTCTACAACAGCTCTGGCAGCAAGGCTTGCATGTTCTGCAAACTCAGCCGCTGCTTGAGCAGCAGAGGTAGCATCCTTAAATTTCATGTTCCAATTCTGCCTGCCAACAGAAAAAGTACCATTACCATCTCCAGGAAATGATTGCCCATGTTCAAACCTTTCATCCTTGAAACCTAAGTGGCATGAACCACCATCATCAACACAATATTGCCTTTAAAGTTCTACAACAGCTCTGGCAGCAAGGCTTGCATGTTCTGCAAACTCAGCCGCTGCTTGAGCAGCAGAGGTAGCATCCTTAGATTTCATGTTCCAATTCTGCCTGCCAACAGAAAAATTACCATTACCATCTCCAGGAAATGATTGCCCATGTTCCAACCTTTCATATTTGAAACCTAAGTGGCATGAACCACCATCATCAACACAATATTTCCTTGAAAGTTCTCCAACAGCTCTGGCAGATAGGCTTGCATGTTCTGCAAACTCAGCCCCTGCTTGAGCAGCAGAGGTAACATCCATAAATTTCATGTTCCAATTCTGCCTGCCAACAGAAAAATTACCATTACCATCTCCAGGAAATGATTGCCCATGTTCCAACCATTCATCCTTGAAACCTAAGTGGCATGAACCACTATCATCAATACAATATTGCCTTTAAAGTTCTACAACAGCTCTGGCAGCTAGGCTTGCATGTTCTGCAAACTCAGCTGCTGCTTGAGCAGCAGAGGTAGCATCCTTAAATTTCATGTTCCAATTCTGCCTGCCAATAGAAAAATTACCATTACCATCTCCAGGAAATGATTGCCCATGTTCCAACCTTTCATCCTTGAAACCTAAGTGGCATGAACCACCATCATCAACACAATATTGCCTTTAAAGTTCTACAACAGCTCTGGCAGCAAGGCTTGCATGTTCTACAAACTCAGCCGCTGCTTGAGCAGCAGAGGTAGCAACCTTAAATTTCATGTTCCAATTCTGCCTGCCAACAGAAAAATTACCATTACCATTTCCAGGAAATGATTGCCCATGTTCCAACCTTTCATCCTTGAAACCTAAGTGGCATGAACCACCAGCATCAACACAATATTGCCTTTAAAGTTCTACAACAGCTCTGGCAGCAAGGCTTGCATGTTCTGCAAACTCAGCCGCTGCTTGAGCAGCAGAGGTAGCATCCTTAAATTTCATGTTCCAATTCTGCCTGCCAACAGAAAAATTAACATTACCATCTCAAGGAAATGATTGCCGATGTTCCAACCTTTCATCCTTGAAACCTAAGTGGCATGAACCACCATCATCAACACAATATTGCCTTTAAAGTTCTACAACAGCTCTGGCAGCTAGGCTTGCATGTTCTGCAAACTCAGCCGCTGCTTGAGCAGCAGAGGTAGCATCCATAAATTTCATGTTCAAATTCTGCCTGCCAACAGAAAAATTACCATTACCTCCTCCAGGAAATGATTGCCCATGTTCCAACCTTTCATACTTGAAACCTAAGTGGCATGAACAACCATCATCAACACAATATTGCCTTGAAAGTTCTACAACAGCTCTGGCAGTTGGGCTTGCATGTTCTGCAAACTCAGCCACTGCTTGAGCAGCAGAGGTAGCATCCTTAAATTTCATGTTCCAATTCTGCCTGCAAACAGAAAAACTTACCATTCACATCTCTAGGAAATGATTGCCCATGTTCCAACCTTTCATCCTTGAAACCTAAGTGGCATGAACCACCATCATCAACAAAATATTGCCTTGAAAGTTCTACAACAGCTCTGGCAGCTAAGCTTGCATGTTCTACAATCTCAGCCGCTGCTTGAGCAGCAGAGGTAGCATCCTTAAATTTCATGTTCCAATTCTGCCTGCAAACAGAAAAATAACCATTCACATCTCTAGGAAATAATTACCCATGTTCCAACCTTTCATCCTTGAAACCTATGTGGCATGAACCACCATCACCAACACAATATTGCCTTGAAAGTTCTACAACAGCTCTGGCAGCTAGTGTTGCATGTTCTGCAAACTCAGCCGCTGCTTGAGCAGCAGAGGTAGCATCCTTAAATTTCATGTTCCAATTCTGCCTGCCAACAGAAAAATTACCATTACCATCTCCAGGAAATGATTGCCCAATTTCCAACCTTTCATCCTTGAAACCTAAGTGGCATGAACCACCATCATCAACCCAATATTGCCTTTAAAGTTCTACAACAGCTCTGGCAGCAAGGCTTGCATGTTCTGCAAACTCAGCCGCTGCTTGAGCAGCAGAGGTAGCATCCTTAAATTTCATATTCCTATTCTGCCTGCCAACAGAAAAATTACCATTACCATCTCTAGGAAATGATTGCCCATGTTCCAACCTTACATCCTTGAAACCTAAGAGGCTTGAACAACCATCATCAACACAATATTGCCTTGAAAGTTCTACAACACCTCTGGCAGCTAGTGTTGCATGTTCTGCAAACTCAGCCGCTGCTTGAGCAGCAAAGGTAGCATCCTTAAATTTCATGTTCCAATTCTACCTGTCAACAGAAAAATTACCATTACCATCTCTAGGAAATGATTGCCCATGTTCCAACCTTTCATCCTTGAAACCTAAGTGGCCTTAACCACCATCATCAACAAAATATTGCCTTGAAAGTTCTACAACAACTCTAGCAGCTAAGCTTGCATGTTCTGCAAACTCAGCCGCTGCTTGAGCAGCAGAGGTAGCATCCATAAATTTCATGTTCCAATTCTGCCTGCCAACAGAAAAATTACCATTACCATCTCCAGGAAATGATTGCCCATGTTCCAACCTTTCATCCTTGAATCCTAAGTTGCATGAACCACCATCATCAACACAATATTGCCTTTAAAGTTCTACAACAGCTCTGGCAGCTAAGCTTGCATGTTCTACAATCTCAGCCGCTGCTTGAGCAGCAGAGGTAGCATCCTTAAATTTCATGTTCCAATTCTGGCTGCCAACAGAAAAATTACCATTACCATCTCCAGAAAATGATTGCCCATGTTCCAGCCTTTCATCCTTGAAACCTATGTGGCATGAACCACCATCATCAACACAATATTGCCTTTAAAGTTCTACAACAGCTCTGGCAGCTAAGCTTGCATGTTCTACAATCTCAGCCGCTGCTTGAGCAGCAGAGGTAGCATCCTTAAATTTCATGTTCCAATTCTGCCTGCCAACAGAAAAATTACCATTACCATCTCCAGGAAATGATTGCCCATGTTCCAACCTTTCATCCTTGAATCCTAAGTTGCATGAACCACCATCATCAACACAATATTGCCTTTAAAGTTCTACAACAGCTCTGGCAGATAGGCTTGCATGTTCTACAATCTCAGCCGCTGCTTGAGCAGCAGAGATAGCATCCTTAAATTTCATGTTCCAATTCTGGCTGCCAACAGAATAATTACCATTACCATCTCCAGGAAATGATTGCCCATGTTCCAGCCTTTCATCCTTGAAACCTATGTGGCATGAACCACCATCCTCAACACAATATTGCCTTTAAAGTTCTACAACAGCTCTGGCAGCTAAGCTTGCATGTTCTACAATCTCAGCCGCTGCTTGAGCAGCAGAGGTAGCATCCTTAAATTTCATGTTCCAATTCTGCCTGCCAACAGAAAAATTACCATTACCATCTCCAGGAAATGATTGCCCATGTTCCAACCTTTCATCCTTGAAACCTAAGTGGCATGAACCACCATCATCAACACAATATTGCCTTGAAAGTTCTACAACAGCTCTGGCAGATAGGCTTGCATGTTCTGCAAACTCAGCCGCTGCTTGAGCAGCAGAGGTAGCATCCATAAATTTCATGTTCCAATTCTGCCTGCCAACAGAAAAATTACCATTACCATCTCCAGGAAATGATTGCCCATGTTCCAACCTTTCATCCTTGAAACCTAAGTGCCATGAACCACCATCATCAACACAATATTGCCTTTAAAGTTCTACAACAGCTCTGACAGCTAGGCTTGCATGTTCTGCAAACTCAGCCGCTGCTTGAGCAGCAGAGGTAGCATCCTTAAATTTCATGTTCCAATTCTGCCTGCCAACAGAATAATTACCATTACCATCTCCAGGAAATGATTGCCCATGTTCCAACCTTTCATCACTGAAACCTAAGTGGCATCAACCACCATCATCAACACAATATTGCCTTGAAAGTTCTACAACAGCTCTGGCAGCTAGGCTTGCATGTTCTGCAAACTCAGCCGCTGCTTGAGCAGCAGAGGTAGCATCCTTAAATTTCATGTTCCAATTCTGCCTGCCAACAGAAAAATTACCATTACCATCTCCAGGAAATGATTGCCCATGTTCCAACCTTTCATCCTTGAAACCTAAGTGGCATGAACCACCATCATCAACACAATATTGCCTTTAAAGTTCTACAACAGCTCTGGCAGCAAGGCTTGCATGTTCTGCAAACTCAGCCGCTGCTTGAGCAGCAGAGGTAGCATCCTTAAATTTCATGTTCCAATTCTGCCTGCCAACAGAAAAATTACCATTACCATCTCCAGGAAATGATTGCCCATGTTCCAACCTTTCATCCTTGAAACCTAAGTGGCATGAACCACCATCATCAACACAATATTTCCTTGAAAGTTCTCCAACAGCTCTGGCAGATAGGCTTGCATGTTCTACAATCTCAGCCGCTGCTTGAGCAGCAGAGGTAGCATCCTTAAATTTCATGTTCCAATTCTGCCTGCCAACAGAAAAATTAACATTACCATCTCCAGAAAATAATTGCCCATGTTCCAACCATTCATCATTGAAAACTAAGTGGCATGAACCACTATCATCATCATAATATAACCTTGAAAGTTCTACAACAGCTCTGGTAGTTAGGCTTGCATGTTCTGCAAACTCAGCCGCTGCTTGAGCAGCAAAGGTAGCATCCTTAAATTTCATGTTCCAATTCTACCTGTCAACAGAAAAATTACCATTACCATCTCTAGGAAATGATTGCCCATGTTCCAACCTTTCATCCTTGAAACCTAAGTGGCCTTAACCACCATCATCAACAAAATATTGCCTTGAAAGTTCTACAACAACTCTAGCAGCTAAGCTTGCATATTCTGCAAACTCAGCCGCTGCTTGAGCAGCAGAGGTAGCATCCATAAATTTCATGTTCCAATTCTGCCTACCAACAGAAAAATTACCATTACCATCTCTAGGAAATGATTGCCCATGTTCCAACCTTTCATCCTTGAAACCTAAGTGGCATGAACCACCATCATCAACACAATATTGCCTTTAAAGTTCTACAGCAGCTCTGGCAGCTAGGCTTGCATGTTCTGCAAACTCAGCCGCTACTTGAGCAGCAGAGGTAGCATCCTTAAATTTCATGTTCCAATTCTACCCTGCCAACAGAACAATTACCATTACCATCTCCAGGAAATGATTGCCCATGTTCCAACCTTTCATCCTTGAAACCTAAGTGGCATGAACCACCATCATCAACACAATATTGCCTTTAAAGTTCTACTACAGCTATGGCAGCAAGGCTTGCATGTTCTGCAAACTCAGCCGCCGCTTGAGCAGTAGAGGTAGCATCCTTAAATTTCATGTTCCAATTCTCCCTGCCAACAGAAAAATTACCATTACCATCTCCAGGAAATGATTGCCCATGTTCCAACCTTTCATCCTTGAAACCTAAGTGGCCTTAACCACCATCATCAACAAAATATTGCCTTGAAAGTTCTACAACAACTCTAGCAGCTAAGCTTGCATGTTCTACAAACTCAGCCGCTGCTTGAGCAGCAGAGGTAGCATCCATAAATTTCATGTTCCAATTCTGCCTGCCAACAGAAAAATTACCATTACCATCTCCAGGAAATGATTGCCCATGTTCCAACCTTTCATCCTTGAAACCTAAGTGGCATGAACCACCATCATCAACACAATATTGCCTTTAAAGTTCTACAACAGCTCTGGCAGCAAGGCTTGCATGTTCTGCAAACTCAGCCGCTGCTTGAGCAGCAGAGGTAGCATCCTTAAATTTCATATTCCTATTCTGCCTGCCAACAGAAAAATTACCATTACCATCTCTAGGAAATGATTGCCCATGTTCCAACCTTACATCCTTGAAACCTAAGAGGCTTGAACAACCATCATCAACACAATATTGCCTTGAAAGTTCTACAACACCTCTGGCAGCTAGTGCTGCATGTTCTGCAAACTCAGCCGCTGCTTGAGCAGCAAAGGTAGCATCCTTAAATTTCATGTTCCAATTCTACCTGTCAACAGAAAAATTACCATTACCATCTCTAGGAAATGATTGCCCATGTTCCAACCTTTCATCCTTGAAACCTAAGTGGCCTTAACCACCATCATCAACAAAATATTGCCTTGAAAGTTCTACAACAACTCTAGCAGCTAAGCTTGCATGTTCTGCAAACTCAGCCGCTGCTTGAGCAGCAGAGGTAGCATCCATAAATTTCATGTTCCAATTCTGCCTGCCAACAGAAAAATTACCATTACCATCTCCAGGAAATGATTGCCCATGTTCCAACCTTTCATCCTTGAATCCTAAGTTGCATGAACCACCATCATCAACACAATATTGCCTTTAAAGTTCTACAACAGCTCTGGCAGCTAAGCTTGCATGTTCTACAATCTCAGCCGCTGCTTGAGCAGCAGAGGTAGCATCCTTAAATTTCATGTTCCAATTCTGGCTGCCAACAGAAAAATTACCATTACCATCTCCAGAAAATGATTGCCCATGTTCCAGCCTTTCATCCTTGAAACCTATGTGGCATGAACCACCATCATCAACACAATATTGCCTTTAAAGTTCTACAACAGCTCTGGCAGCTAAGCTTGCATGTTCTACAATCTCAGCCGCTGCTTGAGCAGCAGAGGTAGCATCCTTAAATTTCATGTTCCAATTCTGCCTGCCAATAGAAAAATTACCATTACCATCTCCAGCAAATAATTGCCCATGTTCCAACCATTCATCATTGAAAACTAAGTGGCATGAACCACTATCATCAACATAATATAACCTTGAAAGTTCTACAACAGCTCTGGCAGTTAGGCTTGCATGTTCTGCAAACTCAGCCGCTGTTTGAGCAGCAGAGGTAGCATCCTTAAATTTCATGTTCCAATTCTGCCTGCCAACAGAAAAATTACCATTACCATCTCCAGGAAATGATTGCCCATGTTCCAACCTTTCATCCTTGAAACCTAAGTGCCATGAACCACCATCATCAACACAATATTGCCTTTAAAGTTCTACAACAGCTCTGGCAGCAAGGCTTGCATGTTCTGCAAACTCAGCCGCTGCTTGAGCAGCAGAGGTAGCATCCTTAAATTTCATATTCCAATTCTGCCTGCCAACAGAAAAATTACCATTACCATCTCCAGGAAATAATTTCCCATGTTCCAACCATTCATCACTGAAAACTAAGTGGCATGAACCAATATCATCAACACAATATAACCTTGAAAGTTCTACAACAGCTCTTGCATTTAGGCTTGCATGTTCTGCAAACTCAGCCGCTGCTTGAGCAGCAGAGGTAGCATCCTTAAATTTCATGTTCCAATTCTACCTGTCAACAGAAAAATTACCATTACCATCTCTAGGAAATGATTGCCCATGTTCCAACCTTTCATCCTTGAAACCTAAGTGGCATGAACCACCATCATCAACACAATATTGCCTTGAAAGTTCTACAACAGCTCTGGCAGCTGGGCTTGCATGTTCTGCAAACTCAGCCGCTGCTTGAGCAGCAGAGGTAGCATCCTTAAATTTCATGTTCCAATTCTGCCTGCAAACAGAAAAATAACCATTCACATCTCTAGGAAATGATTGCCCATGTTCCAACCTTTCATCCTTGAAACCTAAGTGGCATGAACCACCATCATCAACAAAATATTGCCTTGAAAGTTCTACAACAGCTCTGGCAGCTAAGCTTGCATGTTCTACAATCTCAGCCGCTGCTTGAGCAGCAGAGGTAGCATCCTTAAATTTCATGTTCCAATTCTGCCTGCCAACAGAAAAATTAACATTACCATCTCCAGAAAATAATTGCCCATGTTCCAACCATTCATCATTGAAAACTAAGTGGCATGAACCACTATCATCATCATAATATAACCTTGAAAGTTCTACAACAGCTCTGGTAGTTAGGCTTGCATGTTCTGCAAACTCAGCCGCTGCTTGAGCAGCAAAGGTAGCATCCTTAAATTTCATGTTCCAATTCTACCTGTCAACAGAAAAATTACCATTACCATCTCTAGGAAATGATTGCCCATGTTCCAACCTTTCATCCTTGAAACCTAAGTGGCCTTAACCACCATCATCAACAAAATATTGCCTTGAAAGTTCTACAACAACTCTAGCAGCTAAGCTTGCATATTCTGCAAACTCAGCCGCTGCTTGAGCAGCAGAGGTAGCATCCATAAATTTCATGTTCCAATTCTGCCTACCAACAGAAAAATTACCATTACCATCTCCAGGAAATGATTGCCCATGTTCCAACCTTTCATCCTTGAAACCTAAGTGCCATGAACCACCATCATCAACACAATATTGCCTTTAAAGTTCTACAACAGCTCTGGCAGCAAGGCTTGCATGTTCTGCAAACTCAGCCGCTGCTTGAGCAGCAGAGGTAGCATCCTTAAATTTCATATTCCAATTCTGCCTGCCAACAGAAAAATTACCATTACCATCTCCAGGAAATAATTTCCCATGTTCCAACCATTCATCACTGAAAACTAAGTGGCATGAACCAATATCATCAACACAATATAACCTTGAAAGTTCTACAACAGCTCTTGCATTTAGGCTTGCATGTTCTGCAAACTCAGCCGCTGCTTGAGCAGCAGAGGTAGCATCCTTAAATTTCATGTTCCAATTCTACCTGTCAACAGAAATATTACCATTACCATCTCTAGGAAATGATTGCCCATGTTCCAACCTTTCATCCTTGAAACCTAAGTGGCATGAACCACCATCATCAACACAATATTGCCTTGAAAGTTCTACAACAGCTCTGGCAGCTAGGCTTGCATGTTCTGCAAACTCAGCCGCTGCTTGAGCAGCAGAGGTAGCATCCTTAAATTTCATGTTCCAATTCTGCCTGCAAACAGAAAAATAACCATTCACATCTCTAGGAAATTATTGCCCATGTTCCAACCTTTCATCCTTGAAACCTAAGTGGCATGAACCACCATCATCAACAAAATATTGCCTTGAAAGTTCTACAACAGCTCTGGCAGCTAAGCTTGCATGTTCTACAATCTCAGCCGCTGCTTGAGCAGCAGAGGTAGCATCCTTAAATTTCATGTTCCAATTCTGCCTGCCAACAGAAAAATTAACATTACCATCTCCAGAAAATAATTGCCCATGTTCCAACCATTCATCATTGAAAACTAAGTGGCATGAACCACTATCATCATCATAATATAACCTTGAAAGTTCTACAACAGCTCTGGTAGTTAGGCTTGCATGTTCTGCAAACTCAGCCGCTGCTTGAGCAGCAAAGGTAGCATCCTTAAATTTCATGTTCCAATTCTACCTGTCAATAGAAAAATTACCATTACCATCTCTAGGAAATGATTGCCTATGTTCCAACCTTTCATCCTTGAAACCTAAGTGGCCTTAACCACCATCATCAACAAAATATTGCCTTGAAAGTTCTACAACAACTCTAGCAGCTAAGCTTGCATATTCTGCAAACTCAGCCGCTGCTTGAGCAGCAGAGGTAGCATCCATAAATTTCATGTTCCAATTCTGCCTACCAACAGAAAAATTACCATTACCATCTCCAGGAAATGATTGCCCATGTTCCAACCTTTCATCCTTGAAACCTAAGTGGCATGAACCACCATCATCAACACAATATTGCCTTTAAAGTTCTACAGCAGCTCTGGCAGCTAGGCTTGCATGTTCTGCAAACTCAGCCGCTGCTTGAGCAGCAGAGGTAGCATCCTTAAATTTCATGTTCCAATTCTACCTGCCAACAGAAAAATTACCATTACCATCTCCAGGAAATGATTGCCCATGTTCCAACCTTTCATCCTTGAAACCTAAGTGGCATGAACCACCATCATCAACACAATATTGCCTTTAAAGTTCTACTACAGCTCTGGCAGCAAGGCTTGCATGTTCTGCAAACTCAGCCGCTGCTTGAGCAGCAGAGGTAGCATCCTTAAATTTCATGTTCCAATTCTCCTGCCAACAGAAAAATTACCATTACTATCTCCAGGAAATGATTGCCCATGTTCCAACCTTTCATCCTTGAAACCTAAGTGGCCTTAACCACCATCATCAACAAAATATTGCCTTGAAAGTTCTACAACAGCTCTGGCAGCTAAGCTTGCATGTTCTGCAAACTCAGCCGCTGCTTGAGCAGCAGAGGTAGCATCCTTAAATTTCATATTCCTATTCTGCCTGCCAACAGAAAAATTACCATTACCATCTCTAGGAAATGATTGCCCATGTTCCAACCTTACATCCTTGAAACCTAAGAGGCTTGAACAACCATCATCAACACAATATTGCCTTGAAAGTTCTACAACACCTCTGGCAGCTAGTGCTGCATGTTCTGCAAACTCAGCCGCTGCTTGAGCAGCAAAGGTAGCATCCTTAAATTTCATGTTCCAATTCTACCTGTCAACAGAAAAATTACCATTACCATCTCTAGGAAATGATTGCCCATGTTCCAACCTTTCATCCTTGAAACCTAAGTGGCCTTAACCACCATCATCAACAAAATATTGCCTTGAAAGTTCTACAACAACTCTAGCAGCTAAGCTTGCATGTTCTGCAAACTCAGCCGCTGCTTGAGCAGCAGAGGTAGCATCCATAAATTTCATGTTCCAATTCTGCCTGCCAACAGAAAAATTACCATTACCATCTCCAGGAAATGATTGCCCATGTTCCAACCTTTCATCCTTGAAACCTAAGTGGCATGAACCACCATCATCAACACAATATTGCCTTGAAAGTTCTACAACAGCTCTGGCAGCTAAGCTTGCATGTTCTGCAATCTCAGCCGCTGCTTGAGCAGCAGAGGTAGCATCCTTAAATTTCATGTTCCAATTCTGGCTGCCAACAGAAAAATTACCATTACCATCTCCAGAAAATGATTGCCCATGTTCCAGCCTTTCATCCTTGAAACCTATGTGGCATGAACCACCATCATCAACACAATATTGCCTTTAAAGTTCTACAACAGCTCTGGCAGCTAAGCTTGCATGTTCTACAATCTCAGCCGCTGCTTGAGCAGCAGAGGTAGCATCCTTAAATTTCATGTTCCAATTCTGCCTGCCAATAGAAAAATTACCATTACCATCTCCAGCAAATAATTGCCCATGTTCCAACCATTCATCATTGAAAACTAAGTGGCATGAACCACTATCATCAACATAATATAACCTTGAAAGTTCTACAACAGCTCTGGCAGCTAGGCTTGCATGTTCTGCAAACTCAGCCGCTGTTTGAGCAGCAGAGGTAGCATCCTTAAATTTCATGTTCCAATTCTGCCTGCCAACAGAAAAATTACCATTACCATCTCCAGGAAATGATTGCCCATGTTCCAACCTTTCATCCTTGAAACCTAAGTGCCATGAACCACCATCATCAACACAATATTGCCTTTAAAGTTCTACAACAGCTCTGGCAGCAAGGCTTGCATGTTCTGCAAACTCAGCCGCTGCTTGAGCAGCAGAGGTAGCATCCTTAAATTTCATATTCCAATTCTGCCTGCCAACAGAAAAATTACCATTACCATCTCCAGGAAATAATTTCCCATGTTCCAACCATTCATCACTGAAAACTAAGTGGCATGAACCAATATCATCAACACAATATAACCTTGAAAGTTCTACAACAGCTCTTGCATTTAGGCTTGCATGTTCTGCAAACTCAGCCGCTGCTTGAGCAGCAGAGGTAGCATCCTTAAATTTCATGTTCCAATTCTACCTGTCAACAGAAAAATTACCATTACCATCTCTAGGAAATGATTGCCCATGTTCCAACCTTTCATCCTTGAAACCTAAGTGGCATGAACCACCATCATCAACACAATATTGCCTTGAAAGTTCTACAACAGCTCTGGCAGCTGGGCTTGCATGTTCTGCAAACTCAGCCGCTGCTTGAGCAGCAGAGGTAGCATCCTTAAATTTCATGTTCCAATTCTGCCTGCAAACAGAAAAATAACCATTCACATCTCTAGGAAATGATTGCCCATGTTCCAACCTTTCATCCTTGAAACCTAAGTGGCATGAACCACCATCATCAACAAAATATTGCCTTGAAAGTTCTACAACAGCTCTGGCAGCTAAGCTTGCATGTTCTACAATCTCAGCCGCTGCTTGAGCAGCAGAGGTAGCATCCTTAAATTTCATGTTCCAATTCTGCCTGCCAACAGAAAAATTAACATTACCATCTCCAGAAAATAATTGCCCATGTTCCAACCATTCATCATTGAAAACTAAGTGGCATGAACCACTATCATCATCATAATATAACCTTGAAAGTTCTACAACAGCTCTGGTAGTTAGGCTTGCATGTTCTGCAAACTCAGCCGCTGCTTGAGCAGCAAAGGTAGCATCCTTAAATTTCATGTTCCAATTCTACCTGTCAACAGAAAAATTACCATTACCATCTCTAGGAAATGATTGCCCATGTTCCAACCTTTCATCCTTGAAACCTAAGTGGCCTTAACCACCATCATCAACAAAATATTGCCTTGAAAGTTCTACAACAACTCTAGCAGCTAAGCTTGCATATTCTGCAAACTCAGCCGCTGCTTGAGCAGCAGAGGTAGCATCCATAAATTTCATGTTCCAATTCTGCCTACCAACAGAAAAATTACCATTACCATCTCCAGGAAATGATTGCCCATGTTCCAACCTTTCATCCTTGAAACCTAAGTGCCATGAACCACCATCATCAACACAATATTGCCTTTAAAGTTCTACAACAGCTCTGGCAGCAAGGCTTGCATGTTCTGCAAACTCAGCCGCTGCTTGAGCAGCAGAGGTAGCATCCTTAAATTTCATATTCCAATTCTGCCTGCCAACAGAAAAATTACCATTACCATCTCCAGGAAATAATTTCCCATGTTCCAACCATTCATCACTGAAAACTAAGTGGCATGAACCAATATCATCAACACAATATAACCTTGAAAGTTCTACAACAGCTCTTGCATTTAGGCTTGCATGTTCTGCAAACTCAGCCGCTGCTTGAGCAGCAGAGGTAGCATCCTTAAATTTCATGTTCCAATTCTACCTGTCAACAGAAATATTACCATTACCATCTCTAGGAAATGATTGCCCATGTTCCAACCTTTCATCCTTGAAACCTAAGTGGCATGAACCACCATCATCAACACAATATTGCCTTGAAAGTTCTACAACAGCTCTGGCAGCTGGGCTTGCATGTTCTGCAAACTCAGCCGCTGCTTGAGCAGCAGAGGTAGCATCCTTAAATTTCATGTTCCAATTCTGCCTGCAAACAGAAAAATAACCATTCACATCTCTAGGAAATTATTGCCCATGTTCCAACCTTTCATCCTTGAAACCTAAGTGGCATGAACCACCATCATCAACAAAATATTGCCTTGAAAGTTCTACAACAGCTCTGGCAGCTAAGCTTGCATGTTCTACAATCTCAGCCGCTGCTTGAGCAGCAGAGGTAGCATCCTTAAATTTCATGTTCCAATTCTGCCTGCCAACAGAAAAATTAACATTACCATCTCCAGAAAATAATTGCCCATGTTCCAACCATTCATCATTGAAAACTAAGTGGCATGAACCACTATCATCATCATAATATAACCTTGAAAGTTCTACAACAGCTCTGGTAGTTAGGCTTGCATGTTCTGCAAACTCAGCCGCTGCTTGAGCAGCAAAGGTAGCATCCTTAAATTTCATGTTCCAATTCTACCTGTCAATAGAAAAATTACCATTACCATCTCTAGGAAATGATTGCCTATGTTCCAACCTTTCATCCTTGAAACCTAAGTGGCCTTAACCACCATCATCAACAAAATATTGCCTTGAAAGTTCTACAACAACTCTAGCAGCTAAGCTTGCATATTCTGCAAACTCAGCCGCTGCTTGAGCAGCAGAGGTAGCATCCATAAATTTCATGTTCCAATTCTGCCTACCAACAGAAAAATTACCATTACCATCTCCAGGAAATGATTGCCCATGTTCCAACCTTTCATCCTTGAAACCTAAGTGGCATGAACCACCATCATCAACACAATATTGCCTTTAAAGTTCTACAGCAGCTCTGGCAGCTAGGCTTGCATGTTCTGCAAACTCAGCCGCTGCTTGAGCAGCAGAGGTAGCATCCTTAAATTTCATGTTCCAATTCTACCTGCCAACAGAAAAATTACCATTACCATCTCCAGGAAATGATTGCCCATGTTCCAACCTTTCATCCTTGAAACCTAAGTGGCATGAACCACCATCATCAACACAATATTGCCTTTAAAGTTCTACTACAGCTCTGGCAGCAAGGCTTGCATGTTCTGCAAACTCAGCCGCTGCTTGAGCAGCAGAGGTAGCATCCTTAAATTTCATGTTCCAATTCTACCTGTCAACAGAAAAATTACCATTACCATCTCTAGGAAATGATTGCCCATGTTCCAACCTTTCATCCTTGAAACCTAAGTGGCCTTAACCACCATCATCAACAAAATATTGCCTTGAAAGTTCTACAACAACTCTAGCAGCTAAGCTTGCATGTTCTGCAAACTCAGCCGCTGCTTGAGCAGCAGAGGTAGCATCCATAAATTTCATGTTCCAATTCTGCCTGCCAACAGAAAAATTACCATTACCATCTCCAGGAAATGATTGCCCATGTTCCAACCTTTCATCCTTGAAACCTAAGTGGCATGAACCACCATCATCAACACAATATTGCCTTGAAAGTTCTACAACAGCTCTGGCAGCTAGGCTTGCATGTTCTACAAACTCAGCCGCTGCTTGAGCAGCAGAGGTAGCATCCTTAAATTTCATGTTCCAATTCTGCCTGCAAACAGAAAAATAACCATTCACATCTCTAGGAAATGATTGCCCATGTTCCAACCTTTCATCCTTGAAACCTAAGTGGCATGAACCACCATCATCAACAAAATATTGCCTTGAAAGTTCTACAACAGCTCTGGCAGCTAAGCTTGCATGTTCTACAATCTCAGCCGCTGCTTGAGCAGCAGAGGTAGCATCCTTAAATTTCATGTTCCAATTCTGCCTGCCAACAGAAAAATTACCATTACCATCTCCAGAAAATAATTGCCCATGTTCCAACCATTCATCATTGAAAACTAAGTGGCATGAACCACTATCATCAACATAATATAACCTTGAAAGTTCAACAACAGCTCTGGCAGTTAGGCTTGCATGTTCTGCAAACTCAGCCGCTGCTTGAGCAGCAAAGGTAGCATCCTTAAATTTCATGTTCCAATTCTACCTGTCAACAGAAAAATTACCATTACCATCTCTAGGAAATGATTGCCCATGTTCCAACCTTTCATCCTTGAAACCTAAGTGGCCTTAACCACCATCATCAACAAAATATTGCCTTGAAAGTTCTACAACAACTCTAGCAGCTAAGCTTGCATGTTCTGCAAACTCAGCCACTGCTTGAGCAGCAGAGGTAGCATCCATAAATTTCATGTTCCAATTCTGCCTGCCAACAGAAAAATTACCATTACCATCTCCAGGAAATGATTGCCCATGTTCCAACCTTTCATCCTTGAAACCTAAGTGGCATGAACCACCATCATCAACACAATATTGCCTTTAAAGTTCTACAACAGCTCTGGCAGCTAGGCTTGCATGTTCTGCAAACTCACCCGCTGCTTGAGCAGCAGAGGTAGCATCCTTAAATTTCATGTTCCAACTCTGCCTGCGAACAGAAAAATTACCATTACCATCTCAAGGAAATGATTGCCCTTGTTCCAACCTTTCATCCTTGAAACGTAAGTGGCATGAACCACCATCATCAACACAATATTGCCTTTAAAGTTCTACAACAGCTCTGGCAGCAAGGCTTGCATGTTCTGCAAACTGAGCCACTGCTTGAGCAGCAGAGGTAGCATCCTTAAATTTCATGTTCCAATTCTGCCTGCCAACAGAAAAATTACCATTACCATCTCCAGGAAATAATTTCCCATGTTCCAACCATTCATCACTGAAAACTAAGTGGCATGAACCAATATCATCAACACAATATAACCTTGAAAGTTCTACAACAGCTCTTGCATTTAGGCTTGCATGTTCTGCAAACTCAGCCGCTGCTTGAGCAGCAGAGGTAGCATCCTTAAATTTCATGTTCTAATTCTACCTGTCAACAGAAAAATTACCATTACCATCTCTAGGAAATGATTGCCCATGTTCCAGCCTTTCATCCTTGAAACCTAAGTGGCATGAACCACCATCATCAACACAATATTGCCTTTAAAGTTCTACAACAGCTCTGGCAGCTAGGCTTGCATGTTCTGCAAACTCAGCCGCTGCTTGAGCAGCAGAGGTAGCATCCATAAATTTCATGTTCCAATTCTGCCTACCAACAGAAAAATTACCATTACCATCTCCAGGAAATGATTGCCCATGTTCCAACCTTTCATCCTTGAAACCTAAGTGGCATGAACCACCATCATCAACACAATATTGCCTTTAAAGTTCTACAGCAGCTCTGGCAGCTAGGCTTGCATGTTCTGCAAACTCAGCCGCTGCTTGAGCAGCAGAGGTAGCATCCTTAAATTTCATGTTCCAATTCTACCTGCCAACAGAAAAATTACCATTACCATCTCCAGGAAATGATTGCCCATGTTCCAACCTTTCATCCTTGAAACCTAAGTGGCATGAACCACCATCATCAACACAATATTTCCTTGAAAGTTCTACAACAGCTCTGGCAGATAGGCTTGCATGTTCTGCAAACTCAGCCACTGCTTAAGCAGCAGAGGTAGCATCCTTAAATTTCATGTTCCAATTCTCCCTGCCAACAGAAAAATTGCCATTACCATCTCCAGGAAATGATTGCCCATGTTCCAACCTTTCATCCTTGAAACCTAAGTGGCATGAACCACCATCATCAACACAATATTGCCTTTAAAGTTCTACAACAGCTCTGGCAGCAAGACTTGCATGTTCTGCAAACTCAGCCGCTGCTTGAGCAGCAGAGGTAGCATCCTTAAATTTCATGTTCCAATTCTACCTGTCAACAGAAAAATTACCATTACCATCTCTAGGAAATGATTGCCCATGTTCCAACCTTTCATCCTTGAAACCTAAGTGGCATGAACCACCATCATCAACACAATATTGCCTTGAAAGTTCTACAACAGCTCTGGCAGCTGGGCTTGCATGTTCTGCAAACTCAGCCGCTGCTTGAGCAGCAGAGGTAGCATCCTTAAATTTCATGTTCCAATTCTGCCTGCAAACAGAAAAATAACCATTCACATCTCTAGGAAATGATTGCCCATGTTCCAACCTTTCATCCTTGAAACCTAAGTGGCATGAACCACCATCATCAACAAAATATTGCCTTGAAAGTTCTACAACAGCTCTGGCAGCTAAGCTTGCATGTTCTACAATCTCAGCCGCTGCTTGAGCAGCAGAGGTAGCATCCTTAAATTTCATGTTCCAATTCTGCCTGCCAACAGAAAAATTACCATTACCATCTCCAGAAAATAATTGCCCATGTTCCAACCATTCATCATTGAAAACTAAGTGGCATGAACCACTATCATCAACATAATATAACCTTGAAAGTTCAACAACAGCTCTGGCAGTTAGGCTTGCATGTTCTGCAAACTCAGCCGCTGCTTGAGCAGCAAAGGTAGCATCCTTAAATTTCATGTTCCAATTCTACCTGTCAACAGAAAAATTACCATTACCATCTCTAGGAAATGATTGCCCATGTTCCAACCTTTCATCCTTGAAACCTAAGTGGCCTTAACCACCATCATCAACAAAATATTGCCTTGAAAGTTCTACAACAACTCTAGCAGCTAAGCTTGCATGTTCTGCAAACTCAGCCGCTGCTTGAGCAGCAGAGGTAGCATCCATAAATTTCATGTTCCAATTCTGCCTGCCAACAGAAAAATTACCATTACCTTCTCCAGGAAATGATTGCCCATGTTCCAACCTTTCATCCTTGAAACCTAAGTGGCATGAACCACCATCATCAACACAATATTGCCTTTAAAGTTCTACAACAGCTCTGGCAGCTAGGCTTGCATGTTCTGCAAACTCAGCCGCTGCTTGAGCAGCAGAGGTAGCATCCTTAAATTTCATGTTCCAATTCTGCCTGCAAACAGAAAAATAACCATTCACATCTCTAGGAAATGATTGCCCATGTTCCAACCTTTCATCCTTGAAACCTAAGTGGCATGAACCACCATCATCAACAAAATATTGCCTTGAAAGTTCTACAACAGCTCTGGCAGCTAGGCTTGCATGTTCTGCAAACTCAGCCGCTGCTTGAGCAGCAGAGGTAGCATCCTTAAATTTCATGTTCCAATTCTACCTGCCAACAGAAAAATTACCATTACCATCTCCAGGAAATGATTGCCCATGTTCCAACCTTTCATCCTTGAAACCTAAGTGGCATGAACCACCATCATCAACACAATATTGCCTTTAAAGTTCTACAACAGCTCTGGCAGCAAGGCTTGCATGTTCTGCAAACTGAGCCACTGCTTGAGCAGCAGAGGTAGCATCCTTAAATTTCATGTTCCAATTCTGCCTGCCAACAGAAAAATTACCATTACCATCTCCAGGAAATAATTTCCCATGTTCCAACCATTCATCACTGAAAACTAAGTGGCATGAACCAATATCATCAACACAATATAACCTTGAAAGTTCTACAACAGCTCTTGCATTTAGGCTTGCATGTTCTGCAAACTCAGCCGCTGCTTGAGCAGCAGAGGTAGCATCCTTAAATTTCATGTTCCAATTCTACCTGTCAACAGAAAAATTACCATTACCATCTCTAGGAAATGATTGCCCATGTTCCAACCTTTCATCCTTGAAACCTAAGTGGCATGAACCACCATCATCAACACAATATTGCCTTGAAAGTTCTACAACAGCTCTGGCAGTTGGGCTTGCATGTTCTGCAAACTCAGCCGCTGCTTGAGCAGCAGAGGTAGCATCCTTAAATTTCATGTTCCAATTCTGCCTGCAAACAGAAAAATAACCATTCACATCTCTAGGAAATGATTGCCCATGTTCCAACCTTTCATCCTTGAAACCTAAGTGGCATGAACCACCATCATCAACAAAATATTGCCTTGAAAGTTCTACAACAGCTCTGGCAGTTAAGCTTGCATGTTCTACAATCTCAGCCGCTGCTTGAGCAGCAGAGGTAGCATCCTTAAATTTCATGTTCCAATTCTGCTTGCCAACAGAAAAACTACCATTACCATCTCCAGAAAATAATTGCCCATGTTCCAACCATTCATCATTGAAAACTAAGTGGCATGAACCACTATCATCAACATAATATAACCTTGAAAGTTCTACAACAGCTCTGGCAGTTAGGCTTGCATGTTCTGCAAACTCAGCCGCTGCTTGAGCAGCAAAGGTAGCATCCTTAAATTTCATGTTCCAATTCTACCTGTCAACAGAAAAATTACCATTACCATCTCTAGGAAATGATTGCCCATGTTCCAACCTTTCATCCTTGAAACCTAAGTGGCCTTAACCACCATCATCAACAAAATATTGCCTTGAAAGTTCTACAACAACTCTAGCAGCTAAGCTTGCATGTTCTGCAAACTCAGCCGCTGCTTGAGCAGCAGAGGTAGCATCCATAAATTTCATGTTCCAATTCTGCCTGCCAACAGAAAAATTACCATTACCATCTCCAGGAAATGATTGCCCATGTTCCAACCTTTCATCCTTGAAACCTAAGTGGCATGAACCACCATTATCAACACAATATTGCCTTTAAAGTTCTACAACAGCTCTGCCAGCTAGGCTTGCATGTTATGCAAACTCAGCCGCTGCTTGAGCAGCAGAGGTAGCATCCTTAAATTTCATGTTCCAATTCTACCTGCCAACAGAAAAATTACCATTACCATCTCCAAGAAAAGATTGCCCATGTTCCAACCTTTCATCCTTGAAACCTAAGTGGCATGAACCACCATCATCAACACAATATTGCCTTTAAAGTTCTACAACAGCTCTGGCAGCAAGGCTTGCATGTTCTGCAAACTCAGCCACTGCTTGAGCAGCAGAGGTAGCATCCTTAAATTTCATGTTCCAATTCTGCCTGCCAACAGAAAAATTACAATTACCATCTCCAGGAAATAATTTCCCATGTTCCAACCATTTATCACTGAAAACGAAGTGGCATGAACCAATATCATCAACACAATATAACCTTGAAAGTTCTACAACAGCTCTTGCATTTAGGCTTGCATGTTCTGCAAACTCAGCCGCTGCTTGAGCAGCAGAGGTAGCATCCTTAAATTTCATGTTCCAATTCTACCTGTCAACAGAAAAATTACCATTACCATCTCTAGGAAATGATTGCCCATGTTCCAACCTTTCATCCTTGAAACCTAAGTGGCATGAACCACCATCATCAACACAATATTGCCTTGAAAGTTCTACAACAGCTCTGGCAGCTGGGCTTGCATGTTCTGCAAACTCAGCCGCTGCTTGAGCAGCAGAGGTAGCATCCTTAAATTTCATGTTCCAATTCTGCCTGCAAACAGAAAAATAACCATTCACATCTCTAGGAAATGATTGCCCATGTTCCAACCTTTCATCCTTGAAACCTAAGTGGCATGAACCACCATCATCAACAAAATATTGCCTTGAAAGTTCTACAACAGCTCTGGCAGCTAAGCTTGCATGTTCTACAATCTCAGCCGCTGCTTGAGCAGCAGAGGTAGCATCCTTAAATTTCATGTTCCAATTCTGCCTGCCAACAGAAAAACTACCATTACCATCTCCAGAAAATAATTGCCCATGTTCCAACCATTCATCATTGAAAACTAAGTGGCATGAACCACTATCATCAACATAATATAACCTTGAAAGTTCTACAACAGCTCTGGCAGTTAGGCTTGCATGTTCTGCAAACTCAGCCGCTGCTTGAGCAGCAAAGGTAGCATCCTTAAATTTCATGTTCCAATTCTACCTGTCAACAGAAAAATTACCATTACCATCTCTAGGAAATGATTGCCCATGTTCCAACCTTTCATCCTTGAAACCTAAGTGGCCTTAACCACCATCATCAACAAAATATTGCCTTGAAAGTTCTACAACAACTCTAGCAGCTAAGCTTGCATGTTCTGCAAACTCAGCCGCTGCTTGAGCAGCAGAGGTAGCATCCTTAAATTTCATGTTCCAATTCTACCTGCCAACAGAAAAATTACCATTACCATCTCTAGGAAATGATTGCCCATGTTCCAACCTTTCATCCTTGAAACCTAAGTGGCATGAACCACCATCATCAACACAATATTGCCTTGAAAGTTCTACAACAGCTCTGGCAGCTGGGCTTGCATGTTCTGCAAACTCAGCCGCTGCTTGAGCAGCAGAGGTAGCATCCTTAAATTTCATGTTCCAATTCTGCCTGCAAACAGAAAAATAACCATTCACATCTCTAGGAAATGATTGCCCATGTTCCAACCTTTCATCCTTGAAACCTAAGTGGCATGAACCACCATCATCAACAAAATATTGCCTTGAAAGTTCTACAACAGCTCTGGCAGCTAAGCTTGCATGTTCTACAATCTCAGCCGCTGCTTGAGCAGCAGAGGTAGCATCCTTAAATTTCATGTTCCAATTCTGCCTGCCAACAGAAAAACTACCATTACCATCTCCAGAAAATAATTGCCCATGTTCCAACCATTCATCATTGAAAACTAAGTGGCATGAACCACTATCATCAACATAATATAACCTTGAAAGTTCTACAACAGCTCTGGCAGTTAGGCTTGCATGTTCTGCAAACTCAGCCGCTGCTTGAGCAGCAAAGGTAGCATCCTTAAATTTCATGTTCCAATTCTACCTGTCAACAGAAAAATTACCATTACCATCTCTAGGAAATGATTGCCCATGTTCCAACCTTTCATCCTTGAAACCTAAGTGGCCTTAACCACCATCATCAACAAAATATTGCCTTGAAAGTTCTACAACAACTCTAGCAGCTAAGCTTGCATGTTCTGCAAACTCAGCCGCTGCTTGAGCAGCAGAGGTAGCATCCATAAATTTCATGTTCCAATTCTGCCTGCCAACAGAAAAATTACCATTACCATCTCCAGGAAATGATTGCCCATGTTCCAACCTTTCATCCTTGAAACCTAAGTGGCATGAACCACCATCATCAACAAAATATTGCCTTGAAAGTTCTACAACAGCTCTGGCAGCTAAGCTTGCATGTTCTGCAATCTCAGCCGCTGCTTGAGCAGCAGAGGTAGCATCCTTAAATTTCATGTTCCAATTCTGCCTGCTAACAGAAAAATTACCATTACCATCTCCAGGAAATGATTGCCCATGTTCCAACCTTTCATCCTTGAAACCTAAGTGGCATGAACCACCATCATCAACACAATATTGCCTTTAAAGTTCTACAACAGCTCTGGTAGCTAGGCTTGCATGTTCTGCAAACTCAGCCGCTGCTTGAGCAGCAGAGGTAGCATCCTTAAATTTCATGTTCCAATTCTACCTGCCAACAGAAAAATTACCATTACCATCTCCAGGAAATGATTGCCCATGTTCCAACCTTTCATCCTTGAAACCTAAGTGGCATGAACCACCATCATCAACACAATATTTCCTTGAAAGTTCTACAACAGCTCTGGTAGCTAGGCTTGCATGTTCTGCAAACTCAGCCGCTGCTTGAGCAGCAGAGGTTGCATCCTTAAATTTCATGTTCCTATTCTGCCTGCCAACAGAAAAATTACCATTACCATCTCCAGGAAATAATTTCCCATGTTCCAACCATTCATCACTGAAAACTAAGAGGCATGAACCAATATCATCAACACAATATAACCTTGAAAGTTCTACAACAGCTCTTGCATTTAGGCTTGCATGTTCTGCAAACTCAGCCGCTGCTTGAGCAGCAGAGGTAGCATCCTTAAATTTCATGTTCCAATTCTACCTGTCAACAGAAAAATTACCATTACCATCTCTAGGAAATGATTGCCCATGTTCCAACCTTTCATCCTTGAAACCTAAGTGGCATGAACCACCATCATCAACACAATATTGCCTTGAAAGTTCTACAACAGCTCTGGCAGCTGGGCTTGCATGTTCTGCAAACTCAGCCGCTGCTTGAGCAGCAGAGGTAGCATCCTTAAATTTCATGTTCCAATTCTGCCTGCAAACAGAAAAATAACCATTCACATCTCTAGGAAATGATTGCCCATGTTCCAACCTTTCATCCTTGAAACCTAAGTGGCATGAACCACCATCATCAACAAAATATTGCCTTGAAAGTTCTACAACAGCTCTGGCCGCTAAGCTTGCATGTTCTACAATCTCAGCCGCGGCTTGAGCAGCAGAGGTAGCATCCTTAAATTTCATGTTCCAATTCTGCCTGCCAACAGAAAAATTACCATTAACATCTCCAGGAAATGATTGCCCATGTTCCAACCTTTCATCCTTGAAACCTAAGTGGCATGAACCACCATCATCAACACAATATTGCCTTTAAAGTTCTACAACAGCTCTGGCAGCTAGGCTTGCATGTTCTGCAAACTCAGCCGCTGCTTGAGCAGCAGAGGTAGCATCCTTAAATTTCATGTTCCAATTCTGCCTGCCAACAGAAAAATTACCATTACCATCTCCAGGAAATGATTGCCCATGTTCCAACCTTTCATCCTTGAAACCTAAGTGGCATGAACCACCATCATCAACACAATATTGCCTTTAAAGTTCTACAACAGCTCTGGCAGCAAGGCTTGCATGTTCTGCAAACTCAGCCGCTGCTTGAGCAGCAGAGGTAGCATCCTTAAATTTCATGTTCCAATTCTGCCTGCCAACAGAAAAATTACCATTACCATCTCCAGGAAATAATTTCCCATGTTCCAACCATTCATCATTGAAAATTAAGTGGCATGAACCAATATCATCAACACAATATAACCTTGAAAGTTCTACAACAGCTCTTGCATTTAGGCTTGCATGTTCTGCAAACTCAGCCGCTGGTTGAGCAGCAGAGGTAGCATCCTTAAATTTCATGTTCCAATTCTACCTGTCAACAGAAAAATTACCATTACCATCTCTAGGAAATTATTGCCCATGTTCCAACCTTTCATCCTTGAAACCTAAGTGGCCTTAACCACCATCATCAACAAAATATTGCCTTGAAAGTTCTACAACAACTCTAGCAACTAAGCTTGCATGTTCTGCAAACTCAGCCGCTGCTTGAGCAGCAGAGGTAGCATCCTTAAATTTCATGTTCCAATTCTACCTGCCAACAGAAAAATTACCATTACCATCTCTAGGAAATTATTGCCCATGTTCCAACCTTTCATCCTTGAAACCTAAGTGGCATGAACCACCATCATCAACACAATATTGCCTTTAAAGTTCTACAACAACTCTGGCAGCAAGGCTTGCATGTTCTGCAAACTCAGCCGCTGCTTGAGCAGCAGAGGTAGCATCCTTAAATTTCATGTTCCAATTCTGCCTGCCAACAGAAAAATTACCATTACCATCTCCAGGAAATGATTGCCCATGTTCCAACCTTTCATCCTTGAAACCTAAGTGGCATGAACCACCATCATCAACACAATATTGCCTTGAAAGTTCTACAACAGCTCTGGCAGCTAGGCTTGCATGTTCTGCAAACTCAGCCGCTGCTTGAGCAGCAGAGGTAGCATCCTTAAATTTCATGTTCCAATTCTGCCTGCCAACAGAAAAATTACCATTACCATCTCCAGGAAATGATTGCCCATGTTCCAACCTTTCATCCTTGAAACCTAAGTGGCATGAACCACCATCATCAACACAATATTGCCTTTAAAGTTCTACAACAGCTCTGGCAGCAAGGCTTGCATGTTCTGCAAACTCAGCCGCTGCTTGAGCAGCAGAGGTAGCATCCTTAAATTTCATGTTCCAATTCTGCCTGCCAACAGAAAAATTACCATTACCATCTTCAGGAAATAATTTCCCATGTTCCAACCATTCATCACTGAAAACTAAGAGGCATGAACCAATATCATCAACACAATATAACCTTGAAAGTTCTACAACAGCTCTTGCATTTAGGCTTGCATGTTCTGCAAACTCAGCCGCTGCTTGAGCAGCAGAGGTAGCATCCTTAAATTTCATGTTCCAATTCTACCTGTCAACAGAAAAATTACCATTACCATCTCTAGGAAATGATTGCCCATGTTCCAACCTTTCATCCTTGAAACCTAAGTGGCATGAACCACCATCATCAACACAATATTGCCTTGAAAGTTCTACAACAGCTCTGGCAGCTGGGCTTGCATGTTCTGCAAACTCAGCCGCTGCTTGAGCAGCAGAGGTAGCATCCTTAAATTTCATGTTCCAATTCTGCCTGCAAACAGAAAAATAACCATTCACATCTCTAGGAAATGATTGCCCATGTTCCAACCTTTCATCCTTGAAACCTAAGTGGCATGAACCACCATCATCAACAAAATATTTCCTTGAAAGTTCTACAACAGCTCTGGCAGCTAAGCTTGCATGTTCTACAATCTCAGCCGCTGCTTGAGCAGCAGAGGTAGCATCCTTAAATTTCATGTTCCAATTCTGCTTGCCAACAGAAAAATTAGCATTACCATCACCAGAAAATAATTGCCCATGTTCCAACCATTCATCATTGAAAACTAAGTGGCATGAACCACTATCATCAACATAATATAACCTTGAAAGTTCTACAACAGCTCTGGCAGTTAGGCTTGCATGTTCTGCAAACTCAACCGCTGGTTGAGCAGCAAATGTAGCATCCTTAAATTTCATGTTCCAATTCTACCTGTCAACAGAAAAATTACAATTACCATCTCTAGGAAATGATTGCCCATGTTCCAACCTTTCATCCTTGAAACCTAAGTGGCCTTAACCACCATCATCAACAAAATATTGCCTTGAAAGTTCTACAACAACTCTAGCAGCTAAGCTTGCATGTTCTGCAAACTCAGCCGCTGCTTGTTCAGCAGAGGTAGCATCCATAAATTTCATGTTCCAATTCTGCCTGCCAACAGAAAAATTACCATTACCATCTCCAGGAAATGATTGCCCATGTTCCAACCTTTCATCCTTGAAACCTAAGTGGCATGAACCGCCATGATCAACACAATATTGCCTTTAAAGTTCTACAACAGCTCTGGCAGCTAGGCTTGCATGTTCTGCAAACTCAGCCGCTGCTTGAGCAGCAGAGGTAGCATCCTTAAATTTCATGTTCCAATTCTGCCTGCCAACAGAAAAATTACCATTACCATCTCCAGGAAATGATTGCCCATGTTCCAACCTTTCATCCTTGAAACCTAAGTGGCATGAACCACCATCATCAACACAATATTGCCTTTAAAGTTCTACAACAGCTCTGGCAGCAAGGCTTGCATGTTCTGCAAACTCAGCCGCTGCTTGAGCAGCAGAGGTAGCATCCTTAAATTTCATGTTCCAATTCTGCCTGCCAACAGAAAAATTACCATTACCATCTCCAGGAAATAATTTCCCATGTTCCAACCATTCATCATTGAAAATTAAGTGGCATGAACCAATATCATCAACACAATATAACCTTGAAAGTTCTACAACAGCTCTTGCATTTAGGCTTGCATGTTCTGCAAACTCAGCCGCTGGTTGAGCAGCAGAGGTAGCATCCTTAAATTTCATGTTCCAATTCTACCTGTCAACAGAAAAATTACCATTACCATCTCTAGGAAATGATTGCCCATGTTCCAACCTTTCATCCTTGAAACCTAAGTGGCCTGAACTACCATTATCAAAAAAATATTGCCTTGAAAGTTCTACAACAACTCTAGCAGCTAAGCTTGCATGTTCTGCAAACTCAGCCGCTGCTTGAGCAGCAGAGGTAGCATTCTTTAATTTCATGTTCCAATTCTGCCTGCCAACAGAAAAATTACCATTACCATCTCAAGGAAATGATTGCCGATGTTCCAACCTTTCATCCTTGAAACCTAAGTGGCATGAACCACCATCATCAACACAATATTACCTTGAAAATTATACAACAGTTCTGGCCGCTAGGCTTGCCTGTTCTGCAAACTCAGCCGCGGCTTGAGCAGCAGAGGTAGCATCCTTAAATTTCATGTTCCAATTCTGCCTGCCAACAGAAAAATTACCATTAACATCTCCAGGAAATGATTGCCCATGTTCCAACCTTTCATCCTTGAAACCTAAGTGGCATGAACCACCATCATCAACACAATATTGCCTTTAAAGTTCTACAACAGCTCTGGCAGCAAGGCTTGCATGTTCTGCAAACTCAGCCGCTGCTTGAGCAGCAGAGGTAGCATCCTTAAATTTCATGTTCCAATTCTGCCTGCCAACAGAAAAATTACCATTACCATCTCCAGGAAATAATTTCCCATGTTCCAACCATTCATCATTGAAAATTAAGTGGCATGAACCAATATTATCAACACAATATAACCTTGAAAGTTCTACAACAGCTCTTGCATTTAGGCTTGCATGTTCTGCAAACTCAGCCGCTGCTTGAGCAGCAGAGGTAGCATCCTTAAATTTCATGTTCCAATTCTACCTGTCAACAGAAAAATTACCATTACCATCTCTAGGAAATGATTGCCCATGTTCCAACCTTTCATCCTTGAAACCTAAGTGGCCTGAACCACCATCATCAACAAAATATTGCCTTGAAAGTTCTACAACAACTCTAGCAGCTAAGCTTGCATGTTCTGCAAACTCAGCCGCTGCTTGAGCAGCAGAGGTAGCATTCTTTATTTTCATGTTCCAATTCTGCCTGCCAACAGAAAAATTACCATTACCATCTCAAGGAAATGATTGCCGATGTTCCAACCTTTCATCCTTGAAACCTAAGTGGCATGAACCACCATCATCAACACAATATTACCTTGAAAATTCTACAACAGTTCTGGCCGCTAGGCTTGCCTGTTCTGCAAACTCAGCCGCGGCTTGAGCAGCAGAGGTAGCATCCTTAAATTTCATGTTCCAATTCTGCCTGCCAACAGAAAAATTACCATTAACATCTCCAGGAAATGATTGCCCATGTTCCAACCTTTCATCCTTGAAACCTAAGTGGCATGAACCACCATCATCAACACAATATTGCCTTTAAAGTTCTACAACAGCTCTGGCAGCAAGGCTTGCATGTTCTGCAAACTCAGCCGCTGCTTGAGCAGCAGAGGTAGCATCCTTAAATTTCATGTTCCAATTCTGCCTGCCAACAGAAAAATTACCATTACCATCTCCAGGAAATAATTTCCCATGTTCCAACCATTCATCATTGAAAATTAAGTGGCATGAACCAATATCATCAACACAATATAACCTTGAAAGTTCTACAACAGCTCTTGCATTTAGGCTTGCATGTTCTGCAAACTCAGCCGCTGGTTGAGCAGCAGAGGTAGCATCCTTAAATTTCATGTTCCAATTCTACCTGTCAACAGAAAAATTACCATTACCATCTCTAGGAAATGATTGCCCATGTTCCAACCTTTCATCCTTGAAACCTAAGTGGCCTGAACCACCATCATCAACAAAATATTGCCTTGAAAGTTCTACAACAACTCTAGCAGCTAAGCTTGCATGTTCTGCAAACTCAGCCGCTGCTTGAGCAGCAGAGGTAGCATTCTTTAATTTCATGTTCCAATTCTGCCTGCCAACAGAAAAATTACCATTACCATCTCTAGGAAATGATTGCCCATGTTCCAACCTTTCATCCTTGAAACCTAAGTGGCATGAACCACCATCATCAACAAAATATTGCCTTGAAAGTTCTACAATAGCTCTGGCAGCTAGGCTTGCATGTTCTGCAAACTCAGCCGCTGCTTGAGCAGCAGAGGTAGCATCCTTAAATTTCATGTTCCAATTCTGCCTGCCAACAGAAATATTACCATCACCATCTCCAGGAAATGATTGCCCATGTTCCAACCTTTCATCCTTGAAACCTAAGTGGCATGAACCACCATCATCAACACAATATTGCCTTTAAAGTTCTACAACAGCTCTGGCAGCAAGGCTTGCATGTTCTGCAAACTCAGCCGCTGCTTGAGCAGCAGAGGTAGCATCCTTAAATTTCATGTTCCAATTCTGCCTGCCAACAGAAAAATTACCATTACCATCTCCAGGAAATAATTTCCCATGTTCCAACCATTCATCACTGAAAACTAAGTGGCATGAACCAATATCATCAACACAATATAACCTTGAAAGTTCTACAACAGCTCTTGCATTTAGGCTTGCATGTTCTGCAAACTCAGCCGCTGCTTGAGCAGCAGAGGTAGCATCCTTAAATTTCATGTTCCAATTCTACCTGTCAACAGAAAAATTACCATTACCATCTCTAGGAAATGATTGCCCATGTTCCAACCTTTCATCCTTGAAACCTAAGTGGCATGAACCACCATCATCAACACAATATTGCCTTGAAAGTTCTACAACAGCTCTGGCAGCTGGGCTTGCATGTTCTGCAAACTCAGCCGCTGCTTGAGCAGCAGAGGTAGCATCCTTAAATTTCATGTTCCAATTCTGCCTGCAAACAGAAAAATAACCATTCACATCTCTAGGAAATGATTGCCCATGTTCCAACCTTTCATCCTTGAAACCTAAGTGGCATGAACCACCATCATCAACAAAATATTGCCTTGAAAGTTCTACAACAGCTCTGGCAGCTAAGCTTGCATGTTCTACAATCTCAGCCGCTGCTTGAGCAGCAGAGGTAGCATCCTTAAATTTCATGTTCCAATTCTGCCTGCCAACAGAAAAATTACCATTACCATCACCAGAAAATAATTGCCCATGTTCCAACCATTCATCATTGAAAACTAAGTGGCATGAACCACTATCATCAACATAATATAACCTTGAAAGTTCTACAACAGCTCTGGCAGTTAGGCTTGCATGTTCTGCAAACTCAGCCGCTGCTTGAGCAGCAAAGGTAGCATCCTTAAATTTCATGTTCCAATTCTACCTGTCAACAGAAAAATTACCATTACCATCTCTAGGAAATGATTGCCCATGTTCCAACCTTTCATCCTTGAAACCTAAGTGGCCTTAACCACCATCATCAACAAAATATTGCCTTGAAAGTTCTACAACAACTCTAGCAGCTAAGCTTGCATGTTCTGCAAACTCAGCCGCTGCTTGAGCAGCAGAGGTAGCATCCATAAATTTCATGTTCCAATTCTGCCTGCCAACAGAAAAATTACCATTACCATCTCCAGGAAATGATTGCCCATGTTCCAACCTTTCATCCTTGAAACCTAAGTGGCATGAACCACCATCATCAACACAATATTGCCTTTAAAGTTCTACAACAGCTCTGGCAGCTAGGCTTGCATGTTCTGCAAACTCAGCCGCTGCTTGAGCAGCAGAGGTAGCATCCTTAAATTTCATGTTCCAATTCTGCCTGCCAACAGAAAAATTACCATTACCATCTCCAGGAAATGATTGCCCATGTTCCAACCTTTCATCCTTGAAACCTAAGTGGCATGAACCACCATCATCAACACAATATTGCCTTTAAAGTTCTACAACAGCTCTGGCAGCAAGGCTTGCATGTTCTGCAAACTCAGCCGCTGCTTGAGCAGCAGAGGTAGCATCCTTAAATTTCATGTTCCAATTCTGCCTGCCAACAGAAAAATTACCATTACCATCTCCAGGAAATAATTTCCCATGTTCCAACCATTCATCATTGAAAATTAAGTGGCATGAACCAATATCATAAACATAATATAACCTTGAAAGTTCTACAACAGCTCTTGCATTTAGGCTTGCATGTTCTACAAACTCAGCCGCTGGTTGAGCAGCAGAGGTAGCATCCTTAAATTTCATGTTCCAATTCTACATGTCAACAGAAAAATTACCATTACCATCTCTAGGAAATGATTGCCCATGTTCCAACCTTTCATCCTTGAAACCTAAGTGGCCTGAACCACCATTATCAAAAAAATATTGCCTTGAAAGTTCTACAACAACTCTAGCAGCTAAGCTTGCATGTTCTGCAAACTCAGCCGCTGCTTGAGCAGCAGAGGTAGCATTCTTTAATTTCATGTTCCAATTCTGCCTGCCAACAGAAAAATTACCATTACCATCTCAAGGAAATGATTGCCGATGTTCCAACCTTTCATCCTTGAAACCTAAGTGGCATGAACCACCATCATCAACACAATATTACCTTGAAAATTCTACAACAGTTCTGGCCGCTAGGCTTGCCTGTTCTGCAAACTCAGCCGCGGCTTGAGCAGCAGAGGTAGCATCCTTAAATTTCATGTTCCAATTCTGCCTGCCAACAGAAAAATTACCATTAACATCTCCAGGAAATGATTGCCCATGTTCCAACCTTTCATCCTTGAAACCTAAGTGGCATGAACCACCATCATCAACACAATATTGCCTTTAAAGTTCTACAACAGCTCTGGCAGCAAGGCTTGCATGTTCTGCAAACTCAGCCGCTGCTTGAGCAGCAGAGGTAGCATCCTTAAATTTCATGTTCCAATTCTGCCTGCCAACAGAAAAATTACCATTACCATCTCCAGGAAATAATTTCCCATGTTCCAACCATTCATCATTGAAAATTAAGTGGCATGAACCAATATTATCAACACAATATAACCTTGAAAGTTCTACAACAGCTCTTGCATTTAGGCTTGCATGTTCTGCAAACTCAGCCGCTGCTTGAGCAGCAGAGGTAGCATCCTTAAATTTCATGTTCCAATTCTACCTGTCAACAGAAAAATTACCATTACCATCTCTAGGAAATGATTGCCCATGTTCCAACCTTTCATCCTTGAAACCTAAGTGGCCTGAACCACCATCATCAAAAAAATATTGCCTTGAAAGTTCTACAACAACTCTAGCAGCTAAGCTTGCATGTTCTGCAAACTCAGCCGCTGCTTGAGCAGCAGAGGTAGCATTCTTTAATTTCATGTTCCAATTCTGCCTGCCAACAGAAAAATTACCATTACCATCTCAAGGAAATGATTGCCGATGTTCCAACCTTTCATCCTTGAAACCTAAGTGGCATGAACCACCATCATCAACACAATATTACCTTGAAAATTCTACAACAGTTCTGGCCGCTAGGCTTGCCTGTTCTGCAAACTCAGCCGCGGCTTGAGCAGCAGAGGTAGCATCCTTAAATTTCATGTTCCAATTCTGCCTGCCAACAGAAAAATTACCATTAACATCTCCAGGAAATGATTGCCCATGTTCCAACCTTTCATCCTTGAAACCTAAGTGGCATGAACCACCATCATCAACACAATATTGCCTTTAAAGTTCTACAACAGCTCTGGCAGCAAGGCTTGCATGTTCTGCAAACTCAGCCGCTGCTTGAGCAGCAGAGGTAGCATCCTTAAATTTCATGTTCCAATTCTGCTTGCCAACAGAAAAACTACCATTACCATCTCCAGAAAATAATTGCCCATGTTCCAACCATTCATCATTGAAAACTAAGTGGCATGAACCACTATCATCAACATAATATAACCTTGAAAGTTCTACAACAGCTCTGGCAGTTAGGCTTGCATGTTCTGCAAACTCAGCCGCTGCTTGAGCAGCAGAGGTAGCATCCTTAAATTTCATGTTCCAATTCTACCTGTCAACAGAAAAATTACCATTACCATCTCTAGGAAATGATTGCCCATGTTCCAACCTTTCATCCTTGAAACCTAAGTGGCCTGAACCACCATCATCAACAAAATATTGCCTTGAAAGTTCTACAACAACTCTAGCAGCTAAGCTTGCATGTTCTGCAAACTCAGCCGCTGCTTGAGCAGCAGAGGTAGCATTCTTTAATTTCATGTTCCAATTCTGCCTGCCAACAGAAAAATTACCATTACCATCTCTAGGAAATGATTGCCCATGTTCCAACCTTTCATCCTTGAAACCTAAGTGGCATGAACCACCATCATCAACACAATATTGCCTTGAAAGTTCTACAATAGCTCTGGCAGCTAGGCTTGCATGTTCTGCAAACTCAGCCGCTGCTTGAGCAGCAGAGGTAGCATCCTTAAATTTCATGTTCCAATTCTGCCTGCCAACAGAAAATTTACCATTACCATCTCCAGGAAATGATTGCCCATGTTCCAACCTTTCATCCTTGAAACCTAAGTGGCATGAACCACCATCATCAACACAATATTGCCTTTAAAGTTCTACAACAGCTCTGGCAGCAAGGCTTGCATGTTCTGCAAACTCAGCCGCTGCTTGAGCAGCAGAGGTAGCATCCTTAAATTTCATGTTCCAATTCTGCCTGCCAACAGAAAAATTACCATTACCATCTCCAGGAAATAATTTCCCATGTTCCAACCATTCATCATTGAAAACTAAGTGGCATGAACCAATATCATCAACACAATATAACCTTGAAAGTTCTACAACAGCTCTTGCATTTAGGCTTGCATGTTCTGCAAACTCAGCCGCTGCTTGAGCAGCAGAGGTAGCATCCTTAAATTTCATGTTCCAATTCTACCTGTCAACAGAAAAATTACCATTACCATCTCTAGGAAATGATTGCCCATGTTCCAACCTTTCATCCTTGAAACCTAAGTGGCATGAACCACCATCATCAAAAAAATATTGCCTTGAAAGTTCTACAACAACTCTAGCAGCTAAGCTTGCATGTTCTGCAAACTCAGCCGCTCCTTGAGCAGCAGAGGTAGCATTCTTTAATTTCATGTTCCAATTCTGCCTGCCAACAGAAAAATTACCATTACCATCTCAAGGAAATGATTGCCGATGTTCCAACCTTTCATCCTTGAAACCTAAGTGGCATGAACCACCATCATCAACACAATATTGCCTTTAAAGTTCTACAACAGCTCTGGCAGCTAGGCTTGCATGTTCTGCAATCTCAGCCGCTGCTTGAGCAGCAGAGGTAGCATCCTTAAATTTCATGTTCCAATTCTGCCTGCCAACAGAAAAATTACCATTACCATCTCCAGAAAATAATTGCCCATGTTCCAACCAATCATCATTGAAAACTATGTGGCATGAACCACTATCATCAACATAATATAACCTTGAAAGTTCTACAACAGCTCTGGCAGTTAGGCTTGCATGTTCTGCAAACTCAGCCGCTGCTTGAGCAGCAGAGGTAGCATCCTTAAATTTCATGTTCCAATTCTACCTGTCAACAGAAAAATTACCATTACCATCTCTAGGAAATGATTGCCCATGTTCCAACCTTTCATCCTTGAAACCTAAGTGGCCTGAACCACCATCATCAACAAAATATTGCCTTGAAAGTTCTACAACAACTCTAGCAGCTAAGCTTGCATGTTCTGCAAACTCAGCCGCTGCTTGAGCAGCAGAGGTAGCATTCTTTAATTTCATGTTCCAATTCTGCCTGCCAACAGAAACATTACCATTACCATCTCAAGAAAATGATTGCCGATGTTCCAACCTTTCATCCTTGTAACCTAAGTGGCATGAACCACCATCATCAACACAATATTGCCTTGAAAGTTCTCCAACAGCTCTGGCAGCTAGGCTTGCATGTTCTGCAAACTCAGCCGCTGCTTGAGCAGCAGAGGTAGCATCCTTAAATTTCATGTTCCAATTTTGCCTGCCAATAGCAAATTTACCATTACCATCTCCAGGAAATGATTGCCCATATTCCAACCTTTCATCCTTGAAACCTAAGTGGCATGAACCACCATCATCAACACAATATTTCCTTTAAAGTTCTACAACAGCTCTGGCAGCTAGGCTTGCATGTTCTGCAAACTCAGCCGCTGCTTGAGCAGCAGAGGTAGCATCTTTAAATTTCATGTTCCAATTCTGCCTGCTAACATAAAAATTACCTTTACCATCTCAAGGAAATGATTGCCTATGTTCCAACCTTTCATCCTTGAAACCTAAGTGGCATGAACCACTATCATCAACACAATTTTGCCTTGAAAGTTCAACAACAGCTCTGGCAGCTAGGCTTGCATGTTCTGCAAACTCAGCCGCTGCTTGAGCAGCAGAGGTAGCATCCTAAAATTTCATGTTCCAATTCTTCCTGCCAACCGAAAAATTACCATTACCATCTCAAGGAAATGATTGCCGATGTTCCAACTTTTCATCCTTGAAACCTAAGTGGCATGAACCACCATCATCAACACAATATTGCCTTTAAAGTTCTATAACAGCTCTGGCAGCTAGGCTTGCATGTTCTGCAAACTCAGCCGCTGCTGGAGCAGCAGAGGTAGCATCCTTAAATTTCATGTTCCAATTCTTCCTGCCAATAGAAAAATTACCATTACCATCTCAAGGAAATGATTGCCCATGTTCCAACCTTTCATCCTTGAAACCTAATTGGCATGAACCACTATCATCAACACAATATTGCCTTGAAAGTTCTACAACAGCTCTGGCAGCTAGGCTTGCATGTTCTGCAAACTCAGCCGCTGCTTGAGCAGCAGAGGTAGCATCCTTAAATTTCATGTTCCAATTCTGCCTGCCAACAGAAAAATTACCATTACCATCTCAAGGAAATGATTGCCCATGTTCCAACCTTTCATCCTTGAAACCTAAGTGGCATGAACCACCATCATCAACACAATATTGCCTTTAAAGTTCTACAACAGCTCTGGCAGCTAGGCTTGCATGTTCTGCAAACTCAGCCGCTGCTTGAGCAGCAGAGGTAGCATCCTTAAATTTCATGTTCCAATTCTGCCTGCCAACAGAAAATTTACCATTACCATCTCAAGGAAATGATTGCCCATGTTCCAACCTTTCATCCTTGAAACCTAAGTGGCATGAACCACCATCATCAACACAATATTGCCTTGAAAGTTCTACAACAGCTCTGGCAGCTAGGCTTGCATGTTCTGCAAACTCAGCCGCTGCTTGAGCAGCAGAGGTAGCATCCTTAAATTTCATGTTCCAATTCTGCCTGCCAACAGAAAAATTACCATTACCATCTCAAGGAAATGATTGCCGATGTTCCAACCTTTCATCCTTTAAACCTAAGTGGCATGAACCACCATCATCAATAAAATATTGCCTTGAAAGTTCTACAACAGCTCTTGCATTTAGGCTTGCATGTTCTACAAACTCAGCCGCTGGTTGAGCAGCAGAGGTAGCATCCTTAAATTTCATGTTCCAATTCTACATGTCAACAGAAAAATTACCATTACCATCTCTAGGAAATGATTGCCCATGTTCCAACCTTTCATCCTTGAAACCTAAGTGGCCTGAACCACCATTATCAAAAAAATATTGCCTTGAAAGTTCTACAACAACTCTAGCAGCTAAGCTTGCATGTTCTGCAAACTCAGCCGCTGCTTGAGCAGCAGAGGTAGCATTCTTTAATTTCATGTTCCAATTCTGCCTGCCAACAGAAAAATTACCATTACCATCTCAAGGAAATGATTGCCGATGTTCCAACCTTTCATCCTTGAAACCTAAGTGGCATGAACCACCATCATCAACACAATATTGCCTTTAAAGTTCTACAACAGCTCTGGCAGCTAGGCTTGCATGTTCTGCAAACTCAGCCGCTGCTTGAGCAGCAGAGGTAGCATCCTTAAATTTCATGTTCCAATTCTGCCTGCCAACAGAAAAATTACCATTACCATCTCCAGGAAATGATTGCCCATGTTCCAACCTTTCATCCTTGAAACCTAAGTGGCATGAACCACCATCATCAACACAATATTGCCTTTAAAGTTCTACAACAGCTCTGGCAGCTAGGCTTGCATGTTCTGCAAACTCAGCCGCTGCTTGAGCAGCAGAGGTAGCATCTTTAAATTTCATGTTCCAATTCTGCCTGCTAACAGAAAAATTACCTTTACCATCTCAAGGAAATGATTGCCTATGTTCCAACCTTTCATCCTTGAAACCTAAGTGGCATGAACCACTATCATCAACACAATATTGCCTTGAAAGTTCTACAACAGCTCTGGCAGCTAGGCTTGCATGTTCTGCAAACTCAGCCGCTGCTTGAGCAGCAGAGGTAGCATCCTTAAATTTCATGTTCCAATTCTGCCTGCCAACAGAAAAATTACCATTACCATCTCAAGGAAATGATTGCCCATGTTCCAACCTTTCATCCTTGAAACCTAAGTGGCATGAACCACCATCATCAACACAATATTGCCTTGAAAGTTCTCCAACAGCTCTGGCAGCTAGGCTTGCATGTTCTGCAAACTCAGCCGCTGCTTGAGCAGCAGAGGTAGCATCCTTAAATTTCATGTTCCAATTCATCCTGCCAATAGCAAATTTACCATTACCATCTCCAGGAAATGATTGCCCATGTTCCAACCTTTCATCCTTGAAACCTAAGTGGCATGAACCACCATCATCAACACAATATTGCCTTTAAAGTTCTACAACAGCTCTGGCAGCTAGGCTTGCATGTTCTGCAAACTCAGCCGCTGCTTGAGCAGCAGAGGTAGCATCCTTAAATTTCATGTTCCAATTCTGCGTGCCAACAGAAAAATTACCATTACCATCTCAAGGAAATGATTGGCCATGTTCCAACCTTTCATCCTTGAAACCTAAGTGGCATGAACCACTATCATCAACACAATATTGCCTTGAAAGTTCTACAACAGCTCAGGCAGCTAGGCTTGCATGTTCTGCAAACTCAGCCGCTGCTTGAGCAACAGAGGTAGCATCCTTAAATTTCATGTTCCAATTCTGCCTGCCAACAGAAAAATTACCATTACCATCTCAAGGAAATGATTGCCCATGTTCCAACCTTTCATCCTTGAAACCTAAGTGGCATGAACCACCATCATCAACACAATATTGCCTTTAAAGTTCTACAACAGCTCTGGCAGCTAGGCTTGCATGTTCTGCAAACTCAGCCGCTGCTTGAGCAGCAGAGGTAGCATCCTTAAATTTTATGTTCCAACTCTGCCTGCCAACAGCTAATTTACCATTACCATCTCAAGGAAATGATTGCCCATGTTCCAACCTTTCATCCTTGAACCCTAAGTGGCATGAACCACCATCATCAACAAAATATTGCCTTGAAAGTTCTACAATAGCTCTAGCAGCTAGGGTTGCATGTTCTGCAAACTGAGCCGCTGCTTGAGCAGCAGAGGTAGCATCCTTAAATTTCATGTTCCAATTCTGCCCGCCAACAGAAAAATTACCATTACCATCTCGAGGAAATGATTGCCCATGTTCCAACCTTTCATCCTTGAAACCTAAGTGGCATGAACCACCATCATCAACACAATATTGCCTTGAAAGTTCTACAACAACTCTGGCAGCTAGGCTTGCATGTTCTGCAAACTCAGCCGCTGCTTGAGCAGCAGAGGTAGCATCCTTAAATTTCATGTTCCAATTCTGCCCGCCAATAGAAAAATTACCATTACCATCTCAAGGAAATGATTGCCCATGTTCCAACCTTTCATCCTTGAAAACTAAGTGGCATGAACCACCATCATCAACACAATATTGCCTTTAAAGTTCTACAACAGCTCTAGCAGCTAGGCTTGCATGTTCTGCAAACTCAGCCGCTGCTTGAGCAGCAGAGGTAGCATCCTTAAATTTCATGTTCCAATTCTGCCTGCCAACAGAAAAATTACCATTACCATCTCAAGGAAATGATTGCCTATGTTCCAACCTTTCATCCTTGAAACCTAAGTGGCATGAACCACCATCATCAACACAATATTGCCTTGAAAGTTCTACAACAGCTCTGGCAGCTAGGGTTGCATGTTCTGCAAACTCAGCCGCTGCTTGAGCAGCAGAGGTAGCATCCTTAAATTTCATGTTCCAATTCTTGCCTGCCAACAGAAAAATTACCATTACCATCTCAAGGAAATGATTGCCCATGTTCCAACCTTTCATCCTTGAAACCTAAGTGGCATGAACCACCATCATCAACACAATATTGCCTTGAAAGTTCTCCAACCGCTCTGGCAGCTAGGCTTGCATGTTCTGCAAACTCAGCCGCTGCTTGAGCAGCAGAGGTAGCATCCTTAAATTTCATGTTCCAATTCTGCCCGCCAACAGAAAAATTACCATTACCATCTCAAGGAAATGATTGCCCATGTTCCAACCTTTCATCCTTGAAACCTAAGTGGCATGAACCACCATCATCAACAAAATATTGCCTTGAAAGTTCTACAACAGCTCTGGCAGCTAGGCTTGCATGTTCTGCAAACTCAGCCGCTGCTTGAGCAGCAGAGGTAGCATCCTTAAATTTCATGTTCCAATTCTGCCTGCCAACAGAAAAATTACCATTACCATCTCCAGGAAATGATTGCCCATGTTCCAACCTTTCATCCTTGAAACCTAAGTGGCATGAACCACCATCATCAACACAATATTGCCTTTAAAGTTCTACAACAGCTCTGGCAGCTAGGCTTGCATGTTCTGCAAACTCAGCCGCTGCTTGAGCAGCAGAGGTAGCATCCTTAAATTTCATGTTCCAATTCTGCCTGCCAACAGAAAAATTACCATTACCATCTCAAGGAAATGATTGCCGATGTTCCAACCTTTCATCCTTGAAACCTAAGTGGCATGAACCACCATCATCAACACAATATTGCCTTGAAAGTTCTACAACAGCTCTGGCAGCTAGGCTTGCATGTTCTGCAAACTCAGCCGCTGCTTGAGCAGCAGAGGTAGCATCCTTAAATTTCATGTTCCAATTCTGCCTGCCAACAGAAAAATTACCATTACCATCTCAAGGAAATGATTGCCCATGTTCCAACCTTTCATCCTTGAAACCTAAGTGGCATGAACCACTATCATCAACACAATATTGCCTTGAAAGTTCTACAACAGCTCTGGCAGCTAGGCTTGCATGTTCTGCAAACTCAGCCGCTGCTTGAGCAGCAGAGGTAGCATTCCTTAAATTTCATGTTCCAATTCTGCCTGCCAACAGAAAAATTACCATTACCATCTCAAGGAAATGATTGCCCATGTTCCAACCTTTCATCCTTGAAACCTAAGTGGCATGAACCACCATCATCAACACAATATTGCCTTGAAAATTCTACAACAGCTCTGGCAGCTAGGCTTGCATGTTCTGCAAACTCAGCCGCTGCTTGAGCAGCAGAGGTAGCATCCTTAAATTTCATGTTCCAATTCTGCCCGCCAACAGAAAAATTACCATTACCATCTCAAGGAAATGATTGCCCATGTTCCAACCTTTCATCCTTGAAACCTAAGTGGCATGAACCACCATCATCAACACAATATTGCCTTGAAAGTTCTACAACAGCTCTGGCAGCTAGGCTTGCATGTTCTGCAAACTCAGCCGCTGCTTGAGCAGCAGAGGTAGCATCCTTAAATTTCATGTTCCAATTCTGCCTGCCAACAGAAAAATTACCATTACCATCTCCAGGAAATGATTGCCCATGTTCCAACCTTTCATCCTTGAAAACTAAGTGGCATGAACCACCATCATCAACACAATATTGCCTTTAAAGTTCTACAACAGCTCTGGCAGCTAGGCTTGCATGTTCTGCAAACTCAGCCGCTGCTTGAGCAGCAGAGGTAGCATCCTTAAATTTCATGTTCCAATTCTGCCTGCCAACAGAAAAATTACCATTACCATCTCAAGGAAATGATTGCCCATGTTCCAACCTTTCATCCTTGAAACCTAAGTGGCATGAACCACCATCATCAACACAATATTGCCTTGAAAGTTCTCCAACAGCTCTGGCAGCTAGGCTTGCATGTTCTGCAAACTCAGCCGCTGCTTGAGCAGCAGAGGTAGCATCCTTAAATTTCATGTTCCAATTCTGCCTGCCAATAGCAAATTTACCATTACCATCTCCAGGAAATGATTGCCCATGTTCCAACCTTTCATCCTTGAAACCTAAGTGGCATGAACCACCATCATCAACACAATATTGCCTTTAAAGTTCTACAACAGCTCTGGCAGCTAGGCTTGCATGTTCTGCAAACTCAGCCGCTGCTTGAGCAGCAGAGGTAGCATCCTTAAATTTCATGTTCCAATTCTGCCTGCCAATAGAAAAATTACCATTACCATCTCAAGGAAATGATTGCCCATGTTCCAACCTTTCATCCTTGAAACCTAAGTGGCATGAACCACCATCATCAACAAAATATTGCCTTGAAAGTTCTACAATAGCTCTAGCAGCTAGGGTTGCATGTTCTGCAAACTGAGCCGCTGCTTGAGCAGCAGAGGTAGCATCCTTAAATTTCATGTTCCAATTCTGCCCGCCAACAGAAAAATTACCATTACCATCTCGAGGAAATGATTGCCCATGTTCCAACCTTTCATCCTTGAAACCTAAGTGGCATGAACCTCCATCATCAACAAAATATTGCCTTTAAAGTTCTACAACAGCTCTGGCAGCTAGGCTTGCATGTTCTGCAAACTCAGCCGCTGCTTGAGCAGCAGAGGTAGCATCCTTAAATTTCATGTTCCAATTCTGCTCGCCAACAGAAAAATTACCATTACCATCTCGAGGAAATGATTGCCCATGTTCCAACCTTTCATCCTTGAAACCTAAGTGGCATGAACCTCCATCATCAACAAAGTATTGCCTTGAAAGTTCTACAACAGCTCTGGCAGCTAAGCTTGCATGTTCTGCAATCTCAGCCGCTGCTTGAGCAGCAGAGGTAGCATTCTTTAATTTCATGTTCCAATTCTGCCTGCCAACAGAAAAATTACCATTACCATCTCAAGGAAATGATTGCCGATGTTCCAACCTTTCATCCTTGAAACCTAAGTGGCATGAACCACCATCATCAACACAATATTGCCTTGGAAGTTCTACAACAGCTCTGGCAGCTAGGCTTGCATGTTCTGCAAACTCAGCCGCTGCTTGAGCAGCAGAGGTAGCATCCTTAAATTTCATGTTCCAATTCTGCCTGCCAACAGAAAAATTACCATTACCATCTCAAGGAAATGATTGCCCATGTTCCAACCTTTCATCCTTGAAACCTAAGTGGCATGAACCACCATCATCAACACAATATTGCCTTGAAAGTTCTACAACAGCTCTGGCAGCTAGGCTTGCATGTTCTGCAAACTCAGCCGCTGCTTGAGCAGCAGAGGTAGCATCCTTAAATTTCATGTTCCAATTCTGCCTGCCAACAGAAAAATTACCATTACCATCTCAAGGAAATGATTGCCCATGTTCCAACCTTTCATCCTTGAAACCTAAGTGGCATGAACCACCATCATCAACAAAATATTGCCTTGAAAGTTCTACAACAGCTCTGGCAGCTAGGCTTGCATGTTCTGCAAACTCAGCCGCTGCTTGAGCAGCAGAGGTAGCATCCTTAAATTTCATGTTCCAATTCTGCCTGCCAATAGTAAATTTACCATTACCATCTCCAGGAAATGATTGCCCATGTTCCAACCTTTCATCCTTGAAACCTAAGTGGCATGAACCACCATCATCAACACAATATTGCCTTTAAAGTTCTACAACAGCTCTGGCAGCTAGGCTTGCATGTTCTGCAAACTCAGCCGCTGCTTGAGCAGCAGAGGTAGCATCCTTAAATTTCATGTTCCAATTCTGCCTGCCAACAGAAAAATTACCATTACCATCTCAAGGAAATGATTGCCCATGTTCCAACCTTTCATCCTTGAAACCTAAGTGGCATGAACCACTATCATCAACACAATATTGCCTTGAAAGTTCTACAACAGCTCAGGCAGCTAGGCTTGTATGTTCTGCAAACTCAGCCGCTGCTTGAGCAGCAGAGGTAGCATCCTTAAATTTCATGTTCCAATTCTGCCTGCCAACAGAAAAATTACCATTACCATCTCAAGGAAATGATTGCCCATGTTCCAACCTTTCATCCTTGAAACCTAAGTGGCATGAACCACCATCATCAACACAATATTGCCTTTAAAGTTCTACAACAGCTCTGGCAGCTAGGCTTGCATGTTCTGCAAACTCAGCCGCTGCTTGAGCAGCAGAGGTAGCATCCTTAAATTTCATGTTCCAATTCTTCCTGCCAACAGAAAAATTACCATTACCATCTCCAGGAAATGATTGCCCATGTTCCAACCTTTCATCCTTGAAACCTAAGTGGCATGAACCACCATCATCAACACAATATTGCCTTGAAAGTTCTACAACAGCTCTGGCAGCTAGGCTTGCATGTTCTGCAAACTCAGCCGCTGCTTGAGCAGCAGAGGTAGCATCCTTAAATTTCATGTTCCAATTCTGCTTGCCAATAGAAAAATTACCATTACCATCTCCAGGAAATGATTGCCCATGTTCCAACCTTTCATCCTTGAAACCTAAGTGGCATGAACCACCATCATCAACACAATATTGCCTTTAAAGTTCTACAACAGCTCTGGCAGCTAGGCTTGCATGTTCTGCAAACTCAGCCGCTGCTTGAGCAGCAGAGGTAGCATCCTTAAATTTCATGTTCCAATTCTGCCCGCCAACAGAAAAATTACCATTACCATCTCAAGGAAATGATTGCCCATGTTCCAACCTTTCATCCTTGAAACCTAAGTGGCATGAACCACTATCATCAACACAATATTGCCTTGAAAGTTCTACAACAGCTCAGGCAGCTAGGCTTGCATGTTCTGCAAACTCAGCCGCTGCTTGAGCAACAGAGGTAGCATCCTTAAATTTCATGTTCCAATTCTGCCTGCCAACAGAAAAATTACCATTACCATCTCAAGGAAATGATTGCCCATGTTCCAACCTTTCATCCTTGAAACCTAAGTGGCATGAACCACCATCATCAACACAATATTGCCTTTAAAGTTCTACAACAGCTCTGGCAGCTAGGCTTGCATGTTCTGCAAACTCAGCCGCTGCTTGAGCAGCAGAGGTAGCATCCTTAAATTTCATGTTCCAACTCTGCCTGCCAATAGAAAAATTACCATTACCATCTCAAGGAAATGATTGCCCATGTTCCAACCTTTCATCCTTGAACCCTAAGTGGCATGAACCACCATCATCAACAAAATATTGCCTTGAAAGTTCTACAATAGCTCTAGCAGCTAGGGTTGCATGTTCTGCAAACTGAGCCGCTGCTTGAGCAGCAGAGGTAGCATCCTTAAATTTCATGTTCCAATTCTGCCCGCCAACAGAAAAATTACCATTACCATCTCGAGGAAATGATTGCCCATGTTCCAACCTTTCATCCTTGAAACCTAAGTGGCATGAACCTCCATCATCAACAAAATATTGCCTTTAAAGTTCTACAACTGCTCTGGCAGCTAGGCTTGCATGTTCTGCAAACTCAGCCGCTGCTTGAGCAGTAGAGTTAGCATCCTTAAATTTCATGTTCCAATTCTGCCCGCCAACAGAAAAATTACCATTACCATCTCGAGGAAATGATTGCCCATGTTCCAACCTTTCATCCTTGAAACCTAAGTGGCATGAACCTCCATCATCAACAAAATATTGCCTTTAAAGTTCTACAACAGCTCTGGCAGCTAGGCTTGCATGTTCTGCAAACTCAGCCGCTGCTTGAGCAGCAGAGGTAGCATCCTTAAATTTCATGTTCCAACTCTGCCCGCCAATAGAAAAATTACCATTACCATCTCAAGGAAATGATTGCCCATGTTCCAACCTTTCATCCTTGAAAACTAAGTGGCATGAACCACCATCATCAACAAAATATTGCCTTGAAAGTTCTACAATAGCTCTAGCAGCTAGGGTTGCATGTTCTGCAAACTGAGCCGCTGCTTGAGCAGCAGAGGTAGCATCCTTAAATTTCATGTTCCAATTCTGCCCGCCAACAGAAAAATTACCATTACCATCTCGAGGAAATGATTGCCCATGTTCCAACCTTTCATCCTTGAAACCTAAGTGGCATGAACCTCCATCATCAACAAAATATTGCCTTTAAAGTTCTACAACAGCTCTGGCAGCTAGGCTTGCATGTTCTGCAAACTCAGCCGCTGCTTGAGCAGCAGAGGTAGCATCCTTAAATTTCATGTTCCAACTCTGCCCGCCAATAGAAAAATTACCATTACCATCTCAAGGAAATGATTGCCCATGTTCCAACCTTTCATCCTTGAAAACTAAGTGGCATGAACCACCATCATCAACAAAATATTGCCTTGAAATTTCTACAATAGCTCTAGCAGCTAGGGTTGCATGTTCTGCAAACTGAGCCGCTGCTTGAGCAGCAGAGGTAGCATCCTTAAATTTCATGTTCCAATTCTGCCCGCCAACAGAAAAATTACCATTACCATCTCAAGGAAATGATTACCCATGTTCCAACCTTTCATCCTTGAAACCTAAGTGGCATGAACCACCATCATCAACACAATATTGCCTTGAAAGTTCTCCAACAGCTCTGGCAGCTAGGCTTGCATGTTCTGCAAACTGAGCCGCTGCTTGAGCAGCAGAGGTAGCATCCTTAAATTTCATGTTCCAATTCTGCCTGCCAACAGAAAAATTACCATTACCATCTCAAGGAAATGATTGCCCATGTTCCAACCTTTCATCCTTGAAACCTAAGTGGCATGAACCACCATCATCAACACAATATTGCCTTTAAAGTTCTACAACAGCTCTGGCAGCTAGGCTTGCATGTTCTGCAAACTCACCCGCTGCTTGAGCAGCAGAGGTAGCATCCTTAAATTTCATGTTCCAACTCTGCCTGCGAAATAGAAAAATTACCATTACCATCTCAAGGAAATGATTGCCCATGTTCCAACCTTTCATCCTAGAAAACTAAGTGGCATGAACCACCATCATCAACAAAATATTGCCTTGAAAGTTCTACAACAGCTCTAGCAGCTAGGGTTGCATGTTCTGCAAACTGAGCCGCTGCTTGAGCAGCAGAGGTAGCATCCTTAAATTTCATGTTCCAATTCTGCCCGCCAACAGAAAAATTACCATTACCATCTCGAGGAAATGATTGCCCATGTTCCAACCTTTCATCCTTGAAACCTAAGTGGCATGAACCTCCATCATCAACAAAATATTGCCTTTAAAGTTCTACAACAGCTCTGGCAGCTAGGCTTGCATGTTCTGCAAACTCAGCCGCTGCTTGAGTAGCAGAGGTAGCATCCTTAAATTTCATGTTCCAACTCTGCCCGCCAATAGAAAAATTGCCATTACCATCTCAAGGAAATGATTGCCCATGTTCCAACCTTTCATCCTTGAAAACTAAGTGGCATGAACCACCATCATCAACAAAATATTGCCTTGAAAGTTCTACAATAGCTCTAGCAGCTAGGGTTGCATGTTCTGCAAACTGAGCCGCTGCTTGAGCAGCAGAGGTAGCATCCTTAAATTTCATGTTCCAATTCTGCCCGCCAACAGAAAAATTACCATTACCATCTCAAGGAAATGATTGCCCATGTTCCAACCTTTCATCCTTGAAACCTAAGTGGCATGAACCACCATCATCAACACAATATTGCCTTGAAAGTTCTCCAACAGCTCTGGCAGCTAGGCTTGCATGTTCTGCAAACTCAGCCGCTGCTTGAGCAGCAGAGGTAGCATCCTTAAATTTCATGTTCCAACTCTGCCCGCCAATAGAAAAATTACCATTACCATCTCAAGGAAATGATTGCCCATGTTCCAACCTTTCATCCTTGAAAACTAAGTGGCATGAACCACCATCATCAACAAAATATTGCCTTGAAAGTTCTACAATAGCTCTAGCAGCTAGGCTTGCAAACTCAGCCGCTGCTTGAGCAGCAGAGGTAGCATCCTTAAATTTCATGTTCCAATTCTGCCTGCCAATAGCAAATTTACCATTACCATCTCCAGGAAATGATTGCCCATGTTCCAACCTTTCATCCTTGAAACCTAAGTGGCATGAACCACCATCATCAACAAAATATTGCCTTGAAAGTTCTACAATAGCTCTAGCAGCTAGGGTTGCATGTTCTGCAAACTGAGCCGCTGCTTGAGCAGCAGAGGTAGCATCCTTAAATTTCATGTTCCAATTCTGCCCGCCAACAGAAAAATTACCATTACCATCTCAAGGAAATGATTGCCCATGTTCCAACCTTTCATCCTTGAAACCTAAGTGGCATGAACCACCATCATCAACACAATATTGCCTTGAAAGTTCTCCAACAGCTCTGGCAGCTAGGCTTGCATGTTCTGCAAACTCAGCCGCTGCTTGAGTAGCAGAGGTAGCATCCTTAAATTTCATGTTCCAATTTTGCCCGCCAACAGAAAAATTACCATTACCATCTCTAGGAAATGATTGCCCATGTTCCAACCTTTCATCCTTGAAACCTAAGTGGCATGAACCACCATCATCAACACAATATTGCCTTTAAAGTTCTCCAACAGCTCTGGCAGCTAGGCTTGCATGTTCTGTAAACTGAGCCACTGCTTGAGCAGCAGAGGTAGCATCCTTAAATTTCATGTTCCAATTTTGCCCGCCAACAGAAAAATTACCATTACCATCTCTAGGAAATGATTGCCCATGTTCCAACCTTTCATCCTTGAAACCTAAGTGGCATGAACCACCATCATCAACACAATATTGCCTTTAAAGTTCTACAACAGCTCTAGCAGCTAGGCTTGCATGTTCTGCAAACTCAGCCGCTGCTTGAGCAGTAGAGGTAGCATCCTTAAATTTCATGTTCCAACTCTGCCCGCCAATAGAAAAATTACCATTACCATCTCAAGGAAATGATTGCCCATGTTCCAACCTTTCATCCTTGAAAACTAAGTGGCATGAACCACCATCATCAACAAAATATTGCCTTGAAAGTTCTACAATAGCTCTAGCAGCTAGGGTTGCATGTTCTGCAAACTGAGCCGCTGCTTGAGCAGCAGAGGTAGCATCCTTAAATTTCATGTTCCAATTCTGCCCGCCAACAGAAAAATTACCATTACCATCTCAAGGAAATGATTTCCCATGTTCCAACCTTTCATCCTTGAAACCTAAGTGGCATGAACCACCATCATCAACAAAATATTGCCTTGAAAGTTCTACAATAGCTCTAGCAGCTAGGGTTGCATGTTCTGCAAACTGAGCCGCTGCTTGAGCAGCAGAGGTAGCATCCTTAAATTTCATGTTCCAATTCTGCCCGCCAACAGAAAAATTACCATTACCATCTCGAGGAAATGATTGCCCATGTTCCAACCTTTCATCCTTGAAACCTAAGTGGCATGAACCTCCATCATCAACAAAATATTGCCTTTAAAGTTCTACAACAGCTCTGGCAGCTAGGCTTGCATGTTCTGCAAACTCAGCCGCTGCTTGAGCAGTAGAGGTAGCATCCTTAAATTTCATGTTCCAACTCTGCCTGCCAATAGAAAAATTACCATTACCATCTCAAGGAAATGATTGCCCATGTTCCAACCTTTCATCCTTGAAAACTAAGTGGCATGAACCACCATCATCAACAAAATATTGCCTTGAAATTTCTACAATAGCTCTAGCAGCTAGTGTTGCATGTTCTGCAAACTGAGCCGCTGCTTGAGCAGCAGAGGTAGCATCCTTAAATTTCATGTTCCAATTCTGCCCACCAACAGAAAAATTACCATTACCATCTCAAGGAAATGATTACCCATGTTCCAACCTTTCATCCTTGAAACCTAAGTGGCATGAACCACCATCATCAGCACAATATTGCCTTGAAAGTTCTCCAACAGCTCTGGCAGCTAGGCTTGCATGTTCTGCAAACTGAGCCGCTGCTTGAGCAGCAGAGGTAGCATCCTTAAATTTCATGTTCCAATTCTGCCTGCCAACAGAAATATTACCATTACCATCTTAAGGAAATGATTGCCGATGTTCCAACCTTTCATCCTTGAAACCTAAGTGGCATGAACCACCATCATCAACAAAATATTGCCTTTAAAGTTCTACAACAGCTCTGGCAGCCAGGCTTGCATGTTCTGCAAACTCAGCCGCTGCTTGAGCAGTAGAGGTAGCATCCTTAAATTTCATGTTCCAACTCTGCCTGCCAATAGAATAATTACCATTACCATCTCAAGGAAATGATTGCCCATGTTCCAACCTTACATCCTCGAAAACTAAGTGGCATGAACCACCATCATCAACAAAATATTGCCTTGAAAGTTCTCCAACAGCTCTGGCAGCTAGGCTTGCATGTTCTGCAAACTCAGCCGCTGCTTGAGCAGCAGAGGTAGCATCCTTAAATTTCATGTTCCAATTCTGCCTGCCAATAGCAAATTTACCATTACCATCTCCAGGAAATGATTGCCCATGTTCCAACCTTTCATCCTTGAAACCTAAGTGGCATGAACCACCATCATCAACAAAATATTGCCTTGAAAGTTCTCCAACAGCTCTGGCAGCTAGGCTTGCATGTTCTGTAAACTGAGCCGCTGCTTGAGCAGCAGAGGTAGCATCCTTAAATTTCATGTTCCAATTTTGCCCGCCAACAGAAAAATTACCATTACCATCTCTAGGAAATGATTGCCCATGTTCCAACCTTTCATCCTTGAAACCTAAGTGGCATGAACCACCATCATCAACACAATATTGCCTTTAAAGTTCTACAACAGCTCTAGCAGCTAGGCTTGCATGTTCTGCAAACTCAGCCGCTGCTTGAGCAGTAGAGGTAGCATCCTTAAATTTCATGTTCCAACTCTGCCTGCCAATAGAATAATTACCATTACCATCTCAAGGAAATGATTGCCCATGTTCCAACCTTACATCCTCGAAAACTAAGTGGCATAAACCACCATCATCAACAAAATATTGCCTTGAAAGTTCTACAATAGCTCTAGCAGCAAGGGTTGCATGTTCTGCAAACTGAGCCGCTGCTTGAGCAGCAGAGGTAGAATCCTTAAATTCATGTTCTAATTCTGCCCGCCAACAGAAAAATTACCATTACATTCTCAAGGAAATGATTTCCCATGTTCCAACCTTTCATCCTTGAAACCTAAGTGGCATGAACCATCATTATCAACACAATATTGCCTCGAAAGTTCTCCAACAGCTCTGGCAGCTAGGCTTGCATGTTCTGCAAACTGAGTCGCTGCTTGAGCAGCAGAGGTAGCATCCTTAAATTTCATGTTCCAATTATGCCTGCCAATAGAAAAATTACCATTACCATCTCAAGGAAATGATTGCCGATGTTCCAACCTTTCATCCTTGAAAACTAAGTGGCATGAACCACCATCATCAACAAAATATTGCCTTGAAAGTTCTACAATAGCTCTAGCAGCTAGGGTTGCATATTCTGCAAACTGAGCCGCTGCTTGAGCAGCAGAGGTAGCATCCTTAAATTTCATGTTCCAATTCTGCCCGCCAACAGAAAAATTACCATTACCATCTCGAGGAAATGATTGCCCATGTTCCAACCTTTCATCCTTGAAACCTAAGTGGCATGAACCTCCATCATCAACAAAATATTGCCTTTAAAGTTCTACAACAGCTCTGGCAGCTAGGCTTGCATGTTCTGCAAACTCAGCCGTTGCTTGAGCAGCAGAGGTAGCATCCTTAAATTTCATGTTCCAACTCTGCACGCCAATAGAAAAATTACCATTACCATCTCAAGGAAATGATTGCCCATGTTCCAACCTTTCATCCTTGAAAACTAAGTGGCATGAACCACCATCATCAACAAAATATTGCCTTGAAATTTCTACAATAGCTCTAGCAGCTAGGGTTGCATGTTCTGCAAACTGAGCCGCTGCTTGAGCAGCAGAGGTAGCATCCTTAAATTTCATGTTCCAATTCTGCCCGCCAACAGAAAAATTACCATTACCATCTCAAGGAAATGATTACCCATGTTCCAACCTTTCATCCTTGAAACCTAAGTGGCATGAACCACCATCATCAACACAATATTGCCTTGAAAGTTCTACAACAGCTCTGGCAGCTAGGCTTGCATGTTCTGCAAACTGAGCCGCTGCTTGAGCAGCAGAGGTAGCATCCTTAAATTTCATGTTCCAATTCTGCCTGCCAACAGAAATATTACCATTACCATCTTAAGGAAATGATTGCCGATGTTCCAACCTTTCATCCTTGAAACCTAAGTGGCATGAACCACCATCATCAACAAAATATTGCCTTTAAAGTTCTACAACAGCTCTGGCAGCTAGGCTTGCATGTTCTGCAAACTCAGCCGCTGCTTGAGCAGTAGAGGTAGCATCCTTAAATTTCATGTTCCAACTCTGCCTGCCAATAGAAAAATTACCATTACCATCTCAAGGAAATGATTGCCCATGTTCCAACCTTTCATCCTTGAAAACTAAGTGGCATGAACCACCATCATCAACAAAATATTGCCTTGAAAGTTCTACAATAGCTCTAGCAGCTAGGGTTGCATGTTCTGCAAACTGAGCCGCTGCTTGAGCAGCAGAGGTAGCATCCTTAAATTTCATGTTCCAATTCTGCCTGCCAACAGAAAATTTACCATTACCATCTCCAGGAAATGATTGCCCATGTTCCAACCTTTCATCCTTGAAACCTAAGTGGCATGAACCACCATCATCAACACAATATTGCCTTGAAAGTTCTACAACAGCTCTGGCAGCTAGGCTTGCATGTTCTGTGCAAACTGAGCCGCTGCTTGAGCAGCAGAGGTAGCATCCTTAAATTTCATGTTCCAATTCTGCCCGCCAACAGAAAAATTACCATTACCATCTCTAGGAAATGATTGCCCATGTTCCAACCTTTCATCCTTGAAACCTAAGTGGCATGAACCACCATCATCAACACAATATTGCCTTTAAAGTTCTACAACAGCTCTAGCAGCTAGGCTTGCATGTTCTGCAAACTCAGCCGCTGCTTGAGCAGCAGAGGTAGCATCCTTAAATTTCATGTTCCAACTCTGCCTGCCAATAGAAAAATTACCATTACCATCTCAAGGAAATGATTGCCCATGTTCCAACCTTTCATCCTTGAAAACTAAGTGGCATGAACCACCATCATCAACAAAATATTGCCTTGAAAGTTCTACAATAGCTCTAGCAGCTAGGGTTGCATGTTCTGCAAACTGAGCCGCTGCTTGAGCAGCAGAGGTAGCATCCTTAAATTTCATGTTCCAATTCTGCCCGCCAACAGAAAAATTACCATTACCATCTCAAGGAAATGATTTCCCATGTTCCAACCTTTCATCCTTGAAACCTAAGTGGCATGAACCACCATCATCAACACAATATTGCCTTGAAAGTTCTCCAACAGCTCTGGCAGCTAGGCTTGCATGTTCTGCAAACTGAGTCGCTGCTTGAGCAGCAGAGGTAGCATCCTTAAATTTCATGTTCCAATTATGCCTGCCAATAGAAAAATTACCATTACCATCTCAAGGAAATGATTGCCGATGTTCCAACCTTTCATCCTTGAAAACTAAGTGGCATGAACCACCATCATCAACAAAATATTGCCTTGAAAGTTCTACAATAGCTCTAGCAGCTAGGGTTGCATATTCTGCAAACTGAGCCGCTGCTTGAGCAGCAGAGGTAGCATCCTTAAATTTCATGTTCCAATTCTGCCCGCCAACAGAAAAATTACCATTACCATCTCGAGGAAATGATTGCCCATGTTCCAACCTTTCATCCTTGAAACCTAAGTGGCATGAACCTCCATCATCAACAAAATATTGCCTTTAAAGTTCTACAACAGCTCTGGCAGCTAGGCTTGCATGTTCTGCAAACTCAGCCGCTGCTTGAGCAGTAGAGGTAGCATCCTTAAATTTCATGTTCCAACTCTGCCTGCCAATAGAAAAATTACCATTACCATCTCAAGGAAATGATTGCCCATGTTCCAACCTTTCATCCTTGAAAACTAAGTGGCATGAACCACCATCATCAACAAAATATTGCCTTGAAATTTCTACAATAGCTCTAGCAGCTAGTGTTGCATGTTCTGCAAACTGAGCCGCTGCTTGAGCAGCAGAGGTAGCATCCTTAAATTTCATGTTCCAATTCTGCCCACCAACAGAAAAATTACCATTACCATCTCAAGGAAATGATTACCCATGTTCCAACCTTTCATCCTTGAAACCTAAGTGGCATGAACCACCATCATCAACACAATATTGCCTTGAAAGTTCTCCAACAGCTCTGGCAGCTAGGCTTGCATGTTCTGCAAACTGAGCCGCTGCTTGAGCAGCAGAGGTAGCATCCTTAAATTTCATGTTCCAATTCTGCCTGCCAACAGAAATATTACCATTACCATCTTAAGGAAATGATTGCCGATGTTCCAACCTTTCATCCTTGAAACCTAAGTGGCATGAACCACCATCATCAACAAAATATTGCCTTTAAAGTTCTACAACAGCTCTGGCAGCTAGGCTTGCATGTTCTGCAAACTCAGCCGCTGCTTGAGCAGTAGAGGTAGCATCCTTAAATTTCATGTTCCAACTCTGCCTGCAAATAGAAAAATTACCATTACCATCTCAAGGAAATGATTGCCCATGTTCCAACCTTTCATCCTAGAAAACTAAGTGGCATGAACCACCATCATCAACAAAATATTGCCTTGAAAGTTCTACAATAGCTCTAGCAGCTAGGGTTGCATGTTCTGCAAACTGAGCCGCTGCTTGAGCAGCAGAGGTAGCATCCTTAAATTTCATGTTCCAATTCTGCCCGCCAACAGAAAAATTACCATTACCATCTCGAGGAAATGATTGCCCATGTTCCAACCTTTCATCCTTGAAACCTAAGTGGCATGAACCTCCATCATCAACAAAATATTGCCTTTAAAGTTCTACAACAGCTCTGGCAGCTAGGCTTGCATGTTCTGCAAACTCAGCCGCTGCTTGAGTAGCAGAGGTAGCATCCTTAAATTTCATGTTCCAACTCTGCCCGCCAATAGAAAAATTGCCATTACCATCTCAAGGAAATGATTGCCCATGTTCCAACCTTTCATCCTTGAAAACTAAGTGGCATGAACCACCATCATCAACAAAATATTGCCTTGAAAGTTCTACAATAGCTCTAGCAGCTAGGGTTGCATGTTCTGCAAACTGAGCCGCTGCTTGAGCAGCAGAGGTAGCATCATTAAATTTCATGTTCCAATTCTGCCCGCCAACAGAAAAATTACCATTACCATCTCAAGGAAATGATTTCCCATGTTCCAACCTTTCATCCTTGAAACCTAAGTGGCATGAACCACCATCATCAACACAATATTGCCTTGAAAGTTCTCCAACAGCTCTGGCAACTAGGCTTGCATGTTCTGCAAACTCAGCCGCTGCATGAGCAGCAGAGGTAGCATCCTTAAATTTCATGTTCCAACTCTGCCCGCCAATAGAAAAATTACCATTACCCTCTCAAGGAAATTATTGCCCATGTTCCAACCTTTCATCCTTGAAAACTAAGTGGCATGAACCACCATCATCAACAAAATATTGCCTTGAAAGTTCTACAATAGCTCTAGCAGCTAGGGTTGCATGTTCTGCAAACTGAGCCGCTGCTTGAGCAGCAGAGGTAGCATCCTTAAATTTCATGTTCCAATTCTGCCTGCCAATAGCAAATTTACCATTACCATCTCCAGGAAATGATTGCCCATGTTCCAACCTTTCATCCTTGAAACCTAAGTGGCATGAACCACCATCATCAACAAAATATTGCCTTGAAAGTTCTCCAACAGCTCTGGCAGCTAGGCTTGCATGTTCTGTAAACTGAGCCGCTGCTTGAGCAGCAGAGGTAGCATCCTTAAATTTTATGTTCCAATTTTGCCCGCCAACAGAAAAATTACCATTACCATCTCTAGGAAATGATTGCCCATGTTCCAACCGTTCATCCTTGAAATCTAAGTGGCATGAACCACCATCATCAACACAATATTGCCTTTAAAGTTCTACAACAGCCCTAGCAGCTAGGCTTGTATGTTCTGCAAACTCAGCCGCTGCTTGAGCAGTAGAGGTAGCATCCTTAAATTTCATGTTCCAACTCTGCCTGCCAATAGAATAATTACCATTACCATCTCAAGGAAATGATTGCCCATGTTCCAACCTTACATCCTCGAAAACTAAGTGGCATAAACCACCATCATCAACAAAATATTGCCTTGAAAGTTCTATAATAGCTCTAGCAGCAAGGGTTGCATGTTCTGCAAACTGAGCCGCTGCTTGAGCAGCAGAGGTAGAATCCTTAAATTCATGTTCTAATTCTGCCTGCCAACAGAAAAATTACCATTACCATCTCAAGGAAATGATTTCCCATGTTCCAACCTTTCATCCTTGAAACCTAAGTGGCATGAACCACCGTTATCAACACAATATTGCCTCGAAAGTTCTCCAACAGCTCTGGCAGCTAGGCTTGCATGTTCTGCAAACTGAGCCGCTGCTTGAGCAGCAGAGGTAGCATCCTTAAATTTCATGTTCCAATTATGCCTGCCAATAGAAAAATTACTATTACCATCTCAAGGAAATGATTGCCGATGTTCCAACCTTTCATCCTTGAAACCTAATGGCATGAACCACCATCATCAACAAAATATTGCCTTTAAAGTTCTACAACAGCTCTGGCAGCTAGGCTTGCATGTTCTGCAAATGCAGTAAAGGTAGCATCCTTAAATTTCATGTTCCAACTCTGCCTGCAAATAGAAAAATTACCATTACCATCTCAAGGAAATGATTGCCCATGTTCCAACCTTTCATCCTTGAAAACTAAGTGGCATGAACCACCATCATCAACAAAATATTGCCTTGAAAGTTCTACAATAGCTCTAGCAGCTAGGGTTGCTTGTTCTGCAAACTGAGCCGCTGCTTGAGCAGCAGAGTTAGCATCCTTAAATTTCATGTTCCAATTCTGCCCGCCAACAGAAAAATTACCATTACCATCTCGAGGAAATAATTGCCCATGTTCCAACCTTTCATCCTTGAAACCTAAGTGGCATGAACCTCCATCATCAACAAAATATTGCCTTTAAAGTTCTACAACAGCACTGGCAGCTAGGCTTGCATGTTCTGCAAACTCAGCCGCTGCTTGAGCAGCAGAGGTAACATCCTTAAATTTCATGTTCCAACTCTGCCCGCCAATAGAAAAATTACCATTACCATCTCAAGGAAATGATTGCCCATGTTCCAACCTTTCATCCTTGAAAACTAAGTGGCATGAACCACCATCATCAACAAAATATTGCCTTGAAAATTCTACAATAGCTCTAGCAGCTAGGGTTGCATGTTCTGCAAACTGAGCCGCTGCTTGAGCAGCAGAGGTAGCATCCTTAAATTTCATGTTCCAATTCTGCCCGCCAACAGAAAAATTACCATTACCATCTCGAGGAAATGATTGCCCATGTTCCAACCTTTCATCCTTGAAACCTAAGTGGCATGAACCTCCATCATCAACAAAATATTGCCTTTAAAGTTCTACAACTGCTCTGGCAGCTAGGCTTGCTTGTTCTGCAAACTCAGCTGCTGCTTGAGCAGTAGAGTTAGCATCCTTAAATTTAATGTTCCAACTCTGCCTGCCAATAGAAAAATTACCATTACCATCTCAAGGAAATGATTGCCCATGTTCCAACCTTTCATCCTTGAAAACTAAGTGGCATGAACCAGCATCATCAACAAAATATTGCCTTGAAAGTTCTACAATAGCTCTAGCAGCTAGGGTTGCATGTTCTGCAAACTGAGCCGCTGCTTGAGCAGCAGAGGTAGCATCCTTAAGTATCATGTTCCAATTCTGCCCGCCAACAGAAAAATTACCATTACCATCTCGAGGAAATGATTGCCCATGTTCCAACCTTTCATCCTTGAAACCTAAGTAGCATGAACCTCCATCATCAACACAATATTGCCTTTAAAGTTTTACAACAGCTCTGGCAGCTAGGCTTTCATGTTCTGCAAACTCAGCCGTTGCTTGAGCAGCAGAGGTAGCATCCTCAAATTTCATGTTCCAATTCTGCCTGCCAATAGCAAATTTACCATTACCATCTCCAGGAAATGATTGCCCATGTTCCAACCTTTCATCCTTGAAACCTAAGTGGCATGAACCACCATCATCAACACAATATTGCCTTTAAAGTTCTACAATAGCTCTGGCAGCTAGGCTTGCATGTTCTGCAAACTCAGTCGCTGCTTGAGCAGCAGAGGTAGCATCCTTAAATTTCATGTTCCAATTCTGCCTGCCAATAGAAAAATTATCATTGCCATCTCAAGGAAATGATTGCCCATGTTCCAACCTTTCATCCTTGAAATCTAAGTGGCATGAACCACTATCATCAACACAATATTGCCTTGAAAGTTCTACAACAGCTCAGGCAGCTAGGCTTGTATGTTCTGCAAACTCAGCCGCTGCTTGAGCAACAGAGGTAGCATCCTTAAATTTCATGTTCCAATTCTGTCTGCCAACAGAAAAATTACCATTACCATCTCGAGAAAATGATTGCCCATGTTCCAACCTTTCTTCCTTGAAACCTAAGTGGCATGAACCACCATGATCAACACAATATTGCCTTTAAAGTTCTACAACAGCTCTGGCAGCTAGGCTTGCATGTTCTGCAAACTCAGCCGCTGCTTGAGCAGCAGAGGTAGCATCCTTAAATTTTATGTTCCAACTCTGCCTGCCAACAGCTAATTTACCATTACCATCTCAAGGAAATGATTGCCCATGTTCCAACCTTTCATCCTTGAAACCTAAGTGACATGAACCACCATCAACAAAACAATATTGCCTTGAAAGTTCTACAACAGCTCAGGCAATTAGGCTTGCATGTTCTGCAAACTCAGCCGCTGCTTGAGTAGCAGACGTAGCATCCTTAAATTGCATGTTAAATTCTGCCTGCCAACGGAAAAATTACCATTACCATCTCAAGGAAATGATTGCCCTTGTTCCAACCTTTCATCCTTGAAACCTAAGTGGCATGAACCACCATCATCAAAAAATTATTGCCTTTAAAGTTCTACAACAGCTCTGGCAGCTAGGCTTGCATGTTCTGCAAACTCAGTCGCTGCTTGAGCAGCAGAGGTAGCATCCTTAAATTTCATGTTCTAATTCTGCCAGCCAACAGAAAAATTATCATTACCATCTCAAGGAAATGATTGCCCATGTTCCTACTTTTCATCCTTGAAAACAAAGTGGCATGAACCACCACCATCAACATAGTATTGCCTTAAAAGTTCTACTACAGCTCTGGCAGCTAAGCTTGCATGTTCTGCAAACTCAGCCGCTGCTTGAGCAGCAGAGTTAGAATTCTTAAATTTCATGTTCCAATTCTGCCTGCCAATAGCAAATTTACCATTACCATCTCAAGGAAATGATTTCCCATGTTCCAACCTTTCATCCTTGAAACCTAAGTGGCATGAACCACCATCATCAACACAATATTGCCTTGAAAGTTCTCCAACAGCTCTGGCAACTAGGCTTGCATGTTCTGCAAACTCAGCCGCTGCTTGAGCAGCAGAGGTAGCATCCTTAAATTTCATGTTCCAATTCTGCCTGCCAATAGCAAATTTACCATTACCATCTCTAGGAAATGATTGCCCATGTTCCAACCTTTCATCCTTGAAACCTAAGTGGCATGAACCACCATCATCAACACAATATTGCCTTGAAAGTTCTCCAACAGCTCTGGCAGCTAGGCTTGCATGTTCTGCAAACTGAGCCGCTGCTTGAGCAGCAGAGGTAGCGTCCTTAAATTTCATGTTCCAATTCTGCCCGCCAACAGAAAAATTACCATTACCATCTCTCGGAAATGATTGCCCATGTTTCAACCTTTCATCCTTGAAACCTAAGTGGCATGAACCACCATCATCCACACAATATTGCCATTAAAGTTCTACAACAGCTCTACCAGCTAGGCTTGCATGTTCTGCAAACTCTGCCGCTGCTTGAGCAGCAGAGGTAGCATCCTTAAATTTCATTTCCAATTCTGCCTGCCAACAGCAAATTTACCATTATCATCTCCAGGAAATGATTGCCCATGTTCCAACCTTTCATCCTTGAAACCTAAGTGGCATGAACCACCATCATCAACACAATATGGCCTTGAAAGTTCTCCAACAGCTCTGGCAGCTAGGCTTGCATGTTCTGCAAACTCAACCGTTGCTTGAGCAGTAGAGGTAGCATCCTTAAATTTCATGTTCCAATTCTGCCTGCCAATAGCAAATTTACCATTACCATCTCCAGGAAATGATTGCCCATGTTCCAAACATTCATCCTTGAAACCTAATTGGCATGAACCACCATCATCAACACAATATTTCCTTTAAAGTTCTACAACAGCTCTGGCAGCTAGGCTTGCATGTTCTGCAAACTCAGCCGCTGCTTGAGCAGCAGAGGTAGCATCCTTAAATTTTATGTTCCAACTCTGCCTGCCAACAGCTAATTTACCATTACCATCTCAAGGAAATGATTGCCCATGTTCCAACCTTTCATCCTTGAAACCTAAGTGACATGAACCACCATCAACAAAACAATATTGCCTTGAAAGTTCTACAACAGCTGAGGCAATTAGGCTTGCATGTTCTGCAAACTCAGCCGCTGCTTGAGTAGCAGAGTTAGAATTCTTAAATTTCATGTTCCAATTCTGCCTGCCAATAGCAAATTTACCATTACCATCTCAAGGAAATGATTTCCCATGTTCCAACCTTTCATCCTTGAAACCTAAGTGGCATGAACCACCATCATCAACACAATATTGCCTTGAAAGTTCTCCAACAGCTCTGGCAACTAGGCTTGCATGTTCTGCAAACTCAGCCGCTGCTTGAGCAGCAGAGGTAGCATCCTTAAATTTCATGTTCCAATTCTGCCTGCCAATAGCAAATTTACCATTACCATCTCCAGGAAATGATTGCCCATGTTCCAACCTTTCATCCTTGAAACCTAAGTGGCATGAACCACCATCATCAACACAATATTGCCTTGAAAGTTCTCCAACAGCTCTGGCAGCTAGGCTTGCATGTTCTGCAAACTGAGCCGCTGCTTGAGCAGCAGAGGTAGCGTCCTTAAATTTCATGTTCCAATTCTGCCTGCCAACAGAAAAATTACCATTACCATCTCTAGGAAATGATTGCCCATGTTTCAACCTTTCATCCTTGAAACCTAAGTGGCATGAACCACCATCATCAACACAATATTGCCATTAAAGTACTACAACAGCTCTACCAGCTAGGCTTGCATGTTCTGCAAACTCAGCCGCTGCTTGAGCAGCAGAGGTAGCATCCTTAAATTTCATTTCCAATTCTGCTTGCCAACAGCAAATTTACCATTACCATCTCCAGGAAATGATTGCCCATGTTCCAACCTTTCATCCTTGAAACCTAAGTGGCATGAACCACCATCATCAATACAATATGGCCTTGAAAGTTCTCCAACAGCTCTGGCAGCTAGGCTTGCATGTTCTGCAAACTCAGCCGTTGCTTGAGCAGTAGAGGTAGCATCCTTAAATTTCATGTTCCAATTCTGCCTGCCAATAGCAAATTTACCATTACCATCTCCAGGAAATGATTGCCCATGTTCCAACCTTTCATCCTTGAAACCTAATTGGCATGAACCACCATCATCAACACAATATTTACTTTAAAGTTCTACAACAGCTCTGGCAGCTAGGCTTGCATGTTCTGGAAACTCAGCCGCTGCTTGAGCAGCAGAGGTAGCATCCTTAAATTTTATGTTCCAACTCTGCCTGCCAACAGCTAATTTACCATCACCATCTCAAGGAAATGATTGCCCATGTTCCAACCTTTCATCCTTGAAACCTAAGTGACATGAACCACCATCAACAAATCAATATTGCCTTGAAAGTTCTACAACAACTCAGGCAATTAGGCTTGCATGTCCTGCAAACTCAGCCGCTGCTTGAGTAGCAGACGTAGCATCCTTAAATTGCATGTTAAATTCTGCCTGCCAACGGAAAAATTACCATTACCATCTCAAGGAAATGATTGCCCTTGTTCCAAACTTTCATCCTTGAAACCTATGTGGCATGAACCACCATCATCAACAAAATATTGCCTTTAAAGTTCTACAACAGCTCTGGCAGCAAGGCTTGCATGTTCTGCAAACTCAGCCGCTGCTTGAGCAGCAGAGGTAGCATCCTTAAATTTCATGTTCCAATTCTGCCTGCCAACAGAAAAATTATCATTACCATCTCAAGGAAATGATTGCCCATGTTCCTACTTTTCATCCTTGAAAACAAAGTGGCATGAACCACCACCATCAACATAGTATTGCCTTAAAAGTTCTACAACAGCTCTGGCAGCTAAGCTTGCATGTTCTGCAAACTCAGCCACTGCTTGAGCAGCAGAGTTAGAATTCTTAAATTTCATGTTCCAATTCTGCCTGCCAATAGCAAATTTACCATTACCATCTCAAGGAAATGATTTCCCATGTTCCAACCTTTCATCCTTGAAACCTAAGTGGCATGAACCACCATCATCAACACAATATTGCCTTGAAAGTTCTCCAACAGCTCTGGCAACTAGGCTTGCATGTTCTGCAAACTCAGCCGCTGCTTGAGCAGCAGAGGTAGCATCCTTAAATTTCATGTTCCAATTCTGCCTGCCAATAGCAAATTTACCATTACCATCTCCAGGAAATGATTGCCCATGTTCCAACCTTTCATCCTTGAAACCTAAGTGGCATGAACCACCATCATCAACACAATATTGCCTTGAAAGTTCTCCAACAGCTCTGGCAGCTAGGCTTGCATGTTCTGCAAACTGAGCCGCTGCTTGAGCAGCAGAGGCAGCATCCTTAAATTTCATGTTCCAATTCTGCCCGCCAACAGAAAAATTACCATTACCATCTCTAGGAAATGATTGCCCATGTTCCAACCTTTCATCCTTGAAACCTAAGTGGTATGAACCACCATCATCAACACAATATTGCCATTAAAGTTCTACAACAGCTCTAGCAGCTAGGCTTGCATGTTCTGCAAACTCAGCTGTTGCTTGAGCAGCAGAGGTAGCATCCTTAAATTTAATTTCCAATTCTACCAGCCAACAACAAATTTACCATCACCATCTCCAGGAAATGATTGCCCATGTTCCAACCTTTCATCCTTGAAACCTAAGTAGCATGAACCACCATCATCAACACAATATTGCCTTGAAAGTTCTCCAACAGCTCTGGCAGCTAGGCTTGCATGTTCTGCAAACTCAGCCGCTGCTAGAGCAGTAGAGGTATCATCCTTAAATATCATGTTCCAATTCTGCCTGCCAATAGCAAATTTACCATTACCATCTCCAGGAAATGATTGCCCATGTTCCAACCTTTCATCCTTGAAACCGAAGTGGCATGAACCACCATCATCAACACAATATTGCCTTGAAAGTTCTCCAACAGCTCTGGCAGCTAGGCTTGCATATTCTGCAAACTCAGCCGCTGCTAGAGCAGTAGAGGTATCATCCTTCAATTTCATGTTCTAATTCTGCCTGCCAATAGCAAATTTACCATTACCATCTCCAGGAAATGATTGCCCGTGTTCCAACCTTTCATCCTTGAAACCTAATTGGCATGAACCACCATCATCAACACAATATTTCCTTTAAAGTTCTACAACAGCTCTGGCAGCTATGCTTGTATGTTCTGCAAACTCAGCCGCAGCTTGAGCAGTAGAGGTAGCGTCTTTAAATTTCATGTTCCAATTCTGCCTGGCATTAGAAAAATTACCATTACCATCTCCAGGAAATGATTGCCCATGTTCCAACCTTTCATCCTTGAAACCTAAGTGGCATGAACCACCATCATCAACACAATATTGCCTTGAAAGTTCTCCAACACCTCTGGCAGCTAGGCTTGCATGTTCTGCAAACTGAGCCGCTGCTTGAGCAGCAGAGGTAGCGTCCTTAAATTTCATGTTCCAATTCTGCACGCCAACAGAAAAATTACCATTACCATCTCTAGGAAATGATTGCCCATGTAACAACCTTTCATCCTTGAAAACTAAGTGGCATGAACCACCATCATCAACACAATATTGCCATTAAAGTTCTACAACAGCTCTAGCAGCTAGGCTTGCATGTTCTGCAAACTCAGCCGCTGCTTGAGCAGCAGAGGTAGCATCCTTAAATTTGATTTCCAATTCTGCCTGCCAACAACAAATTTACCATTACCATCTCCAGGAAATGATTGCCCATGTTCCAACCTTTCATCCTTGAAACCTAAGTGGCATGAACTACCATCATCAACACAATATCGCCTTGAAAGTTCTCCAAAAGCTCTGGCAGCTAGGCTTGCATGTTCTGCAAACTCAGCCGCTGCTTGAGCATTAGAGGTAGCATCCTTAAATTTCATGTTCCAATTCTGCCTGCCAATAGCAAATTTACCATTACCATCTCTAGGAAATGATTGCCCATGTTCCAACCTTTCATCCTTGAAACCTAAGTGGCATGAACCACCATCATCAACACAATATTTCCTTTAAAGTTCTACAACAGCTCTGGCAGCTATGCTTGCATGTTCTGCAAACTCAGCCGCTGCTTGAGCAACAGAAGTAGCATCTTTAAATTTCATGTTCCAATTCTGCCTGCCAATAGAAAAATTACCATTACCATCTCAAGGAAATGATTGCCCATGTTCCAACCTTTCATCCTTGAAACCTCAGTGGCATGAACCACTATCATCAACACAATATTGCCTTGAAAGTTCAACAACAGCTCTAGCAGCTAGGCTTGCATGTTCTGCAAACTCAGCTGCTGCTTGAGCAGCGGAGGTAGCATCCTTAAATTTCATGTTCCAATTCTGCCTGCCAACAGAAAAATTACCATTACCATCTCAAGGAAATGATTGCCCATGTTCCAACCTTTCATCCTTGAAACCTAAGTTGCATGAACCACCATCATCAACACAATATTGCCTTGAAAGATCTCCAACAGCTCTGGCAGCTAGGCTTGCATGTTCTGCAAACTCAGCCGCTGCTTGAGTAGCAGAGGTAGCATCCTTAAATTTCATGTTCCAATTCTGCCTGCCAATAGCAAATTTACCCTTACCATCTCCAGGAAATGATTGCCCATGTTCCAACCTTTCATCCTTGAAACCTAAGTGGCATGAACCACCATGATCAACAAAATATTGCCTTTAAAGTTCTACAACAGCTCTGGCAGCTAGGCTTGCATGTTCTGCAAACTCAGCCGCTGCTTGAGCAGTAGAGGTAGCATCCTTAAATTTCATGTTCCAACTCTGCCTGCCAATAGAAAAATTACCATTACGATCTCAAGGAAATGATTGCCCATGTTTCAACCTTTCATCCTTGAAAACTAAGTGGCATGAACCACCATCATCAATAAAATATTGCCTTGAAGCAGCTAGGGTTGCATGTTCTGCAAACTGAGCCGCTGCTTGAGCAGCAGAGGTAGCATCCTTAAATTTCATGTTCCAATTCTGCCCGCCAACAGAAAAATTACCTTTACCATCTCGAGGAAATGATTGCCCATGTTCCAACCTTTCATCCTTGAAACCTAAGTGGCATGAACCTCCATCATCAACACAATATTGCCTTTAAAGTTCTACAACAGCTTTGGCAGCTAGGCTTGCATGTTCTGCAAACTCAGCCGCTGCTTGAGCAGCAGAGGTAGCATCCTTAAATTTCATATTCCAATTCTGCCTGCGAACAGAAAATTTACCATTACCATCTCAAGGAAATGATTGCCCTTGTTCCAACCTTTCATCCTTGAAACCTAAGTGGCATGAACCACCATCATCAACACAATATTGCCTTGAAAGTTCTCCAACAGCTCTGGCAGCTAGGCTTGCATGTTCTGCAAACTTAGCCGCTGCTTGAGCAGTAGAGGTAGCATCCTTAAATTACATGTTCCAATTCTGCCTGCCAATAGCAAATTTACCATTACCATCTCCAGGAAATGATTGCCCATGTTCCAACCTTTCATCCTTGAAACCTAATTGGCATGAACCACCATCATTAACACAATATTTCCTTTAAAGTTCTACAACAGCTCTGGCAGCTATGCTTGCATGTTCTGCAAACTCAGCCGCTGCTTGAGCAGTAGAGGTAGCGTCTTTAAATTTCATGTTCCAATTCTGCCTGCCAATAGAAAAATTACCATTACCATCTCCAGGAAATGATTGCCCATGTTCCAACCTTTCATCCTTGAAACCTAAGTGGCATGAACCACCATCATCAACACAATATTGCCTTAAAAGTTCTCCAACAGCTCTGGCAGCTAGGCTTGCATGTTCTGCAAACTGAGCCGCTGCTTGAGCAGCAGAGGTAGCGTCCTTAAATTTCATGTTCCAATTCTGCACGCCAACAGAAAAATTACCATTACCATCTCTAGGAAATGATTGCCCATGTTCCAACCTTTCATCCTTGAAACCTAAGTGGCATGAACCACCATCATCAACACTAAATTGCCATTAAAGTTCTACAACAGCTCTAGCAGCTAGGCTTGCATGTTCTGCAAACTCAGCCGCTGCTTGAGCAGCAGAGGTAGCATCCTTAAATTTCATTTCCAATTCTGCCTGCCAACAGCAAATTTACCATTACCATCTCCAGGAAATGATTGCCCATGTTCCAACCTTTCATCCTTGAAACCTAAGTGGCTTGAACCACCATCATCAACACAATATTTCCTTGAAAGTTCTCCAACAGCTCTGGCAGCTAGGCTTGCATGTTCTGCAAACTCAGCCGCTGCTTGAGCAGTAGAGGTAGCATCCTTAAATTACATGTTCCAATTCTGCCTGCCAATAGCAAATTTACCATTACCATCTCCAGGAAATGATTGCCCATGTTCCAACCTTTCATCCTTGAAACCTAATTGGCATGAACCACCATCATCAACACAATATTTCCTTTAAAGTTCTACAACAGCTCTGGCAGCTAAGCTTGCATGTTCTGCAAACTCAACCGCTGCTTGAGCAGCAGAGGTAGCATCCTTAAATTTTATGTTCCAACTCTGCCTGCCAACAGCTAATTTACCATTACCATCTCAAAGAAATGATTGCCCATGTTCCAACCTTTCATCCTTGAAACCTAAGTGACATGAACCACCATCAACAAAACAATATTGCCTTGAAAGTTCTACAACAGCTCAGGCAATTAGGCTTGCATGTTCTGCAAACTCAGCTGCTGCTTGAGTAGCAGACGTAGCATCCTTAAATTGCATGTTAAATTCTGCCTGCCAACAAAAAAATTACCATTACCATCTCAAGGAAATAATTGCCCTTGTTCCAACCTTTCATCCTTGAAACCTAAGTGGAATGAACCACCATCATCAACGAAATATTGCCTTTAAAGTTCTACAACAGCTCTGGCAGCTAGGCATGCATGTTCTGCAAACTCAGCCGCTGCTTGAGCAGCAGAGGTAGCATGCTTAAATTTCATGTTCCAATTCTGCCTGCCAACAGAAAAATTATCATTACCATCTCAAGGAAATGATTGCCCATGTTCCTACTTTTCATCCTTGAAAACAATGTGGCATGAACCACCACCATTAACATAGTATTGCCTTAAAAGTTCTACAACAGCTCTGGCAGCTAAGCTTGCATGTTCTGCAAACTCAGCCGCTGCTTGAGCAGCAGAGTTAGAATTCTTAAATTTCATGTTCCAATTCTGCCTGCCAATAGCAAATTTACCATTACCATCTCAAGGAAATGATTTCGCATGTTCCAACCTTTCATCCTTGAAACCTAAGTGGCATGAACCACCATCATCAACACAATATTGCCTTGAAAGTTCTCCAACAGCTCTGGCAACTAGGCTTGCATGTTCTGCAAACTCAGCCGCTGCTTGAGCAGCAGAGGTAGCATCCTTAAATTTCATGTTCCAATTCTGCCTGCCAATAGCAAATTTTCCATTACCATCTCAAGGAAATGATTGCCCATGTTCCAACCTTTCATCCTTGAAACCTAAGTGGCATGAACCACCATCATCAACACAATATTGCCTTGAAAGTTCTCCAACAGCTCTGGCAGCTAGGCTTGCATGTTCTGCAAACTGAGCCGCTGCTTGAGCAGCAGAGGTAGCGTCCTTAAATTTCATGTTCCAATTCTGCCCGCCAACAGAAAAATTACCATTACCATCTCTAGTAAATGATTGCCCATGTTCCAACCTTTCATCCTTGAAACCTAAGTGGCATGAACCACCATCATCAACATAGCATCCTTAAATTTCATTTCCAATTCTGCCTGCCAACAGCAAATTTACCATTACCATCTCCAGGAAATGATTGCCCATGTTCCAACCTTTCATCCTTGAAACCTAAGTGGCATGAACCACCATCATCAACACAATATTGCCTTGAAAGTTCTCCAACAGCTCTGGCAGCTAAGCTTGCATGTTCTGCAAACGCAGCCGCTGCTTGAGCAGTAGAGGTATCATCCTTAAATTTCATGTTCCAATTCTGCCTGCCAATAGCAAATTTACCATTACCATCTCCAGGAAATGATTGCCCATGTTCCAACCTTTCATCCTTGAAACCTAATTGGCATGAACCACCATCATCAACACAATATTTCCTTTAATGTTCTACAACAGCTCTGGCAGCTATGCTTGCATGTTCTGCAAACTCAGCAGCTGCTTGAGCAGTAGAGGTAGCATCTTTAAATTTCATGTTCCAATTCTGCCTGCCAATAGAAAAATTACCATTACCATCTGAAGGAAATGATTGCCCATGTTCCAACCTTTCATCCTTGAAACCTAAGTGGCATGAACCACCATCATCAACAAAATATTGCCTTAAAAGTTTTACAACAGCTCTGGCAGCTAAGCTTGCATGTTCTGCAAACTCAGCCGCTGCCTGAGCAGCAGAGGTAGCAACCTTAAATTTCATGTTCCAATTCTACCTGCCAACAGAAAATTTACCATTACCATCTCAAGGAAATGATTGCCCATGTTCCAACCTTTCATCCTTGAAACCTAAGTGGCATGAACCACCATCATCAACACAATATTTCCTTGAAAGTTCTCCAACAGCTCTGGCAGCTAGGCTTGCATGTTCTGCAAACTCAGCCGCTGCTTGAGCAGCAGAGGTAGCATCCTTAAATTTCATGTTCCAATTCTGCCTGCCAATAGCAAATTTACCATTACCATCTCCAGGAAATGATTGCCCATGTTCCAACCTTTCTTCCTTGAAACCTAAGTGGCATGAACCACCATCATCAACAAAATATTGCCTTTAAAGTTCTCCAACAGCTCTGGCAGCTAGGCTTGCATGTTCTGCAAACTCAGCCGCTGCTTGAGCAGCAGAGGTAGCATCCTTAAATTTCATGTTCCAATTCTGCCCGCCAACAGAAAAATTACCATTACCATCTCTAGGAAATGATTGCCCTTGTTCCAACCTTTCATCCTTGAAACCTAAGTGGCATGAACCACCATCATCAACACAATATTGCCTTTAAAGTTCTACAACAGCTCTAGCGGCTAGGCTTGCATGTTCTGCAAACTCAGCCGCTGCTTGAGCAGCAGAGGTAGCATCCTTAAATTTCATTTCCAATTCTGCCTGCCAACAGCAAATTTACCATTACCATCTCCAGGAAATGATTTCCCATGTTCCAACCTTTCATCCTTGAAACCTAAGTGGCATGAACCACCATCATCAACACAATATTGCCTTGAAAGTTCTCCAACAGCTCTGGCAGCTAGGCTTGCATGTTCTGCAAACTCAGCCGCTGCTTGAGCAGTAGAGGTAGCATCCTTAAATTTCATGTTCCAATTCTGCCTGCCAATAGCAAATTTACCATTACTATCTCAAGGAAATGATTTCCCATGTTCCAACCTTTCATCCTTGAAACCTAAGTGGCATGAACCACCATCATCAACACAATATTGCCTTGAAAGTTCTCCAACAGCTCTGGCAACTAGGCTTGCATGTTCTGCAAACTCAGCCGCTGCTTGAGCAGCAGAGGTAGCATCCTTAAATTTCATGTTCCAATTCTGCCTGCCAATAGCAAATTTACCATTACCATCTCCAGGAAATGATTGCCCATGTTCCAACCTTTCATCCTTGAAACCTAAGTGGCATGAACCACCATTATCAACACAATATTGCCTTGAAAGTTCTCCAACAGCTCTGGCAGCTAGGCTTGCATGTTCTGCAAACTCAGCCGCTGCTTGAGCAGTAGAGGTAGCATCCTTAAATTTCATGTTCCAATTCTGCCTGCCAATAGCAAATTTACCATTACTATCTCAAGGAAATGATTTCCCATGTTCCAACCTTTCATCCTTGAAACCTAAGTGGCATGAACCACCATCATCAACACAATATTGCCTTGAAAGTTCTCCAACAGCTCTGGCAACTAGGCTTGCATGTTCTGCAAACTCAGCCGCTACTTGAGCAGCAGAGGTAGCATCCTTAAATATCATGTTCCAATTCTGCCTGCCAATAGCAAATTTACCATTACCATCTCCAGGAAATGATTGCCCATGTTCCAACCTTTCATCCTTGAAACCTAAGTGGCATGAACTACGATCATCAACACAATATTTCCTTGAAAGTTCTCCAACAGCTCTGGCAGCTAGGCTTGCATGTTCTGCAAACTCAGCCGCTGCTTGAGCAGCAGAGGTAGCATCCTTAAATTTCATGTTCCAATTCTGCCTGCCAATAGCAAATTTACCGTTACCATCTCCAGGAAATGATTGCCCATGTTCCAACCTTTCTTCCTTGAAACCTAAGTGGCATGAACCACCATCATCAACAAAATATTGCCTTTAAAGTTCTCCAACAGCTCTGGCAGCTAGGCTTGCATGTTCTGCAAACTGAGCCGCTCCTTGAGCAGCAGAGGTAGCATCCTTAAATTTCATTTCCAATTCTGCCTGCCAACAGCAAATTTACCATTACCATCTCCAGGAAATGATTGCCCATGTTCCAACCTTTCATCCTTGAAACCTAAGTGGCATGAACCACCATTATCAACACAATATTGCCTTGAAAGTTCTCCAACAGCTCTGGCAGCTAGGCTTGCATGTTCTGCAAACTCAGCCGCTGCTTGAGCAGTAGAGGTAGCATCCTTAAATTTCATGTTCCAATTCTGCCTGCCAATAGCAAATTTACCATTACTATCTCAAGGAAATGATTTCCCATGTTCCAACCTTTCATCCTTGAAACCTAAGTGGCATGAACCACCATCATCAACACAATATTGCCTTGAAAGTTCTCCAACAGCTCTGGCAACTAGGCTTGCATGTTCTGCAAACTCAGCCGCTACTTGAGCAGCAGAGGTAGCATCCTTAAATATCATGTTCCAATTCTGCCTGCCAATAGCAAATTTACCATTACCATCTCCAGGAAATGATTGCCCATGTTCCAACCTTTCTTCCTTGAAACCTAAGTGGCATGAACCACGATCATCAACACAATATTTCCTTGAAAGTTCTCCAACAGCTCTGGCAGCTAGGCTTGCATGTTCTGCAAACTCAGCCGCTGCTTGAGCAGCAGAGGTAGCATCCTTAAATTTCATGTTCCAATTCTGCCTGCCAATAGCAAATTTACCGTTACCATCTCCAGGAAATGATTGCCCATGTTCCAACCTTTCTTCCTTGAAACCTAAGTGGCATGAACCACCATTATCAACAAAATATTGCCTTTAAAGTTCTCCAACAGCTCTGGCAGCTAGGCTTGCATGTTCTGCAAACTGAGCCGCTCCTTGAGCAGCAGAGGTAGCATCCTTAAATTTCATTTCCAATTCTGCCTGCCAACAGCAAATTTACCATTACCATCTCCAGGAAATGATTGCCCATGTTCCAACCTTTCATCCTTGAAACCTAAGTGGCATGAACCACCATTATCAACACAATATTGCCTTGAAAGTTCTCCAACAGCTCTGGCAGCTAGGCTTGCATGTTCTGCAAACTCAGCCGCTGCTTGAGCAGTAGAGGTAGCATCCTTAAATTTCATGTTCCAATTCTGCCTGCCAATAGCAAATTTACCATTACTATCTCAAGGAAATGATTTCCCATGTTCCAACCATTCATCCTTGAAACCTAAGTGGCATGAACCACCATCATCAACACAATATTGCCTTGAAAGTTCTCCAACAGCTCTGGCAACTAGGCTTGCATGTTCTGCAAACTCAGCCGCTACTTGAGCAGCAGAGGTAGCATCCTTAAATATCATGTTCCAATTCTACCTGCCAATAGCAAATTTACCATTACCATCTCCAGGAAATGATTGCCCATGTTCCAACCTTTCATCCTTGAAACCTAAGTGGCATGAACCACGATCATCAACACAATATTTCCTTGAAAGTTCTCCAACAGCTCTGGCAGCTAGGCTTGCATGTTCTGCAAACTCAGCCGCTGCTTGAGCAGCAGAGGTAGCATCCTTAAATTTCATGTTCCAATTCTGCCTGCCAATAGCAAATTTACCGTTACCATCTCCAGGAAATGATTGCCCATGTTCCAACCTTTCTTCCTTGAAACCTAAGTGGCATGAACCACCATCATCAACAAAATATTGCCTTTAAAGTTCTCCAACAGCTCTGGCAGCTAGGCTTGCATGTTCTGCAAACTGAGCCGCTCCTTGAGCAGCAGAGGTAGCATCCTTAAATTTCATGTTCCAATTCTGCCCGCCAACAGAAAAATTACCATTACCATCTCTAGGAAATGATTGCCCATGTTCCAACCTTTCATCCTTGAAACCTAAGTGGCATGAACCACCATCATCAACACAATATTGCCTTTAAAGTTCTACAACAACTCTAGCAGCTAGGCTTGCATGTTCTGCAAACTCAGCCGCTGCTTGAGCAGCAGAGGTAGCATCCTTAAATTTCATTTCCAATTCTGCCTGCCAAAAGCAAATTTACCATTACCATCTCCAGGAAATGATTGCCCATGTTCCAACCTTTCATCCTTGAAACCTAAGTGGCATGAACCACCATCATCAACACAATATTGCCTTGAAAGTTCTCCAACAGCTCTGGCAGCTAGACTTGCATGTTCTGCAAACTCAGCCGCTGCTTGAGCAGTAGAGGTAGCATCCTTAAATTTCATGTTCCAATTCTGCCTGCCAATAGCAAATTTACCATTACCATCTCTAGGAAATGATTGCCCATGTTCAAACCTTTCATCCTTGAAACCTAAATGGCATGAACCACCATCATCAACACAATATTTCCTTTAAAGTTCTACAACAGCTCTGGCAGCTATGCTTGCATGTTCTGCAAACTCAGCCGCTGCTTGAGCAGCAGAGGTAGCATCTTTAAATATTATGTTCCAATTCTGCCTGCCAACAGAAAAATTACCATTACCATCTCAAGGAAATGATTGCCCATGTTCCAACCTTTCATCCTTGAAACCTAAATGGCATGAACCACCATCATCAACACAATATTTCCTTTAAAGTTCTACAACAGCTCTGGCAGTTATGCTTGCATGTTCTGCAAACTCAGCCGCTGCTTGAGCAGCAGAGGTAGCATCTTTAAATATTATGTTCCAATTCTGCCTGCCAACAGAAAAATTACCATTACCATCTCAAGGAAATGATTGCCCATGTTCTAACCTTTTATCCTTGAAACCTAAGTGGCATGAACCACTATCATCAACACAATATTGCCTTGAAAGTTCAACAACAGCTCTAGCAGCTAGGCTTGCATGTTCTGCAAACTCAGCCGCTACCTGAGCAGCAGAGGTAGCATCCTTAAATTTCATATTCCAATTCTGCCTGCCAACAGAAAAATTACCATTACCATCTCAAGGAAATGATTGCCCATGTTCCAACCTTTCATCCTTGAAACCTAAGTGGCATGAACCACCATCATCAACACATAATTGCCTTGAAAGTTCTCCAACAGCTCTGGCAGCTAGGCTTGCATGTTCTGCAAACTCAGCCGCTGCTTGAGCAGTAGAGGTAGCATCCTTAAATTTCATGTTCCAACCCTGCCTGCCAATAGAAAAATTACCATTACCATCTGAAGGAAATGATTGCCCATGTTCCAACCTTTCATCCTTGAAACCTAAGTGGCATGAACCACCATCATCAACAAAATATTGCCTTAAAAGTTCTACAACAGCTCTGGCAGCTAAGCTTGCAAGTTCTGCAAACTCAGCCGCTGCTTGAGCAGCAGAGTTAGAATTCTTAAATTTCATGTTCCAATTCTGCCTGCCAATAGCAAATTTACCATTACCATCTCAAGGAAATGATTTCCCATGTTCCAACCTTTCATCCTTGAAAACTAAGTGGCATGAACCACCATCATCAACACAATATTGCCTTGAAAGTTCTCCAACAGCTCTGGCAACTAGGCTTGCATGTTCTGCAAACTCAGCCGCTGCTTGAGCAGCAGAGGTAGCACCCTTAAATTTCATGTTCCAATTCTGCCTGCCAATAGCAAATTTACCATTACCATCTCCAGGAAATGATTGCCCATGTTCCAACCTTTAATCCTTGAAACCTAAGTGGCATGAACCACCATCATCAACACAATATTGCCTTGAAAGTTCTCCAACAGCTATGGCAGCTAGGCTTGCATGTTCTGCAAACTGAGCCGCTGCTTGAGCAGCAGAGGTAGCATCCTTAAATTTCATGTTCCAATTCTGCCCGCCAACAGAAAAATTACCATTACCATCTCTAGGAAATGATTGCCCATGTTCCAATATTTCATCCTTGAAACCTAAGTGGCATGAACCACCATCATCAACACAATATCGCCTTGAATGTTCTCCAAAAGCTCTGGCAGCTAGGCTTGCATGTTCTGCAAACTCAGCCGCTGCTTGAGCATTAGAGGTAGCATCCTTAAATTTCATGTTCCAATTCTGCCTGCCAATAGACAATTTACCATTACCATCTCTAGGAAATGATTGCCCATGTTCCAACCTTTCATCCTTGAAACCTAAGTGGCATGGACCACCATCATCAACACAATATTTCCTTTAAAGTTCTACAACAGCTCTGGCAGCTATGCTTGCATGTTCTGCAAACTCAGCCGCTGCTTGAGCAGCAGAGGTAGCATCTTTAAATTTCATGTTCCAATTCTGCCTGCCAATAGAAAAATTACCATTACCATCTCAAGGAAATGATTGCCCATGTTCCAACCTTTCATCCTTGAAACCTCAGTGGCATGAACCACTATCATCAACACATTTTTGCCTTGAAAGTTCAACAACAGCTCTAGCAGCTAGGCTTGCATGTTCTGCAAACTCAGCCGCTGCTTGAGCAGCGGAGGTAGCATCCTTAAATTTCATGTTCCAATTCTGCCTGCCAACAGAAAAATTACCATTACCATCTCAAGGAAATGATTGCCCATGTTCCAACATTTCATCCTTGAAACCTAAGTGGCATGAACCACCATCATCGACACAATATTTCCTTGAAAGTTCTCCAACAGCTCTGGCAGCTAGGCTTGCATGTTCTGCAAACTCAGCCGCTGCTTGAGTATCAGAGGTAGCATCCTTAAATTTCATGTTCCAATTCTTCCTGCCAATAGCAAATTTACCATTACCATCTCCAGGAAATGATTGCCCATGTTCCAACATTTCATCCTTGAAACCTAAGTGGCATGAACCACCATGATCAACAAAATATTGCCTTTAAAGTTCTACAACAGCTCTGGCAGCTAGGCTTGCATGTTCTGCAAACTCAACCGCTGCTTGAGCAGTAGAGGTAGCATCCTTAAATTTCATGTTCCAACTCTGCCTGCCAATAGAAAAATTACCATTACCATCTCAAGGAAATGATTGCCCATGTTCCAACCTTTCATCCTTGAAAACTAAGTGGCATGAACCACCATCATCAACAAAATATTGCCTTGAAATTTCTACAATAGCTCTAGCAGCTAGGGTTGCATGTTCTGTAAACTGAGCCACTGCTTGAGCAGCAGAGGTAGCATCCTTAAATTTCATGTTCTGCCCGCCAACAGAAAAATTACCTTTACCATCTCGAGGAAATGATTGCCCATGTTCCAACCATTCATACTTGAAATCTAAGTGGCATGAACCTCCATCATCAACACAATATTGCCTTTAAAGTTCTACAACAGCTTTGGCAGCTAGGCTTGCATGTTCTGCAAACTCAGCCGCTGCTTGAGCAGCAGAGGTAGCATCCTTAAATTTCATGTTCCAATTCTGCCTGCCAACAGCAAATTTACCATTACCATCTCAAGGAAATGATTGCCCTTGTTCCAACCTTTCATCCTTGAAACCTAAGTGGCATGAACCACCATCATCAACACAATATTGCCTTTAAAGTTCTACAACAGCTCTGGCAGCTAGGCTTGCATGTTCTGCAAACTCAGCCGCTGCTTGAGCAGTAGAGGTAGCATCCTTAAATTTCATGTTCCAACCCTGCCTGCCAACAGAAAAATTACCATTACCATCTCAATGAAATGATTGCCCATGTTCCAACCTTTTATCCTTGAAAACTAAGTGGCATGAACCACTATCATCAACACAATATTGCCTTGAAAGTTCTACAACATCTCTGGCAGCTAGGCTTGCATGTTCTGCAAACTGAACCGCTGCTTGAGCAGCAGAGGCAGCATCCTTAAATTTCATGTTCCAATTCTACCCGCCAACAGAAAAATTACCATTACCATCTCTAGGAAATGATTGCCCATGTTCTAACCTTTCATCCTTGAAACCTAAGTGGCATGAACCTCCATCATCAACACAATATTGCCTTTAAAGTTCTACAACAGCTCTGGCAGCTAGGCTTGCATGTTCTGCAATCTCAGCCGCTGCTTGAGCAGCAGAGGTAGCATCCTTAAATTTCATGTTAAATTCTGCCTGCCAACAGAAAAATTACCATTACCATCTCAAGGAAATGATTGCCCTTGTTCCAACCTTTCATCCTTGAAACCTAAGTGGCATGAACCACCATCATCAACACAATATTGCCTTTAAAGTTCTACAACAGCTCTGGCAGCTAGGCTTGCATGTCCTGCAAACTCAGCCGCTGCTTGAGCAGTAGAGGTAGCATCCTTAAATTTCATGTTCCAACCCTGCCTGCCAATAGAAAAATTACCATTACCATCTGAAGGAAATGATTGCCCATGTTCCAACCTTTCATCCTTGAAACCTAAGTGGCATGAACCACCATCATCAACACAATATTGCCTTTAAAGTTCTACAACAGCTTTGGCAGCTAGGCTTGCATGTTCTGCAAACTCAGCCGCTGCTTGAGCAGCAGAGGTAGCATCCTTAAATTTTATGTTCCAACTCTGCCTGCCAACAGCAAATTTACCATTACCATCTCAAGGAAATGATTGCCCATGTTCCAACCTTTCAACCTTGAAACCTAAGTGGCATGAACCACCATCAACAAAACAATATTGCCTTGAAAGTTCTACAACAGCTCTGGCAGTTAGGCTTGCATGTTCTGCAAACTCAGCCGCTGCTTGAGCAGCAGAGGTAGCATCCTTAAATTTCATGATAAATTTTGCCTGCCAACAGAAAAATTACCATTACCATCTCAAGGAAATGATTGCCCATGTTCTAACCTTTCATCCTTGAAAACTAAGTGGCATGAACCACTATCATCAACGCAATATTGCCTTGAAAGTTCTACAACAGCTCTGGCATCTAGGCTTGTATGTTCTGCAAACTGAGCCGCTGCTTGAGTAGCAGAGGTAGCATCCTTAAATTTCATGTTCCAATTCTGCCCGCCAACAGAAAAATTACCATTACCATCTCTAGGAAATGATTGCCCATGTTCCAACCTTTCATCCTTGAAACCTAAGTGGCATGAACCTCCATCATCAACACAATATTGCCTTTAAAGTTCTACAACAGCTCTGGCAGCTAGGCTTGCATGTTCTGCAAACTCAGCCGCTGCTTGAGCAGCAGAGGTTGCATCCTTAAATTTCATGTTAAATTCTGCCTGCCAACAGAAAAATTACCATTACCATCTCAAGGAAATGATTGCCCTTGTTCCAATCTTTCTTCCTTGAAACCTAAGTGGCATGAACCACCATCATCAACACAATATTGCCTTTAAAGTTCTACAACAGCTCTGGCAGCTAGGCTTGCATGTTCTGCAAACTCAGCCGCTGCTTGAGAAGTATAGGTAGCATCCTTAAATTTCATGTTCCAACCCTGCCTGCCAATAGAAAAATTACCATTACCATCTGAAGGAAATGATTGCCCATGTTCCAACCTTTCATCCTTGAAACCTAAGTGACATGAACCACCATCATCAATACAATATTGCCTTTAAAGTTCTACAACAGCTCTGGCAGCTAGGCTTGCATGTTCTGCAAACTCAGCCGCTGCTTGAGCAGCAGAGGTAGCATCCTTAAATTGTATGTTCCAACTCTACCTGCCAACAGCAAATTTACCATTACCATCTCAAGGAAATGATTTCCCATGTTCCAACCTTTCATCCTTGAAACCTAAGTGGCATGAACCACCATCAACAAAACAATATTGCCTTGAAAGTTCTACAACAGCTCTGGCAGCTAGGCTTGCATGTTCTGCAAACTCAGCCGCTGCTTGAGCAGCAGAGGTTGCATCCTTAAATTTCATGTTAAATTCTGCCTGCCAACAGAAAAATTACCATTACCATCTCAAGGAAATGATTGCCCTTGTTCCAACCTTTCATCCTTGAAACCTAAGTGGCATGAACCACCATCATCAACACAATATTGCCTTTAAAGTTCTACAACAGCTCTGGCAGCTAGGCTTGCATGTTCTGCAAACTCAGCCGCTGCTTGAGCAGTAGAGGTAGCGTCCTTAAATTTCATGTTCCAACCCTGCCTGCCAATAGAAAAATTACCATTACCATCTGAAGGAAATGATTGCCCATGTTCCAACCTTTCATCCTTGAAACCTAAGTGACATGAACCACCATCATCAACACAATATTGCCTTTAAAGTTCTACAACAGCTCTGGCAGCTAGGCTTGCATGTTCTGCAAACTCAGTCGCTGCTTGAGCAGCAGAGGTAGCATCCTTAAATTGTATGTTCCAACTCTGCCTGCCAACAGCAAATTTACCATTACCATCTCAAGGAAATGATTTCCCATGTTCCAACCTTTCATCCTTGAAACCTAAGTGGCATGAACCACCATCAACAAAACAATATTGCCTTGAAAGTTCTACAACAGCTCTGGCAGTTAGGCTTGCATGTTCTGCAAACTCAGCCGCTGCTTGAGCAGCAGAGGTAGCATCCTTAAATTTCATGATAAATTTTGCCTGCCAACAGAAAAATTACCATTACCATCTCAAGGAAATGATTGCCTTTGTTCCAACTTTTCATCCTTGAAACCCTAAGTGGCATGAACCACCATAATCAAAAAAATATTGCCTTTACAGTTCTACCACAGCTCTGGCAGCTAGGCTTTCATGTTCTGCAAACTCAGCCGCTGCTTGAGCAGTAGAGGTAGCATCCTTAAATTTCATGTTCCAACTCTGCCTGCCAATAGAAAAATTACCATTACCATCTCAAGGAAATGATTGCCCATATTCCAACCTTTCATCCTTGAAAACTAAGTGGCATGAACCACCATCATCAACAAAATATTGCCTTGAAAGTTCTACAATAGCTCTAGCAGCTAGGCTTGCATGCTCTACAAACTGAGCCGCTGCTTGAGCAGCAGAGGTAGCATCCTTAAATTTCATGTTCCAATTCTGCCTGCCAACAGAAAAATTACCATTACCATCTCTAGGAAATGATTGCCCATGTTCCAAACTTTCATCCTTGAAACCTAAGTGGCATGAACCACCATCATCAACACAATATTGCCTTTAAAGATTTACAACAGCTCTGGCAGCTAGGCTTGCATGTTCTGCAAACTCAGTCGCTGCTTGAGCAGCAGAGGTAGCATCCTTAAATTTTATGTTCCAACTCTGCCTGCCAATAGCAAATTTACCATTACCATCTCAAGGAAATGATTGCCCATGTTCCAACCTTTCATCCTTGAAACCTATGTGGCATGAACCACCATCAACAAAACAATATTGCCTTGAAAGTTCTACAACAGCTCTGGCAGTTAGGCTTGCATGTTCTGCAAACTGAGCCGTTGCTTGAGCAGCAGAGGTAGCATCCTTAAATTTCATGTTCCAATTCTGCCCGCCAACAGAAAAATTACCTTTACCATCTCGAGGAAATGATTGCCCATGTTCCAACCTTTCATCCTTGAAACCTTAGTGGCATGAACCTCCATCATCAACATAATATTGCCTTTAAAGTTCTACAACAGCTCCGGCAGCTAGGCTTGCATGTTCTGCAAACTCAGCCGCTGCTTGAGCAGCAGAGGTAGCATCCTTAAATTTCATGTTCCAATTCTGCCTGCGAACAGAAAAATTACCATTACCATCTCAAGGAAATGAATTCCCTTGTTCCAACCTTTCATCCTTGAAACCTAAGTGGCATGAACCACCATCCTCAACACAATATTACCTTTAAAGTTCTACAACAGCTCTGGCAGCTAGGCTTCCATGTTCTGCAAACTCAGCCGCTACTTGAGCAGTAGAGGTAGCATCCTTAAATTTCATGTTCCAATTCTCCCTGCGAACAGAAAAATTACCATTACCATCTCAAGGAAATGATTGCCCTTGTTCCAACCTTTCATCCTTGAAAACTAAGTGGCATGAACCACCATCATCAACACAATATTGCCTTTAAAGTTCTACAACAGCTCTGGCAGCTAGGCTTGCATGTTTTGCAAACTCAGCCGTTGCTTTAGCAGTAGAGGTAGCATCCTTAAATTTCATGTTCCAACCCTGCCTGCCAATAGAAAAATTGCCATTACCATCTCAAGGAAATGATTGCCCATGTTCCTACCTTTCATCCTTGAAAACTAAGTGGCATGAACCACCATCATCAACAAAATATTGCCTTGAAAGTTCTACAACTGCTCTGGCAGCTAGGCTTGCATGTTCTGCAAACTGAGCCGCTGCTTGAGCAGCAGAGGTAGCATCCTTAAATTTCATGTTCCAATTCTGCCCGCCAGCAGAAAAATTACCATTACAATCTCTAGGAAATGATATCCCATGTTCCAACCTTTCATCCTTGAAACCTAAGTGGCATGAACCACCATCATCAACAAAATATTGCCTTTAAAGTTCTACAACAGCTCTGGCAGCTAGGCTTGCATGTTCTGCAAACTCAGCCGCTGCTTGAGCAGCAGAGGTAGAATCCTTAAATTTCATTTCCAATTCTACCTGCCAACAGCAAATTTACCATTACCATCTCCAGGAAATGATTGCCCATGTTCCAACCTTTCATCCTTGAAACCTAAGTGGCATGAACCACCATCATCAACAAAATATTGACTTGAAAGTTCTACAACAGCTCGGGCAGCTAGGCTTGCATGTTCTGCAAACTCAGCGGCTACTTGAGCAGCAGAGGTAGCATTCTTAAATTTCATGTTCCAATTCTGCCTGCCAACAGAAAAATTACAATTACCATCTCAAGGAAATGATTGCCCATGTTCCAACCTTTCATCCTTGAAACCTAAGTGGCATGAACCACCATCATCAACACAATATTGCCTTGAAAGTTCTCCAACAGCTCTGGCAGCTAGGCTTGCATGTTCTGCAACCTCAGCCGCTTCTTGAGCAGCAGAGGTAGCATCCTTAAATTTCATGTTCCAATTCAACCTGCCAACAGCAAATTTACCATTACCATCTCCAGGAAATGATTGCCCATGTTCCAACCTTTCATCCATGAAACCTAAGTGGCATTAACCACCATCATCAACACAATATTCCCTTGAAAGTTCTACAACAGCTCTGGCAGCTAGGCTTGCATGTTCTGCAAACTCAGCCGCTGCTTGAGCAGTAGAGGTAGCATCCTTAAATTTCATGTTCCAATTCTGCCTGCGAACAGAAAAATTACCATTACCATCTCAAGCAAATAATTGCCCATGTTCCAACCTTTCATCCTTGAAACCTAAGTGGCATGAACCACCATCATCAACACAATATTACCTTTAAAGTTCTACAACAGCTCTGGCAGCTAGGCTTCCATGTTCTGCAAACTCAGCCGCTACTTGAGCAGTAGAGGTAGCATCCTTAAATTTTGATGTTCCAATTCTCCCTGCGAACAGAAGAATTACCATTACCATCTCAAGGAAATGATTGCCCTTGTTCCAACCTTTCATCCTTGAAAACCTAAGTGGCATGAACCACCATCATCAACACAATATTGCCTTTAAAGTTCTACAACAGCTCTGGCAGCTAGGCTTGCATGTTCTGCAAACTCAGCCGTTGCTTTAGCAGTAGAGGTAGCATCCTTAAATTTCATGTTCCAACCCTGCCTGCCAATAGAAAAATTGCCATTACCATCTCAAGGAAATGATTGCCCATGTTCCTACCTTTCATCCTTGAAAACTAAGTGGCATGAACCACCATCATCAACACAATATTGCCTTGAAAGTTCTCCAACAACTCTGGCAGCTAGGCTTGCATGTTCTGCAACCTCAGCCGCTGCTTGAGCAAAAGAGGTAGCATCCTTAAATTTCATGTTCCAATTCTGCCTGCCAATAGAAAAATTACCATTACCATCTCTAGGAAATGATTGCCCATGTTCCAACCTTTCATCCTTGAAACCTAAGTGGCATGAACCACCATCATCAACACAATATTTCCTTGAAAGTTCTAAAACAACTCTGGCAGCTAGGCTTGCATGTTATGCAAACTCAGCCGCTGCTTGAGCAGCAGAGTTAGCATCCTTAAATTTCATGTTCCAATTCTGCCTGCCAACAGAAAAATTACCATTACCATCTCTAGGAAATGATTGCCCATGTTCCAACCTTTCATCCTTGAAACCTAAGTGGCATGAACCACCATCATCAACAAAATATTGCCTTGAAAGTTCTAATACAGCTCTGGCAGGTAGGCTTGCATGTTCTGCAAACTCAGCCGCTGCTTGAGCAGCAGAGGTAGCATCCTTAAATTTCATGTTCCAATTCTGCCTGCCAGCAGAAAAATTACCATTACCATCTCAAGGAAATGATTGCCCATGTTCCAACCTTTCATCCTTGAAACCTAAGTGGCATGAACCACCATCATCAACAAAATATTAACTTGAAAGTTCTACAATAGCTCTGGCAGCTACGCTTGCATGTTCTGCAAACTTAGCGGCTACTTGAGCAGCAGAGGTAGCATCCTTAAATTTCATGTTCCAATTCTGCCTGCCAACAGAAAAATTACCATTACCATCTCAAGGAAATGATTGCCCATGTTCCAACCTTTCATCCTTGAAACCTAAGTGGCATGAACCACCATCATCAACACAATATTGCCTTTAAAGTTCTACAACAGCTCTGGCAGCTAGGCTTGCATGTTCTGCAAACTCAGCCGCTGCTTGAGCAGCAGAGGTAGCATCCTTAAATTTCATGTTCCAATTCTGTCTGCCAACAGAAAAATTACCATTACCATCTCAAGGAAATGATTTCCCTTGTTCCAACCTTTTATCCTTGAAACCTAAGTGGCATGAACCACCATCATCAACACAATATTGCCTTTAAAGTTCTACAACAGCTCTGGCAGCTAGGCTTGCATGTTCTGCAAACTCAGCCGCTGCTTGAGCAGTAGAGGTAGCATCCTTAAATTTCATGTTCCAACCCTACCTGCCAATAGAAAAATTACCATTACCATCTCAAGGAAATGATTGCCCATGTTCCAACCTTTCATCCTGGAAAACTAAGTGGCATGAACCACCATCATCAACAAAATATTGCCTTGAAAGTTCTACAACAGCACTGGCAGCTAGGCTTGCATGTTCTGCAAACTCAGCCGCTGCTTGAGCAGCAGAGGTAGCATCCTTAAATTTCATGTTCCAATTCTGCCTGCCAACAGAAAAATTACCATTACCATCTCTAGGAAATGATTGCCCATGTTCCAACCTTTCATCCTTGAAACCTAAGTGGCATGAACCACCATCATCAACACAATATTTCCTTGAAAGTTCTAAAACAACTCTGGCAGCTAGGCTTGCATGTTATGCAAACTCAGCCGCTGCTTGAGCAGCTGAATTAGCATCCTTAAATTTCATGTTCCAATTCTGCCCGCCAACAGAAAAATTACCATTACCATCTCTAGGAAATGATTGCCCATGTTCCAACCTTTCATCCTTGAAACCTAAGTGGCATGAACCACCATCATCAACAAAATATTGCATTGAAAGTTCTAATACAGCTCTGGTAGCTAGGCTTGCATGTTCTGCAAACTCAACCGCTGCTTGAGCAGCAGAGGTAGCGTCCTTAAATTTCATGTTCCAATTCTGCCTGCCAATAGAAAATTTACCATCTCCAGGAAATGATTGCCCATGTTCCAACCTTTCATCCATGAAACCTAAGTGGCATTAACCACCATCATCAACACAATATTGCCTTGAAAGTTCTACAACAGCTCTGGCAGCTAGGCTTGCATGTTCTGCAAACTCAGCCGCTGCTTGAGCAGCAGAGGTAGCATCCTTAAATTTCATGTTCCAATTCTGCCTGCCAATAGAAAATTTACCATCTCCAGAAAATGATTGCCCATGTTCCAACCTTTCATCCATGAAACCTAAGTGGCATTAACCACCATCATCAACACAATATTGCCTTGAAAGTTCTACAACAGCTCTGGCAGCTAGGCTTGCATGTTCTGCAAACTCAGCCGCTGCTTGAGCAGCAGAGGTAGCATCCTTAAATTTCATGTTCCAATTCTGCCTGCCAACAGAAAAATTACCATTACCATCTCAAGGAAATGATTGCCCATGTTCCAACCTTTCATCCTTGAAACCTAAGTGGCATGAACCACCATCATCAACAAAATATTGACTTGAAAGTTCTACAATAGCTCTGGCAGCTAGGCTTGCATGTTCTGCAAACTTAGCGGCTACTTGAGCAGCAGAGGGAGCATCCTTAAATTTCATGTTCCAATTCTGCCTGCTAACAGAAAAATTACCATTACCATCTCTAGGAAATGATTGCCCATGTTCCAACCTTTCATCCTTGAAACCTAAGTGGCATGAACCACCATCATCAACACAATATTGCCTTTAAAGTTCTACAACAACTCTGGCAGCTAGGCTTGCATGTTCTGCAAACTCAGCCGCTGCTTGAGTAGCAGAGGTAGCATCCTTAAATTTCATGTTCCAATTCTGCCTGCCAACAGAAAAATTACCATTACCATCTCAAGGAAATGATTGCCCTTGTTCCAACCTTTTATCCTTGAAACCTAAGTGGCATGAACCACCATCATCAACGCAATATTGCCTTTAAAGTTCTACAACAGCTCTGGCAGCTAGGCTTGCATGTTCTGCAAACTCAGCCGCTGCTTGAGCAGTAGAGGTAGCATCCTTAAATTTCATGTTCCAACCCCACCTGCCAATAGAAAAATTACCATTACTATCTCAAGGAAATGATTGCCCATGTTCCAACCTTTCATCCTTGAAAACTAAGTGGCATGAACCACCATCATCAACAAAATATTGCCTTGAAAGTTCTACAACAGCACTGGCAGCTAGGCTTGCATGTTCTGCAAACTGAGCCGCTGCTTGAGCAGCAGAGGTAGCATCCTTAAATTTCATGTTCCAATTCTGCCTGCCAACAGAAAAATTACCATTACCATCTCTAGGAAATGATATCCCATGTTCCAACCTTTCATCCTTGAAACCTAAGTGGCAAGAACCACCATCATCAACAAAGTATTGACTTGAAAGTTCTACAATAGCTCTGGCAGCTAGGCTTGCATGTTCTGCAAACTCAGCGGCTACTTGAGCAGCAGAGGTAGCATCCTTAAATTTCATGTTCCAATTCTGCCTGCCAACAGAAAAATACCATTACCATCTCAAGGAAATGATTGCCCATGTTCCAAACTTTCATCCTTGAAACCTAAGTGGCATGAACCACCATCATCAACACAATATTGCCTTTAAAGTTCTATAACAGCTCTGGTAGCTAGGCTTGCATGTTCTGCAAACTCAGCCGCTGCTTGAGCAGCAGAGGTAGCATCCTTAAATTTCATGTTCCAATTCTGCCTGCCAACAGAAAAATTACCATTACCATCTCAAGGAAATGATTGCCCATGTTCCAACCTTTCATCCTTGAAACCTAAGTGGCATGAACCACCATCATCAACAAAATATTGACTTGAAAGTTCTACAATAGCTCTGGCAGCTAGGCTTGCATGTTCTGCAAACTTAGCGGCTACTTGAGCAGCAGAGGTAGCATCCTTAAATTTCATGTTCCAATTCTGCCTGCCAACAGAAAAATTACCATTACCATCTCAAGGAAATGATTGCCCATGTTCCAACCTTTCATCCTTGAAACCTAAGTGGCATGAACCACCATCATCAACACAATATTGCCTTTAAAGTTCTACAACAACTCTGGCAGCTAGGCTTGCATGTTCTGCAAACTCAACCGCTGCTTGAGTAGCAGAGGTAGCATCCTTAAATTTCATGTTCCAATTCTGCCTGCCAACAGAATAATTACCATTACCATCTCAAGGAAATGATTGCCCTTGTTCCAACCTTTTATCCTTGAAACCTAAGTGGCATGAACCACCATCATCAACGCAATATTGCCTTTAAAGTTCTACAACAGCTCTGGCAGCTAGGCTTGCATGTTCTGCAAAATCAGCCGCTGCTTGAGCAGTAGAGGTAGCATCCTTAAATTTCATGTTCCAACCCCACCTGCCAATAGAAAAATTACCATTACCATCTCAAGGAAATGATTGCCCATGTTCCAACCTTTCATCCTTGAAAACTAAGTGGCATGAACCACCATCATCAACAAAATATTGCCTTGAAAGTTCTACAACAGCACTGGCCGCTAGGCTTGCATATTCTGCAAACTGAGCCGCTGCTTGAGCAGCAGAGGTAGCATCCTTAAATTTCATGTTCCAATTCTGCCTGCCAACAGAAAAATTACCATTACCATCTCTAGGAAATGATATCCCATGTTCCAACCTTTCATCCTTGAAACCTAAGTGGCATGAACCACCATCATCAACAAAGTATTGACTTGAAAGTTCTACAATAGCTCTGGCAGCTAGGCTTGCATGTTCTGCAAACTCAGCGGCTACTTGAGCAGCAGAGGTAGCATCCTTAAATTTCATGTTCCAATTCTGCCTGCCAACAGAAAAATACCATTACCATCTCAAGGAAATGATTGCCCATGTTCCAAACTTTCATCCTTGAAACCTAAGTGGCATGAACCACCATCATCAACACAATATTGCCTTTAAAGTTCTACAACAGCTCTGGTAGCTAGGCTTGCATGTTCTGCAAACTCAGCCGCTGCTTGAGCAGCAGAGGTAGCATCCTTAAATTTCATGTTCCAATTCTGCCTGCGAACAGAAAAATTACCATTACCATCTCAAGGAAATGATTGCCCTTGTTCCAACCTTTCATCCTTGAAACCTAAGTGGCATGAACCACCATCATCAACACAATATTGCCTTTAAAGTTCTACAACAGCTTTGGCAGCTAGGCTTGCATGTTTTGCAAACTCAGCCGCTGCTTGAGCAGAAGAGGTAGCATCCTTAAATTTCATGTTCCAACCCTGCCTGCCAATAGAAAAATTACCATTACCATCTCAAGGAAATGATTGCCCATGTTCCAACCTTTCATCCTTGAAAACTAAGTGGCATGAACCACCATCATCAATAAAATATTGCCTTGAAAGTTCTACAACAGCTCTGGCAGCTAGGCTTGCATGTTCTGCAAACTGAGCCGCTGCTTGAGCAGCAGAGGTAGCATCCTTAAATTTCATGTTCCAATTCTGCCCGCCAACAGAAAAATTACCATTACCATCTCTAGGAAATGATATCCCATGTTCCGACCTTTCATCCTTGAAACCTAAGTGGCATGAACCACCATCATCAACACAATATTGCCTTTAAAGTTCTATAACAGCTCTGGCAGCTAGGCTTGCATGTTCTGCAAACTCAGCCGCTGCTTGAGCAGCAGATGTAGAATCCTTAAATTTCATGTTCCAATTCTACCTGCCAACAGCAAATTTACCATTACCATCTCCAGGAAATGATTGCCCATGTTCCAACCTTTCATCCATGAAACCTAAGTGGTATTAACCACCAACATCAACACAATATTGCCTTGAAAGTTCTACAACAGCTCTGGCAGCTAGGCTTGCATGTTCTGCAAAGTCAGCCGCTGCTTGAGCAGTAGAGGTAGCATCCTTAAATTTCATGTTCCAATTCTGCCTGCCAACAAAAAAATTACCATTACCATCTCAAGGAAATGATTGCCCATGTTCCAACCTTTTATCCTTGAAACCTAAGTGGCATGAACCACCATCATCAACACAATATTGCCTTGAAAGTTCTACATCAACTCTGGCAGCTAGGCTTGCATGTTCTGCAACCTCAGCCGCTGCTTGAGCAAAAGAGGTAGCATCCTTAAATTTCATGTTCCAATTCTGCCTGCCAATAGAAAAATTACCATTACCATCTCTAGGAAATGATTGCCCATGTTCCAACCTTTCATCCTTGAAACCTAAGTGGCATGAAGCACCATCATCAACACAATATTTCCTTGAAAGTTCTACAATAACTCTGGCAGCTAGGCTTGCATGTTATGCAAACTCAGCCGCTGCTTGAGCAGCAGAGTTAGCATCCTTAAATTTCATGTTCCAATTCTGCCTACTAACAGAAAAATTACCATTACCATCTCTAGGAAATGATTGCCCATGTTCCAACCTTTCATCCTTGAAACCTAAGTGGCATGAACTACCATCATCAACAAAATATTGCCTTGAAAGTTCTACAACAGCTCTGGCAGCTAGGCTTGCATGTTCTGCAAACTCAGCCGCTGCTTGAGCAGCAGAGGTAGCATCCTTAAATTTCATGTTCCAATTCTGCCTGCCAACAGAAAAATTACCATTACCATCTCAAGGAAATGATTGCCCATGTTCCAACCTTTCATCCTTGAAACCTAAGTGGCATGAACCACCATCATCAACACAATATTGCCTTGAAAGTTCTCCAACAGCTCTGGCAGCTAGGCTTGCATGTTCTGCAAACTCAGCGGCTACTTGAGCAGCAGAGGTAGCATCCTTAAATTTCAGGTTCCAATTCTGCCTGCCAACAGAATAATTACCATTACCATCTCAAGGAAATGATTGCCCATGTTCCAACCTTTCATCCTTGAAACCTAAGTGGCATGAACCACCATCATCAACACAATCTTGCCTTTAAAGTTCTACAACAGCTCTGGCAGCTAGGCTTGCATGTTCTGCAAACTCAGCCACTGCTTGAGCAACAGAGGTAGCATCCTTAAATTTCATGTTCCAATTCTGCCTGCGAACAGAAAAATTACCATTACCATCTCAAGGAAATGATTGCCCTTGTTCCAACCTTTCATCCTTGAAACCTAAGTGGCATGAACCACCATCATCAACACAATATTGCCTTTAAAGTTCTACAACAACTCTGGCAGCTAGGCTTGCATGTTCTGTAAACTCAGCCGCTGCTTGAGCAGCAGAGATAGCATCCTTAAATTTCATGTTCCAATTGTGCCTGCCAATAGAAAAACTACCATTACCATCTCAAGGAAATGATTGCCCATGTTCTAACCTTTCATCCTTGAAACCTAAGTGGCATGAACCACAATCATCAACAAAATATTGCCTTTAAAGTTCTACAACAGCTCTGGTAGCTAGGCTTGCATGTTTTGCAAACTAAGTCGCTGCTTGAGCAGTAGAGGTAACATCCTTAAATTTCATGTTCCAATTCTGCCTGCCAATAGAAAAATTACCATTATCATCTCTAGGAAATGATTGCCCATGTTCCAACCTTTCATCCTTGAAACCTAAGTGGCATGAACAACCATCATCAACACAATATTTTCTTGAAAGTTATACAACAATTCTGGCAGCTAGGCTTGCATGTTATGCAAACTCAGCCGCTGCTTGAGCAGCAGAGTTAGCATCCTTAAATTTCATGTTCCAATTCTTCCTGCCAACAGAAAAATTACCATTACCATCTCTAGGAAATGATTGCCCATGTTCCAACCTTTCATCCTTGAAACCTAAGTGGCATGAACCACCATCATCAACAAAATATTTACTTGAAAGTTCTACAATAGCTCTGGCAGCTAGGCTTGCATTTTCTGCAAACTCAGCGGCTACTTGTGCAGCAGAGGTAGCATCCTTAAATTTCATGTTCCAATTCTGCCTGCCAACAGAATAATTACCATTACCATCTCAAGGAAATGATTGCCCATGTTCCAACCTTTCATCCTTGAAACCTAAGTGGCATGAACCACCATCATCAACACAATATTGCCTTTAAAGTTCTACAACAGCTCTGGCAGCTAGGCTTGCATGTTCTGCAAACTCAGCCGCTGCTTGAGCAGCAGAGGTAGCATCCTTAAATTTCATGTTCCAATTCTGCCTGCGAACAGAAACATTACCATTACCATCTCAAGGAAATGATTGCCCTTGTTCCAACCTTTCATCCTTTAAACCTAAGTGGCATGAACCACCATCATCAACACAATATTGCCTTTAAAGTTCTACAACAGCTCTGGCATCTAGGCTTGCATGTTCTGCAAACTCAGCCGCTGCTTGAGCAGTAGAGGTAGCATCCTTAAATTTCATGTTCCAACCCTGCCTGCCAATAGAAAAATTACCATTACCATCTCAAGGAAATGATTGCCCATGTTCCAACCTTTCATCCTTGAAAACTAAGTGGCATGAACCACCATCATCAACAAAATATTGCCTTGAAAGTTCTACAATAGCTCTGGCACCTAGGCTTGCATGTTCTGCAAACTGAGCCGCTGCTTGAGCAGCAGAGGTAGCATCCTTAAATTTCATGTTCCAATTCTGCCCGCCAACAGAAAAATTACCATTACCATCTCTAGGAAATGATATCCCATGTTCCAACCTTTCATCCTTGAAACCTAAGTGGCATGAACCACCATCATCAACAAAATATTGCCTTGAAAGTTCTACAATAGCTCTGGCACCTAGGCTTGCATGTTCTGCAAACTGAGCCGCTGCTTGAGCAGCAGAGGTAGCATCCTTAAATTTCATGTTCCAATTCTGCCCGCCAACAGAAAAATTACCATTACCATCTCTAGGAAATGATATCCCATGTTCCAACCTTTCATCCTTGAAACCTAAGTGGCATGAACCACCATCATCAACACAATATTGCCTTTAAAGTTCTACAACAGCTCTGGCACCTAGGCTTGCATGTTCTGCAAACTGAGCCGCTGCTTGAGCAGCAGAGGTAGCATCCTTAAATTTCATGTTCCAATTCTGCCCACCAACAAAAAAATTACCATTACCATCTCTAGGAAATGATATCCCATGTTCCAACCTTTCATCCTTGAAACCTAAGTGGCATGAACCACCATCATCAACAAAATATTTACTTGAAAGTTCTACAATAGCTCTGGCACCTAGGCTTGCATGTTCTGCAAACTGAGCCGCTGCTTGAGCAGCAGAGGTAGCATCCTTAAATTTCATGTTCCAATTCTGCCCGCCAACAGAAAAATTACCATTACCATCTCTAGGAAATGATATCCCATGTTCCAACCTTTCATCCTTGAAACCTAAGTGGCATGAACCACCATCATCAACACAATATTGCCTTTAAAGTTCTACAACAGCTCTGGCACCTAGGCTTGCATGTTCTGCAAACTGAGCCGCTGCTTGAGCAGTAGAGGTAGCATCCTTAAATTTCATGTTCCAATTCTGCCCGCCAACAGAAAAATTACCATTACCATCTCTAGGAAATGATATCCCATGTTCCAACCTTTCATCCTTGAAACCTAAGTGGCAAGAACCACCATCATCAACACAATATTGCCTTTAAAGTTCTACAACAGCTCTGGCAGCTAGGCTTGCATGTTCTGCAAACTCAGCCTCTGCTTGAGCAGCAGAGGTAGAATCCTTAAATTTCATTTCCAATTCTGCCTGCCAACAGCAAATTTACCATTACCATCTCCAGGAAATGATTGCCCATGTTCCATCTCAAGCAAACTCAGCCGCTGCTTGAGCAGTAGAGGTAGCATCCTTAAATTTCATGTTCCAACCCTGCCTGCCAATAGAAAAATTACCATTACCATCTCAAGGAAATTATTGCCCATGTTCCAACCTTTCATCCTTGAAAACTAAGTGGCATGAACCACCATCATCAACAAAATATTGCCTTGAAAGTTCTACAATAGCTCTGGCACCTAGGCTTGCATGTTCTGCAAACTGAGCCGCTGCTTGAGCAGCAGAGGTAGCATCCTTAAATTTCATGTTCCAATTCTGCCCGCCAACAGAAAAATTACCATTACCATCTCTAGGAAATGATATCCCATGTTCCAACCTTTCATCCTTGAAACCTAAGTGGCATGAACCACCATCATCAACACAATATTGCCTTTAAAGTTCTACAACAGCTCTGGCAGCTAGGCTTGCATGTTCTGCAAACTCAGCCGCTGCTTGAGCAGCAGAGGTAGAATCCTTAAATTTCATTTCCAATTCTGCCTGCCAACAGCAAATTTACCATTACCATCTCCAGGAAATGATTGCCCATGTTCCAACCTTTCATCCTTGAAACCTAAGTGGCATGAACCACCATCATCAACAAAATATTGATTGTAAAGTTCTACAATAGCTCTGGCAGCTAGGCTTGCATGTTCTGCAAACTCAGCGGCTACTTGAGCAGCAGAGGTAGCATCCTTAAATTTCATGTTCCAATTGTGCCTGCCAATAGAAAAACTACCATTACCATCTCAAGGAAATGATTGCCCATGTTCTAACCTTTCATCCTTGAAACCTAAGTGGCATGAACCACAATCATCAACAAAATATTGCCTTTAAAGTTCTACAACAGCTCTGGTAGCTAGGCTTGCATGTTTTGCAAACTAAGCCGCTGCTTGAGCAGTAGAGGTAACATCCTTAAATTTCATGTTCCAATTCTGCCTGCCAATAGAAAAATTACCATTATCATCTCTAGGAAATGATTGCCCATGTTCCAACCTTTCATCCTTGAAACCTAAGTGGCATGAACCACCATCATCAACACAATATTTTCTTGAAAGTTATACAACAACTCTGGCAGCTAGGCTTACATGTTATGCAAACTCAGCCGCTGCTTGAGCAGCAGAGTTAGCATCCTTAAATTTCATGTTCCAATTCTGCCTGCCAACAGAAAAATTACCATTACCATCTCTAGGAAATGATTGCCCATGTTCCAACCTTTCATCCTTGAAACCTAAGTGTAATGAACCACCATCATCAACAAAATATTGACTTGAAAGTTCTACAATAGCTCTGGCAGCTAGGCTTGCATGTTCTGCAAACTCAGCGGCTACTTGAGCAGCAGAGGTAGCATCCTTAAATTTCATGTTCCAATTCTGCCTGCCAACAGAATAATTACCATTACCATCTCAAGGAAATGATTGCCCATGTTCCAACCTTTCATCCTTGAAACCTAAGTGGCATGAACCACCATCATCAACACAATCTTGCCTTTAAAGTTCTACAACAGCTCTGGCAGCTAGGCTTGCATGTTCTGCAAACTCAGCCACTGCTTGAGCAACAGAGGTAGCATCCTTAAATTTCATGTTCCAATTCTGCCTGCGAACAGAAAAATTACCAGTACCATCTCAAGGAAATGATTGCCCTTGTTCCAACCTTTCATCCTTGAAACCTAAGTGGCATGAACCACCATTATCAACACAATATTGCCTTGAAAGTTCTCCAACAACTCTGGCAGCTAGGCTTGCATGTTCTGTAAACTCAGCCGCTGCTTGAGCAGCAGAGATAGCATCCTTAAATTTCATGTTCCAATTGTGCCTGCCAATAGAAAAACTACCATTACCATCTCAAGGAAATGATTGCCCATGTTCTAACCTTTCATCCTTGAAACCTAAGTGGCATGAACCACAATCATCAACAAAATATTGCCTTTAAAGTTCTACAACAGCTCTGGTAGCTAGGCTTGCATGTTTTGCAAACTAAGCCGCTGCTTGAGCAGTAGAGGTAACATCCTTAAATTTCATGTTCCAATTCTGCCTGCCAATAGAAAAATTACCATTATCATCTCTAGGAAATGATTGCCCATGTTCCAACCTTTCATCCTTGAAACCTAAGTGGCATGAACCACCATCATCAACACAATATTTTCTTGAAAGTTATACAACAACTCTGGCAGCTAGGCTTGCATGTTATGCAAACTCAGCCACTGCTTGAGCAGCAGAGTTAGCATCCTTAAATTTCATGTTCCAATTCTTCCTGCCAACAGAAAAATTACCATTACCATCTCTAGGAAATGATTGCCCATGTTCCAACCTTTCATCCTTGAAACCTAAGTGGCATGAACCACCATCATCAACAAAATATTTACTTGAAAGTTCTACAATAGCTCTGGCAGCTAGGCTTGCATGTTCTGCAAACTCAGCGGCTACTTGAGCAGCAGAGGTAGCATCCTTAAATTTCATCTTCCAATTCTGCCTGCCAACAGAATAATTACCATTACCATCTCAAGGAAATGATTGCCCATGTTCCAACCTTTCATCCTTGAAACCTAACTGGCATGAACCACCATCATCAACACAATATTGCCTTTAAAGTTCTACAACAGCTCTGGCAGCTAGGCTTGCATGTTCTGCAAACTCAGCCGCTGCTTGAGCAGCAGAGGTAGCATCCTTAAATTTCATGTTCCAATTCTGCCTGCGAACAGAAAAATTATCATTACCATCTCAAGGAAATGATTGCCCTTGTTCCAACCTTTCATCCTTGAAACCTAAGTGGCATGAACCACCATCATCAACACAATATTGCCTTTAAAGTTCTACAACAGCTCTGGCATCTAGGCTTGCATGTTCTGCAAACTCAGCCGCTGCTTGAGCAGTAGAGGTAGCATCCTTAAATTTCATGTTCCAACCCTGCCTGCCAATAGAAAAATTACCATTACCATCTCAAGTAAATGATTGCCCATGTTCCAACCTTTCATCCTTGAAAACTAAGTGGCATGAACCACCATCATCAACAAAATATTGCCTTGAAATTTCTACAACAGCTCTGGCACCTAGGCTTGCATGTTCTGCAAACTGAGCCGCTGCTTGAGCAGCAGAGGTAGCATCCTTAAATTTCATGTTCCAATTCTGCCCGCCAACAGAAAAATTACCATTACCATCTCTAGGAAATGATATCCCATGTTCCAACCTTTCATCCTTGAAACCTAAGTGGCATGAACCACCATCATCAACACAATATTGCCTTTAAAGTTCTACAACAGCTCTGGCAGCTAGGCTTGCATGTTCTGCAAACTCAGCCGCTGCTTGAGCAGCAGAGGTAGAATTCTTAAATTTCATTTCCAATTCTGCCTGCCAACAACAAATTTACCATTACCATCTCCAGGAAATGATTGCCCATGTTCCAACCTTTCATCCTTGAAACCTAAGTGGCATGAACCACCATCATCAACAAAATATTGATTGTAAAGTTCTACAATAGCTCTGGCAGCTAGGCTTGCATGTTCTGCAAACTCAGCGGCTACTTGAGCAGCAGAGGTAGCATCCTTAAATTTCATGTTCCAATTGTGCCTGCCAATAGAAAAACTACCATTACCATCTCAAGGAAATGATTGCCCATGTTCTAACCTTTCATCCTTGAAACCTAAGTGGCATGAACCACAATCATCAACAAAATATTGCCTTTAAAGTTCTACAACAGCTCTGGTAGCTAGGCTTGCATGTTTTGCAAACTAAGCCGCTGCTTGAGCAGTAGAGGTAACATCCTTAAATTTCATGTTCCAATTCTGCCTGCCAATAGAAAAATTACCATTATCATCTCTAGGAAATGATTGCCCATGTTCCAACCTTTCATCCTTGAAACCTAAGTGGTATGAACCACCATCATCAACACAATATTTTCTTGAAAGTTATATAACAACTCTGGCAGCTAGGCTTGCATGTTATGCAAACTCAGCCGCTGCTTGAGCAGCAGAGTTAGCATCCTTAAATTTCATGTTCCAATTCTGCCTGCCAACAGAAAAATTACCATTACCATCTCTAGGAAATGATTGCCCATGTTCCAACCTTTCATCCTTGAAACCTAAGTGTAATGAACCACCATCATCAACAAAATATTGACTTGAAAGTTCTACAATAGCTCTGGCAGCTAGGCTTGCTTGTTCTGCAAACTCAACGGCTACTTGAGCAGCAGAGGTAGCATCCTTAAATTTCATGTTCCAATTCTGCCTGCCAACAGAATAATTACCATTACCATCTCAAGGAAATGATTGCCCATGTTCCAACCTTTCATCCTTGAAACCTAAGTGGCATGAACCACCATCATCAACACAATCTTGCCTTTAAAGTTCTACAACAGCTCTGGCAGCTAGGCTTGCATGTTCTGCAAACTCAGCCACTGCTTGAGCAACAGAGGTAGCATCCTTAAATTTCATGTTCCAATTCTGCCTGCGAACAGAAAAATTACCATTACCATCTCAAGGAAATGATTGCCCTTGTTCCAACCTTTCATCCTTGAAACCTAAGTGGCATGAACCACCATCATCAACACAATATTGCCTTTAAAGTTCTACAAAAACTCTGGCAGCTAGGCTTGCATGTTCTGTAAACTCAGCCGCTGCTTGAGCAGCAGAGATAGCATCCTTAAATTTCATGTTCCAATTGTGCCTGCCAATAGAAAAACTACCATTACCATCTCAAGGAAATGATTGCCCATGTTCTAACCTTTCATCCTTGAAACCTAAGTGGCATGAACCACAATCATCAACAAAATATTGCCTTTAAAGTTCTACAACAGCTCTGGTAGCTAGGCTTGCATGTTTTGCAAACTAAGCCGCTGCTTGAGCAGTAGAGGTAACATCCTTAAATTTCATGTTCCAATTCTGCCTGCCAATAGAAAAATTACCATTATCATCTCTAGGAAATGATTGCCCATGTTCCAACCTTTCATCCTTGAAACCTAAGTGGCATGAACCACCATCATCAACACAATATTTTCTTGAAAGTTATACAACAACTCTGGCAGCTAGGCTTGCATGTTATGCAAACTCAGCCGCTGCTTGAGCAGCAGAGTTAGCATCCTTAAATTTCATATTCCAATTCTTCCTGCCAACAGAAAAATTACCATTACCATCTCTAGGAAATGATTGCCCATGTTCCAACCTTTCATCCTTGAAACCTAAGTGGCATGAACCACCATCATCAACAAAATATTTACCTGAAAGTTCTACAATAGCTCTGGCAGCTAGGCTTGCATGTTCTGCAAAGTCAGCGGCTACTTGAGCAGCAGAGGTAGCATCCTTAAATTTCATCTTCCAATTCTGCCTGCCAACAGAATAATTACCATTACCATCTCAAGGAAATGATTGCCCATGTTCCAACCTTTCATCCTTGAAACCTAAGTGGCATGAACCACCATCATCAACACAATATTGCCTTTAAAGTTCTACAACAGCTCTGGCAGCTAGGCTTGCATGTTCTGCAAACTCAGCCGCTGCTTGAGCAGCAGAGGTAGCATCCTTAAATTTCATGTTCCAATTCTGCCTGCGAACAGAAAAATTACAATTACCATCTCAAGGAAATGATTGCCCATGTTCCAACCTTTCATCCTTGAAACCTAAGTGGCATGAACCACCATCATCAACACAATATTGCCTTTAAAGTTCTACAACAGCTCTGGCATCTAGGCTTGCATGTTCTGCAAACTCAGCCGCTGCTTGAGCAGTAGAGGTAGCATCCTTAAATTTCATGTTCCAACCCTGCCTGCCAATAGAACAATTACCATTACCATCTCAAGGAAATGATTGCCCATGTTCCAACCTTTCATCCTTGAAAACTAAGTGGCATGAACCACCATCATCAACAAAATATTGCCTTGAAAGTTCTACAACAGCTCTAGCACCTAGGCTTGCATGTTCTGCAAACTGAGCCGCTGCTTGAGCAGCAGAGGTAGCATCCTTAAATTTCATGTTCCAATTCTGCCCGCCAACAGAAAAATTACCATTACCATCTCTAGGAAATGATATCCCATGTTCCAACCTTTCATCCTTGAAACCTAAGTGGCATGAACCACCATCATCAACACAATATTGCCTTTAAAGTTCTACAACAGCTCTGGCAGCTAGGCTTGCATGTTCTGCAAACTCAGCCGCTGCTTGAGCAGCAGAGGTAGAATCCTTAAATTTCATTTCCAATTCTGCCTGCCAACAGCAAATTTACCATTACCATCTCCAGGAAATGATTGCCCATGTTCCAACCTTTCATCCTTGAAACCTAAGTGGCATGAACCACCATCATCAAAAAAATATTGACTGTAAAGTTCTACAATAGCTCTGGCAGCTAGGCTTGCATGTTCTGCAAACTCAGCAGCTACTTGAGCAGCAGAGGTAGCATCCTTAAATTTCATGTTCCAATTGTGCCTGCCAATAGAAAAACTACCATTACCATCTCAAGGAAATGATTGCCCATGTTCTAACCTTTCATCCTTGAAACCTAAGTGGCATGAACCACAATCATCAACAAAATATTGCCTTTAAAGTTCTACAACAGCTCTGGTAGCTAGGCTTGCATGTTTTGCAAACTAAGCCGCTGCTTGAGCAGTAGAGGTAACATCCTTAAATTTCATGTTCCAATTCTGCCTGCCAATAGAAAAATTACCATTATCATCTCTAGGAAATGATTGCCCATGTTCCAACCTTTCATCCTTGAAACCTAAGTGGCATGAACCACCATCATCAACACAATATTTTCTTGAAAGTTATACAACAACTCTGGCAGCTAGGCTTGCATGTTATGCAAACTCAGCCGCTGCTTGAGCAGCAGAGTTAGCATCCTTAAATTTCATGTTCCAATTCTGCCTGCCAACAGAAAAATTACCATTACCATCTCTAGGAAATGATTGCCCATGTTCCAACCTTTCATCCTTGAAACCTAAGTGTAATGAACCACCATCATCAACAAAATATTGACTTGAAAGTTCTACAATAGCTCTGGCAGCTAGGCTTGCATGTTCTGCAAACTCAGCCGCTGCTTGAGCAGCAGAGGTAGCATCCTTAAATTTCATGTTCCAATTCTGCCTGCGAACAGAAAAATTACCATTACCATCTCAAGGAAATGATTGCCCATGTTCCAACCTTTCATCCTTGAAACCTAAGTGGCATGAACCACCATCATCAACACAATCTTGCCTTTAAAGTTCTACAACAGCTCTGGCAGCTAGGCTTGCATGTTCTGCAAACTCAGCCACTGCTTGAGCAACAGAGGTAGCATCCTTAAATTTCATGTTCCAATTCTGCCTGCGAACAGAAAAATTACCATTTCCATCTCAAGGAAATGATTGCCCTTGTTCCAACCTTTCATCCTTGAAACCTAAGTGGCATGAACCACCATCATCAACACAATATTGCCTTGAAAGTTCTCCAACAACTCTGGCAGCTAGGCTTGCATGTTCTATAAACTCAGCCGCTGCTTGAGCAGCAGAGATAGCATCCTTAAATTTCATGTTCCAATTGTGCCTGCCAATAGAAAAACTACCATTACCATTTCAAGGAAATGATTGCCCATGTTCTAACCTTTCATCCTTGAAACCTAAGTGGCATGAACCACAATCATCAACAAAATATTGCCTTTAAAGTTCTACAACAGCTCTGGTAGCTAGGCTTGCATGTTTTGCAAACTAAGCCGCTGCTTGAGCAGTAGAGGTAACATCCTTAAATTTCATGTTCCAATTCTGCCTGCCAATAGAAAAATTACCATTATCATCTCTAGGAAATGATTGCCCATGTTCCAACCTTTCATCCTTGAAACCTAAGTGGCATGAACCACCATCATCAACACAATATTTTCTTGAAAGTTATACAACAACTCTGGCAGCTAGGCTTGCATGTTATGCAAACTCAGCCGCTGCTTGAGCAGCAGAGTTAGCATCCTTAAATTTCATGTTCCAATTCTGCCTGCCAACAGAAAAATTACCATTACCATCTCTAGGAAATGATTGCCCATGTTCCAACCTTTCATCCTTGAAACCTAAGTGTAATGAACCACCATCATCAACAAAATATTGACTTGAAAGTTCTACAATAGCTCTGGCAGCTAGGCTTGCATGTTCTGCAAACTCAGCCGCTGCTTGAGCAGCAGAGGTAGCATCCTTAAATTTCATGTTCCAATTCTGCCTGCGAACAGAAAAATTACCATTACCATCTCAAGGAAATGATTGCCCATGTTCCAACCTTTCATCCTTGAAACCTAAGTGGCATGAACCACCATCATCAACACAATCTTGCCTTTAAAGTTCTACAACAGCTCTGGCAGCTAGGCTTGCATGTTCTGCAAACACAGCCACTGCTTGAGCAACAGAGGTAGCATCCTTAAATTTCATGTTCCAATTCTGCCTGCGAACAGAAAAATTACCATTTCCATCTCAAGGAAATGATTGCCCTTGTTCCAACCTTTCATCCTTGAAACCTAAGTGGCATGAACCACCATCATCAACACAATATTGCCTTGAAAGTTCTCCAACAACTCTGGCAGCTAGGCTTGCATGTTCTATAAACTCAGCCGCTGCTTGAGCAGCAGAGATAGCATCCTTAAATTTCATGTTCCAATTGTGCCTGCCAATAGAAAAACTACCATTACCATCTCAAGGAAATGATTGCCCATGTTCTAACCTTTCATCCTTGAAACCTAAGTGGCATGAACCACAATCATCAACAAAATATTGCCTTTAAAGTTCTACAACAGCTCTGGTAGCTAGGCTTGCATGTTTTGCAAACTAAGCCGCTGCTTGAGCAGTAGAGGTAACATCCTTAAATTTCATGTTCCAATTCTGCCTGCCAATAGAAAAATTACCATTATCATCTCTAGGAAATGATTGCCCATGTTCCAACCTTTCATCCTTGAAACCTAAGTGGCATGAACCACCATCATCAACACAATATTTTCTTGAAAGTTATACAACAACTCTGGCAGCTAGGCTTGCATGTTATGCAAACTCAGCCGCTGCTTGAGCAGCAGAGTTAGCATCCTTAAATTTCATGTTCCAATTCTTCCTGCCAACAGAAAAATTATCATTACCATCTCTAGGAAATGATTGCCCATGTTCCAACCTTTCATCCTTGAAACCTAAGTGGCATGAACCACCATCATCAACACAATATTGCCTTTAAAGTTCTACAATAGCTCTGGCAGCTAGGCTTGCATGTTCTGCAAACTCAGCCGCTGCTTGAGCAGCAGAGGTAGCATCCTTAAATTTCATGTTCCAATTCTGCCTGCGAACAGAAAAATTACCATTACCATCTCAAGGAAATGATTGCCCTTGTTCCAACCTTTCATCCTTGAAACCTAAGTGGCATGAACCACCATCATCAACACAATATTGCCTTTAAAGTTCTACAACAGCTCTGGCAGCTAGGCTTGCATGTTCTGCAAACTCAGCCGCTGCTTGAGCAGTAGAGGTAGCATCCTTAAATTTCATGTTCCAACCCTGCCTGCCAATAGAAAAATTACCATTACCATCTCAAGGAAATGATTGCCCATGTTCCAACCTTTCATCCTTGAAAACTAAGTGGCATGAACCACCATCATCAACAAAATATTGCCTTGAAAGTTCTACAACAGCTCTGGCACCTAGGCTTGCATGTTCTGCAAACTGAGCCGCTGCTTGAGCAGCAGAGGTAGCATCCTTAAATTTCATGTTCCAATTCTGCCCGCCAACAGAAAAATTACCATTACCATCTCTAGGAAATGATATCCCATGTTCCAACCTTTCATCCTTGAAACCTAAGTGGCATGAACCACCATCATCAACACAATATTGCCTTTAAAGTTCTACAACAGCTCTGGCAGCTAGGCTTGCATGTTCTGCAAACTCAGCCGCTGCTTGAGCAGCAGAGGTAGAATCCTTAAATTTCATTTCCAATTCTGCCTGCCAACAGCAAATTTACCATTACCATCTCCAGGAAATGATTGCCCATGTTCCAACCTTTCATCCTTGAAACCTAAGTGGCATGAACCACCATCATCAACAAAATATTAATTGTAAAGTTCTACAATAGCTCTGGCAGCTAGGCTTGCATGTTCTGCAAACTCAGCGGCTACTGGAGCAGCAGAGGTAGCATCCTTAAATTTCATGTTCCAATTGTGCCTGCCAATAGAAAAACTACCATTACCATCTCAAGGAAATGATTGCCCATGTTCTAACCTTTCTTCCTTGAAACCTAAGTGGCATGAACCACAATCATCAACAAAATATTGCCTTTAAAGTTCTACAACAGCTCTGGTAGCTAGGCTTGCATGTTTTGCAAACTAAGCCGCTGCTTGAGCAGTAGAGGTAACATCCTTAAATTTCATGTTCCAATTCTGCCTGCCAATAGAAAAATTACCATTATCATCTCTAGGAAATGATTGCCCATGTTCCAACCTTTCATCCTTGAAACGTAAGTGGTATGAACCACCATCATCAACACAATATTTTCTTGAAAGTTATACAACAACTCTGGCAGCTAGGCTTGCATGTTATGCAAACTCAGCCGCTGCTTGAGCAGCAGAGTTAGCATCCTTAAATTTCATGTTCCAATTCTGCCTGCCAACAGAAAAATTACCATTACCATCTCTAGGAAATGATTGCCCATGTTCCAACCTTTCATCCTTGAAACCTAAGTGTAATGAACCACCATCATCAACAAAATATTGACTTGAAAGTTCTACAATAGCTCTGGCAGCTAGGCTTGCATGTTCTGCAAACTCAGCGGCTACTTGAGCAGCAGAGGAGGCATCCTTAAATTTCATGTTCCAATTCTGCCTGCCAACAGAATAATTACCATTACCATCTCAAGGAAATGATTGCCCATGTTCCAACCTTTCATCCTTGAAACCTAAGTGGCATGAACCACCATCATCAACACAATCTTGCCTTTAAAGTTCTACAACAGCTCTGGCAGCTAGGCTTGCATGTTCTGCAAACTCAGCCACTGCTTGAGCAACAGAGGTAGCATCCTTAAATTTCATGTTCCAATTCTGCCTGCGAACAGAAAAATTTCCATTACCATCTCAAGGAAATGATTGCCCTTGTTCCAACCTTTCATCCTTGAAACCTAAGTGGCATGAACCACCATCATCAACACAATATTGCCTTGAAAGTTCTCCAACAACTCTGGCAGCTAGGCTTGCATGTTCTATAAACTCAGCCGCTGCTTGAGCAGCAGAGATAGCATCCTTAAATTTCATGTTCCAATTGTGCCTGCCAATAGAAAAACTACCATTACCATCTCAAGGAAATGATTGCCCATGTTCTAACCTTTCATCCTTGAAACCTAAGTGGCATGAACCACCATCATCAACACAATATTGCCTTGAAAGTTCTACAACAGCTCTGGCAGCTAGGCTTGCATGTTCTGCAAACTCAGCCACTGCTTGAGCAACAGTGGTAGCATCCTTAAATTTCATGTTCCAATTGTGCCTGCCAATAGAAAAACTACCATTACCATCTCAAGGAAATGATTGCCCTTGTTCCAACCTTTCATCCTTGAAACCTAAGTGGCATGAACCACCATCATCAACACAATATTGCCTTGAAAGTTCTCCAACAACTCTGGCAGCTAGGCTTGCATGTTCTATAAACTCAGCCGCTGCTTGAGCAGCAGAGTTAGCATCCTTAAATTTCATGTTCCAATTCTGCCTGCCAATAGAAAAATTACCATTATCATCTCGAGGAAATGATTGCCCATGTTCTAACCTTTCATCCTTGAAACCTAAGTGGCATGAACCACCATCATCAACACAATATTTTCTTGAAAGTTATACAACAACTCTGGCAGCTAGGCTTGCATGTTATGCAAACTCAGCCGCTGCTTGAGCAGCAGAGTTAGCATCCTTAAATTTCATGTTCCAATTCTTCCTGCCAACAGAATAATTACCATTACCATCTCAAGGAAATGATTGCCCATGTTCCAACCTTTCATCCTTGAAACCTAAGTGGCATGAACCACCATCATCAACACAATATTGCCTTTAAAGTTCTACAACAGCTCTGGCAGCTAGGCTTGCATGTTCTGCAAACTCAGCCGCTGCTTGAGCAGCAGAGGTAGCATCCTTAAATTTCATGTTCCAATTCTGCCTGCGAACAGAAAAATTACCATTACCATCTCAAGGAAATGATTGCCCTTGTTCCAACCTTTCATCCTTGAAACCTAAGTGGCATGAACCACCATCATCAACACAATATTGCCTTTAAAGTTCTACAACAGCTCTGGCATCTAGGCTTGCATGTTCTGCAAACTCAGTCGCTGCTTGAGCAGTAGAGGTAGCATCCTTAAATTTCATGTTCCAACCCTGCCTGCCAATAGAAAAATTACCATTACCATCTCAAGGAAATGATTGCCCATGTTCCAACCTTTCATCCTTGAAAACTAAGTGGCATGAACCACCATCATCAAAAAAATATTGCCTTGAAAGTTCTACAACAGCTCTGGCACCTAGGCTTGCAATTTCTGCAAACTGAGCCGCTGCTTGAGCAGCAGAGGTAGCATCCTTAAATTTCATGTTCCAATTCTGCCCGCCAACAGAAAAATTACCATTACCATCTCAAGGAAATGATTGCCCATGTTCCAACCTTTCATCCTTGAAACCTAAGTGGCATGAACCACCATCATCAACACAATCTTGCCTTTAAAGTTCTACAACAGCTCTGGCAGCTAGGCTTGCATGTTCTGCAAACTCAGCCACTGCTTGAGCAACAGAGGTAGCATCCTTAAATTTCATGTTCCAATTGTGCCTGCCAATAGAAAAACTACCATTACCATCTCAAGGAAATGATTGCCCTTGTTCCAACCTTTCATCCTTGAAACCTAAGTGGCATGAACCACCATCATCAACACAATATTGCCTTGAAAGTTCTCCAACAACTCTGGCAGCTAGGCTTGCATGTTCTATAAACTCAGCCGCTGCTTGAGCAGCAGAGATAGCATCCTTAAATTTCATGTTCCAATTGTGCCTGCCAATAGAAAAACTACCATTACCATCTCAAGGAAATGATTGCCCATGTTCTAACCTTTCATCCTTGAAACCTAAGTGGCATGAACCACCATCATCAACACAATATTTTCTTGAAAGTTATACAACAACTCTGGCAGCTAGGCTTGCATGTTATGCAAACTCAGCCGCTGCTTGAGCAGCAGAGTTAGCATCCTTAAATTTCATGTTCCAATTCTTCCTGCCAACAGAATAATTACCATTACCATCTCAAGGAAATGATTGCCCATGTTCCAACCTTTCATCCTTGAAACCTAAGTGGCATGAACCACCATCATCAACACAATATTGCCTTTAAAGTTCTACAACAGCTCTGGCAGCTAGGCTTGCATGTTCTGCAAACTCAGCCGCTGCTTGAGCAGCAGAGGTAGCATCCTTAAATTTTATGTTCCAATTCTGCCTGCGAACAGAAAAATTACCATTACCATCTCAAGGAAATGATTGCCCTTGTTCCAACCTTTCATCCTTGAAACCTAAAGGGCATGAACCACCATCATCAACACAATATTGCCTTTAAAGTTCTACAACAGCTCTGGCATCTAGGCTTGCATGTTCTGCAAACTCAGTCGCTGCTTGAGCAGTAGAGGTAGCATCCTTAAATTTCATGTTCCAACCCTGCCTGCCAATAGAAAAATTACCATTACCATCTCAAGGAAATGATTGCCCATGTTCCAACCTTTCATCCTTGAAAACTAAGTGGCATGAACCACCATCATCAACAAAATATTGCCTTGAAAGTTCTACAACAGCTCTGGCACCTAGGCTTGCAATTTCTGCAAACTGAGCCGCTGCTTGAGCAGCAGAGGTAGCATCCTTAAATTTCATGTTCCAATTCTGCCCGCCAACAGAAAAATTACCATTACCATCTCTAGGAAATGATATCCCATGTTCCAACCTTTCATCCTTGAAACCTAAGTGGCATGAACCACCATCATCAACAAAATATTGATTGTAAAGTTCTACAACAGCTCTGGCAGCTAGGCTTGCATGTTCTGCAAACTCAGCGGCTACTGGAGCAGCAGAGGTAGCATCCTTAAATTTCATGTTCCAATTGTGCCTGCCAATAGAAAAACTACCATTACCATCTCAAGGAAATGATTGCCCATGTTCTAACCTTTCATCCTTGAAACCTAAGTGGCATGAACCACAATCATCAACAAAATATTGCCTTTAAAGTTCTACAACAGCTCTGGCAGCTAGGCTTGCATGTTCTGCAAACTCAGCCGCTGCTTGAGCAGCAGAGGTAGCATCCTTAAATTTCATGTTCCAATTCTGCCTGCGAACAGAAAAATTACCATTACCATCTCAAGGAAATGATTGCCCTTGTTCCAACCTTTCATCCTTGAAACCTAAGTGGCATGAACCACCATCATCAACACAATATTGCCTTTAAAGTTCTACAACAGCTCTGGCAGCTAGGCTTGCATGTTCTGCAAACTCAGCCGCTGCTTGAGCAGTAGAGGTAGCATCCTTAAATTTCATGTTCCAACCCTGCCTGCCAATAGAAAAATTACCATTACCATCTCAAGGAAATGATTGCCCATGTTCCAACCTTTCATCCTTGAAAACTAAGTGGCATGAACCACCATCATCAAAAAAATATTGCCTTGAAAGTTCTACAACAGCTCTGGCACCTAGGCTTGCAATTTCTGCAAACTGAGCCGCTGCTTGAGCAGCAGAGGTAGCATCCTTAAATTTCATGTTCCAATTCTGCCCGCCAACAGAAAAATTACCATTACCATCTCAAGGAAATGATTGCCCATGTTCCAACCTTTCATCCTTGAAACCTAAGTGGCATGAACCACCATCATCAACACAATCTTGCCTTTAAAGTTCTACAACAGCTCTGGCAGCTAGGCTTGCATGTTCTGCAAACTCAGCCACTGCTTGAGCAACAGAGGTAGCATCCTTAAATTTCATGTTCCAATTGTGCCTGCCAATAGAAAAACTACCATTACCATCTCAAGGAAATGATTGCCATTGTTCCAACCTTTCATCCTTGAAACCTAAGTGGCATGAACCACCATCATCAACACAATATTGCCTTGAAAGTTCTCCAACAACTCTGGCAGCTAGGCTTGCATGTTCTATAAACTCAGCCGCTGCTTGAGCAGCAGAGATAGCATCCTTAAATTTCATGTTCCAATTGTGCCTGCCAATAGAAAAACTACCATTACCATCTCAAGGAAATGATTGCCCATGTTCTAACCTTTCATCCTTGAAACCTAAGTGGCATGAACCACCATCATCAACACAATATTTTCTTGAAAGTTATACAACAACTCTGGCAGCTAGGCTTGCATGTTATGCAAACTCAGCCGCTGCTTGAGCAGCAGAGTTAGCATCCTTAAATTTCATGTTCCAATTCTTCCTGCCAACAGAATAATTACCATTACCATCTCAAGGAAATGATTGCCCATGTTCCAACCTTTCATCCTTGAAACCTAAGTGGCATGAACCACCATCATCAACACAATATTGCCTTTAAAGTTCTACAACAGCTCTGGCAGCTAGGCTTGCATGTTCTGCAAACTCAGCCGCTGCTTGAGCAGCAGAGGTAGCATCCTTAAATTTTATGTTCCAATTCTGCCTGCGAACAGAAAAATTACCATTACCATCTCAAGGAAATGATTGCCCTTGTTCCAACCTTTCATCCTTGAAACCTAAAGGGCATGAACCACCATCATCAACACAATATTGCCTTTAAAGTTCTACAACAGCTCTGGCATCTAGGCTTGCATGTTCTGCAAACTCAGTCGCTGCTTGAGCAGTAGAGGTAGCATCCTTAAATTTCATGTTCCAACCCTGCCTGCCAATAGAAAAATTACCATTACCATCTCAAGGAAATGATTGCCCATGTTCCAACCTTTCATCCTTGAAAACTAAGTGGCATGAACCACCATCATCAACAAAATATTGCCTTGAAAGTTCTACAACAGCTCTGGCACCTAGGCTTGCAATTTCTGCAAACTGAGCCGCTGCTTGAGCAGCAGAGGTAGCATCCTTAAATTTCATGTTCCAATTCTGCCCGCCAACAGAAAAATTACCATTACCATCTCTAGGAAATGATATCCCATGTTCCAACCTTTCATCCTTGAAACCTAAGTGGCATGAACCACCATCATCAACAAAATATTGATTGTAAAGTTCTACAACAGCTCTGGCAGCTAGGCTTGCATGTTCTGCAAACTCAGCGGCTACTGGAGCAGCAGAGGTAGCATCCTTAAATTTCATGTTCCAATTGTGCCTGCCAATAGAAAAACTACCATTACCATCTCAAGGAAATGATTGCCCATGTTCTAACCTTTCATCCTTGAAACCTAAGTGGCATGAACCACAATCATCAACAAAATATTGATTGTAAACTTCTACAACAGCTCTGGCAGCTAGGCTTGCATGTTCTGCAAACTAAGCCGCTGCTTGAGCAGTAGAGGTAGCATCCTTAAATTTCATGTTCCAATTCTGCCTGCCAATAGAAAAATTACCATTATCATCTCTAGGAAATGATTGCCCATGTTCCAACCTTTCATCCTTGAAACGTAAGTGGTATGAACCACCATCATCAACACAATATTTTCTTGAAAGTTATACAACAACTCTGGCAGCTAGGCTTGCATGTTATGCAAACTCAGCCGCTGCTTGAGCAGCAGAGTTAGCATCCTTAAATTTCATGTTCCAATTCTGCCTGCCAACAGAAAAATTACCATTACCATCTCTAGGAAATGATTGCCCATGTTCCAACCTTTCATCCTTGAAACCTAAGTGTAATGAACCACCATCATCAACAAAATATTGACTTGAAAGTTCTACAATAGCTCTGGCAGCTAGGCTTGCATGTTCTGCAAACTCAGCGGCTACTTGAGCAGCAGAGGTAGCATCCTTAAATTTCATGTTCCAATTCTGCCTGCCAACAGAATAATTACCATTACCATCTCAAGGAAATGATTGCCCATGTTCCAACCTTTCATCCTTGAAACCTAAGTGGCATGAACCACCATCATCAACACAATCTTGCCTTTAAAGTTCTACAACAGCTCTGGCAGCTAGGCTTGCATGTTCTGCAAACTCAGCCACTGCTTGAGCAACAGAGGTAGCATCCTTAAATTTCATGTTCCAATTCTGCCTGCGAACAGAAAAATTTCCATTACCATCTCAAGGAAATGATTGCCCTTGTTCCAACCTTTCATCCTTGAAACCTAAGTGGCATGAACCACCATCATCAACACAATATTGCCTTGAAAGTTCTCCAACAACTCTGGCAGCTAGGCTTGCATGTTCTATAAACTCAGCCGCTGCTTGAGCAGCAGAGATAGCATCCTTAAATTTCATGTTCCAATTGTGCCTGCCAATAGAAAAACTACCATTACCATCTCAAGGAAATGATTGCCCATGTTCTAACCTTTCATCCTTGAAACCTAAGTGGCATGAACCACAATCATCAACAAAATATTGCCTTTAAAGTTCTACAACAGCTCTGGTAGCTAGGCTTGCATGTTTTGCAAACTAAGCCGCTGCTTGAGCAGTAGAGGTAACATCCTTAAATTTCATGTTCCAATTCTGCCTGCCAATAGAAAAATTACCATTATCATCTCGAGGAAATGATTGCCCATGTTCTAACCTTTCATCCTTGAAACCTAAGTGGCATGAACCACCATCATCAACACAATATTTTCTTGAAAGTTATACAACAACTCTGGCAGCTAGGCTTGCATGTTATGCAAACTCAGCCGCTGCTTGAGCAGCAGAGTTAGCATCCTTAAATTTCATGTTCCAATTCTTCCTGCCAACAGAAAAATTACCATTACCATCTCTAGGAAATGATTGCCCATGTTCTAACCTTTCATCCTTGAAACCTAAGTGGCATGAACCACCATCATCAACACAATATTGCCTTGAAAGTTCTACAATAGCTCTGGCAGCTAGGCTTGCATGTTCTGCAAACTCAGCGGCTACTTGAGCAGCAGAGGTAGCATCCTTAAATTTCATCTTCCAATTCTGCCTGCCAACAGAATAATTACCATTACCATCTCAAGGAAATGATTGCCCATGTTCCAACCTTTCATCCTTGAAACCTAAGTGGCATGAACCACCATCATCAACACAATATTGCCTTTAAAGTTCTACAACAGCTCTGGCAGCTAGGCTTGCATGTTCTGCAAACTCAGCCGCTGCTTGAGCAGCAGAGGTAGCATCCTTAAATTTCATGTTCCAATTCTGCCTACGAACAGAAAAATTACCATTACCATCTCAAGGAAATGATTGCCCTTGTTCCAACCTTTCATCCTTGAAACCTAAGTGGCATGAACCACCATCATCAACACAATATTGCCTTTAAAGTTCTACAAAAGCTCTGGCATCTAGGCTTGCATGTTCTGCAAACTCAGCCGCTGCTTGAGCAGTAGAGGTAGCATCCTTAAATTTCATGTTCCAACCCTGCCTGCCAATAGAAAAATTACCATTACCATCTCAAGGAAATGATTGCCCATGTTCCAACCTTTCATCCTTGAAAACTAAGTGGCATGAACCACCATCATCAACAAAATATTGCCTTGAAAGTTCTACAACAGCTCTGGCACCTAGGCTTGCAATTTCTGCAAACTGAGCCGCTGCTTGAGCAGCAGAGGTAGCATCCTTAAATTTCATGTTCCAATTCTGCCCGCCAACAGAAAAATTACCATTACCATCTCTAGGAAATGATATCCCATGTTCCAACCTTTCATCCTTGAAACCTAATTGGCATGAACCACCATCATCAACACAATATTGCCTTTAAAGTTCTACAACAGCTGTGGCAGCTAGGCTTGCATGTTCTGCAAACTCAGCCGCTGCTTGAGCAGCAGAGGTAGAATCCTTAAATTTCATTTCCAATTCTGCCTGCCAACAGCAAATTTACCATTACCATCTCCAGGAAATGATTGCCCATGTTCCAACCTTTCATCCTTGAAACCTAAGTGGCATGAACCACCATCATCAACAAAATATTGATTGTAAAGTTCTACAATAGCTCTGGCAGCTAGGCTTGCATGTTCTGCAAACTCAGCGGCTACTTGAGCAGCAGAGGTAGCATCCTTAAATTTTATGTTCCAATTCTGCCTGCCAATAGAAAAATTACCATTACCATCTCTAGGAAATGATTGCCCATGTTCCAACCTTTCATCCTTGAAACCTAAGTGGCATGAACCACCATCATCAACACAATATTTCCTTGAAAGTTCTACAACAACTCTGGCAGCTAGGCTTGCATGTTATGCAAACTCAGCCGCTGCTTGAGCAGCAGAGTTAGCACCCTTAAATTTCATGTTCCAATTCTGCCTGCCAACAGAAAAATTACCATTACCATCTCTGCCTTTAAAGTTCTACAATAGCTCTGGCAGCTAGGCTTGCATGTTCTGCAAACTCAGCCGCTGCTTGAGCAGCAGAGTTAGCATCCTTAAATTTCATGTTCCAATTCTGCCTGCCAACAGAAAAATTACCATTACCATCTCTAGGAAATGATTGCCCATGTTCCAACCTTTCATCCTTGAAACCTAAGTGGAATGAACCACCATCATCAACAAAATATTGCCTTGAAAGTTCTACAACAGCTCTGGCAGCTAGGCTTGCATGTTCTGCAAACTCAGCTGCTGCTTGAGCAGCAGAGGTAGCATCCTTAAATTTCATGTTCCAATTCTGCCTGCCAACAGAAAAATTACCATTACCATCTCAAGGAAATGATTGCCCATGTTCCAACCTTTCATCCTTGAAACCTAAGTGGCATGAACCACCATCATAAACATAATATTGCCTTGAAAGTTCTCCAACAACTCTGGCAGCTAGGCTTGCATGTTCTGCAAACTCAGCCGCTGCTTGAGCAGCAGAGATAGCATCCTTAAATTTCATGTTCCAATTGTGCCTGCCAACAGAATAATTACCATTACCATCTCGAGGAAATGATTGCCCATGTTCCAACCTTTCATCCTTGAAACCTAAGTGGCATGAACCACCATCATCAACACAATATTGCCTTGAAAGTTCTACAACAACTCTGCCAGCTAGGCTTGCATGTTATGCAAACTCAGCCGCTACTTGAGCAGCAGAGTTAGCATCCTTAAATTTCATGTTCCAATTCTGCCTGCCAACAGAAAAATTACCATTACCATCTCTAGGAAATGATTGCCCATGTTCCAACCTTTCATCCTTGAAACCTAAGTGGAATGAACCACCATCATCAACAAAATATTGCCTTGAAAGTTCTACAACAGCTCTGGCAGCTAGGCTTGCATGTTCTGCAAACTCAGCTGCTGCTTGAGCAGCAGAGGTAGCATCCTTAAATTTCATGTTCCAATTCTGCCTGCCAACAGAAAAATTACCATTACCATCTCAAGGAAATGATTGCCCATGTTCCAACCTTTCATCTTTGAAACCTAAGTGGCATGAACCACCATCATAAACATAATATTGCCTTGAAAGTTCTCCAACAACTCTGGCAGCTAGGCTTGCATGTTCTGCAAACTCAGCCGCTGCTTGAGCAGCAGAGGTAGCATCCTTAAATTTCATGTTCCAATTCTGCCTGCCAACAGAAAAATTACCATTACCATCTCCAGGAAATGATTGCCCATGTTCCAACCTTTCATCCTTGAAACCTAAGTGGCATGAACCACCATCATCAACACAATATTGCCTTTAAAGTTCTACAACAGCTCTGGCAGCTAGGCTTGCATGTTCTGCAAACTCAGCCGCTGCTTGAGCAGCAGAGGTAGCATCCTTAAATTTCATGTTCCAATTCTGCCTGCGAACAGAAAAATTACCATTACCATCTCAAGGAAATGATTGCCCTTGTTCCAACCTTTCATCCTTGAAACCTAAGTGGCATGAACCACCATCATCAACACAATATTGCCTTTAAAGTTCTACAACAGCTCTGGCATCTAGGCTTGCATGTTCTGCAAACTCAGCCGCTGCTTGAGCAGTAGAGGTAGCATCCTTAAATTTCATGTTCCAACCCTGCCTGCCAATAGAAAAATTACCATTACCATCTCAAGGAAATGATTGCCCATGTTCCAACCTTTCATCCTTGAAAACTAAGTGGCATGAACCACCATCATCAACAAAATATTGCGTTGAAAGTTCTACAACAGCTCTGGCACCTAGGCTTGCATGTTCTGCAAACTGAGCCGCTGCTTGAGCAGCAGAGGTAGCATCCTTAAATTTCATGTTCCAATTCTGCCCGCCAACATAAAAATTACCATTACCATCTCTAGGAAATGATATTCCATGTTCCAACCTTTCATCCTTGAAACCTAAGTGGCATGAACCACCATCATCAACACAATATTGCCTTTAAAGTTTTACAACAGCTCTGGCAGCTAGGCTTGCATGTTCTTCAAACTCAGCCGCTGCTTGAGCAGCAGAGGTAGAATCCTTAAATTTCATTTCCAATTCTGCCTGCCAACAGCAAATTTACCATTACCATCTCCAGGAAATGATTGCCCATGTTCCAACCTTTCATCCTTGAAACCTAAGTGGCATGAACCACCATCATCAACAAAATATTGCCTTAAAAGTTCTACAATAGCTCTGGCAGCTAGGCCTGCATGTTCTGCAAACTCAGTCGCTACTTGAGCAGCAGAGGTAGCATCCTTAAATTTCATGTTCCAATTCTGCCTGCCAATAGAAAAATTACCATTACCATCTCTAGGAAATGATTGCCCATGTTCCAACCTTTCATCCTTGAAACCTAAGTGGCATGAACCACCATCATCAACACAATATTTCCTTGAAAGTTCTACAACAACTCTGGCAGCTAGGCTTGCATGTTATGCAAACTCAGCCGCTGCTTGAGCAGCAGAGTTAGCACCCTTAAATTTCATGTTCCAATTCTGCCTGCCAACAGAAAAATTACCATTACCATCTCTGCCTTTAAAGTTCTACAACAGCTCTGGCAGCTAGGCTTGCATGTTCTGCAAACTCAGCCGCTGCTTGAGCAGCAGAGGTAGCATCCTTAAATTTCATGTTCCAATTCTGCCTGCCAACAGAAAATTTACCATTACCATCTCAAGGAAATGATTGCCCATGTTCCAACCTTTCATCCATGAAACCTAAGTGGCATTAACCACCATCATCAACACAATATTGCCTTGAAAGTTCTACAACAGCTCTGGCAGCTACGCTTGCATGTTCTGCAAACTCAGCCGCTGCTTGAGCAGTAGAGGTAGCATCCTTAAATTTCATGTTCCAATTCTGCCTGCCAATAGAAAAATTACCATTACCATCTCAAGGAAATGATTGCCCATGTTCCATCCTTTCATCCTTGAAACCTAAGTGGCATGAACCACCATTATCAACACAATATTGCCTTGAAAGTTCTCCAACAACTCTGGCAGCTAGGCTTGCATGTTCTGCAACCTCAGCCGCTGCTTGAGCAAAAGAGGTAGCATCCTTAAATTTCATGTTCCAATTCTGCCTCCCAATAGAAAAATTACCATTACCATCTCTAGGAAATGATTGCCCATGTTCCAACCTTTCATCCTTGAAACCTAAGTGGCATGAACCACCATCATTAACACAATATTTCCTTGAAAGTTCTACAACAACTCTGCCAGCTAGGCTTGCATGTTATGCAAACTCAGCCGCTACTTGAGCAGCAGAGTTAGCATCCTTAAATTTCATGTTCCAATTCTGCCTGCCAACAAAAAAATTACCATTACCATCTCTAGGAAATGATTGCCCATGTTCCAACCTTTCATCCTTGAAACCTAAGTGGAATGAACCACCATCATCAACAAAATATTGCCTTGAAAGTTCTACAACAGCTCTGGCAGCTAGGCTTGCATGTTCTGCAAACTCAGCTGCGGCTTGAGCAGCAGAGGTAGCATCCTTAAATTTCATGTTCCAATTCTGCCTGCCAACAGAAAAATTACCATTACCATCTCAAGGAAATGATTGCCCATGTTCCAACCTTTCATCCTTGAAACCTAAGTGGCATGAACCACCATTATAAACATAATATTGCCTTGAAAGTTCTCCAACAACTCTGGCAGCTAGGCTTGCATGTTCTGCAAACTCAGCCGCTGCTTGAGCAGCAGAGATAGCATCCTTAAATTTCATGTTCCAATTGTGCCTGCCAATAGAAAAATTACCATTACCATCTCAAGGAAATGATTGCCCATGTTCTAACCTTTCATCCTTGAAACCTAAGTGGCATGAACCACAATCATCAACAAAATATTGCCTTTAAAGTTCTACAACAGCTCTGGTAGCTAGGCTTGCATGTTTTGCAAACTAAGCCGCTGCTTGAGCAGTAGAGGTAACATCCTTAAATTTCATGTTCCAACTCTGCCTGCCAACAGAAAAATCACCATTACCATCTAAAGGAATTGATTGCCCATGTTCCAACCTTTCATCCTTGAAAACTAAGTGGCATGAACCACCATCATCAACAAAATATTGCCTTGAAAGTTCTACAACAGCTCTGGCAGCTAGGCTTGCATGTTCTCCAAACTCAGCTGCTGCTTGAGCAGCAGAGGTAACATCCTTAAATTTCATCTTCCAATTCTGCCTGCCAATAGAAAAATTACCATTACCATCTCTAGGAAATGATTGCCCATGTTCCAACCTTTCATCCTTGAAACCTAATAGGCATGAACCACCATCATCAACACAATATTGCCTTGAAAGTTCTGCAACAACTCTGGCAGCTAGGCTTGCATGTTATGCAAACTCAGCCGCTGCTTGAGCAGCAGAGTTAGCATCCTTAAATTTCATGTTCCAATTCTGCCTGCCAACAGAAAAATTACCATTACCATCTCTAGGAAATGATTGCCCATGTTCCAACCTTTCATCCTTGAAACCTAAGCGGCATGAACCACCATTATCAACAAAATATTACCTTGAAAGTTCTACAACAGCTCTGGCAGCTAGGCTTGCATGTTCTGCAAACTCAGCCGCTGCTTGAGCAGCAGAGGTAGCATCCTTAAATTTCATGTTCCAATTCTGCCTGCCAATAGAAAAATTACCATTACCATCTCAAGGAAATGATTGCCCATGTTCCAACCTTTCATCCTTGAAACCTAAGTGGCATGAACCACCATCATCAACACAATATGGCCTTGAAAGTTCTCCAACAACTCTGGCAGCTACGCTTTCATGTTCTGCAAACTCAGCCGCTGCTTGAGCAGCAGAGATAGCATCCTTAAATTTCATGTTCCAATTGTGCTTGCCAATAGAAACATTACCATTACCATCTCAAGGAAATGATTGCCCATGTTCCAACCTTTCATCCTTGAAACCTAAGTGGCATGAACCACAATCATCAACAAAATATTACCTTTAAAGTTCTACAACAGCTCTAGTAGCTAGGCTTGCATGTTTTGCAAACTAAGCCGCTGCTTGAGCAGTAGAGGTAACATCCTTAAATTTCATGATCCAACTCTGCCTGCCAACAGAAAAATCACCATTACCATCTCAAGGAATTGATTGCCCATGTTCCAACCTTTCATCCTTGAAAACTAAGTGGCATGAACCACCATCATCAACAAAATATTGCCTTGAAAGTTCTACAACAGCTCTGGCAGCTAGGCTTGCATGTTCTGCAAACTCAGCTGCTGCATGAGCAGCAGAGGTAGCATCCTTAAATTTCATCTTCCAATTCTGCCTGCCAACAGAAAAATTACCATTACCATCTCTAGGAAATGATTGCCCATGTTCCAACCTTTCATCCTTGAAACCTAAGTGGCACGAACCACCATCATCAACACAATATTGCCTTGAAAGTTCTACAACAACTCTGGCAGCTAGGCTTGCATGTTATGCAAACTCAGCCACTGCTTGAGCAGCAGAGTTAGCATCCTTAAATTTCATGTTCCAATTCTGCCTGCCAACAGAAAAATTACCATTACCATCTCTAGGAAATGATTGCCCATGTTCCAAACTTTCATCCTTGAAACCTAAGTGGCATGAACCACCATCATCAACAAAATATTGCCTTGAAAGTTCTACAACAGCTCTGGCAGCTAGGCTTGCATGTTCTGCAAACTCAGCCGCTGCTTGAGCAGCAGAGGTAGCATCCTTAAATATCATGTTCCAATTCTACCTCCCAATAGAAAAATTACCATTACCTTCTCAAGGTAATGATTGCCCAATTTCCAACCTTTCATCCTTGAAACCTAAGTGGCATGAACCACCATCATCAACATAATATTGCCTTGAAAGTTCTCCAACAACTCTGGCAGCTAGGCTTGCATGTTCTGCAAACTCCGTTGCGGCTTGAGCAGTAGAGATAGCATCCTTAAATTGCATGTTCCAATTCTGCCTGCCAATAGAAAAATTACCATTACCATCTCAAGGAAAGGATTGCCCATGTTCTAACCTTTCATCCTTGAAACCTAAGTGGCATGAACCATAATCATCAACAAAATATTGCCTTTAAAGTTCTACAACAGCTCTGGTAGCTAGGCTTGCATGTTTTGCAAATTAAGCCGTTGCTTGAGAAGTAGAGGTAACATCCTTAAATTTCATGTTCCAACTCTGCCTGCCAACAGAAAAATCACCATTACCATCTCAAGGAATTGATTGCCCATGTTCCAACCTTTCATCCTTGAAAACTAAGTGGCATGAACCACCATCATCGACAAAATATTGCCTTGAAAGTTCTACAACAGCTCTGGCAGCTAGGCTTGCATGTTCTGCAAACTCAGCTGCTGCTTGAGCAGCAGAGGTAGCATCCTTAAATTTCATGTTCCAATTCTGCCTACCAACAGAAAAATTACCATTACCATCTCTAGGAAATTATTGCCCATGTTCCAACCTTTCATCCTTGAAACCTAAGTGGCATGAACCACCATCATCAATATAATATTGCCTTGAAAGTTCTCCAACAGCTCTGGCAGCTAGGCTTGCATGTTCTGCAACCTCAGCCGCTGCTTGAGCAACAGAGGTAGCATCCTTAAATTTCATGTTCCAATTCTGCCTGCCAACAGAAAAATTACCATTCCCATCTCTAGGAAATGATTGCCCATGTTCCAACCTTTCATCCTTGAAACCTAAGTGGCATGAACCACCATTATCAACACAATATTGCCTTTAAAGTTCTACAAAAGCTCTGGCAGCTAAGCTTGGATGTTCTGCAAACTCAGCCGCTGCTTGAGCAGTAGAGATAGCATCTTTAAATTTCATGTTCCAATTCTGCCTGCCAATAGAAAATTTACTATCTCCAGGAAATGATTGCCCATGGTCCAACCTTTTATCCTTGAAACCTAAGTGGCATGAACCACCTTCATCAACACAATATTTCCTTGAAAGTTCTACAACAGCTCTTGCAGCTAGGCTTGCATATTCTGCAAACTAAGCTGCTGCTTGAGTTGAAGAGGTAGCATCCTTAAATTTCATGTTCTAATTCTACCTGCCAACAAACAAATTACCATCACCATCTGTAGGAAATGATTGCCCATGTTCCAACCTTTTATCCTTGAAAACTAAGTGGCATGAACCACCATCATCGACACAATATTGCCTTGAAAGTTCTCCAACAGCTCTGGCAGCTAGGCTTGCATGTTTTGCAACCTCAGACACTGCTTGAGCAACAGAGGTAGCATCCTTAAATTTCATGTTCCAATTCTGCCTGCCAACAGAAAAATTACCATTGCCATCTCTAGGAAATGATTGCCCATGTTCCAACCATTCATCCTTAAAACCTAAGTGGCATGAACCACCATCATCAACTAAATATTTCCTTGAAAGTTCTACAACAACTCTGGCAGCTAGGCTTGCATGTTATGCAAACTCAGCCGCTGCTTGAGCAGCAGAGGTAGCATCCTTAAATTGCATGTTCTAATTCTGCCTGCCAACAGAAAAATTACCATTACCATCACAAGGAAATGATTGCCCGTGTTCCAACCTTTCATCCTTGAAAACTAAGTGGCATGAACCACCATCATCAACATAATATTGTCTTGAAAGTTCTACAACAGCTCTGGCAGTTAGGCTTGCACGTTCTGCAAACTCAGCCGCTACTTGAGCAGCATAGGTAGCATCCTTAAATTTCATGTTCCAATTCTGCCTGTCAACAGAAATATTACCATCACCATCTCCAGGAAATGATTGCCCATGTTCCAACCTTTCATCCTTGAAAACTAAGTGGCATGAACCACCATCATCAACAGAATATTGCCTTGAAAGTTCTACAACATCTCTGGCAGTTAGGCTTGCATGTTCTGCAAACTCAGCCACTGCTTGAGCAGCAGAGGTAGCATCCTTAAATTTCATGTTCCAATTCTGCCTGCCAACAGAAAAATTACCATTACCATCACAAGGAAATGATTGCCCATGTTCCAACCTTTCATCCTTGAAAACTAAGTGGCATGAACCACCATCATTAACACAATATTGCCTTCAAAGTTCTACAACAACTCTGGCAGCTATCCTTGCATGTTCTGCAAACTCAGCCGCTTCTTGAGCAGCAGAGGTAGCATCCTTAAATTTCATGTTCCAATTCTGCCTGCCAACAGAAATATTACCATCACCATCTCCAGGAAATGATTGCCCATGTTCCAACCTTTCATCCTTGCAGCCTAAGTGGCATGAACCACCATCATCAACACAATATTGCCTTTAAAGTTCTACAAAATCTCTGGCAGCTAAGCTTGGATGTTCTGCAAACTCAGCCGCTGCTTGAGCAGGAGAGATAGCATCCTTAAATTTCATGTTCCAATTCTGCCCGCCAATAGAAAATTTACCATCTCCAGGAAATGATTGCCCATGGTCCAACCTTTTATCCTTGAAACCTAAGTGGCTTGAACCACCATCATCAACACAATATTGCCTTGAAAGTTCTACAACAGCTCTTGCAGCTAGGCTTGCATATTCTGCAAACTCATCTGCTGCTTGAGTAGAAGAGGTAGCATCCTTAAATTTCATGTTCCAATTCTACCTGCCAACAAAAAAATTACCATTACCATCTGTAGGAAATGATTTCCCATGTTCCAACCTTTTATCCTTGAAAACTAAGTGGCATGAACCACCATCATCAACACAATATTGCCTTGAAAGTTCTCCAACAGATAGGCTTGCATGTTCTGCAACCTCAGCCGCTGCTTGAGCAACAGAGGTAGCATCCTTAAATTTCATGTTCCTATTCTGCCTACCAACAGAAAAATTACCATTACCATCTCTAGGAAATGATTGCCCATGTTCCAACCTTTCATCCTTGAAACCTAATTGGCATGAACCACCATCATCAACTCAATATTGCCTTGAAAGTTCTAAAACAACTCTGGCAGCTAGGCTTGCATGTTATGCAAACTCAGCCGCTGCTTGAGCAGCAGAGGTAGCATCCTTAAATTGCATGTTCCAATTCTGCCTGCCAACAGAAAAATTACCATTACCATCACAAGGAAATGATTGCCCATGTTCCAACCTTTCATCCTTGAAAACTAAGTGGCATGAACCACCATCATTAACACAATATTGCCTTCAAAGTTCTACAACAACTCTGGCAGCTATCCTTGCATGTTCTGCAAACTCAGCCGCTTCTTGAGCAGCAGAGGTAGCATCCTTAAATTTCATGTTCCAATTCTGCCTGCCAACAGAAATATTACCATCACCATCTCCAGGAAATGATTGCCCATGTTCCAACCTTTCATCCTTGAAAACTAAGTGGCATGAACCACCATCATCTTTCATCCTTTAAATTTAAGTGGCATGAACCACCATCATCAACAAAATATTGCCTTGAAAGTTCTAAAACAGCTTTGGCAGCTAGGCTTGCATGTTCTGCAAACTCAGCCGCTACTTGAGCAGCAGAGATAGCATCCTTAAATTTCATGTTCCAATTCTGCCTGCCAATAGAAAATTTACCATCTCCAGGAAATGATTGCCCATGGTCCAACCTTTTATCCTTGAAACCTAAGTGGCATGAACCACCATCATCAACACAATATTGCCTTGAAAGTTCTACAACAGCTCTTGCAGCTAGGCTTGCATATTCTGCAAACTCATCCGCTGCTTGAGTAGCAGAGGTAGCATCCTTAAATTTCATGTTCCAATTCTACTTGCCAACAAAATTATTACCATTACCATCTGTAGGAAATCATTGCCCATGTTCCAAACTTTTATCCTTGAAAGCTTAGTGGCATGAACCACCATCATCAACACAATATTGCCTTGAAAGTTCTCCAACAGCTCTGGCAGCTAGGCTTGCATGTTCTGTAACCTTAGCCGCTGCTTGAGCAACAGAGGTAGCATCCTTAAATTTCATGTTCCAATTTTGCCTCCCAACAGAAAAATTACCATTAACATCTCTAGGAAATGATTGCCCATGTTCCAACCTTTCATCCTTGAAACCTAAGTGGCATGAACCACCATCATCAACACAATATTGCCTTGAAAGTTCTCCAACAGCTCTGGCAGCTAGGCTTGCATGTTCTGCAACCTCAGCCGCTGCTTGAGCAACAGAGGTAGCATCCTTAAATTTCATGTTCCAATTCTGCCTGCCAACAGAAAAATTACCATTACCATCTCTTGGAAATGATTGCCCATGTTCCAACCTTTCATCCTTGAAACCTAAGTGGCATGAACCACCATCATCAACACAATATTGCCTTTAAAGTTCTACAAAAGCTCTGGCAGCTAAGCTTGTATGTTCTGCAAACTCAGCCGCTGCTTGAGCAGTAGAGATAACATCCTTAAATTTCATGTTCCAATTCTGCCTGCCAATAGAAAATTTACCATCTCCAGGAATTGATTGCCCATGGTCCAACCTTTTATCCTTGAAACCTAAGTGGCATGAACCACTATCATCAACACAATATTGCCTTGAAAGTTCTACAACAGCTGTTGCAGCTAGGCTTGCATATTCTGCAAACTCATCCGCTGCTTGAGTAGCAGAGGTAGCATCCTTAAATTTCATGTTCCAATTCTACCTTCCAACAAAACAATTACCATTACCATCTGTAGGAAATGATTGCCCATGTTCCAAACTTTTATCCTTGAAAACTAAGTGGCATGAACCACCATAATCAACACAATATTGCCTTGAAAGTTCTCCAACAACTCTGGCAGCTAGGCTTGCATGTTCTGCAACCTCAGCCGCTGCTTGAGCAACAGAGGTAGCATCCTTAAATTTCATGTTCCAACTCTGCCTCCCAATAGAAAAATTACCATTAACATCTCTAGGAAATGATTGCCCATGTTCCAACCTTTCATCCTTGAAACCTAAGTGGCATGAACCACCATCATCAACACAATATTGCCTTTAAAGTTCTACAACAGCTCTGGCAGCAAGGCTTGCATGTTCTGCAAACTCAGCCGCTGCTTGAGCAGCAGAGGTAGCATCCTTAAATTTCATGTTCCAATTCTGCCTGCCAACAGAAAAATTACCATTACCATCTCAAGGAAATGATTGCCCATGGTCCAACCTTTTATCCTTGAAACCTACGTGGCATGAACCACCATCATCAACACAATATTGCCTTGAAAGTTATACAACAACTCTAGCAGTTAAGCTTGCATGTTCTGCAAACTCAGCCGTTTCTTGAGCAGCAGAGGTAGCATTTTTTAATTTCATGTTCCAATTCTGCCTGCCAACAGAAAACTTACCATTACCATCTCAAGGAAATGATTGCCGATGTTCCAACCTTTCATCCTTTAAACCTAAGTGGCATGAACCACCATCATCAACCAAATATTGCCTTGAAAGTTCTACAACAGTTCTCGCAGCTAGGCTTGCATGTTCTGCAAATTCAGCCGCTGCTTGAGCAGCAGAGTTAGAATCCTTATATTTCATGTTCCAATTCTGCCTGCCAGCAGAAAATTTACCATTACCATCTCCATGAAATGATTGCCCATGTTCCAACCTTTCATCCTTAAATCCTAAGTGGCATGAACCACCATCATCAACACAATATTTCCTTGAATGTTCTACAACAGCTCTAGCAGCTAGGCTTGCATATTCTGAAAACTCAGCTTCTGCTTGAGCAGCAGAGGTAGCATCCTTAAATATCATGTTCCAATTCTGCTTGCCAACAAAAAAATTACCATCTCCAGGAAATGATTGCCCATGTTCCAACCTTTAATCCTTGAAACCTAAGTGGCATGAACCACCATCATCAACACAATATTGCCTTGAAAGTTCTACAACAGCTCTGGCAGCTAGGCCTGCATGTGCTGCAAACCCAGCCGCTGCTTGAGCAGCAGAGGTAGCATCCTTAAATTTCATGTTCCAATTCTACCTGCCAACAGAAAAATTAAAATTACCATCTCCAGGAAATGATTGCCCATGTTCCAACCTTTCATCTTTGAAACCTAAGTGGCATGAACCACCATCATCAACACAATATTGCCTTGAAAGTTCTCCAACAGCTCTGGCAGCTAGGCTTGCATGTTCTGCAACCTCAGCCACTGCTTGAGCAACAGAGGTAGCATCCTTAAATTTCATGTTCCAATTCTGCCTATCAACAGAAAAATTACCATTACCATCTCCAGGAAATGATTGCCCATGTTCCAACCTTTCATCCTTGAAACCTAAGTGGCATGAACCACCATCATCAACACAATATTGCCTTGAAAGTTCTACTATAACTCTAGCAGCTAAGCTTGCATATTCTGTAAACTCAGCCGCTGCTTGAGCAGCAGAGGTAGCATCCTTAAATTTCATGTTCCAATTCTGCCTGCCAACAACAAATTTACCATTACCATCTCCAGGAAATGATTGCCCATGTTCCAACCTTTCATCCTTGAAACCTAAGTGGCATGAACCACCATCATCAACACAATATTTCCTTGAAAGTTCTACAACAGCTCTAGCAGCTAGGCTTGCATATTCTGCAAACTCAGCTGCTGCTTGAGCAGCAGAGGTAGCATCCTTAAATTTAATGTTCCAATTCTGCTTGCCATAGAAAAATTACCATCTCCAGGAAATGATTGCACATGTTCCAACCTTTAATCCTTGAAACCTAAGTTGCATGAACCACCATCATCAACACAATAGTGCCTTTAAAGTTCTACAACAGCTCTGGCAGCTAGGCCTGCATGTTCTGTAAACTCAGCCGCTGCTTGAGCAGCAGAGGTAGCATCCTTTAATTTCATGTTCCAATTCTGCCTGGCAACAGAAAAATTACCATTACCATCTCAAGGAAATGATTGCCCATGTTCCAACCTTTCATCCTTGAAACCTAAGTGTCATGAACCACTATCATCAACACAATATTGCCTTGAAAGTTCTCCAACAGCTGCCGCTTCTTGAGCAGCAGAGGTAGCATCGTAAAATTTTATGTTCCAATTCTGCCTGCCAACAGAAAAATTACGATTACCATCTCTAGGAAATGATTGCCCATGTTCCAGCCTTTCATCCTTGAAACCTAAGTGGCATGAACCACCATCATCAACACAATATTGCCTTTAAAGTTCTACAACAGCTTTGGCAGCTAGGCTTGCATGTTCTGCAAACTCAGCCGCTGCTTGAGCAGTAGAGGTGGCATCCTTAAATTTTATGTTCCAATTCTACCTGCCAACAGCAAATTTACCATTACCATCTCCAGGAAATGATTGCCCTTCTTCCAACCTTTCATCCGTGAAACCTAAGTGGCATGAACCACCATCATCAACACAATATTGCCTTGAAAGTTCTACAACAGCTCTGGCAGCTAGGCTTGCATGTTCTGCAAACTCAGCCGCTGCTTGAGTAGTAGAGGTAGCATCCTTAAATTTCATGTTCCAATTCTGCCTGCCAATAGAAAAATTACCATTACCATCTCAAGGAAATGATTGCCCATGTTCCAACCTTTCATCCTTGAAACCTAAGTGGCATGAACCACCATCATCAACACAATATTGCCTTGAAAGTTCTCCAACAACTCTGGCAGCTAGGCTTGCATGTTCTGCAACCTCAGCCGCTGCTTGAGCAACAGAGGTAGCATCCTTAAATTTCATGTTCCAATTCTGCCTGCCAACAGAAAAATTACCATTACCATCTCTAGGAAATGATTGCCCATGTTCCAACCTTTCATCCTTGAAACCTAAGTTGCATGAACCACCATCATCAACATAATAGTGCCTTGAAAGTTCTACAACAACTCTGGCAGCTAGGCTTGCATGTTATGCAAACTCAGCCGCTGCTTGAGCAGCAGAGTTAGCATCCTTAAATTTCATGTTCCAATTCTGCCTGCCAACAGAAAAATTACCATTACCATCTCTAGGAAATGATTGCCCATGTTCCAACCTTTCATCCTCGAAACCTAAGTGGCATGAACCACCATCATCAACAAAATATTGCCTTGAAAGTTCTACAACAGCTCTGACAGCTAGGCTTGCATGTTCTGCAAACTCAGCTGCTGCTTGAACAACAGAGGTAGCATCCATAAATTTCATGTTCCAATTCTGCCTGCCAACAGAAAAATTACCATTACCATCTCAAGGAAATGATTGCCCATGTTCCAACCTTTCATCCTTGAAACCTAAGTGGCATGAACCACCATCATCAACACAATATTGCCTTTAAAGTTCTACAACAGCTCTGGCAGTTAGGCTTGCATGTTCTGCAAACTCAGCCGCTGCTTGAGCAGCAGAGGTAGCATCCTTAAATTTCATGTTCCAATTCTGCCTGCCAACAGAAAAATTACAATTACCATCTCCAGGAAATGATTGCCCATGTTCCAACCATTCATCTTTGAAACCTAAATGGCATGAACCACCATCATCAGCACAATATTGCCTTGAAAGTTCTACAACCGCTCTGGCAGCTAGGCTAGCATGTTCTGCAACCTCAGCCGCTGCTTGAACAACAAAGGTAGCATCCTTAAATTTCATGTTCCAATTCTGCCTGCCAACAGAAAAATTACCATTACCATCTCAAGGAAATGATTGCCCATGTTCCAACCTTTCATCCTTGAAACCTAAATGGCATGAACCACCATCATCAACACAATATTGCCTTGAAAGTTCTACAACCGCTCTGGCAGCTAGGCTAGCATGTTCTGCAACCTCAGCCGCTGCTTCAACAACAAAGGTAGCATCCTTAAATTTCATGTTCAAATTCTGCCTGCCAACAGAAAAATTACCATTACCATCTCAAGGAACTGATTGCCCATGTTCCAACCTTTCATCCTTGAAATCTAAGTGGCATGAACCACCATCATCAACACAATATTTCCTTGAATGTTCTACAACAGCTCTAGCAGCTAGGCTTGCATATTCTGAAAACTCAGCTTCTGCTTGAGCAGCAGAGGTAGCATCCTTAAATATCATGTTCCAATTCTGCTTGCCAACAAAAAAATTACCATCTCCAGGAAATGATTGCCCATGTTCCAACCTTTAATCCTTGAAACCTAAGTGGCATGAACCACCATCATCAACACAATATTGCCTTGAAAGTTCTACAACAGCTCTGGCAGCTAGGCCTGCATGTGCTGCAAACCCAGCCGCTGCTTGAGCAGCAGAGGTAGCATCCTTAAATTTCATGTTCCAATTCTACCTGCCAACAGAAAAATTAAAATTACCATCTCTAGGAAATGATTGCCCATGTTCCAACCTTTCATCTTTGAAACCTAAGTGGCATGAACCACCATCATCAACACAATATTGCCTTGAAAGTTCTCCAACAGCTCTGGCAGCTAGGCTTGCATGTTCTGCAACCTCAGCCACTGCTTGAGCAACAGAGGTAGCATCCTTAAATTTCATGTTCCAATTCTGCCTATCAACAGAAAAATTACCATTACCATCTCCAGGAAATGATTGCCCATGTTCCAACCTTTCATCCTTCAAACCTAAGTGGCATGAACCACCATCATCAACACAATATTCCCTTGAAAGTTCTACTATAACTCTAGCAGCTAAGCTTGCATATTCTGCAAACTCAGCCGCTGCTTGAGCAGCAGAGGTAGCATCCTTAAATTTCATGTTCCAATTCTGCCTGCCAACAACAAATTTACCATTACCATCTCCAGGAAATGATTGCCCATGTTCCAACCTTTCATCCTTGAAACCTAAGTGGCATGAACCACCATCATCAACACAATATTTCCTTGAAAGTTCTACAACAGCTCTAGCAGCTAGGCTTGCATATTCTGCAAACTCAGCTGCTGCTTGAGCAGCAGAGGTAGCATCCTTAAATTTAATGTTCCAATTCTGCTTGCCATAGAAAAATTACCATCTCCAGGAAATGATTGCACATGTTCCAACCTTTAATCCTTGAAACCTAAGTTGCATGAACCACCATCATCAACACAATAGTGCCTTTAAAGTTCTACAACAGCTCTGGCAGCTAGGCCTGCATGTTCTGTAAACTCAGCCGCTGCTTGAGCAGCAGAGGTAGCATCCTTTAATTTCATGTTCCAATTCTGCCTGGCAACAGAAAAATTACCATTACCATCTCAAGGAAATGATTGCCCATGTTCCAACCTTTCATCCTTGAAACCTAAGTGTCATGAACCACTATCATCAACACAATATTGCCTTGAAAGTTCTCCAACAGCTGCCGCTTCTTGAGCAGCAGAGGTAGCATCGAAAAATTTTATGTTCCAATTCTGCCTGCCAACAGAAAAATTACGATTACCATCTCTAGGAAATGATTGCCCATGTTCCAGCCTTTCATCCTTGAAACCTAAGTGGCATGAACCACCATCATCAACACAATATTGCCTTTAAAGTTCTACAACAGCTTTGGCAGTTAGGCTTGCATGTTCTGCAAACTCAGCCGCTGCTTGAGCAGTAGAGGTGGCATCCTTAAATTTTATGTTCCAATTCTGCCTGCCAACAGCAAAATTACCATTACCATCTCAAGGAAATGATTGCCCTTCTTCCAACCTTTCATCCGTGAAACCTAAGTGGCATGAACCACCATCATCAACACAATATTGCCTTGAAAGTTCTACAACAGCTCTGGCAGCTAGGCTTGCATGTTCTGCAAACTCAGCCGCTGCTTGAGTAGTAGAGGTAGCATCCTTAAATTTCATGTTCCAATTCTGCCTGCCAATAGAAAAATTACCATTACCATCTCAAGGAAATGATTGCCCATGTTCCAACCTTTCATCCTTGAAACCTAAGTGGCATGAACCACCATCATCAACACAATATTGCCTTGAAAGTTCTCCAACAACTCTGGCAGCTAGGCTTGCATGTTCTGCAACCTCAGCCGCTGCTTGAGCAACAGAGGTAGCATCCTTAAATTTCATGTTCCAATTCTGCCTGCCAACAGAAAAATTACCATTACCATCTCTAGGAAATGATTGCCCATGTTCCAACCTTTCATCCTTGAAACCTAAGTTGCATGAACCACCATCATCAACATAATAGTGCCTTGAAAGTTCTACAACAACTCTGGCAGCTAGGCTTGCATGTTATGCAAACTCAGCCGCTGCTTGAGCAGCAGAGTTAGCATCCTTAAATTTCATGTTCCAATTCTGCCTGCCAACAGAAAAATTACCATTACCATCTCTAGGAAATGATTGCCCATGTTCCAACCTTTCATCCTCGAAACCTAAGTAGCATGAACCACCATCATCAACAAAATATTGCCTTGAAAGTTCTACAACAGCTCTGACAGCTAGGCTTGCATGTTCTGCAAACTCAGCTGCTGCTTGAACAACAGAGGTAGCATCCATAAATTTCATGTTCCAATTCTGCCTGCCAACAGAAAAATTACCATTACCATCTCAAGGAAATGATTGCCGATGTTCCAACCTTTCATCCTTGAAACCTAAGTGGCATGAACCACCATCATCAACACAATATTGCCTTTAAAGTTCTACAACAGCTCTGGCAGCTAGGCTTGCATGTTCTGCAAACTCAGCCGCTGCTTGAGCAGCAGAGGTAGCATCCTTAAATTTCATGTTCCAATTCTGCCTGCCAACAGAAAAATTACAATTACCATCTCCAGGAAATGATTGCCCATGTTCCAACCATTCATCTTTGAAACCTAAATGGCATGAACCACCATCATCAGCACAATATTGCCTTGAAAGTTCTACAACCGCTCTGGCAGCTAGGCTAGCATGTTCTGCAACCTCAGCCGCTGCTTGAACAACAGAGGTAGCATCCTTAAATTTCATGTTCCAATTCTGCCTGCCAACAGAAAAATTACCATTACCATCTCAAGGAAATGATTGCCCATGTTCCAACCTTTCATCCTTGAAACCTAAATGGCATGAACCACCATCATCAACACAATATTGCCTTGAAAGTTCTACAACCGCTCTGGCAGCTAGGCTAGCATGTTCTGCAACCTCAGCCGCTGCTTGAACAACAAAGGTAGCATCCTTAAATTTCATGTTCAAATTCTGCCTGCCAACAGAAAAATTACCATTACCATCTCAAGGAACTGATTGCCCATGTTCCAACCTTTCATCCTTGAAATCTAAGTGGCATGAACCACCATCATCAACACAATATTTCCTTGAATGTTCTACAACAGCTCTAGCAGCTAGGCTTGCATATTCTGAAAACTCAGCTTCTGCTTGAGCAGCAGAGGTAGCATCCTTAAATATCATGTTCCAATTCTGCTTGCCAACAAAAAAATTACCATCTCCAGGAAATGATTGCCCATGTTCCAACCTTTAATCCTTGAAACCTAAGTGGCATGAACCACCATCATCAACACAATATTGCCTTGAAAGTTCTACAATAACTCTGGCAGCTAGGCTTGCATGTTCTGCAAACTCAGCCGCTGCTTGAGCAGCAGAGGTAGCATCCTTAAATTTCATGTTCCAATTCTACCTGCCAACAGAAAAATTACAATTACCATCTCTAGGAAATGATTGCCCATGTTCCAACCTTTCATCTTTGAAACCTAAGTGGCATGAACCACCATCATCAACACAATATTGCCTTGAAAGTTCTCCAACAGCTCTGGCAGCTAGGCTTGCATGTTCTGCAACCTCAGCCACTGCTTGAGCAACAGAGGTAGCATCCTTAAATTTCATGTTCCAATTCTGCCTATCAACAGAAAAATTACCATTACCATCTCCAGGAAATGATTGCCCATGTTCCAACCTTTCATCCTTGAAACCTAAGTGGCATGAACCACCATCATCAACACAATATTCCCTTGAAAGTTCTACAACAGCTCTGGCAGCTAGGCCTGCATATTCTGCAAACTCAGCCGCTGCTTGAGCAGCAGAGGTAGCATCCTTAAATTTCATGTTCCAATTCTGCCTGCCAACAACAAATTTACCATTACCATCTCCAGGAAATGATTGCCCATGTTCCAACCTTTCATCCTTGAAACCTAAGTGGCATGAACCACCATCATCAACACAATATTTCCTTGAAAGTTCTACAACAGCTCTAGCAGCTAGGCTTGCATATTCTGCAAACTCAGCTGCTGCTTGAGCAGCAGAGGTAGCATCCTTAAATTTAATGTTCCAATTCTGCTTGCCATAGAAAAATTACCATCTCCAGGAAATGATTGCACATGTTCCAACCTTTAATCCTTGAAACCTAAGTTGCATGAACCACCATCATCAACACAATAGTGCCTTTAAAGTTCTACAACAGCTCTGGCAGCTAGGCCTGCATGTTCTGTAAACTCAGCCGCTGCTTGAGCAGCAGAGGTAGCATCCTTTAATTTCATGTTCCAATTCTGCCTGGCAACAGAAAAATTACCATTACCATCTCAAGGAAATGATTGCCCATGTTCCAACCTTTCATCCTTGAAACCTAAGTGTCATGAACCACTATCATCAACACAATATTGCCTTGAAAGTTCTCCAACAGCTGCCGCTTCTTGAGCAGCAGAGGTAGCATCGTAAAATTTCATATTCCAATTCTGCCTGCCAACAGAAAAATTACGATTACCATCTCTAGGAAATGATTGCCCATGTTCCAGCCTTTCATCCTTGAAACCTAAGTGGCATGAACCACCATCATCAACACAATATTGCCTTTAAAGTTCTACAACAGCTCTGGCAGTTAGGCTTGCATGTTCTGCAAACTCAGCCGCTGCTTGAGCAGTAGAGGTGGCATCCTTAAATTTTATGTTCCAATTCTACCTGCCAACAGCAAATTTACCGTTACCATCTCCAGGAAATGATTGCCCTTCTTCCAACCTTTCATCCTTGAAACCTAAGTGGCATGAACCACCATCATCAACACAATATTGCCTTGAAAGTTCTACAACAGCTCTGGCAGCTAGGCTTGCATGTTCTGCAAACTCAGCCGCTGCTTGAGTAGTAGAGGTAGCATCCTTAAATTTCATGTTCCAATTCTGCCTGCCAATAGAAAAATTACCATTACCATCTCAAGGAAATGATTGCCCATGTTCCAACCTTTCATCCTTGAAACCTAAGTGGCATGAACCACCATCATCAACACAATATTGCCTTGAAAGTTCTCCAACAACTCTGGCAGCTAGGCTTGCATGTTCTGCAACCTCAGCCGCTGCTTGAGCAACAGAGGTAGCATCATTAAATTTCATGTTCCAATTCTGCCTGCCAACAGAAAAATTACCATTACCATCTCTAGGAAATGATTGCCCATGTTCCAACCTTTCATCCTTGAAACCTAAGTTGCATGAACCACCATCATCAACATAATAGTGCCTTGAAAGTTCTACAACAACTCTGGCAGCTAGGCTTGCATGTTATGCAAACTCAGCCGCTGCTTGAGCAGCAGAGTTAGCATCCTTAAATTTCATGTTCCAATTCTGCCTGCCAACAGAAAAATTACCATTACCATCTCTAGGAAATGATTGCCCATGTTCCAACCTTTCATCCTCGAAACCTAAGTAGCATGAACCACCATCATCAACAAAATATTGCCTTGAAAGTTCTACAACAGCTCTGACAGCTAGGCTTGCATGTTCTGCAAACTCAGCTGCTGCTTGAATAACAGAGGTAGCATCCATAAATTTCATGTTCCAATTCTGCCTGCCAACAGAAAAATTACCATTACCATCTCAAGGAAATGATTCCTGATGTTCCAACCTTTCATCCTTGAAACCTAAGTGGCATGAACCACCATCATCAACACAATATTGCCTTTAAAGTTCTACAACAGCTCTGGCAGTTAGGCCTGCATGTTCTGCAAACTCAGCCGCTGCTTGAGCAGCAGAGGTAGCATCCTTAAATTTCATGTTCCAATTTTGCCTGCCAACAGAAAAATTACAATTACCATCTCCAGGAAATGATTGCCCATGTTCCAACCATTCATCTTTGAAACCTAAATGGCATGAACCACCATCATCAGCACAATATTGCCTTGAAAGTTCTACAACCGCTCTGGCAGCTAGGCTAGCATGTTCTGCAACCTCAGCCGCTGCTTGAACAACAAAGGTAGCATCCTTAAATTTCATGTTCCAATTCTGCCTGCCAACAGAAAAATTACCATTACCATCTCAAGGAAATGATTGCCCATGTTCCAACCTTTCATCCTTGAAACCTAAATGGCATGAACCACCATCATCAACAAAATATTGCCTTGAAAGTTCTACAACCGCTCTGGCAGCTAGGCTAGTATGTTCTGCAACCTCAGCCGCTGCTTCAACAACAAAGGTAGCATCCTTAAATTTCATGTTTGCCTGCCAACAGAAAAATTACCATTACCATCTCAAGGAAATGATTCCCCATGTTCCAATCTTTCATCCTTGAAACCTAAATGGCATGAACCACCATCATCAACACAATATTGCCTTTAAAGTTCTACAACAGCTCTGGCAGTTAGGCTTGCATATTCTGCAAACTTAGCCGCTGCTTGAGCAGAAGAGGTAGCATCCTTAAATTTCATGTTCCAATTCTACCTGCCAGCAGCAAATTTACCATTACCATCTCCAGGAAATGATTGCCCATGTTCCAACCTTTCATCCTTGAAACCTAAGTGGCATGAACCACCATCATCAACATAATATTGCCTTGAAAGTTCTACAACAGCTCTGGCAGCTAGGCTTGCATGTTCTGCAACCTCAGCCGCTGCTTGAACAACAGAGGTAGCATCCATAAATTTCATGTTCCAATTCTGCCTGCCAACAGAAAAATTACCATTACCATCTCAAGGAAATGATTGCCCATGTTCCAACCTTTCATCCTTGAAACCTAAGTGGTATGAACCACCATCATCAACACAATATTGCCTTGAAAGTTCTCCAACAGCTCTGGCAGCTAGGCTAGCATGTTCTGCAACCTCAGCCGCTGCTTGAACAACAGAGGTAGCATCCTTAAATTTCATGTTCCAATTCTGCCTGCCAACAGCTCTGGCAGTTAGGCTTGCATATTCTGCAAACTCAGCCGCTGCTTGAGCAGCAGAGGTAGCATCCTTAAATTTCATGTTCCAATTCTACCTGCCAGCAGCAAATTTACCATTACCATCTCCAGGAAATGATTGCCCATGTTCCAACCTTTCATCCTTGAAACCTAAGTGGCATGAACCACCATCATCAACACAATATTGCCTTGAAAGTTCTACAACCGCTCTGGCAGCTAGGCTAGCATGTTCTGCAACCTCAGCCGCTGCTTGAACAACAAAGGTAGCATCCTTAAATTTCATGTTCCAATTCTGCCTGCCAACAGAAAAATTACCATTACCATCTCAAGGAAATGATTGCCCATGTTCCAACCTTTCATCCTTGAAACCTAAATGGCATGAACCACCATCATCAACACAATATTGCCTTGAAAGTTCTACAACCGCTCTGGCAGCTAGGCTAGCATGTTCTGCAACCTCAGCCGCTGCTTGAACAACAGAGGTAGCATCCTTAAATTTCATGTTCCAATTCTGCCTGCCAACAGAAAAATTACCATTACCATCTCAAGGAAATGATTGCCCATGTTCCAACCTTTCATCCTTGAAACCTAAATGGCATGAACCACCATCATCAACACAATATTGCCTTGAAAGTTCTACAACAGCTCTGGCAGCTAGGCTTGCATGTTCTACAACCTCAGCCGCTGCTTGAACAACAGAGGTAGCATCCTTAAATTTCATGTTCCAATTCTGCCTGCCAACAGAAAAATTACCATTACCATCTCAAGGAAATGATTGCCCATGTTCCAACCTTTCATCCTTGAAACCTAAGTGGCATGAACCACCATCATCAACACAATATTGCCTTGAAAGTTCTCCAACAGCTCTGGCAGCTAGGCTAGCATGTTCTGCAACCTCAGCTGCTGCTTGAACAACAGAGGTAGCATCCTTAAATTTCATGTTCCAATTCTGCCTGCCAACAGAAAAATTACCATTACCATCTCAAGGAAATGATTCCCCCATGTTCCAACCTTTCATCCTTGAAACCTAAGTGGCATGAACCACCATCATCAACACAATATTGCCTTTAAAGTTCTACAACAGCTCTGGCAGCTAGGCTTGCATATTCTGCAAACTCAGCCGCTGCTTGAGCAGCAGAGGTAGCATCCTTAAATTTCATGTTCCAATTCTGCCTGCCAACAGCAAATTTACCATTACCATCTCCAGGAAATGATTGCCCATGTTCCAACCTTTCATCCTTGAAACCTAAGTGGCATGAACCACCATCATCAACACAATATTGCCTTGAAAGTTCTACAACAGCTCTGGCAGCTAGGCTTGCATGTTCTGCAAACTCAGCCGCTGCTTGAGCAGCAGAGGTAGCATCCTTAAATTTCATGTTCCAATTCTGCCTGCCAATAGAAAAATTACCATTACCATCTCAAGGAAATGATTGCCCATGTTCCAACCTTTCATCCTTGAAACCTAAGTGGCATGAACCACCATCATCAACACAATATTGCCTTGAAAGTTCTACAACAGCTCTGGCAGCTAGGCTTGCATGTTCTGCAAACTAAGCCGCTGCTTGAGCAGCAGAGGTAGCATCCTTAAATTTCATGTTCCAATTCTGCCTGCCAATAGAAAAATTACCATTACCATCTCAAGGAAATGATTGCCCATGTTCCAACCTTTCATCCTTGAAACCTAAGTGGCATGAACCACCATCATCAACACAATATTGCCTTGAAAGTTCTCCAATAACTCTGGCAGCTAGGCTTGCATGTTCTGCAACCTCAGCCGCTGCTTGAGCAACAGAGGTAGCATCCTTAAATTTCATGTTCCAATTCTGCCTGCCAACAGAAAAATTACCATTACCATCTCTAGGAAATGATCGCCCATGTTCCAACCTTTCATCCTTGAAACCTAAGTGGCATGAACCACCATCATCAACACAATAGTGCCTTGAAAGTTCTACAACAACTCTGGCAGCTAGGCTTGCATGTTATGCAAACTCAGCCGCTGCTAGAGCAGCAGAGTTAGCATCCTTAAATTTCATGTTCCAATTCTGCCTGCCAACAGAAAAATTACCATTACCATCTCTAGGAAATGATTGCCCATGTTCCAACCTTTCATCCTCGAAACCTAAGTAGCAAGAACCACCATCATCAACAAAATATTGCCTTGAAAGTTCTACAACAGCTCTGACAGCTAGGCTTGCATGTTCTGCAAACTCAGCCGCTGCTTGAGCAGCAGAGTTAGAATTCATAAATTTCATGTTCCAATTCTGCCTGCCAACAGAAAATTCACCATTACCATCTCCAGGAAATGAGTGCCTATGTTCCAACCTTTCATCCTTGAAACCTAAGTGGCATGAACCACCATCATCAACACAATATTTCCTTGAAAGTTCTAAAACAGCTCTAACAGCTAGGCTTGCATATTTTGTAAACTCAGCTGCTGCTTGAGCAGCAGAAGTAGCATCCTTAAATTTCATGTTCCAATTCTGCTTGCCAACAGAAAAATTACCATCTCCAGGAAATGATTGCACATGTTACAATCTTTAATCCTTTAAACCTAAGTGGCATGAACCACTATCATCAACACAATATTGCCTTTAAAGTTCTATAACAGCTCTGGCAGCTAGGCCTGTATGTTCTGCAAACTCAGCCGCTGCTTGAGCAGCAGAGGTAGCATCCTTAACTTTCATGTTCCAATTCTGCCTGCCAACAGAAAAATTACCATTACCAGGAAATGATTGCCCATGTTCCAACCTTTCATCCTTGAAACCTAAGTGGACTAAACCACTATTATCAACACAATATTGCCTTGAAAGTTCTGCAACAGTTCTGGCAGCTAGGGTTACATGTTCTGCAAAGTCGGCCGCTACTTGAGCAGCAGAGATAGCATCCTTAAATTTCATGTTCCAATTCTGCCTACCAACAGAAAAATTACCATTACCATCTCAAGGAAATGATTGCCCATGTTCCAACCTTTCATCCTTGAAACCTAAATGGCATGAACCACCATCATCAACACAATATTGCTTTGAAAGTTCTACAACAGCTCTGGCAGCTAGGCTTGCATGTTCTGCAACTTCAGCCGCTTCTTGAGCAACAGAGGTAGCATCCTTAAATTTCATGTTCCAATTCTGCCTGCCAACAGAAAAATTACGATTACCATCTCTAGGAAATGATTGCCCATGTTCCAACCTTTCATCCCTGAAACCTAAGTGGCATGAACCACCATCATCAACACAATATTGCCTTGAAAGTTCTCCAACAACTCTGGCAGCTAGGCTTGCATGTTCTGCAACCTCAGCCGCTGCTTGAGCAACAGAGGTAGCATCCTTAAATTTCATGTTCCAATTCTGCCTGCCAACAGAAAAATTACCATTACCATCTCTAGGAAATGATTGCCCATGTTCCAACCTTTCATCCTTGAAACCGAAGTGGCATGAACCACCATCATCAACACAATAGTGCCTTGAAAGTTCTACAACAACTCTGGTAGCTAGGCTTGCATGTTATACAAACTCAGCCGCGTCTTGAGCAGCAGAGTTAGCATCCTTAAATTTCATGTTCCAATTCTACCTGCCAACAGAAAAATTACCATTACCATCTCTAGGAAATGATTGCCCATGTTCCAACCTTTCATCTTTGAAACCTAAATGCCATGAACCACCATCATCAACACAATATTGCCTTGAAAGTTCTACAACCGCTCTGGCAGCTAGGCTAGCATGTTCTGCAACCTCAGCCGCTGCTTGAACAACAGAGGTAGCATCCTTAAATTTCATGTTCCAATTCTGCCTGCCAACAGAAAAATTACCATTACCATCTCAAGGAAATGATTGCCCATGTTCCAACCTTTCATCCTTGAAACCTAAATGGCATGAACTACCATCATCAACACAATATTGCTTTGAAAGTTCTACAACAGCTCTGGCAGCTAGGCTTGCATGTTCTGCAACCTCAGCCGCTGCTTGAGCAACAGAGGTAGCATCCTTAAATTTCATGTTCCAATTCTGCCTGCCAACAGAAAAATTACCATTACCATCTCTAGGAAATGATTGCCCATGTTCCAACCTTTCATCCTTGAAACCTAAGTGGCATGAACCACCATCATCAACACAATAGTGCCTTGAAAGTTCTACAACAACTCTGGCAGCTAGGCTTGCATGTTATGCAAATTCAGCCGCTGCTTGAGCAGCAGAGTTAGCATCCTTAAATTTCATGTTCCAATTCTGCCTGCCAACAGAAAAATTACCATTACCATCTCTAGGAAATGATTGCCCATGTTCCAACCTTTCATCCTCGAAACCTAAGTAGCATGAACCACCATCATCAACAAAATATTGCCTTGAAAGTTCTACAACAGCTCTGACAGCTAGGCTTGCATGTTCTGCAAACTCAGCCGCTGCTTGAGCAGCAGAGTTAGAATTCCTAAATTTCATGTTCCAATTCTGCCTGCCAACAGAAAATTTACCATTACCATCTCCAGGAAATGAGTGCCCATGTTCCAACCTTTCATCCTTGAAACCTAAGTGGCATGAACCACCATCATTAACACAATATTTCCTTGAAAGTTCTACAACAGCTCTAGCAGCTAGGCTTGCATATTTTGTAAACTCAGCTGCTGCTTGAGCAGCAGAGGTAGCATCCTTAAATTTCATATTCCAATTCTGCTTGCCAACAGAAAATTTACCATCTCCAGGAAATGATTGCACATGTTCCAACCTTTAATCCTTGAAACCTAAGTGGCATGAACCACCATCATCAACACAATATTGCCTTTAAAGTTCTACAACAGCTCTGGCAGCTAGGCCTGCATGTTCTGTAAACTCAGCCGCTGCTTGAGCAGCAGAGGTAGCATCCTTAAATTTCATGTTCCAATTCTGCCTGCCAACAGAAAAATTACAATTATCATCTCCAGGAAATGATTGCCCATGTTCCAACCTTTCATCTTTGAAACCAAAATGGCATGAACCACTATCATCAACACAATATTGCCTTGAAAGTTCTACAACCGCTCTGACAGCTAGGCTTGCATGTTCTGCAAACTCAGCCGCTGCTTGAGCAGCAGAGTTAGAATTCCTAAATTTCATGTTCCAATTCTGCCTGCCAACAGAAAATTTACCATTACCATCTCCAGGAAATGAGTGCCCATGTTCCAACCTTTCATCCTTGAAACCTAAGTGGCATGAACCACCATCATCAACACAATATTTCCTTGAAAGTTCTACAACAGCTCTAGCAGCTAGGCTTGCATATTTTGTAAACTCAGCTGCTGCTTGAGCAGCAGAGGTAGCATCCTTAAATTTCATGTTCCAATTCTGCTTGCCAACAGAAAAATTACCATCTCTAGGAAATGATTGCCCATGTTCCAACCTTTCATCCTCGAAACCTAAGTAGCATGAACCACCATCATCAACACAATATTGCCTTGAAAGTTCTACAACAACTCTGGCAGCTAAGCTTGCATGTTCTGCAAACTCAGCCGCTGCTTGAGCAGCAGAGGTAGCATCCTTAAATTTCATGTTCCAATTCTGCCTGCCAACAACAAATTTACCATTACCATCTCCAGGAAATGATTGCCCATGTTCCAACCTTTCATCCTTGAAACCTAAGTGGCATGAACCACCATCATCAACACAATATTTCCTTGAAAGTTCTACAACAGCTCTAGCAGCTAGGCTTGCATATTCTGCAAACTCAGCTGCTGCTTGAGCAGCAGAGGTAGCATCCTTAAATTTAATGTTCCAATTCTGCTTGCCATAGAAAAATTACCATCTCCAGGAAATGATTGCACATGTTCCAACCTTTAATCCTTGAAACCTAAGTTGCATGAACCACCATCATCAACACAATATTGCCTTTAAAGTTCTACAACAGCTCTGGCAGCTAGGCCTGCATGTTCTATAAACTCAGCCGCTGCTTGAGCAGCAGAGGTAGCATCCTTTACTTTCATGTTCCAATTCTGCCTGCCAACAGAAAAATTACCATTACCATCTCAAGGAAATGATTGCCCATGTTCCAACCTTTCATCCTTGAAACCTAAGTGTCATGAACCACCATCATCAACACAATATTGCCTTGAAAGTTCTCCAACAGCTCTGGCAGCTAGGCTTGCATGTTCTGCAACTTCAGCCGCTTCTTGAGCAACAGAGGTAGCATCCTTAAATTTCATGTACCAATTCTGCCTGCCAACAGAAAAATTATGATTACCATCTCTAGGAAATGATTGCCCATGTTCCAACCTTTCATCCTTGAAACCTAAGTGGCATGAACCACCATCATCAACACAATATTGCCTTTAAAGTTCTACAACAACTCTGGCAGTTAGGCTTGCATGTTCTACAAACTCAGCCGCTGCTTGAGCAGCAGAGGTAGCATCCTTAAATTTCATGTTCCAATTCTGCCTGCCAATAGAAAAATTACCATTACCATCTCCAGGAAATGATTGCCCATGTTCCAACCTTTTATCCTTGAAACCTAAGTGGCATGAACCACCATCATCAACACAATATTGCCTTGAAAGTTCTACAATAGCTCTGGCAGCTAGGCTTGCATGTTCTGCAAACTCAGCCGCTGCTTGAGCAGTAGAGGTAGCATCCTTAAATTTCATGTTCCAATTCTGCTTGCCAACAGAAAAATTACCATTACCATCTCAAGGATATGATTGCCCATGTTCCAACCTTTCATCCTTGAAACCTAAGTGGCATGAACCACCATCATCAACACAATATTGCCTTGAAAGTTCTCCAACAACTCTGGCAGCTAGGCTTGCATGTTCTGCAACCTCAGCCGCTGCTTGAGCAATAGAGGTAGCATCCTTAAATTTCATGTTCCAATTCTGCCTGCCAACAGAAAAATTACCATTACCATCTCTAGGAAATGATTGCCCATGTTCCAACCTTTCATCCTTGAAACCTAAGTGGCATGAACCACCATCATCAACACAATAGTGCCTTGAAAGTTCTACAACAACTCTGGAAGCTAGGCTTGCATGTTATGCAAACTCAGCCGCTGCTTGAGCAGCAGAGTTAGCATCCTTAAATTTCATGTTCCAATTCTGCCTGCCAACAGAAAAATTACCATTACCATCACTAGGAAATGATTGCCCATGTTCTAACCTTTCATCCTTGAAACCTAAGTAGCATGAACCACCATCATCAATAAAATATTGCCTTGAAAGTTCTACAACAGCTCTGACAGCTAGGCTTGCATGTTCTGCAAACTCAGCCGCTGCTTGAGCAGCAGAGTTAGAATTCCTAAATTTCATGTTCCAATTCTGCCTGCCAACAGAAAATTTACCATTACCATCTCCAGGAAATGAGTGCCCATGTTCCAACCTTTCATCCTTGAAACCTAAGTGGCATGAACCACCATCATCAACATAATATTTCCTTGAAAGTTCTACAACAGCTCTAGCAGCTAGGCTTGAATATTTTGTAAACTCAGCTGCTGCTTGAGCAATAGAGGTAGCATCCTTAAATTTCATGTTCCAATTCTGCGTGCCAACAGAAAAATTACCATTACCATCTCTAGGAAATGATTGCACATGTTCCAACCTTTAATCCTTGAAACCCAAGTGGCATGAACCACCATCATCAACACAATATTGCCTTTAAAGTTCTACAACAGCTCTGGCAGCTAGGCCTTCATGTTCTGCAAACTCAACCGCTGCTTGAGCAACAGAGGTAGCATCCTTAAATTTCATGTTCCAATTCTGCCTGCCAATAGAAAAATTACCATTACCATCTCTAGGAAATGATTGCCCATGTTCCAACCTTTCATCCTTGAAACCTAAGTTGCATGAACCACCATCATCAACACAATATTGCCTTTAAAGTTCTACAACAGCTCTGGCAGCTAGGCCTGCATGTTCTATAAACTCAGCCGCTGCTTGAGCAGCAGAGGTAGCATCCTTTACTTTCATGTTCCAATTCTGCCTGCCAACAGAAAAATTACCATTACCATCTCAAGGAAATGATTGCCCATGTTCCAACCTTTCATCCTTGAAACCTAAGTGTCATGAACCACCATCATCAACACAATATTGCCTTGAAAGTTCTCCAACAGCTCTGGCAGCTAGGCTTGCATGTTCTGCAACTTCAGCCGCTTCTTGAGCAACAGAGGTAGCATCCTTAAATTTCATGTACCAATTCTGCCTGCCAATAGAAAAATTACGATTATCATCTCTAGGAAATGATTGCCCATGTTCCAACCTTTCATCCTTGAAACCAAAGTGGCATGAACCACCATCATCAACACAATATTGCCTTTAAAGTTCTATAACAGCTCTGGAAGTTAGGCTTGCATGTTCTACAAACTCAGCCGCTGCTTGAGCAGCAGAGGTAGCATCCTTAAATTTCATGTTCCAATTCTACATGCCAACAGCAAATTTACCATTACCATCTCCAGGAAATGATTGACCATGTTCCAACCTTTTATCCTTGAAACCTAAGTGGCATGAACCACCATCATCAACACAATATTGCCTTGAAAGTTCTACAACAGCTCTGGCAGCTAGGCTTGCATGTTCTGCAAACTCAGCCGCTGCTTGAGCAGTAGAGGTAGCATCCTTAAATTTCATGTTCCAATTCTGCTTGCCAACAGAAAAATTACCATTACCATCTCAAGGAAATGATTGCCCATGTTCCAACCTTTCATCCTTGAAACCTAAGTGGCATGAACCACCATCATCAACACAATATTGCCTTGAAAGTTCTCCAACAACTCTGGCAGCTAGGCTTGCATGTTCTGCAACCTCAGCCGCTGCTTGAGCAATAGAGGTAGCATCCTTAAATTTCATGTTCCAATTCTGCCTGCCAACAGAAAAATTACCATTACCATCTCTAGGAAATGATTGCCCATGTTCCAACCTTTCATCCTTGAAACCTAAGTGGCATGAACCACCATCATCAACACAATAGTGCCTTGAAAGTTCTACAACAACTCTGGCAGTTAGGCTTGCATGTTATGCAAACTCAGCCGCTGCTTGAGCAGCAGAGTTAGCATCCTTAAATTTCATGTTCCAATTCTGCCTGCCAACAGAAAAATTACCATTACCATCTCTAGGAAATGATTGCCCATGTTCCAACCTTTCATCCTTGAAACCTAAGTAGCATGAACCACCATCATCAATAAAATATTGCCTTGAAAGTTCTACAACAGCTCTGACAGCTAGGCTTGCATGTTCTGCAAACTCAGCCGCTGCTTGAGCAGCAGAGTTAGAATTCCTAAATTTCATGTTCCAATTCTACCTGCCAATAGAAAATTTACCATTACTATCTCCAGGAAATGAGTGCCCATGTTCCAACCTTTCATCCTTGAAACCTAAGTGGCATGAACCACCATCATCAACATAATATTTCCTTGAAAGTTCTACAATAGCTCTAGCAGCTAGGCTTGCATATTTTGTAAACTCAGCTGCTGCTTGAGCAGCAGAGGTAGCATCCTTAAATTTCATGTTCCAATTCTGCTTGCCAACAGAAAAATTACCATCTCCAGGAAATGATTGCACATGTTCCAACCTTTAATCCTTGAAACCTAAGTGGCATGAACCACCATCATCCACACAATATTGCCTTTAAAGTTCTACAACAGCTCTGGTAGCTAGGCTTGCATGTTATGCAAACTGAGCCGCTGCTTGAGCAGCAGAGGTAGCATCCTTAAATTTCATGTTCCAATTCTACATGCCAACAGCAAATTTACCATTACCATCTCCAGGAAATGATTGACCATGTTCCAACCTTTTATCCTTGAAACCTAAGTGGCATGAACCACCATCATCAACACAATATTGCCTTGAAAGTTCTACAACAGCTCTGGCAGCTAGGCTTGCATGTTCTGCAAACTCAGCCGCTGCTTGAGCAGTAGAGGTAGCATCCTTAAATTTCATGTTCCAATTCTGCTTGCCAACAGAAAAATTACCATTACCATCTCAAGGAAATGATTGCCCATGTTCCAACCTTTCATCCTTGAAACCTAAGTGGCATGAACCACCATCATCAACACAATATTGCCTTGAAAGTTCTCCAACAACTCTGGCAGCTAGGCTTGCATGTTCTGCAACCTCAGCCGCTGCTTGAGCAATAGAGGTAGCATCCTTAAATTTCATGTTCCAATTCTGCCTGCCAACAGAAAAATTACCATTACCATCTCTAGGAAATGATTGCCCATGTTCCAACCTTTCATCCTTGAAACCTAAGTGGCATGAACCACCATCATCAACACAATAGTGCCTTGAAAGTTCTACAACAACTCTGGCAGTTAGGCTTGCATGTTATGCAAACTCAGCCGCTGCTTGAGCAGCAGAGTTAGCATCCTTAAATTTCATGTTCCAATTCTGCCTGCCAACAGAAAAATTACCATTACCATCTCTAGGAAATGATTGCCCATGTTCCAACCTTTCATCCTTGAAACCTAAGTAGCATGAACCACCATCATCAATAAAATATTGCCTTGAAAGTTCTACAACAGCTCTGACAGCTAGGCTTGCATGTTCTGCAAACTCAGCCGCTGCTTGAGCAGCAGAGTTAGAATTCCTAAATTTCATGTTCCAATTCTACCTGCCAATAGAAAATTTACCATTACCATCTCCAGGAAATGAGTGCCCATGTTCCAACCTTTCATCCTTGAAACCTAAGTGGCATGAACCACCATCATCAACATAATATTTCCTTGAAAGTTCTACAATAGCTCTAGCAGCTAGGCTTGCATATTTTGTAAACTCAGCTGCTGCTTGAGCAGCAGAGGTAGCATCCTTAAATTTCATGTTCCAATTCTGCTTGCCAACAGAAAAATTACCATCTCCAGGAAATGATTGCACATGTTCCAACCTTTAATCCTTGAAACCTAAGTGGCATGAACCACCATCATCCACACAATATTGCCTTTAAAGTTCTACAACAGCTCTGGCAGCTAGGCCTGCATGTTCTGCAAACTCAGCCGCTGCTTGAGCAACAGAGGTAGCATCCTTAAATTTCATGTTCCAATTCTGCCTGCCAATAGAAAAATTACCATTACCATCTCTAGGAAATGATTGCCCATGTTCCAACCTTTCATCCTTGAAACCTAAGTGGCATGAACCACCATCATCAACACAATAGTGCCTTGAAAGTTCTACAACAACTCTGGCAGCTAGGCTTGCATGTTATGCAAACTCAGCCGCTGCTTGAGCAGCAGAGTTAGCATCCTTAAATTTCATGTTCCAATTCTGCCTGCCAACAGAAAAATTACCATTACCATCTCTAGGAAATGATTGCCCATGTTCCAACCTTTCATCCTCGAAACCTAAGTAGCATGAACCACCATCATCAACAAAATATTGCCTTGAAAGTTCTACAACAGCTCTGACAGCTAGGCTTGCATGTTCTGCAAACTCAGCCGCTGCTTGAGCAGCAGAGTTAGAATTCCTAAATTTCATGTTCCAATTCTGCCTGCCAACAGAAAATTTACCATTACCATCTCCAGGAAATGAGTGCCCATGTTCCAACCTTTCATCCTTGAAACCTAAGTGGCATGAACCACCATCATCAACACAATATTTCCTTGAAAGTTCTACAACAGCTCTAGCAGCTAGGCTTGCATATTTTATAAACTCAGCTGCTGCTTGAGCAGCAGAGGTAGCATCCTTAAATTTCATGTTCCAATTCTGCTTGCCAACAGAAAAATTACCATCTCTAGGAAATGATTGCCCATGTTCCAACCTTTCATCCTTGAAACCTAAGTGGCATGAACCACCATCATCAACACAATAGTGCCTTTAAAGTTCTACAACAGCTCTTGCAGCTAGGCCTGCATGTTCTGCAAACTCAGCCGCTGCTTGAGCAGCAGAGGTAGCATCCTTAAATTTCATGTTCCAATTCTGCCTGCCAACAGAAAAATTACAATTACCATCTCCAGGAAATGATTGCCCATGTTCCAACCTTTCATCTTTGAAACCTAAATGGTATGAACCACCATCATCAACAAAATATTGCCTTGAAAGTTCTCCAACCGCTTTGGCATCTAGGCTAGCATGTTCTGCAACCTCAGCCGCTGCTTGAACAACAGAGGTAGCATCCTTAAATTTCATGTTCCAATTCTGCCTGCCAACAGAAAAATTACCATTACCATCTCAAGGAAATGATTGCCCATGTTCCAACCTTTCATCCTTGAAACCTAAATGGCATGAACCACCATCATCAACACAATATTGCCTTGAAAATTCTCCAACAGCTCTGGCAGCTAGGCTTGCATGTTCTGCAACTTCAGCCGCTTCTTGAGCAACAGAGGTAGCATCCTTAAATTTCATATTCCAATTCTGCCTGCCAACAGAAAAATTACGATTACCATCTCTAGGAAATGATTGCCTATGTTCCAACCTTTCATCCTTGAAACCTAAGTGGTATAAACTACCATCATCAACACAATATTGCCTTTAAAGTTCTACAATAGCTCTGGCAGCTAGGCTTGCATGTTCTGCAAACTCAGCCGCTGCTTGAGCAGCAGAGGTAGCATCCTTAAATTTCATGTTCCAATTCTGCCTGCCAACAGAAAAATTACCATTACCATCTCAAGGAAATGATTGCCCATGTTCCAACCTTTCATCCTTGAAACCTAAGTGGCATGAACCACTATCATCAACACAATATTGCCTTGAAAGTTCTACAATAACTCTGGCTGCTAGGTTTGCATGTTCTGCAAACTCAGCCGCTGCTTGAGCAACAGAGGTAACATCCTTAAATTTCATGTTCCAATTCTGCCTGCCAACAGAAAAATTACCATTAACATCTCGAGGTAATGATTGCCCATGTTCAACCTTTCATCCTTGAAACCTAAGTGGCATGGACCACCATCATCAACACAATAGTGCCTTGAAAGTTCTACAACAACTCTGGCAGCTAGGCTTGCATGTTATGCAAACTCAGTCGCTGCTTGAGCAGCAGAGTTACCATCCTTAAATTTCATGTTCCAATTCTGCCTGCCAACAGAAAAATTACCATTACCATCTCTAGGAAATGATTGCCCATGATCCAACCTTTCATCCTCGAAACCTAAGTAGGATGAACCACCATCATCAACAAAATATTGCCTTGAAAGTTCTACAACAGCTCTGACAGCTAGGCTTGCATGTTCTGCAAACTCAGCCGCTGCTTGAGCAGCAGAGTTAGAATTCCTAAATTTCATGTTCCAATTCTGCCTGCTAACAGAAAATTTACCATTACCATCTCCAGGAAATGAGTGCCCATGTTCCAACCTTTCATCCTTGAAACCTAAGTGGCATGAACCACCATCATCAACACAATATTTCCTTGAAAGTTCTACAACAGCTCTAGCAGCTAGGCTTGCATATTTTGAAAACTCAGCTGCTGCTTGAGCAGCAGAGGTAGCATCCTTAAATTTCATGTTCCAATTCTGCTTGCCAACAGAAAAATTACCATCTCTAGGAAATGATTGCCCATGTTCCAACCTTTCATCCTTGAAACCTAAGTGGCATGAACCACCATCATCAACACAATAGTGCCTTTAAAGTTCTACAACAGCTCTTGCAGCTAGGCCTGCATGTTCTGCAAACTAAGCCGCTGCTTGAGCAGCAGAGGTAGCATCCTTAAATTTCATGTTCCAATTCTGCCTGCCAACAGAAAAATTACAATTACCATCTCCAGGAAATGATTGCCCATGTTCCAACCTTTCATCTTTGAAACCTAAATGGTATGAACCACCATCATCAACAAAATATTGCCTTGAAAGTTCTCCAACCGCTTTGGCAGCTAGGCTAGCATGTTCTGCAACCTCAGCCGCTGCTTGAACAACAGAGGTAGCATCCTTAAATTTCATGTTCCAATTCTGCCTGCCAACAGAAAAATTACCATTACCATCTCAAGGAAATGATTGCCCATGTTCCAACCTTTCATCCTTGAAACCTAAATGGCATGAACCACCATCATCAACACAATATTGCCTTGAAAGTTCTCCAACAGCTCTGGCAGCTAGGCTTGCATGTTCTGCAACTTCAGCCGCTTCTTGAGCAACAGAGGTAGCATCCTTAAATTTCATATTCCAATTCTGCCTGCCAACAGAAAAATTACGATTACCATCTCTAGGAAATGATTGCCTATGTTCCAACCTTTCATCCTTGAAACCTAAGTGGTATAAACTACCATCATCAACACAATATTGCCTTTAAAGTTCTACAACAGCTCTGGCAGCTAGGCTTGCATGTTCTGCAAACTCAGCCGCTGCTTGACCAGCAGAGGTAGCATCCTTAAATTTCATGTTCCAATTCTGCCTGCCAACAGAAAAATTACCATTACCATCTCAAGGAAATGATTGCCCATGTTCCAACCTTTCAACCTTGAAACCTAAGTGGCATGAACAACTATCATCAACACAATATTGCCTTGAAAGTTCTACAACAGCTCTGGCAGCTAGGTTTGCATGTTCTGCAAACTCAGCCGCTGCTTGAGCAACAGAGGTAACATCCTTAAATTTCATGTTCCAATTCTGCCTGCCAACAGAAAAATTACCATTAACATCTCGAGGTAATGATTGCCCATGTTCAACCTTTCATCCTTGAAACCTAAGTGGCATGGACCACCATCATCAACACAATATTACCTTTAAAGTTCTACAACAGCTCTGGCAGCTAGGCTTGCATGTTCGGCAAACTCAGCCGCTGCTTGAGCAGCAGAGTTAGAATTCCTAAATTTCATGTTCCAATTTTGCCTGCCAACAGAAAATTTACCATTACCATCTCCTAGAAATGAGTGCCCATGTTCCAACCTTTCATCCTTGAAACCTAAGTGGCATGAACCACCATCATCAACACAATATTTCCTTGAAAGTTCTACAACAGCTCTAGCAGCTAGGCTTGCATATTTTGTAAAATTAGCTGCTGCTTGAGCAGCAGAGGTAGCATCCTTAAATTTCATGTTCTAATTCTGCTTGCCAACAGAAAAATTACCATCTCCAGGAAATGATTGCACATGTTCCAACCTTTAATCCTTGAAACCTAAGTGGCATGAACCACCATCATCAACACAATATTGCCTTTAAAGTTCTACAACAGCTCTGGCAGCTAGGTCTGCATGTTCTGCAAACTCAGCCGTTGCTTGAGCAGCAGAGGTAGCATCCTTAAATTTCATGTTCCAATTCTGCCTGCCAACAGAAAAATTACAATTACCATCTCCAGGAAATGATTGCCCATGTTCCAACCTTTCACCTTTGAAACCTTAATGGCATGAACCACCATCATCAACACAATATTTTCTTGAAAGTTCTACAACCGCTCTGGCAGCTAGGCTAGCATGTTCTGCAACCTCAGCCGCTGCTTGAACAATAGAGGTAGTATCCTCAAATTTCATGTTCCAATTCTGCCTGCCAACAGAAAAATTACCATTACCATCTCAAGGAAATGATTGCCCATGTTCCAACCTTTCATCCTTGAAACCTAAATGGCATAAACCACCATCATCAACACAATATTGCCTTGAAAGTTCTCCAACAGCTCTGGCAGCTAGGCTTGCATGTTCTGCAACTTCAGCCGCTTCTTGAGCAACAGAGGTCGCATCCTTAAATTTCATGTTCCAATTCTGCCTGCCAACAGAAAAATTACGATTACCATCTCTAGGAAATGATTGCCCATGTTCCAACCTTTCATCCTTGAAACCTAAGTGGCATGAACCAACATCATCAACACAATAGTGCCTTTAAAGTTCTACAACAGCTCTGGCAGCTATGCTTGCATGTTCTGCAAACTCAGCCGCTGCTTGAGCAGCAGAGGTAGCATCCTTAAATTTCATGTTCCAATTCTGCCTGCCAACAGAAAAATTACAATTACCCTCTCCAGGAAATGATTGCCCATGTTCCAACCTTTCATCTTTGAAACCTAAATGGCATGAACCACCATCATCAACACAATATTGCCTTGAAAGTTCTACAACCGCTCTGGCAGCTAGGCTAGCATGTTCTGCAACCTCAGGCACTGCTTGAACAACAGAGGTAGCATCCTTAAATTTCATGTTCCAATTCTGCCTGCCAACAGAAAAATTACCATTACCATCTCAAGGAAATGATTGCCCATGTTCCAACCTTTCATCCTTGAAACCTAAATGGCATGAACCACCATCATCAACACAATATTGCCTTGAAAGTTCTCCAACAGCTCTGGCAGCTAGGCTTGCATGTTCTGCAACTTCAGCCGCTTCTTGAGCAACAGAGGTAGCATCCTTAAATTTCATGTTCCAATTCCGCCTGCCAACAGAAAAATTACGATTACCATCTCTAGGAAATGATTGCCCATGTTCCAACCTTTCATCCTTGAAACCTAAGTGGCATGAACCACCATCATCAACACAATATTGCCTTTAAAGTTCTACAACAGCTCTGGCAGCTAGGCTTGCATGTTCTGCAAACTCAGCCGCTGCTTGAGCAGCAGAGGTAGCATCCTTAAATTTCATGTTCCAATTCTGCCTGCCAACAGAAAAATTACCATTACCATCTCAAGGAAATGATTGCCCATGTTCCAACCTTTCATCCTTGAAACCTAAGTGGCATGAACCACTATCATCAACACAATATTGCCTTGAAAGTTCTACAACAGCTCTGGCAGCTAGGCTTGCATGTTCTGCAAACTCAGCCGCTGCTTGAGCAACAGAGTAGCATCCTTAAATTTCATGTTCCAATTCTCCGTGCCAACAGAAAAATTACCATTAACATCTCGAGGAAATGATTGCCCATGTTCAACCTTTCATCCTTGAAACCTAAGTGGCATGGACCACCATCATCAACACAATATTGCCTTTAAAGTTATACAACAGCTCTGGCAGCTAGGCTTGCATGTTCTGCAAACTCAGCCGCTGCTTGAGCAGCAGAGGTAGCATCCTTAAATTTTATGTTCCAACTCTGCCTGCCAACAACAAATTTACCATTACCATCTCAAGGAAATGATTGCCCATGTTCCAACATTTCATCCTTGAAACCTAAGTGGCATGAACCACCATCATCAAAATAATATTGCCTTGAAAGTTCTCCAACAGCTGTGGCTGTTAGGCTTGCATGTTCTGCAAACTCAGCCGCTTCTTGAGCAGCAGAGGTAGCATCCTTAAAGTTCATGTTAAATTCTGCCTGCCAACGGAAAAATTACCATTACCATCTCAAGGAAATGATTGCCCTTGTTCCAACCTTTCATCCTTGAAACCTAAGTGGCAAGAACCACCATCATCAACACAATATTGCCTTTAAAGTTCTACAACAGCTCTGGCAGCTAGGCTTGCATGTTCTGCAAACTCAGCCGCTGCTTGAGCAGTAGAGGTAGCATCCTTAAATTTCATGTTCCAACTCTACCTGCCAATAGAAAAATTACCATTACCATCTCAAGGAAATGATTTCCCATGTTCCAACCTTTCATCCTTGAAAACTATGTGGCATGAACCACCATCATCAACAAAATATTGCCTTGAAAGTTCTACAACAGCTCTGGTAGCTAGGCTTGCATGTTATGCAAACTGAGCCGCTGCTTGAGCAGCAGAGGTAGCATCCTTAAATTTCATGTTCCAATTCTACCTGCCAACAGCAAATTTACTATTACCATCTCCAGGAAATGATTGCCCATGTTCCAACCTTTCATCCTTGAAACCTAAGTGGCATGAACTACCATCATCAACACAATATTGCCTTTAAAGTTCTACAACAGCTCTGGCAGCTAGGCTTGCATGTTCTGCAAACTCTGCCGCTGCTTGAGCAGCAGAAGTAGCATCCTTAAATTTCATGTTCCAATTCAACCTGCCAACAAAAAATTTACCATTGCCATCTCAAGGAAATGATTGCCCATGTTCCAACCTTTCATCCTTGAAACCTAAGTGGCATGAACCACCATCATCAAGACAATATTGCCTTGAAAGTTCTCCAACAACTCTGGCAGCTAGGCTTGCATGTTCTGCAACCTCAGCCGCTGCTTGAGCAACAGAGGTAGCATCCTTAAATTTCATGTTCCAATTCTGCTTGCCAATAGAAAAATTAGCATTACCATTTCTAGGAAATGATTGCCCATGTTCCAACCTTTCATCCTGGAAACCTAAGTGGCATGAACCACCATCACCAACACAATATTGCCTTGAAAGTTCTACAATAACTCTGGCAGCTAGGCTTGTATGTTATGCAAACTCAGCCGCTGCTTGAGCAGCAGAGTTAGCATCCTTAAATTTCATGTTCCAATTCTGCCTGCCAACAGAAAAATTACCATTACCATCTCTAGGAAATGATTGCCCATGTTCCAGCCTTTCATCCTTGAAACCTAAGTGGTATGAACCACCATCATCAGCAAAATATTGCCTTAAAAGTTCTACAACAGCTCTGGCAGCTAGGCTTGCATGTTCTGCAAACTCAGCCGCTGCTTGAGCAGCAGAGGTAGCATCCTTAAATTTTATGTTCCAACTCTGCCTGCCAACAACAAATTTACCATTACCATCTCAAGGAAATGATTGCCCATGTTCCGGCTTGCATGTTCTGCAAACTCAGCCGCTTCTTGAGCAGCAGAGGTAGCATCCTTAAATTTCATGTTAAATTCTGTCTGCCAACGGAAAAATTACCATTACCATCTCAAGGAAATGATTGCCCTTGTTCCAACCTTTCATCCTTGAAACCTAAGTGGCAAGAACCACCATCATCAACACAATATTGCCTTGAAAATTCTACAACAGCTCTGGCAGCTAGGCTTGCATGTTCTGCAAAGTCAGCCGCTGCTTGAGCAACAGAGGTAGCATCCTTAAATTTCATGTTCCAACTCTACCTGCCAATAGAAAAATTACCATTACCATCTCAAGGAAATGATTGCCCATATTCCACCTTTCATCCTTGAAAACTATGTGGCATGAACCACCATCATCAACAAAATATTGCCTTGAAAGTTCTACAACAGCTCTGGTAGCTAGGCTTGCATGTTCTGCAAACTGAGCCGCTGCTTGAGCAGCAGAGGTAGCATCCTTAAATTTCATGTTCCAATTCTACCTGCCAACAGCAAATTTACCATTACCATCTCCAGGAAATGATTGCCCATGTTCCAACCTTTCATCCTTGAAACCTAAGTGGCATGAACTACCATCATCAACACAATATTGCCTTTAAAGTTCTACAACAGCTCTGGCAGCTAGGCTTGCATGTTCTACAAACTCTGCCGTTGCTTGAGCAGCGGAAGTAGCGTCCTTAAATTTCATGTTCCAATTCTACTTGCCAACAGAAAAATTACCATTACCATCTCAAGGAAATGATTGCCCATGTTCCAACCTTTCATCCTTGAAACCTAAGTGGCATGAACCACCATCTTCAACACAATATTGCCTTGAAAGTTCTCCAACAACTCTGGCAGCTGGGCTTGCATGTTCTGCAACCTCAGCCGCTGCTTGAGCAACAGAGGTAGCATCCTTAAATTTCATGTTCCAATTCTGCCTGCCAATAGAAAAATTAGCATTACCATTTCTAGGAAATGATTGCCCATGTTCCAACCTTTCATCCTTGAAACCTAAGTGGCATGAACCACCATCACCAACACAATATTGCCTTGAAAGTTCTACAACAACTCTGGCAGCTAGGCTTGTATGTTATGCAAACTCAGCCGCTGCTTGAGCAGCAGAGTTAGCATCCTTAAATTTCATGTTCCAATTCTGCCTGCCAACAGAAAAATTACCATTACCATCTCTAGGAAATGATTGCCCATGTTCCAACCTTTCATCCTTGAAACCTAAGTGGTATGAACCACCATCATCAACAAAATATTGCCTTAAAAGTTCTACAACAGCTCTGGCAGCTAGGCTTGCATGTTCTGCAAACTCAGCCGCTGCTTGAGCAGCAGAGTTAGCATCCTTAAATTTCATGTTCCAATTCTGCCTGCCAACAGAAAAATTACCATTACCATCTATAGGAAATGATTGCCCAAGTTCCAACCTTTCATCCTTGAAACCTAAGTAGCATGAACCACCATCATCAACAAAATATTGCCTTGAAAGTTCTACAACAGCTCTGGCAGCTAGGCTTGCATGTTCTGCAAACTGAGCCGCTGCTTGAGCAGCAGAGGTAGCATCCTTAAATTTCATGTTCCAGTTCTGCCTGCCAACTGAAAAATTACCATTACCATCTCAAGGAAATGATTGCCCATGTTCCAACCTTTCATCCTTGAAACCTAAGTGGCATGAACCACCATCATCAACACAATATTGCCTTGAAAGTTCTCCAACAACTCTGGAAGCTAGGCTTGCATGTTCTGCAAACTCAGCCGCTGCTTGAGCAGCAGAGATAGCATCCTTAAATTTCATGTTCCAATTCCGCCTGCTAATAGGAAAATTACCATTACCATCTCAAGGAAATGATTGCCCATGTTCCAACATTTCATCCTTGAAACCTAAGAGGCATCAACCTCCATCATCAACAAAATATTGCCTTTAATGTTCTACAACAACTCTAGTAGCTAGGCTTGCATGTTTTGCAATCTAAGCCACTGCTTGAGTAGCAGAGGTAGCATCCTTAAATTTGATGTTCCAATTCTGCCTGCCAACAGAAATATTACCATCACCATCTCAAGGAAATGATTGCCCATGTTCCAACCTTTCATCTTTGAAAACTAAGTGGCATGAACCACCATCATCAACAAAATATTGCCTTGAAAGTTCTACAACAGCTCTGGCAGCTAGGCTTGCATGTTCTGCAAACTCAGCCGCTGCTTGAGCAGCAGAGGTAGCATCCTTAAATTTCATGTTCCAATTCTGCCTGCCAACAGAAAAATTACCATTACCATCTCTAGGAAATGATTGCCCATGTTCCAACCTTTCATCCTTGAAACCTAAGTGGCATGAACCACTATCATCAACACAATATTGCCTTGAAAGTTCTCCAACAGCTCTGGCAGCTAGGCTTGCATGTTCTGCAACCTAAGCCGCTGCTTGAGCAACAGAGGTAGCATCCTTAAATTTCATGTTCCAATTCTGCCTGCCAACAGAAAAATTACCATTCCCATCTCTAGGAAATGATTGCCCATGTTCCAACCTGTTATCCTTGAAACCTAAGTGGCATGAACCACCATCATCAACACAATATTGCCTTTAAAGTCTACAAAAGCTCTGGCAGCTAAGCTTGGATGTTCTGCAAACTCAGCCGCTGCTTTAGCAGCAGAAATAGCATCCTTAAATTTCATGTTCCAATTCTGCCTGCCAATAGAAAATTTACCATCTCCAGGAAATGATTGCCCATGGTCCAACCTTTTATCCTTGAAACCTAAGTGGCATGAACCACCATCATCAACACAATATTGCCTTGAAAGTTCTACAACAACTCTTGCAGCTAGGCTTGCATATTCTGCAAACTCATCTGCTGCTTGAGTAGAAGAGGTAGCATCCTTAAATTTCATGTTCCAATTCTACCTGCCAACAAAAAAAATTACCATTACCATCTGTAGGAAATGATTGCCCATGTTCCAACCTTTTATCCTTGAAAACTAAGTGGCATGAACCAACATCATCAACACAATATTGCCTTGAAAGTTCTCCAACAGCTCTGGCAGCTAGGCTTGCATGTTCTGCAACCTCAGCCGCTGCTTGAGCAACAGAGGTAGCATCCTTAAATTTCATGTTCCAATTCTGCCTTCCAACAGAAAAAATACCATTACCATCTCTAGGAAATGATTGCCAATGTTCCAACCTTTCATCCTTGAAACCTAAGTGGCATGAACCACCATCATCAACTCAATATTGCTTTGAAAGTTCCACAACAACTCTGGCAGCTAGGCTTGCATGTTATGCAAACTCAGCCGCTGCTTGAGCAGCAGAGGTAGTATTCTTAAATTGCATGTTCCAATTCTACCTGCCAACAGAAAAATTACCATTACCATCATAAGGAAATGATTGCCCAATGTCCAACCTTTCATCCTTGAAAACTAAGTGGCATGAACCACCATCATCAACATAATATTGCCTTGAAAGTTCTACAACAACTCTGGCAGTTAGGCTTGCATGTTCTGCAAACTCAGCCGCTGCTTGAGCAGCAGAGGTAGCATCCTTAAATTTCATGTTCAAATTCTGCCTGCCAACAGAAATATTACCATCACCATCTCCAGGAAATGATTGCCCATGTTCCAACCTTTCATCCTTGTAGCCTAAGTGGCATGAACCACCATCATCAACACAATATTGCCTTTAAAGTTCTACAAAAGCACTGGCAGCTAAGCTTGGATGTTCTGCAAACTCAGCCGCTGCTTGAGCAGCAGAGATAGCATCCTTAAATTTCATGATCCAATTCTCCCTGCCAATAAAAAATTTACCATCTCCAGGAAATGATTGCCCATGGTCCAACCTTTTATCCTTGAAACCTAAGTGGCATGAACCACTATCATCAACACAATATTGCCTTGAAAGTTCTACAACAGCTCTTGTAGCTAGGCTTGCATATTCTGCAAACTCATCTACTGCTTGAGTAGAAGAGGTAGCATCCTTAAATTTTATGTTCCGATTCTACCTGCCGACAAAAAAATTACCATTACCATCTGTAGGAAATGATTGCCCATGTTCCAACCTTTTATCCTTGAAAACTAAGTGGCATGAACCACCATCATCAACACAATATTTCCTTGAAAGTTCTCCAACAGCTCAGGCAGCTAGGCTTGCATGTTCTGCAACCTCAGGCGCTACTTGAGCAACAGAGGTAGCATCCTTAAATTTCATGTTCCAATTCTGCCTGCCAACAGAAAAATTACCATTACCATCTCTAGGAAATGATTGCCCATGTTCCAACCTTTCATCCTTGAAACCTAAGTGGCATGAACCACCAGCATCAACTCAATATTGCCTTGAAAGTTCTACAAAAACTCTGGCAGCTAGGCTTGCATGTTGTGCAAACTCAGCCGCTGCTTGAGCAGTAGAGGTAGCATCCTTAAATTGCATGTTCCAATTCTGCCTGCCAACAGAAAAATTACCATTACCATCACAAGGAAATGATTGCCTATGTTCCAACCTTTCATCCTTGAAAACTAAGTGGCATGAACCACCATCATCAACATAATATTGCCTTGAAAGTTCTACAACAGCTCTGGCATCTAGGCTTGCATGTTCTGCAACCTCAGCCGCTGCTTGAGCAACAAAGGTAGCATCCTTAAATTTCATGTTCCAATTCTGCCTTCCAACAGAAAAAATACCATTACCATCTCTAGGAAATGATTGCCCATGTTCCAACCTTTCATCCTTGAAACCTAAGTGGCATGAACCACCATCATCAACTCAATATTGCCTTGAAAGTTCTACAACAACTCTGGCAGCTAGGCTTGCATGTTATGCAAACTCAGCCGCTGCTTGAGCAGCAGAGGTAGCATTCTTAAATTGCATGTTCCAATTCTGACTGCCAACAGAAAAATTACCATTACCATCACAAGGAAATGATTGCCCATGTTCCAACCTTTCATCCTTGAAAACTAAGTGGCATGAACCACCATCATCAACATAATATTGCCTTAAAAGTTCTATAACAACTCTGGCAGTTAGGCTTGCATGTTCTGCAAACTCAGCCGCTGCTTGAGCAACAGAGGTAGCATCCTTAAATTTCATGTTCAAATTCTACCTGCCAACAGAAATATTTCCATCACCATCTCCAGGAAATGATTGCCCATGTTCCAACCTTTCATCCTTGCAGCCTAAGTGGCATGAACCACCATCATCAACACAATATTGCCTTTAAAGTTCTACAAAAGCACTAGCAGCTAAGCTTGGATGTTCTGCAAACTCAGCCGCTGCTTGAGCAGCAGAGATAGCATCCTTAAATTTCATGTTCCAATTCTCCCTGCCAATAAAAAATTTACCATCTCCAGGAAATGATTGCCCATGGTCCAACCTTTTATCCTTGAAACCTAAGTGGCATGAACCACTATCATCAACACAATATTGCCTTGAAAGTTCTACAACAGCTCTTGCAGCTAGGCTTACATGTTCTGCAACCTCAGCCGCTGCTTGAGCAATAAAGGTTGCATCCTTAAATTTCATGTTCCAATTCTGTCTTCCAACAGAAAAAATACCATTACCATCTCTAGGAAATGATTGCCCATGTTCCAACCTTTCATCCTTGAAACCTAAGTGGCATGAACCACCATCATCAACCCAATATTGCTTTGAAAGTTCTACAACAACTCTGGCAGCTAGGCTTGCATGTTATGCAAACTCAGCCGCTGCTTGAGCAGCAGAGGTAGCATTCTTAAATTGCATGTTCCAATTCTGCCTGCCAACAGAAAAATTACCATTACCATCACAAGGAAATGATTGCCCATGTTCCAACCTTTCATCCTTGAAAACTAAGTGGCATGAACCACCATCATCAACATAATATTGCCTTGAAAGTTCTACAACAACTCTGGCAGTTAGGCTTGCATGTTCTGCAAACTCAGCCGCTGCTTGAGCAGCAGAGGTAGCATCCTTAAATTTCATGTTCAAATTCTGCTTGCCAACAGAAATATTACCATCACCATCTCCAGGAAATGATTGCCCATGTTCCAACCTTTCATCCTTGTAGCCTAAGTGGCATGAACCACCATCATCAACACAATATTGCCTTTAAAGTTCTACAGAAGCACTGGCAGCTAAGCTTGGATGTTCTGCAAACTCAGCCGCTGCTTGAGCAGCAGAGATAACATCCTTAAATTCCATGTTCCAATTCTCCCTGCCAATAAAAAATTTACCATCTCCAGGAAATGATTGCCCATGGTCCAACCTTTTATCCTTGAAACCTATGTGGCATGAACCACTATCATCAACACAATATTGCCTTGAAAGTTCTACAACAGCTCTTGCAGCTAGGCTTCCATATTATGCAAACTCATCTGCTGCTTGAGTAAAAGAGGTAGCATCCTTAAATTTCATGTTCCAATTCTACCTGCCAACAAAAAAATTACCATTACCATCTGTAGGAAATGATTGCCCATGTTCCAACCTTTTATCCTTGAAAACTATGTGGCATGAACCACCATCATCAACACAATATTTCCTTGAAAGTTCTCCAACAGCTCTGGCAGCTAGGCTTGCATGTTCTGCAACCTTAGCCACTGCTTGAGCAACAGAGGTAGCATCCTTAAATTTCATGTTCCAATTCTGCCTGCCAACAGAAATATTACCATTACCATCTCTAGGAAATGATTGCCCATGTTCCAACCTTTCATCCTTGAAACCTAAGTGGCATGAACCACCAGCATCAACTCAATATTGCCTTGAAAGTTCTACAACAACTCTGGCAGCTAGGCTTGCATGTTGTGCAAACTCAGCCGCTGCTTGAGCAGCAGAGGTAGCATCCTTAAATTGCATGTTCCAATTCTGCCTGCCAACTGAAAAATTACCATTACCATCACAAGGAAATGATTGCCCATGTTCCAACCTTTCATCCTTGAAAACTAAGTGGCATGAACCACCATCATCAACATAATATTGCCTTGAAAGTTCTACAATAGCTCTGGCAGCTAGGCCTGCATGTTCTGCAAACTTAGCCGCTACTTGAACAGTAGAGGTAGCATCCTTAAATTTCATGTTCCAATTCTGCCTGCCAACAGAAATATTACCATCACCATCTCCAGGAAATGATTGCCCATGTTCCAACCTTTCATCCTTGCAGCCTAAGTGGCATAAACCACCATCATCAACACAATATTGCCTTTAAAGTTATACAAAAGCTCTGGCAGCTAAGCTTGGATCTTCTGCAAACTCAGCCGCTTCTTGAGCAGCAGAGGTAGCATCCTTAAATTTCATGGTCCAATTCTGGCTGCCAAGAGAAATATTACCATCACCATCTCCAGGAAATGATTGCCCATTTTCCAACCTTTCATCCTTGAAACCTAAGTGGCATGAACCACCACCATCAACTCAATATTGCCGTGAAAGTTCTACAACAACTCTGGCAGCTAGGCTTGCATGTTATGCAAACTCAGTTGCTGCTTGAGTAGCAGAGGTAGCATCCTTAAATTGCATGTTCCAATTCTGCCTACCAACAGAAAAATTACCATTACCATCTCAAGGAAATGATTGCCCATGTTCCAGCCTTTCATCCTTGAAAACTAAGTGGCATGAACCACCATCATCAACATAATATTGCCTTGAAAGTTCTACAACAGCTCTGGCAGTTAGGCTTGCATGTTCTGCAAACTCAGCCGCTGCTTGAGCAGCAGAGGTAGCATCCTTAAATTTCATGTTCCAATTCTGCCTGCCAATAGAAATATTACCATCACCATATCCAGGAAATGATTGCCCATGTTCCAACCTTTCATCCTTGAAAACTAAGTGGCATGAGCCACCATCATCAACAAAATATTGCCTTGAAAGTTCTACAACAGCTCTGGCAGCTAGGCTTGCATGTTCTGCAAACTCAGCCACTGCTTGAGCAGCAGAGGTAGCATCCTTAAATTTTATGTTCCAATTTTTCCTGCCAACAGAAAACTTACCATTACCATCTCCAGGAAATGATTGCCCATGTTCCAACCTTTTATCCTTGAAACCTAAGTGGCATGAACCACCATCATCAACACAATATTGCCTTTAAAGTTCTACAACAGCTCTGGCAGCTAGGCTTGCATGTTCTGCAAACTCAGCCGCTGCTTGAGCAACAGAGGTGGCATCCTTAAATTTCATGTTTCAATTCTGCCTGCCAATAGCAAATTTACCACTACCATCTCCAGGAAATGATTGCCCATGTTCCAACCTTTCATCCTTGAAACCTAAGTAGCATGAACCACCATCATCAACAAAAAATATTGCCTTGAAAGTTCTACAACAGCTCTGGCAGCTAGGCTTGAATGTTCTGCAAACTCAGCCGCTGCTTGAGCAGCAGAGGTAGCATCCTTAAATTTCATGTTCCAATTCTGCCTGCCAACAGAAATATTACCATCACCATCTCGAGGAAATGATTGCCTATGTTCCAACCTTTCATCCTTGCAGCCTAAGTGGCATGAACCACCATCATTAACACAATATTGCCTTGAAAGTTCTACAACAACTCTGGCAGCTATCCCTGCATGTTCTGCAAACTCAGCCGCTTCTTGAGCAGCAGAGGTAGCATCCTTAAATTTCATGTTCCAATTCTGCCTGCCAAGAGAAATATTATCATCACCATCTCCTGGAAATGATTACCCATGTTCCAACCTTTCATCCTTGCAGCCTAAGTGGCATGAACCACCATCATCATGTTCCACTTCTGCTTGCCAACAAAAAAATTAACATCTCCAGGAAATGATTGCCCATGTTCCAACCTTTAATCCTTTCAAATTAAGTGGCATGAACCACCATCATTAACGCAATATTGCATTGAAAGTTCTACAACAACTCTGGCAGCTATCCCTGCATGTTCTGCAAACTCAGCCGCTTCTTGAGCAGCAGAGGTAGCATCCTTAAATTTCATGTTCCAATTCTGCCTGCCAACAGAAAAATTACCATTACCATCTCCAGGAAATGATTGCCCATGTTCCAACCTTTCATCCTTGAAACCTAAGTGGCATGAACCACCATCATCGACACAATATTGCCTTTAAAGTTCTACAACAGCTCTGGCAGCTAGGCTTGCATGTTCTGCAAACTCAGTCGCTGCTTGAGCAGCAGAGGTGGCATCCTTAAATTTCATGTTCCAATTCTGCTTGCCAATAGCAAATTTACCATTACCATCTCCAGGAAATGATTGCCCATGTTCCAACCTTTCATCCTTAAAACCTAAGTGGCATGAACCACCATCATCAACAAAATATTGCCTTGAAAGTTCTACAATAGCTCTGGCAGCTAGGCTTGCATGTTCTGCAAACTCAGCCGCTGCTTGAGCAGCAGAGGTAGCATCCTTAAATTTCATGTTCCAATTCTGCCTGCCAACAGAAATATTACCATCACCATCTCCAGGAAATGATTGCCCATGTTCCAACCTTTCATCCTTGCAGCCTAAGTGGCATGAACCACCATCATTAACACAATATTGCCTTGAAAGTTCTACAACAACTCTGGCAGCTATCCCTGCATGTTCTGCAAACTCAGCCGCTTCTTGAGCAGCAGAGATAGCATCCTTAAATTTCATGTTCCAATTCTGCCTGCCAAGAGAAATATTACCATCACCATCTCCAGGAAATGATTTCCCATGTTCCAACCTTTCATCCTTGAAAACTAAGTGGCATGAACCACCATCATCAACATAATATTTCCTTGAAAGTTCTATAATAGCTCTGGCAGTTAGGCTTGCATGTTCTTTAAACTGAGCCGCTGCTTGAGCAGCAGAGGTAGCATCCTTAAATTTCATGTTCCAATTCTGCCTGCCAATAGATATATTACCATCACCATCTCCAGGAAATGATTTCACATGTTCCAACCTTTCATCCTTGAAACCTAAGTGGCATGAACCACCATCATTAACACAATATTGCCTTGAATTTTCTACAACAGCTCTGGCAGCTAGCCTTGCATGTTCTGCAAATTCAGCCGCTGCTTGAGCAGTAGAGGTAGCATCCTTATATTTCATGTTCCACTTCTGCTTGCCAACAAAACAATTACCATCTCCAGGAAATGATTTCCCATGTTCCAACCTTTCATTCTTTAAAATTAAGTGGCATGAACCACCATCATCAACAAAATATTGCCTTGAAAGTTCTATAATAGCTCTGGCAGCTAGGCTTGCATGTTCTGCAAACTCAGCCGCTGCTTGAGCAGCAGAGGTAGCATCCTTAAATTTCATGTTCCAATTCTGCCTGCCAACAGAAATATTACCATCACCATCTCCAGGAAATGATTGCCCATGTTCCAACCTTTCATCCTTGCAGCCTAAGTGGCATGAACCACCATCATTAACACAATATTGCCTTGAAAGTTCTACAACAACTCTGGTAGCTATCCCTGCATGTTCTGCAAACTCAGCCGCTTCTTGAGCAGCAGAGATAGCATCCTTAAATTTCATGTTCCAATTCTGCCTGCCAAGAGAAATATTACAATCACCATCTCCAGGAAATGATTGCCCATGTTCCAACTTTTCATCCTTGAAAACTAAGTGGCATGAACCACCATCATCAACATAATATTTCCGTGAACGTTCTACAACAGCTCTGGCAGTTAGGCTTGCATGTTCTGCAAACTCAGCTGCTGCTTGAGCAGCAGAGGTAGCATCCTTAAATTTCATGTTCCAATTCTGCCTGCCAATAGATATATTACCATCACCATCTCCAGGAAATGATTGCCCATGTTCCAACCTTTCATCCTTGAAACCTAAGTGGCATGAACCACCATCATTAACACAATATTGCCTTGAATGTTCTACAATAGCTCTGGCAGCTAGCCTTGCATGTTCTGCAAACTCAGCCGCTGCTTGAGCAGCAGAGGTAGCATCCATATATTTCATGTTCCACTTCTGCTTGCCAACAAAACAATTACCATCTCCAGGAAATGATTGCCCATGTTCCAACCTTTCATCCTTTAAAATTAAGTGGCATGAACCACCATCATCAACAAAATATTGACTTGAAAGTTCTACAATAGCTCTGGCAGCTAGGCTTGCATGTTCTGCAAACTCAGCCGCTGCTTGAGCAGCAGAGGTAGCATCCTTAAATTTTATGTTCCAATTCTGCCTGCCAACAGAAAAATTACCATTACCATCTCCAGGAAATGATTGCCCATGTTCCTACCTTTAATCCTTGAAACCTAAGTGGCATGAACCACCATCATCAACAAAATATTGCCTTGAAAGTTCTACAATAGCTCTGGCAGCTAGGCTTGCATGTTCTGCAAACTCAGCCGCTGCTTGAGCAGCAGAGGTAGCATCCTTAAATTTCATGTTCCAATTCTGCCTGCCAACAGAAATATTACCATCACCATCTCCAGGAAATGATTGCCCATGTTCCAACCTTTCATCCTTGCAGCCTAAGTGGCATGAACCACCATCATTAACACAATATTGCCTTGAAAGTTCTACAACAACTCTGGCAGCTATCCCTGCATATTCTGCAAACTCAGCTGCCTCTTGAGCAGCAGAGGTAGCATCCTTAATTTTCATGTTCCAATTCTGCCTGCCAAGAGAAATATTACAATCACCATCTCCAGGAAATGATTGCCCATGTTCCAACTTTTCATCCTTGAAAACTAAGTGGCATGAACCACCATCATCAACATAATATTTCCGTGAACGTTCTACAACAGCTCTGGCAGTTAGGCTTGCATGTTCTGCAAACTCAGCTGCTGCTTGAGCAGCAGAGGTAGCATCCTTAAATTTCATGTTCCAATTCTGCCTGCCAATAGATATATTACCATCACCATCTCCAGGAAATGATTGCCCATGTTCCAACCTTTCATCCTTGAAACCTAAGTGGCATGAACCACCATCATTAACACAATATTGCCTTGAATGTTCTACAATAGCTCTGGCAGCTAGCCTTGCATATTCTGAAAACTCAGCCGCTGCTTGAGCAGCAGAGGTAGCATCCATATATTTCATGTTCCACTTCTGCTTGCCAACAAAACAAATACCATCTCCAGGAAATGATTGCCCATGTTCCAACCTTTCATCCTTTAAAATTAAGTGGCATGAACCACCATCATCAACAAAATATTGACTTGAAAGTTCTACAATAGCTCTGGCAGCTAGGCTTGCATGTTCTGCAAACTCAGCCGCTGCTTGAGCAGCAGAGGTAGCATCCTTAAATTTCATGTTCCAATTCTGCCTGCCAACAGAAAAATTACCATTACCATCTCCAGGAAATGATTGCCCATGTTCCTACCTTTAATCCTTGAAACCTAAGTGGCATGAACCACCATCATCAACAAAATATTGCCTTGAAAGTTCTACAATAGCTCTGGCAGCTAGGCTTGCATGTTCTGCAAACTCAGCCGCTGCTTGAGCAGCAGAGGTAGCATCCTTAAATTTCATGTTCCAATTCTGCCTGCCAACAGAAATATTACCATCACCATCTCCAGGAAATGATTGCCCATGTTCCAACCTTTCATCCTTGCAGCCTAAGTTGCATGAACCACCATCATCAACACAATATTGCCTTTAAAGTTCTACAGAAGCACTGGCAGCTAAGCTTGGATGTTCTGCAAACTCAGCCGCTGCTTGAGCAGCAGAGATAGCATACTTAAATTCCATGTTCCAATTCTCCCTGCCAATAAAAAATTTACCATCTCCAGGAAATGATTGCCCATGGTCCAACCTTTTATCCTTGAAACCTAAGTGGCATGAACCACTATCATCAACACAATATTGCCTTGAAAGTTCTACAACAGCTCTTGCAGCTAGGCTTCCATATTATGCAAACTCATATGCTGCTTGAGTAAAGAGGTAGCATCCTTAAATTTCATGTTCCAATTCTACCTGCCAACAAAAAAATTACCATTACCATCTGTAGGAAATGATTGCCCATGTTCCAACCTTTTATCCTTGAAAACTATGTGGCATGAACCACCATCATCAACACAATATTTTCTTGAAAGTTCTCCAACAGCTCTGGCAGCTAGGCTTGCATGTTCTGCAACCTTAGCCACTGCTTGAGCAACAGAGGTAGCATCCTTAAATTTCATGTTCCAATTCTGCCTGGCAACAGAAAAATTACCATTACCATCTCTAGGAAATGATTGCCCATGTTCCAACCTTTCATCCTTGAAACCTAAGTGGCATGAACCACCAGCATCAACTCAATATTGCCTTGAAAGTTCTACAACAACTCTGGCAGCTAGGCTTGCATGTTGTGCAAACTCAGCCGCTGCTTGAGCAGCAGAGGTAGCATCCTTAAATTGCATGTTCCAATTCTGCCTGCCAACAGAAATATTACCATTACCATCACAAGGAAATGATTGCCCATGTTCCAACCTTTCATCCTTGAAAACTAAGTGGCATGAACCACCATCATCAACATAATATTGCCTTGAAAGTTCTACAATAGCTCTGGCAGCTAGGCTTGCATGTTCTGCAAACTCAGCCGCTACTTGAACAGTAGAGGTAGCATCCTTAAATTTCATGTTCCAATTCTGCCTGCCAACAGAAATATAACCATCACCATCTCCAGGAAATGATTGCCCATGTTCCAACCTTTCATCCTTGCAGCCTAAGTAGCATGAACCACCATCATCAACACAATATTGCCTTTAAAGTTATACAAAAGCTCTGGCAGCTAAGCTTGGATGTTCTGCAAACTCAGCCGCTTCTTGAGCAGCAGAGGTAGCATCCTTAAATTTCATGGTCCAATTCTGGCTGCCAAGAGAAATATTACCATCACCATCTCCAGGAAATAATTGCCCATGTTCCAACCTTTCATCCTTGAAACCTAAGTGGCATGAACCACCACCATCAACTCAATATTACCGTGAAAGTTCTACAACAACTCTGGCAGCTAGGCTTACATGTTATGCAAACTCAGTCGCTGCTTGAGTAGCAGAGGTAGCATCCTTAAATTGCATGTTCCAATTCTACCTACCAATAGAAAAATTACCATTACCATCTCAAGGAAATGATTGCCCATGTTCCAACCTTTCATCCTTGAAAACTAAGTGGCATGAACCAACATCATCAACATAATATTGCCTTGAAAGTTTTACAACAGCTCTGGCAGTTAGGCTTGCATGTTCTGCAAACTCAGCCGCTGCTTGAGCAGCAGAGGTAGCATCCTTAAATTTCATGTTCCAATTCTGCCTGCCAATAGAAATATTACCATCACCATATCAAGGAAATGATTGCCCATGTTCCAACCTTTCATCCTTGAAAACTAAGTGGCATGAGCCATCATCATCAATAAAATATTGCCTTGAAATTTCTACAACAGCTCTGGCAGCTAGGCTTGCATGTTCTGCAAACTCAGCCGCTGCTTGAGCAGCAGAGGTAGCATCCTTAAATTTTATGTTCCAATTTTTCCTGCCAACAGAAAACTTACCATTACCATCTCCAGGAAATGATTGCCCATGTTCCAACCTTTTATCCTTGAAACCTAAGTGGCATGAACCACCATCATCAACACAATATTGCCTTTAAAGTTCTACAACAGCTCTGGCAGCTAGGGTTGCATGTTCTGCAAACTCAGCCGCTGCTTGAGCAACAGAGGTGGCATCCTTAAATTTCATGTTTCAATTCTGCCTGCCAATAGCAAATTTACCATTACCATCTCCAGGAAATGATTGCCCATGTTCCAACCTTTCATCCTTGAAACCTAAGTAGCATGAACCACCATCATCAACAAAAAATATTGCCTTGAAAGTTCTACAACAGCTCTGGCAGCTAGGCTTGCATGTTCTGCAAACTCAGCCGCTGCTTGAGCAGCAGAGGTAGCATCCTTAAATTTCATGTTCCAATTCTGCCTGCCAACAGAAATATTACCATCACCATCTCGAGGAAATGATTGCCTATGTTCCAACCTTTCATCCTTGCAGCCTAAGTGGCATGAACCACCATCATTAACACAATATTACCTTGAAAGTTCTACAACAACTCTGGCAGCTATCCCTGCATGTTCTGCAAACTCAGCCGCTTCTTGAGCAGTAGAGGTAGCATCCTTAAATTTCATGTTCCAATTCTGCCTGCCAAGAGAAATATTATCATCACCATCTCCTGGAAATGATTACCCATGTTCCAACCTTTCATCCTTGCAGCCTAAGTGGCATGAACCACCATCATCATGTTCCACTTCTGCTTGCCAACAAAAAAATTAACATCTCCAGGAAATGATTGCCCATGTTCCAACCTTTCATCCTTTCAAATTAAGTGGCATGAACCACCATCATCAACAAAATATTGCCTTGAAAGTTCTACAACAGCTCTGGCAGCTAGGCTTGCATGTTCTGCAAACTCAGCCGCTGCTTGAGCAGCAGAGGTAGCATCCTTAAATTTCATGTTCCAATTCTGCCTGCCAACAGAAATATTACCATCACCATCTCGAGGAAATGATTGCCTATGTTCCAACCTTTCATCCTTGCAGCCTAAGTGGCATGAACCACCATCATTAACACAATATTACCTTGAAAGTTCTACAACAACTCTGGCAGCTATCCCTGCATGTTCTGCAAACTCAGCCGCTTCTTGAGCAGCAGAGGTAGCATCCTTAAATTTCATGTTCCAATTCTGCCTGCCAAGAGAAATATTATCATCACCATCTCCTGGAAATGATTACCCATGTTCCAACCTTTCATCCTTGCAGCCTAAGTGGCATGAACCACCATCATCATGTTCCACTTCTGCTTGCCAACAAAAAAATTAACATCTCCAGGAAATGATTGCCCATGTTCCAACCTTTCATCCTTTCAAATTAAGTGGCATGAACCACCATCATCAACAAAATATTGCCTTGAAAGTTCTACAACAGCTCTGGCAGCTAGGCTTGCATGTTCTGCAAACTCAGCCACTGCTTGAGCAGCAGAGGTAGCATCCTTAAATTTCATGTTCCAATTCTGCCTGCCAACAGAAAAATTACCATTACCATCTCCAGGAAATGATTGCCCATGTTCTAACCTTTCATCCTTGAAACCTAAGTGGCATGAACCACCATCATCGACACAATATTGCCTTTAAAGTTCTACAACAGCTCTGGCAGCTAGGCTTGCATGTTCTGCAAACTCAGTCGCTGCTTGAGCAGCAGAGGTGGCATCCTTAAATTTCATGTTCCAATTCTGCTTGCCAATAGCAAATTTACCATTACCATCTCCAGGAAATGATTGCCCATGTTCCAACCTTTCATCCTTAAAACCTAAGTGGCATGAACCACCATCATCAACAAAATATTGCCTTGAAAGTTCTACAATAGCTCTGGCAGCTAGGCTTGCATGTTCTGCAAACTCAGCCGCTGCTTGAGCAGCAGAGGTAGCATCCTTAAATTTCATGTTCCAATTCTGCCTGCCAACAGAAATATTACCATCACCATCTCCAGGAAATGATTGCCCATGTTCCAACCTTTCATCCTTGCAGCCTAAGTGGCATGAACCACCATCATTAACACAATATTGCCTTGAAAGTTCTACAACAACTCTGGCAGCTATCCCTGCATGTTCTGCAAACTCAGCCGCTTCTTGAGCAGCAGAGATAGCATCCTTAAATTTCATGTTCCAATTCTGCCTGCCAAGAGAAATATTACCATCACCATCTCCAGGAAATGATTTCCCATGTTCCAACCTTTCATCCTTGAAAACTAAGTGGCATGAACCACCATCATCAACATAATATTTCCTTGAAAGTTCTATAACAGCTCTGGCAGTTAGGCTTGCATGTTCTACAAACTGAGCCGCTGCTTGAGCAGCAGAGGTAGCATCCTTAAATTTCATGTTCCAATTCTGCCTGCCAATAGATATATTACCATCACCATCTCCAGGAAATGATTGCACATGTTCCAACCTTTCATCCTTGAAACCTAAGTGGCATGAACCACCATTATTAACACAATATTGCCTTGAATGTTCTACAACAGCTCTGGCAGCTAGCCTTGCATGTTCTGCAAATTCAGCCGCTGCTTGAGCAGTAGAGGTAGCATCCTTATATTTCATGTTCCACTTCTGCTTGCCAACAAAACAATTACCATCTCCAGGAAATGATTTCCCATGTTCCAACCTTTCATTCTTTAAAATTAAGTGGCATGAACCACCATCATCAACAAAATATTGCCTTGAAAGTTCTATAACAGCTCTGGCAGCTAGGCTTGCATGTTCTGCAAACTCAGCCACTGCTTGAGCAGCAGAGGTAGCATCCTTAAATTTCATGTTCCAATTCTGCCTGCCAACAGAAATATTACCATCACCATCTCCAGGAAATGATTGCCCATGTTCCAACCTTTCATCCTTGCAGCCTAAGTGGCATGAACCACCATCATTAACACAATATTGCCTTGAAAGTTCTACAACAACTCTGGTAGCTATCCCTGCATGTTCTGCAAACTCAGCCGCTTCTTGAGCAGCAGAGATAGCATCCTTAAATTTCATGTTCCAATTCTGCCTGCCAAGAGAAATATTACCATCACCATCTCCAGGAAATGATTGCCCATGTTCCAACCTTTCATCCTTGAAAACTAAGTGGCATGAACCACCATCATCAACAAAATATTGACTTGAAAGTTCTACAATAGCTCTGGCAGCTAGGCTTGCATGTTCTGCAAACTCAGCCGCTGCTTGAGCAGCAGAGGTAGCATCCTTAAATTTCATGTTCCAATTCTGCCTGCCAACAGATATATTACCATCACCATCTCCATGAAATGATTGCCCATGTTCCAACCTTTCATCCTTGAAACCTAAGTGGCATGAACCAACATCTTTAACACAATATTGCCTTGAATGTTCTACAACAGCTCTGGCAGCAAGCCTTGCATGTTCTGCAAACTCAGCCGCTGCTTGAGCAGCAGAGGTAGCATCCTTTTATTTCATGTTCCACTTCTGCTTGCCAACAAAAAAATTACCATCTCCAGGAAATGATTGCCCATGTTCCAACCTTTCATCCTTGAAACCTAAGTGGCATGAACCACCATCATCGACACAATATTGCCTTTAAAGTTCTACAACAGCTCTGGCAGCTAGGCTAGCATCTTCTGCAAACTCCGCCGCTGCTTGAGCAGCAGAGGTGGAATCCTTAAATTTCATGTTCCAATTCTGCTTGCCAATAGAAAATTTACCATTACCATCTCCAAGAAATGATTGCCCATGTTCCAACCTTTCATCCTTGAAACCTAAGTGGCATGAACCACCATCATCAACAAAATATTGCCTTAAAAGTTCTACAATAGCTCTGGCAGCTAGGCTTGCATGTTCTGCAAACTCAGCCGCTGCTTGAGCAGCAGAGGTAGCATCCTTAAATTTCATGTTCCAATTCTGCCTGCCAACAGAAATATTACCATCACCATCTCCAGGAAATGATTGCCCATGTTCCAACCTTTCATCCTTGCAGCCTAAGTGGCATGAACCACCATCATTAACACAATATTGCCTTGAAAGTTCTACAACAACTCTGGCAGCTATCCCTGCATGTTCTGCAAACTCAGCTGCCTCTTGAGCAGCAGAGGTAGCATCCTTAATTTTCATGTTCCAATTCTGCCTGCCAAGAGAAATATTACAATCACCATCTCCAGGAAATGATTGCCCATGTTCCAACCTTTCATCGTTGAAAACTAAGTGGCATGAACCACCATCATCAACATAATATTTCCTTGAACGTTCTACAACAGCTCTGGCAGTTAGGCTTGCATGTTCTGCAAACTCAGCCGCTGCTTGAGCAGCAGAGGTAGCATCCTTAAATTTCATGTTCCAATTCTGCCTGCCAATAGATATATTACCATCACCATCTCCAGGAAATGATTGCCCATGTTCCAACCTTTCATCCTTGAAACCTAAGTGGCATGAACCACCATCATTAACACAATATTGCCTTGAATGTTCTACAATAGCTCTGGCAGCTAGCCTTGCATGTTCTGCAAACTCAGCCGCTGCTTGAGCAGCAGAGGTAGCATCCATATATTTCATGTTCCACTTCTGCTTGCCAACAAAACAATTACCATCTCCAGGAAATGATTGCCCATGTTCCAACCTTTCATCCTTTAAAATTAAGTGGCATGAACCACCATCATCAACAAAATATTGACTTGAAAGTTCTACAATAGCTCTGGCAGCTAGGCTTGCATGTTCTGCAAACTCAGCCGCTGCTTGAGCAGCAGAGGTAGCATCCTTAAATTTCATGTTCCAATTCTGCCTGCCAACAGAAAAATTACCATTTCCATCTCCAGGAAATGATTGCCCATGTTCCTACCTTTAATCCTTGAAACCTAAGTGGCATGAACCACCATCATCAACAAAATATTGCCTTGAAAGTTCTACAATAGCTCTGGCAGCTAGGCTTGCATGTTCTGCAAACTCAGCCGCTGCTTGAGCAGCAGAGGTAGCATCCTTAAATTTCATGTTCCAATTCTCCATGCCAACAGAAAAATTACCATCTCTAGGAAATGATTGCCCATGTTCCAACCTTTCATCTTTGAAACCTATGTGGCATGAACCACCATCATCAACACAATATTGCGTTTAAAGTTCTATAACAGCTCTGGCAGCTAGGCTTGCATGTTCTGCAAACTCAGCCACTGCTTGAGCAGCAGAGGTAGCATCCTTAAATTTCATGTTCCAATTCTGCCTGCCAACAGAAATATTACCATCACCATCTCCAGGAAATGATTGCCCATGTTCCAACCTTTCATCCTTGCAGCCTAAGTGGCATGAACCACCATCATTAACACAATATTGCCTTGAAAGTTCTACAACAACTCTGGCAGCTATCCCTGCATGTTCTGCAAACTCAGCCGCTTCTTGAGCAGCAGAGATAGCATCCTTAAATTTCATGTTCCAATTCTGCCTGCCAAGAGAAATATTACCATCACCATCTCCAGGAAATGATTGCCCATGTTCCAACCTTTCATCCTTGAAAACTAAGTGGCATGAACCACCATCATCAACAAAATATTGACTTGAAAGTTCTACAATAGCTCTGGCAGCTAGGCTTGCATGTTCTGCAAACTCAGCCGCTGCTTGAGCAGCAGAGGTAGCATCCTTAAATTTCATGTTCCAATTCTGCCTGCCAACAGATATATTACCATCACCATCTCCATGAAATGATTGCCCATGTTCCAACCTTTCATCCTTGAAACCTAAGTGGCATGAACCAACATCTTTAACACAATATTGCCTTGAATGTTCTACAACAGCTCTGGCAGCAAGCCTTGCATGTTCTGCAAACTCAGCCGCTGCTTGAGCAGCAGAGGTAGCATCCTTTTATTTCATGTTCCACTTCTGCTTGCCAACAAAAAAATTACCATCTCCAGGAAATGATTGCCCATGTTCCAACCTTTCATCCTTGAAACCTAAGTGGCATGAACCACCATCATCGACACAATATTGCCTTTAAAGTTCTACAACAGCTCTGGCAGCTAGGCTAGCATCTTCTGCAAACTCCGCCGCTGCTTGAGCAGCAGAGGTGGCATCCTTAAATTTCATGTTCCAATTCTGCTTGCCAATAGCAAATTTACCATTACCATCTCCAGGAAATGATTGCCCATGTTCCAACCTTTCATCCTTGAAACCTAAGTGGCATGAACCACCATCATCAACAAAATATTGCCTTAAAAGTTCTACAATAGCTCTGGCAGCTAGGCTTGCATGTTCTGCAAACTCAGCCGCTGCCTTGAGCAGCAGAGGTAGCATCCTTAAATTTCATGTTCCAATTCTGCCTGCCAACAGAAATATTACCATCACCATCTCCAGGAAATGATTGCCCATGTTCCAACCTTTCATCCTTGCAGCCTAAGTGGCATGAACCACCATCATTAACACAATATTGCCTTGAAAGTTCTACAACAACTCTGGCAGCTATCCCTGCATGTTCTGCAAACTCAGCCGCCTCTTGAGCAGCAGAGGTAGCATCCTTAATTTTCATGTTCCAATTCTGCCTGCCAAGAGAAATATTACAATCACCATCTCCAGGAAATGATTGCCCATGTTCCAACCTTTCATCGTTGAAAACTAAGTGGCATGAACCACCATCATCAACATAATATTTCCTTGAACGTTCTACAACAGCTCTGGCAGTTAGGCTTGCATGTTCTGCAAACTCAGCCGCTGCTTGAGCAGCAGAGGTAGCATCCTTAAATTTCATGTTCCAATTCTGCCTGCCAATAGATATATTACCATCACCATCTCCAGGAAATGATTGCCCATGTTCCAACCTTTCATCCTTGAAACCTAAGTGGCATGAACCACCATCATTAACACAATATTGCCTTGAATGTTCTACAATAGCTCTGGCAGCTAGCCTTGCATGTTCTGCAAACTCAGCCGCTGCTTGAGCAGCAGAGGTAGCATCCATATATTTCATGTTCCACTTCTGCTTGCCAACAAAACAATTACCATCTCCAGGAAATGATTGCCCATGTTCCAACCTTTCATCCTTTAAAATTAAGTGGCATGAACCACCATCATCAACAAAATATTGACTTGAAAGTTCTACAACAGCTCTGGCAGCTAGGCTTGCATGTTCTGCAAACTCAGCCGCTGCTTGAGCAGCAGAGGTAGCATCCTTAAATTTCATGTTCCAATTCTGCCTGCCAACAGAAAAATTACCATTACCATCTCCAGGAAATGATTGCCCATGTTCCTACCTTTCATCCTTGAAACCTAAGTGGCATGAACCACCATCATCAACAAAATATTGCCTTGAAAGTTCTACAATAGCTCTGGCAGCTAGGCTTGCATGTTCTGCAAACTCAGCCGCTGCTTGAGCAGCAGAGGTAGCATCCTTAAATTTCATGTTCCAATTCTCCATGCCAACAGAAAAATTACCATCTCTAGGAAATGATTGCCCATGTTCCAACCTTTCATCTTTGAAACCTATGTGGCATGAACCACCATCATCAACACAATATTGCGTTTAAAGTTCTACAACAGCTCTGGCAGCTAGGCTTGCATGTTCTGCAAACTCAGCCACTGCTTGAGCAGCAGAGGTAGCATCCTTAAATTTCATGTTCCAATTCTGCCTGCCAACAGAAAAATTACCATTACCATCTCCAGGAAATGATTGCCCATGTTCCAACCTTTCATCCTTGAAACCTAAGTGGCATGAACCACCATCATCAACATAATATTGCCTTGAAAGTTCTACAACAGCTCTGGCAGCTAGGCTTGCATGTTCTGCAAACTCAGCCGCTGCTTGAGCAGCAGAGGTAGCATCCTTAAATTTCATGTTCCAATTCTGCCTGCCAACAGAAATATTACCATCACCATCTCCAGGAAATGATTGCCCATCTTCCAACCTTTCATCCTTGAAACCTATGTGGCATGAACCACCATCATTAACACAATATTGCCTTGAATGTTCTACAACAGCTCTGGCAGCTAGCCTTGCATGTTCTGCAAATTCAGCCGCTGCTTGAGCAGTAGAGGTAGCATCCTTATATTTCATGTTCCACTTCTGCTTGCCAACAAAACAATTACCATCTCCAGGAAATGATTTCCCATGTTCCAACCTTTCATCCTTTAAAATTAAGTGGCATGAACCACCATCATCAACAAAATATTGCCTTGAAAGTTCTACAACAGCTCTGGCAGCTAGGCTTGCATGTTCTGCAAACTCAGCCGCTGCTTGAGCAGCAGAGGTAGCATCCTTAAATTTCATGTTCCAATTCTGCCTGCCAACAGAAATATTACCATCACCATCTCCAGGAAATGATTGCCCATGTTCCAACCTTTCATCCTTGCAGCCTAAGTGGCATGAACCACCATCATTAACACAATATTGCCTTGAAAGTTCTACAACAACTCTGGCAGCTATCCCTTGCATGTTCTGCAAACTCAGCCGCTTCTTGAGCAGCAGAGATAGCATCCTTAAATTTCATGTTCCAATTCTGCCTGCCAACGGAAAAATTACCATTACCATCTCAAGGAAATGATTGCCCTTGTTCCAACCTTTCATCCTTGAAACCTAAGTGGCATGAACCACCATCATCAACATAATATTGCCTTGAAAGTTCTACAACAGCTCTGGCAGTTAGGCTTGCATGTTCTGCAAACTGAGCCACTGCTTGAGCAGCAGAGGTAGCATCCTTAAATTTCATGTTCCAATTCTGCCTGCCAACAGATATATTACCATCACCATCTCCACGAAATGATTGCCCATGTTCCAACCTTTCATCCTTGAAACCTAAGTGGCATGAACCACCATCATTAACACAATATTGCCTTGAATGTTCTACAACAGCTCTGGCAGCTAGCCTTGCATGTTCTGCAAACTCAGCCGCTGCTTGAGTAGCAGAGGTAGCATCCTTTTATTTCATGTTCCACTTCTGCTTGCCAACAAAAAAATTACCATCTCCAGGAAATGATTGCCCATGTTCCAACCTTTCATCCTTGAAACCTAAGTGGCATGAACCACCATCATCGACACAATATTGCCTTTAAAGTTCTACAACAGCTCTGGCAGCTAGGCTTGCATGTTCTGCAAACTCTGCCGCTGCTTGAGCAGCAGAGGTGGCATCCTTAAATTTCATGTTCCAATTTTGCTTGCCAATAGCAAATTTAACATTACCATCTCCAGGAAATGATTGCCCATGTTCCAACCTTTCATCCTTGAAACCTAAGTGGCATGAACCACCATCATCAACAAAATATTGCCTTGAAAGTTCTACAATAGCTCTGGCAGCTAGGCTTGCATGTTCTGCAAACTCAGCCGCTGCTTGAGCAGCAGAGGTAGCATCCTTAAATTTCATGTTCCAATTCTGCCTGCCAACAGAAATATTACCATCACCATCTCCAGGAAATGATTGCCCATGTTCCAACCTTTCATCCCTGCAGCCTAAGTGGCATGAACCACCATCATTAACACAATATTGCCTTGAAAGTTCTACAACAACTCTGGCAGCTATCCCTGCATGTTCTGCAAACTCAGCCGCTTCTTGAGCAGCAGAGGTAGCATCCTTAATTTTCATGTTCCAATTCTGCCTGCCAAGAGAAATATTACAATCACCATCTCCAGGAAATGATTGCCCATGTTCCAACCTTTCATCCTTGAAAACTAAGTGGCATGAACCACCATCATCAACATAATATTTCCTTGAACGTTCTACAACAGCTCTGGCAGTTAGGCTTGCATGTTCTGCAAACTCAGCCGCTGCTTGAGCAGCAGAGGTAGCATCCTTAAATTTCATGTTCCAATTCTGCCTGCCAACAGATATATTACCATCACCATCTCCAGGAAATGATTGCCCATGTTCCAACCTTTCATCCTTGAAACCTAAGTGGCATGAACCACCATCATTAACATAATATTGCCTTGAATGTTCTACAACAGCTCTGGCAGCTAGCCTTGCATGTTCTGCAAACTCAGCCGCTGCTTGAGCAGCAGAGGTAGCATCCATATATTTCATGTTCCACTTCTGCTTGCCAACAAAACAATTACCATCTCCAGGAAATGATTGCCCATGTTCCAACCTTTCATCCTTTAAAATTAAGTGGCATGATCCACCATCATCAACAAAATATTGCCTTGAAAGTTAACAACAGCTCTGGCAGCTAGGCTTGAATGTTCTGCAAACTCAGCCGCTGCTTGAGCAGCAGAGGTAGCATCCTTAAATTTCATGTTCCAATTCTGCCTTCCAACAGAAAAATTACCATTACCATCTCCAGGAAATGATTGCCCATGTTCCTAACTTTCATCCTTGAAACCTAAGTGGCATGAACCACCATCATCAACAAAATATTGCCTTGAAAGTTCTACAATAGCTCTGGCAGCTAGGCTTGCATGTTCTGCAAACTCAGCCGCTGCTTGAGCAGCAGAGGTAGCATCCTTAAATTTCATGTTCCAATTCTCCATGCCAACAGAAAAATTACCATCTCTAGGAAATGATTGCCCATGTTCCAACCTTTCATCTTTGAAACCTAAGTGGCATGAACCACCATCATCAACACAATATTGCCTTTAAAGTTCTACAACAGCTCTGGCAGCTAGGCTTGCATGTTCTGCAAACTCAGCTACTGCTTGAGCAGCAGAGGTAGCATCCTTAAATTTCATGTTCCAATTCTGTCTGCCAACAGCAAATTTACCATTACCATCTCCAGGAAATGATTGCCCATGTTCCAACCTTTCATCCTTGAAACCTAAGTGGCATGAACCACCATCATCAACAAAATATTGCCTTGAAAGTTCAACAACAGCTCTGGCAGCTAGGCTTGCATGTTCTGCAAACTCAGCCGCTGCTTGAGCAGCAGAGGTAGCATCCTTAAATTTCATGTTCCAATTCTGCCTGCCAACAGAAATATTACCATCACCATCTCCAGGAAATGATTGCCCATGTTCCAACCTTTCATCCTTGCAGCCTAAGTGGCATGAACCACCATCATTAACACAATATTGCCTTGAAAGTTCTACAACAACTCTGGCAGCTATCCTTGCATGTTCTGCAAACTCAGCCGCTTCTTGAGCTGTAGAGGTAGCATCCTTAATTTTCATGTTCCACTTCTGCATGCCAACAAAACAATTACCATCTCCAGGAAATGATTGCCCATGTTCCAACCTTTCATCCTTTAAAATTAAGTGGCATGATCCACCATCATCAACAAAATATTGCCTTGAAAGTTCTACAACAGCTCTGGCAGCTAGGCTTGCATGTTATGCAAACTCAGCCGCTGCTTGAGCAGCAGAGGTAGCATCCTTAAATTGCATGTTCCAATTCTGCCTGCCAACAGAAAGATTACCATTACCATCTCAAGGAAATGATTGCCCGTGTTCCAACCTTTCATCCTTGAAAACTAAGTGGCATGAACCACCATCATCAACATAATATTGCCTTGAAAGTTCTACAACAGCTCTGGCAGTTAGGCTTGCATGTTCTGCAAACTCAGCCGCTGCTTGAGCAGCAGAGGTAGCATCCTTAAATTTCATGTTCCAATTCTGCCTGCCAACAGAAATATTACCATCACCATCTCCAGGAAATGATTGCCCATGTTCCAACCTTTCATCCTTGCAGCCTAAGTGGCATGAACCACCATCATTAACACAATATTGCCTTGAATGTTCTACAACAGCTCTGGCAGCTAGCCTTGCATGTTCTGCAAACTCAGCCGCTGCTTGAGTAGCAGAGGTAGCATCCTTTTATTTCATGTTCCACTTCTGCTTGCCAACAAAAAAATTACCATCTCCAGGAAATGATTGCCCATGTTCCAACCTTTCATACTTGAAACCTAAGTGGCATGAACCACCATCATCGACACAATATTTCCTTTAAAGTTCTACAACAGCTCTGGCAGCTAGGCTTGCATGTTCTGCAAACTCTGCCGCTGCTTGAGCAGCAGAGGTGGCATCCTTAAATTTCATGTTCCAATTTTGCTTGCCAATAGCAAATTTACCATTACCATCTCCAGGAAATGATTGCCCATGTTCCAACCTTTCATCCTTAAAACCTAAGTGGCATGAACCACCATCATCAACAAAATATTGCCTTGAAAGTTCTACAATAGCTCTGGCAGCTAGGCTTGCATGTTCTGCAAACTCAGCCGCTGCTTGAGCAGCAGAGGTAGCATCCTTAAATTTCATGTTCCAATTCTGCCTGCCAACAGAAATATTACCATCACCATCTCCAGGAAATGATTGCCCATGTTCCAACCTTTCATCCTTGCAGCCTAAGTGGCATGAACCACCATCATTAACACAATATTGCCTTGAAAGTTCTACAACAACTCTGGCAGCTATCCCTGCATGTTCTGCAAACTCAGCCGCTTCTTGAGCAGCAGAGGTAGCATCCTTAATTTTCATGTTCCAATTCTGCCTGCCAAGAGAAATATTACAATCACCATCTCCAGGAAATGATTGCCCATGTTCCAACCTTTCATCCTTGAAAACTAAGTGGCATGAACCACCATCATCAATATAATATTTCCTTGAACGTTCTACAACAGCTCTGGCAGTTAGGCTTGCATGTTCTGCAAACTCAGCCGCTGCTTGAGCAGCAGAGGTAGCATCCTTAAATTTCATGTTCCAATTCTGCCTGCCAACAGATATATTACCATCACCATCTCCAGGAAATGATTGCCCATGTTCCAACCTTTCATCCTTGAAACCTAAGTGGCATGAACCACCATCATTAACATAATATTGCCTTGAATGTTCTACAACAGCTCTGGCAGCTAGCCTTGCATGTTCTGCAAACTCAGCCGCTGCTTGAGCAGCAGAGGTAGCATCCATATATTTCATGTTCCACTTCTGCTTGCCAACAAAACAATTACCATCTCCAGGAAATGATTGCCCATGTTCCAACCTTTCATCCTTTAAAATTAAGTGGCATGATCCACCATCATCAACAAAATATTGCCTTGAAAGTTAACAACAGCTCTGGCAGCTAGGCTTGCATGTTCTGCAAACTCAGCCGCTGCTTGAGCAGCAGAGGTAGCATCCTTAAATTTCATGTTCCAATTCTGCCTTCCAACAGAAAAATTACCATTACCATCTCCAGGAAATGATTGCCCATGTTCCTAACTTTCATCCTTGAAACCTAAGTGGCATGAACCACCATCATCAACAAAATATTGCCTTGAAAGTTCTACAATAGCTCTGGCAGCTAGGCTTGCATGTTCTGCAAACTCAGCCGCTGCTTGAGCAGCAAAGGTAGCATCCTTAAATTTCATGTTCCAATTCTCCATGCCAACAGAAAAATTACCATCTCTAGGAAATGATTGCCCATGTTCCAACCTTTCATCTTTGAAACCTAAGTGGCATGAACCACCATCATCAACACAATATTGCCTTTAAAGTTCTACAACAGCTCTGGCAGCTAGGCTTGCATGTTCTGCAAACTCAGCTACTGCTTGAGCAGCAGAGGTAGCATCCTTAAATTTCATGTTCCAATTCTGTCTGCCAACAGCAAATTTACCATTACCATCTCCAGGAAATGATTGCCCATGTTCCAACCTTTCATCCTTGAAACCTAAGTGGCATGAACCACCATCATCAACAAAATATTGCCTTGAAAGTTCAACAACAGCTCTGGCAGCTAGGCTTGCATGTTCTGTAAACTCAGCCGCTGCTTGAGCAGCAGAGGTAGCATCATTAAATTTCATGTTCCAATTCTGCCTGCCAACAGAAATATTACCATCACCATCTCCAGGAAATGATTGCCCATGTTCCAACCTTTCATCCCTGCAGCCTAAGTGGCATGAACCACCATCATTAACACAATATTGCCTTGAAAGTTCTACAACAACTCTGGCAGCTATCCCTGCATGTTCTGCAAACTCAGCCGCTTCTTGAGCAGCAGAGGTAGCATCCTTAATTTTCATGTTCCACTTCTGCTTGCCAACAAAACAATTACCATCTCCAGGAAATGATTGCCCATGTTCCAACCTTTCATCCTTTAAAATTAAGTGGCATGATCCACCATCATCAACAAAATATTGCCTTGAAAGTTCTACAACAGCTCTGGCAGCTAGGCTTGCATGTTATGCAAACTCAGCCGCTGCTTGAGCAGCAGAGGTAGCATCCTTAAATTGCATGTTCCAATTCTGCCTGCCAACAGAAAGATTACCATTACCATCTCAAGGAAATGATTGCCCGTGTTCCAACCTTTCATCCTTGAAAACTAAGTGGCATGAACCACCATCATCAACATAATATTGCCTTGAAAGTTCTGCAACAGCTCTGGCAGTTAGGCTTGCATGTTCTACAAACTCAGCCGCTGCTTGAGCAGCAGAGGTAGCATCCTTAAATTTCATGTTCCAATTCTGCCTGCCAACAAAAATATTACCATCACCATCTCCAGGAAATGATTGCCCATGTTCCAACCTTTCATCCTTGAAGCCTAAGTGGCATGAACCACCATCATTAACACAATATTGCCTTGAATGTTCTACAACAGCTCTGGCAGCTAGCCTTGCATGTTCTGCAAACTCAACCGCTGCTTGAGTAGCAGAGGTAGCATCCTTTTATTTCATGTTCCACTTCTGCTTGCCAACAAAAAAATTACCATCTCCAGGAAATGATTGCCCATGTTCCAACCTTTCATACTTGAAACCTAAGTGGCATGAACCACCATCATCGACACAATATTTCCTTTAAAGTTCTACAACAGCTCTGGCAGCTAGGCTTGCATGTTCTGCAAACTCTGCCGCTGCTTGAGCAGCAGAGGTGGCATCCTTAAATTTCATGTTCCAATTTTGCTTGCCAATAGCAAATTTACCATTACCATCTCCAGGAAATGATTGCCCATGTTCCAACCTTTCATCCTTAAAACCTAAGTGGCATGAACCACCATCATCAACAAAATATTGCCTTGAAAGTTCTACAATAGCTCTGGCAGCTAGGCTTGCATGTTCTGCAAACTCAGCCGCTGCTTGAGCAGCAGAGGTAGCATCCTTAAATTTCATGTTCCAATTCTGCCTGCCAACAGAAATATTACCATCACCATCTCCAGGAAATGATTGCCCATGTTCCAACCTTTCATCCTTGCAGCCTAAGTGGCATGAACCACCATCATTAACACAATATTGCCTTGAAAGTTCTACAACAACTCTGGCAGCTATCCCTGCATGTTCTGCAAACTCAGCCGCTTCTTGAGCAGCAGAGGTAGCATCCTTAATTTTCATGTTCCAATTCTGCCTGCCAAGAGAAATATTACAATCACCATCTCCAGGAAATGATTGCCCATGTTCCAACCTTTCATCCTTGAAAACTAAGTGGCATGAACCACCATCATCAATATAATATTTCCTTGAACGTTCTACAACAGCTCTGGCAGTTAGGCTTGCATGTTCTGCAAACTCAGCCGCTGCTTGAGCAGCAGAGGTAGCATCCTTAAATTTCATGTTCCAATTCTGCCTGCCAACAGATATATTACCATCACCATCTCCAGGAAATGATTGCCCATGTTCCAACCTTTCATCCTTGAAACCTAAGTGGCATGAACCACCATCATTAACATAATATTGCCTTGAATGTTCTACAACAGCTCTGGCAGCTAGCCTTGCATGTTCTGCAAACTCAGCCGCTGCTTGAGCAGCAGAGGTAGCATCCATATATTTCATGTTCCACTTCTGCTTGCCAACAAAACAATTACCATCTCCAGGAAATGATTGCCCATGTTCCAACCTTTCATCCTTTAAAATTAAGTGGCATGATCCACCATCATCAACAAAATATTGCCTTGAAAGTTCAACAACAGCTCTGGCAGCTAGGCTTGCATGTTCTGCAAACTCAGCCGCTGCTTGAGCAGCAGAGGTAGCATCCTTAAATTTCATGTTCCAATTCTGCCTTCCAACAGAAAAATTACCATTACCATCTCCAGGAAATGATTGCCCATGTTCCTAACTTTCATCCTTGAAACCTAAGTGGCATGAACCACCATCATCAACAAAATATTGCCTTGAAAGTTCTACAACAGCTCTGGCAGCTAGGCTTGCATGTTCTGCAAACTCAGCCGCTGCTTGAGCAGCAGAGGTAGCATCCTTAAATTTCATGTTCCAATTCTCCATGCCAACAGAAAAATTACCATCTCTAGGAAATGATTGCCCATGTTCCAACCTTTCATCTTTGAAACCTAAGTGGCATGAACCACCATCATCAACACAATATTGCCTTTAAAGTTCTACAACAGCTCTGGCAGCTAGGCTTGCATGTTCTGCAAACTCAGCTGCTGCTTGAGCAGCAGAGGTAGCATCCTTAAATTTCATGTTCCAATTCTGTCTGCCAACAGCAAATTTACCATTACCATCTCCAGGAAATGATTGCCCATGTTCCAACCTTTCATCCTTGAAACCTAAGTGGCATGAACCACCATCATCAACAAAATATTGCCTTGAAAGTTCAACAACAGCTCTGGCAGCTAGGCTTGCATGTTCTGTAAACTCAGCCGCTGCTTGAGCAGCAGAGGTAGCATCCTTAAATTTCATGTTCCAATTCTGCCTGCCAACAGAAATATTACCATCACCATCTCCAGGAAATGATTGCCCATGTTCCAACCTTTCATCCTTGCAGCCTAAGTGGCATGAACCACCATCATTAACACAATATTGCCTTGAAAGTTCTACAACAACTCTGGCAGCTATCCCTGCATGTTCTGCAAACTCAGCCGCTTCTTGAGCAGCAGAGGTAGCATCCTTAATTTTCATGTTCCAATTCTGCCTGCCAAGAGAAATATTACAATCACCATCTCCAGGAAATGATTGCCCATGTTCCAACCTTTCATCCTTGAAAACTAAGTGGCATGAACCACCATCATCAACAAAATATTGCCTTGAAAGTTCTACAACAGCTCTGGCAGCTAGGCTTGCATGTTATGCAAACTCAGCCGCTGCTTGAGCAGCAGAGGTAGCATCCTTAAATTGCATGTTCCAATTCTGCCTGCCAACAGAAAGATTACCATTACCATCTCAAGGAAATGATTGCCCGTGTTCCAACCTTTCATCCTTGAAAACTAAGTGGCATGAACCACCATCATCAACATAATATTGCCTTGAAAGTTCTGCAACAGCTCTGGCAGTTAGGCTTGCATGTTCTGCAAACTCAGCCGCTGCTTGAGCAGCAGAGGTAGCATCCTTAAATTTCATGTTCCAATTCTGCCTGCCAACAGAAATATTACCATCACCATCTCCAGGAAATGATTGCCCATGTTCCAACCTTTCATCCTTGAAACCTAAGTGGCATGAACCACCATCATTAACACAATATTGCCTTGAAAGTTCTACAACAGCTCTGGCAGCTAGGCTTGCATGTTCTGCAAACTCAGCCGCTGCTTGAGCAGCAGAGATAGCATCCTTAAATTTCATGTTCCACTTCTGCGTGCCAACAGAAAAATTACCATCTCCAGGAAATGATTGCCCATGTTCCAACCTTTCATCCTTTAAACCTAAGTGGCATGAACCACCATCATCAACAAAATATTGCCTTTAAAGTTCTACAATAGCTCTGGCAGCTAGGCTTGCATGTTCTGCAAACTCAGCCGCTGCTTGAGCAGCAGAGGTAGCATCCTTAAATTTCATGTTCCAATTCTGCCTGCCAACAGAAAAATTACAATTACCATCTCCAGGGAAATAATTGCCCATGTTCGAACCTTTCATCCTTGAAACCTAAGTGGCATGAACCACCATCATCAACACAATATTGTCTTTAAAGTTCTACAACAGCTCTGGCAGCTAGGCTTGCATGTTCTGCAAACTCAGCCGCTGCTTGAGCAGCAGAGGTAGCATCCTTAAATTTCATATTCCAATTCTGCCTGCCAACAGCAAAATTACCATTACCATCTCCAGGAAATGATTGCCCATGTTCCAACCTTTCATCCTTGAAACCTAAGTGGCATGAACCACCATCATCAACACAATATTGCCTTGAATGTTCTACAACAGCTCTGGCAGCTAGGCTTGGATGTTCTGCAAACTCAGCCTCTACTTGAGAAGCAGAGGTAGCATCCTTAAATTTCATGTTCCAATTCTACCTGCCAATAGAAAATTTACCATCTCAAGGAAATGATTGCCTATGTTCCAACCATTCATCCTTGAAAACTAAGTGGCATGAACCACCATCATCAACACAATATTGCCTTGAAAGTTCTACAACAGCTCTGGGAGCTAGGCTTGCATGTTCTGCAAACTCAGTCGCTAATTGAGCAGCAGAGGTAGCATTCTTAAATTTCATGTTCCAATTCTACCTGACAACAGAAAAATTACCATTACCATCTCAAGGAAATGATTGCCCATGTTCCAACCTTTCAACTTTGAAAACTATGTGGCATGAACCACCACCATCAACACAGTATTGAGTTGAAAGTACTACAACAGCTCTGGCAGCTAGGCCTGCATGTTCTGCAAAATCAGCCACTGCTTGAGCAGCATAGGTAGCATCCTTAAATTTCATGTTCCAATTCTACCTACCAATAGAAATATTACCATTACCATCTCCAGGAAATGATTGCCCATGTTCCAACCTTTCATCCTTGAAACCTAAGTGGCATGAACCACCATCATCAACACAATATTGCCTTGAAAGTTCTACAACAGCTCTGGCAGCTAGGTTTGCATGTTCTGCAAACTCAGCCGCTGCTTGAGCAGCATAGGTAGCATCCTTAAATTTCATGTTCCAATTCTGCTTGCCAACGGAAAAATTAACATTACCATCTCCAGGAAATGATTGCCCATGTTCCAACCTTTCATCCTTGAACCCTAATTGACATGAACCATCATCATCAACACAATATTGCCTTGAAAGTTCTCCAACAGCTCTGGCAGCTAGGCTTACATGTTCTCCAAACTCAGCCGCTGATTGAGCAGCAGAGGTAGCATCCTTAAATTTAATGTTCCAATACTGCTTACCAATAGAAAAATTACCATTACCATCTCAAGGAAATGATTGCCCATGTTCCATCCTTTCATCCTTGAAAACTATGTGGCATGAACCACCATCATCAACACAGTATTGCCTTGAAAGTTCTACAACTTCTCTGGCAGCTAGGCCTGCATATTCTGCAAACTCAACCGTTGCTTGAGCAGCATAGGTAGCATCCTTAAATTTCATGTTCCAATTCTACCTGCCAACAGAAAAATTACCATTACCATCTCCAGGAAATAATTGCCCATGTTCCAACCTTTCATCCTTGAAACCTAAGTGGCATGAACCACAATCATCAACACAATATTGCCTTGAAAGTTCTACAACAGCTATGGCAGCAAGGCTTGCATGTTCTGCAAACTCAGCCGCTGCTTGAGCAGCAGAGGTAGCATCCTTAAATTTCATGTTCCAATTTTGCCTGCCAACAGAAAAATTACCACTACCCTCTCCAGGAAATAATTGCCCATGTTCCAATCTTTCATCCTTGAAACCTAAGTGGTATGTACCACCATCATCAACACAATATTGCCTTGAACGTTCTACAACAGCTCTGCAGCTAAGCTTGCATGTTCTGCAAACTCAGCCGCAGCTTGAGCAGCATAGGTAGCATCCTTAAATTTCATTACCATCTCAAGGAAATGATTGCCCATGTTCCAACCTTTCATCCTTGAAAACTAAGTGGCATGAACCACCATCATCAACACAATATTGCCTTGAAAGTTCTACAACAGCTCTAGCAGCTAGGCTTGCATGTACTGCAAACTCAGTCGCTACTTGAGCAGCAGAGGTAGCATCCTTAAATTTCATGTTCCAATTCTGCCTGCCAATAGAAAAATTAGCATTACCATCTCCAGGAAATGATTGCCCATGTTCCAACCTTTCATCCTTGAAACCTAAGTGGCATTAAACACCATCATCGACATAATATTGCCTTGAAAGTTCTACAACAGCTCTGGCAGCTAGGCCTGCATGTTCTGCAAACTCAGCCGCTGCTTGATCAGCAAAGGTAGCATCCTTAAATTACATGTTCCAATTCTGCCTGCCAACAGAAAAATTACCACTATCCTCTCCAGGAAATTATTGCCCATGTTCCAACCTTTCATCCTTAAAACCTAAGTGGCATGAACCACCATCATCAACACAATATTGCCTTGAAAGTTCTACAACAGCTATGGCAGCTAGGCTTGCATGTTCTGCAAACTCAGCCGCTGCTTGAGCAGCAGAGGTAGCATCCTTAAATTTCATGTTCCAATTCAGCCTGCGACAGGAAAAATTACCACTACCCTCTCCAGGAAATAATTCCCATGTTCCAACCTTTCGTCCTTGAAACCTAAGTGGTATGTACCACCATCATCAACACAATATTGCCTTGAAAGTTCTACAACAGCTCTGGCAGCTAAGCTTGCATGTTCTGGAAACTCAGCCGCTGCTTGAGCAGCATAGGTAGCATCCTTAAATTTCATGTTCCAATTCTACCTACCAATAGAAATAATACCATTACCATCTCCAGGAAATGATTGCCCATGTTCCAACCTTTTATCCTTGAAACCTAAGTGGCATGAACCACCATCATCAACACAGTATTGCCTTGAAAGTTCTACAACAGCTCTGGCAGCTAGGCCTGCATATTCTCCAAACTCAGCCGCTGCTTGAGCAGCATAGGTAGCATCTTTAAATTTCATGTTCCAATTCTACCAGCCAACAGAAAAATTACCATTACCATCTCCAGGAAATGATTGCCCATATTCCAACCTTTCATCCTTGAAACCTAAGTGGCATGAATCACCATCATCAACTCAATATTGCCTTGAAAGTTCTACAACAGCTATGGTAGCTAGGCTTGCATGTTCTGTAAACTCAGCCGCTACTTGAGCAGCAGAGGTAGCATCCTTAAATTTCATGTTCCAATTCTACCTGCGACAGGAAAAATTACCACTACCCTCTCCAGGAAATAATTCCCATGTTCCAACCTTTCATCCTTGAAACCTAAGTGGTATGTACCACCATCATCAACACAATATTGCCTTGAAAGTTCTACAACAGCTCTGGCAGCTAAGCTTGTATGTTCTGGAAACTCAGCCGCTGCTTGAGTAGCATAGGTAGCATCCTTAAATTTCATGTTCCAATTCTACCTACCAATAGAAATAATACCATTACCTTCTCCAGGAAATGATTGCCCATGTTCCAACCTTTTATCCTTGAAACCTAAGTGGCATGAACCACCATCATCAACACAGTATTGCCTTGAAAGTTCTACTACAGCTCTGGCAGCTAGGCCTGCATATTCTCCAAACTCAGCCGCTGCTTGAGCAGCATAGGTAGCATCTTTAAATTTCATGTTCCAATTCTGCCTGCCAACAGAAAAATTACCATTACCATCTCCAGGAAATGATTGCCCATGTTCCAACCTTTCATCCTTGAAACCTAAGTGGCATGAACCACCATCATCAACACAATATTGCCTTGAAAGTTCTACAACAGCTCTGGCAGCTAGGCTTGCATGTTCTGCAAACTCAGCCGCTGCTTGAGCAGCAGAGGTAGCATCCTTAAATTTCATGTTCCAATTCTGCCTGCCAACAGAAATATTACCATTACCATCTCCAGGAAATGATTGCCCATGTTCCAACCTTTCATCCTTGAAACCTAAGTGGCATGAACCACCATCATCAACACAATATTGCCTTGAAAGTTCTACAACAACTCTGGCAGCTAGGCCTGCATGTTCTGCAAACTCAGCCGCTGCTTGAGCAGCAGAGGTAGCATCCTTAAATTTCATGTTCCAATTCTGCCTGCCAACAGAAAAATTACCATTACCATCTCCAGGAAATGATTGCCCATGTTCCAACCTTTCATCCTTGAAAACTAAGTGGCATGAACCACCATCATCAACACAATATTGCCTTGAAAGTTCTACAACAGCTCTGGCAGCTAGGCTTGCATGTTCTGCAAACTCAGCCGCTGCTTGAGCAGCAGAGGTAGCATCCTTAAATTGCATGTTCCAATTCTGCCTGCCAACAGAAAGATTACCATTACCATCTCAAGGAAATGATTGCCCATGTTCCAACCTTTCATCCTTGAAAACTAAGTGGCATGAACCACCATCATCAACACAATATTGCCTTGAAAGTTCTACAACAGCTCTGGCAGCTAGGCTTGCATGTTCTGCAAACTCAGCCGCTGCTTGAGCAGCAGAGGTAGCATCCTTAAATTTCATGTTCCAATTCTGCCTGCCAACAGAAAAATTACCATTACCATCTCCAGGAAATGATTGCCCATGTTCCAACCTTTCATCCTTGAAACCTAAGTGGCATGAACCACCATCATCAACACAATATTGCCTTGAAAGTTCTACAACAGCTCTGGCAGCTAGGCTTGCATGTTCTGCAAACTCAGTCGCTGCTTGAGCAGCAGAGGTAGCATCCTTAAATTTCATGTTCCAATTCTGCCTGCCAACAGAAAAATTACCATTACCATCTCCAGGAAATGATTGCCCATGTTCCAACCTTTCATCCTTGAAATCTAAGTGGCATGAACCACCATCATCAACACAATATTGCCTTGAAAGTTCTACAACAGCTCTGGCAGCTAGGCTTGCATGTTCTGCAAACTCAGCCGCTGCTTGAGCAGCAGAGGTAGCATCCTTAAATTTCATGTTCCAATTCTGCCTGCCAACAGAAAAATTACCATTACCATCTCCAGGAAATGATTGCCCATGTTCCAACCTTTCATCCTTGAAACCTAAGTGGCATGAACCACCATCATCAACACAATATTGCCTTGAAAGTTCTACAACAGCTCTGGCAGCTAGGCTTGCATGTTCTGCAAACTCAGCCGCTGCTTGAGCAGCAGAGGTAGCATCCTTAAATTTCATGTTCCAATTCTGCCTGCCAACAGAAAATTTACCATTACCATCTCCAGGAAATGATTGCCCATGTTCCAACCTTTCATCCTTGAAACCTAAGTGGCATGAACCACCATCATCAACACAATATCGCCTTGAAAGTTCTACAACAGCTCTGGCAGCTAGGCTTGCATGTTCTGCAAACTCAGCCGCTACTTGAGCAGCAGAGGTAGCATCCTTAAATTTCATGTTCCAATTCTACCTGCCAATAGAAAAATTACCATTACCATCTCAAGGAAATGATTGCCCATGTTCCAACCTTTCATCCTTGAAAACTAAGTGGCATGAACCACCATCATCAACACAATATTGCCTTGAAAGTTCTACAACAGCTCTGGCAGCTAGGCTTGCATGTTCTGCAAACTCAGCCGCTGCTTGAGCAGCAGAGGTAGCATCCTTAAATTTCATGTTCCAATTCTGCCTGCCAACAGAAAAATTACCATTACCATCTCAAGGAAATGATTGCCCATGTTCCAACCTTTCAACCTTGAAACCTAAGTGGCATGAACAACTATCATCAACACAATATTGCCTTGAAAGTTCTACAACAGCTCTGGCAGCTAGGCTTGCATGTTCTGCAAACTCAGCCGCTGCTTGAGCAGCAGAGGTAGCATCCTTAAATTTCATGTTCCAATTCTGCCTGCCAACAGAAAAATTACCATTACCATCTCCAGGAAATGATTGCCCATGTTCCAACCTTTCATCCTTGAAACCTAAGTGGCATGAACCACCATCATCAACACAATATTGCCTTGAAAGTTCTACAACAGCTCTGGCAGCTAGGCTTGCATGTTCTGCAAACTCAGCCGCTGCTTGAGCAGCAGAGGTAGCATCCTTAAATTTCATGTTCCAATTCTGCTTGCCAACAGAAAAATTAACATTACCATCTCCAGGAAATGATTGCCCATGTTCCAACCTTTCATCCTTGAAACCTAAGTGGCATGAACCACCATCATCAACACAATATTGCCTTGAAAGTTCTACAACAGCTCTGGCAGCTAGGCTTGCATGTTCTGCAAACTCAGCCGCTGCTTGAGCAGCAGAGGTAGCATCCTTAAATTTCATGTTCCAATTCTGCCTGCCAACAGAAAAATTACCATTACCATCTCAAGGAAATGATTGCCCATGTTCCAACCTTTCATCCTTGAAAACTATGTGGCATGAACCACCATCATCAACACAGTATTGCCTTGAAAGTTCTACAACAGCTCTGGCAGCTAGGCCTGCATATTCTGCAAACTCAGCCGCTGCTTGAGCAGCATAGGTAGCATCCTTAAATTTCATGTTCCAATTCTACCTGCCAACAGAAAAATTACCATTACCATCTCCAGGAAATGATTGCCCATGTTCCAACCTTTCATCCTTGAAACCTAAGTGGCATGAACCACCATCATCAACACAATATTGCCTTGAAAGTTCTACAACAGCTATGGCAGCTAGGCTTGCATGTTCTGCAAACTCAGCCGCTGCTTGAGCAGCAGATGTAGCATCCTTAAATTTCATGTTCCAATTCTGCCTGCCAACAGAAAAATTACCACTACCCTCTCCAGGAAATAATTGCCCATGTTCCAACCTTTCATCCTTGAAACCTAAGTGGTATGTACCACCATCATCAACACAATATTGCCTTGAAAGTTCTACAACAGCTCTGGCAGCTAAGCTTGCATGTTCTGCAAACTCAGCCGCTGCTTGAGCAGCATAGGTAGCATCCTTAAATTTCATTACCATCTCAAGCCAATAGAAAAATTACCATTACCATCTCCAGGAAATGATTGCCCATGTTCCAACCTTTCATCCTTGAAAACTAAGTGGCATGAACCACCATCATCAACACAATATTGCCTTGAAAGTTCTACAACAGCTCTGGCAGCTAGGCTTGCATGTTCTGCAAACTCAGTCGCTACTTGAGCAGCAGAGGTAGCATCCTTAAATTTCATGTTCCAATTCTGCCTGCCAACAGAAAAATTACCATTACCATCTCCAGGAAATGATTGCCCATGTTCCAACCTTTCATCCTTGAAACCTAAGTGGCATGAACCACCATCATCAACACAATATTGCCTTGAAAGTTCTACAACAGCTCTGGCAGCTAGGCTTGCATGTTCTGCAAACTCAGCCGCTACTTGAGCAGCAGAGGTAGCATCCTTAAATTTCATGTTCCAATTCTGCCTGCCAACAGAAAAATTACTACTACCCTCTCCAGGAAATAATTGCCCATGTTCCAACCTTTCATCCTTGAAACCTAAGTGGTATGTACCACCATCATCAACACAATATTGCCTTGAAAGTTCTACAACAGCTCTGGCAGCTAAGCTTGCATGTTCTGCAAACTCAGCCGCTGCTTGAGCAGCATAGGTAGCATCCTTAAATTTCATTACCATCTCTGCCTGCCAATAGAAAAATTACCATTACCATCTCCAGGAAATGATTGCCCATGTTCCAACCTTTCATCCTTGAAACCTAAGTGGCATGAACCACCATCATCAACACAATATTGCCTTGAAAGTTCTACAACAGCTCTGGCAGCTAGGCTTGCATGTTCTCCAAACTCAGCCGCTGCTTGAGCAGCAGAGGTAGCATCCTTAAATTTCATGTTCCAATACTGCCTGCCAACAGAAAAATTACCATTACCATCTCCAGGAAATGATTGCCCATGTTCCAACCTTTCATCCTTGAAACCTAAGTGGCATGAACCACCATCATCAACACAATATTGCCTTGAAAGTTCTACAACAGCTCTGGCAGCTAGGCTTGCATGTTCTGCAAACTCAGCCGCTGCTTGAGCAGCAGAGGTAGCATCCTTAAATTTCATGTTCCAATTCTGCCTGCCAACAGAAAAATTACCATTACCATCTCAAGGAAATGATTGCCCATGTTCCAACCTTTCATCCTTGAAACCTAAGTGGCATGAACCACTATCATCAACACAATATTGCCTTGAAAGTTCTACAACAGCTCTGGCAGCTAGGCTTGCATGTTCTGCAAACTCAGCCGCTGCTTGAGCAGCAGAGGTAGCATCCTTAAATTTCATGTTCCAATTCTGCCTGCCAACAGAAAAATTACCATTACCATCTCTAGGAAATGATTGCCCATGTTCCAACCTTTCATCCTTGAAATCTAAGTGGCATGAACCACCATCATCAACACAATATTGCCTTGAAAGTTCTACAACAGCTCTGGCAGCTAGGCTTGCATGTTCTGCAAACTCAGCCGCTACTTGAGCAGCAGAGGTAGCATCCTTAAATTTCATGTTCCAATTCTGCCTGCCAACAGAAAAATTACCATTACCATCTCCAGGAAATGATTGCCCATGTTCCAACCTTTCATCCTTGAAACCTAAGTGGTATGTACCACCATCATCAACACAATATTGCCTTGAAAGTTCTACAACAGCTCTGGCAGCTAAGCTTGCATGTTCTGCAAACTCAGCCGCTGCTTGAGCAGCATAGGTAGCATCCTTAAATTTCATTACCATCTCAAGGAAATGATTGCCCATGTTCCAACCTTTCATCCTTGAAAACGAAGTGGCATGAACCACCATCATCAACACAATATTGCCTTGAAAGTTCTACAACAGCTCTAGCAGCTAGGCTTGCATGTACTGCAAACTCAGTCGCTACTTGAGCAGCAGAGGTAGCATCCTTAAATTTCATTTTCCAATTCTGCCTGCCAATAGAAAAATTAGAATTACCATCTCCAGGAAATGATTGCCCATGTTCCAACCTTTCATCCTTGAAACCTAAGTGGCATGAACCACCATCATCAACACAATATTGCCTTGAAAGTTCTACAACAGCTCTGGCAGCTAGGCTTGGATGTTCTGCAAACTCAGCCGCTGCTTGAGCAGCAGAGGTAGCATCCTTAAATTTCATGTTCCAATTCTACCTAACAACAGAAAATTACCATTACCATCTCAAGGAAATGATTGCCCATGTTCCAACCTTTCATCCTTGAAAACTAAGTGGCATGAACCACCATCATCAACACAGTATTGCCTTGAAAGTTCTACAAAAGCTCTGGCAGCTAGGCCTGTATGTTCTTCAAACTCAGCCGCTGCTTGAGCAGCATAGGTAGCATCTTTTTATATCATGTTCCAATTCTACCTGCCAACAGAAAAATTACCATTACCATCTCCAGGAAATGATTGCCCATGTTCCAACCTTTCATCCTTGAAACCTAAGTGGCATGAACCACCATCATCAACACAATATTGCCTTGAAAGTTCTCCAACAGCTGTAGCAGCTAGACTTGCATGTTCTCCAAACTCAGCCGCTGCTTGAGCAGCAGAGGTAGCATCCTTAAATTTCATGTTCCAATACTGCCTGCCAACAGAAAAATTAACATTACCATCTCAAGGAAATGATTGACCATGTTCCAACCTTCCATCCTTGAAAACTAAGTGGAATAAACCACCATCATCAACACAATATTGCCTTGAAAGTTCTACAACAGCTCTGCCAGCTAGGCTTGCATGTTCTGCAAATTCAGTCGCTACTTGAGCAGCAGAGGTAGCATCCTTAATTTCATGTTCCAATTCTTCCCGCCAATAGAAAAATTACCATTACCATCTCAAGGAAATGATTGCCCATGTTCCAACCTTTCATCCTTGAAACCTAAGTGGTATGAACCACTATCATCAACACAATATTGCCTTGAAAGTTCTACAACAGCTATGGCATCTTGGCTTGCATGTTCTGCAAACTCAGCCGCGGCTTGAGCAGCAGAGGTAGCATCCTTAAATTTCATGTTCCAATTCTGCCTGCCAACAGAAAAATTACCATCTCCAGGAAATGATTGCCCATGTTCCAACCTTTTATCCTTGAAACCTAAGTGGCATGAAACACCATCATCAACACAATATTGCCTTGAATGTTCTACAACAGCTCTGGCAGCTAGGCTTGCATGTTCTGCAAACTCAGCCGCTGCTTGAGCAGCAAAGGTAGCATCCTTAAATTTCATGTTCCAATTCTGCTTGCCAACAGAAGAATTACCATTACAATCTCCAGGAAATGCTTGCCCATGTTCCAACCTTTCATCCATGAAACCTAAGTGGCATGAACCACCATCATCAACACAATATTGCCTTGAAAGTTCTCCAACACCTCTAGCAGCTAGGCTTGCATGTTCTCCAAACTCAGCCGCTGCTTGAGCAGTAGAGGTAGCATCCTTAAATTTCATGTTCCAATTTTGCTTGCCAACAGAAGAATTACCATTACAATCTCCAGGAAATGCTTGCCCATGTTCCAACCTTTCATCCTTGAAACCTAAGTGGCATGAACCACTATCATCAACACAATATTGCCTTGAAAGTTCTACAACAGCTCTGGCAGCTAGGCTTGCATGTTCTGCAAACTCAGCCGCTGCTTGAGCAAAATAGGTAGCATCCTTAAATTTCATGTTCCAATTCTGCTTGCCAACAGAAAAATTACCATTACCATCTCCAGGAAATGATTGCCCATGTTCCAACCATTCATCCTTGAAACCTAAGTGGCATGAACCACTATCATCAACACAATATTGCCTTCAAAGTTCTACAATAGCTATGGCAGCTAGGCTTGCATGTTCTGCAAACTCAGCCGCGGCTTGAGTAACAGTGGTAGCTTCCTTAAATTTCATGTTCCAATACTGCCTGCCAACAGAAAAATTAAAATTACCATCTCAAGGAAATGATTGCCCATGTTCCAACCTTCCATCCTTGTAAACTAAGTGGAATGAACCACCATCATCAAAACAATATTGCCTTGAAAGTTCTACAATAGCTCTGGCAGCTAGGCTTGCATGTTCTGCAAATTCAGTCGCTACTTGAGCAGCAGAGGTAGCATCCTTAAATTTCATGTTCCAATTCTGCCTGCCAATAGAAAAATTACCATTACCATCTCAAGGAAATGATTGCCCATGTTCCAACCTATCATCCTTGAAACCTAAGTGGCATGAACCACTATCATCAACACAATATGGCCTTGAAAGTTCTACAACAGCTATGGCATCTAGGCTTGCATGTTCTGCAAACTCAGCCGCGGCTTGAGCAGCAGAGGTAGCATCCTTAAATTTCATGTTCCAATTCTGCCTGCCAACAGAAAAATTACCACTACCCTCTCCATGAAATAATTGCCCATGTTCCAACCTTTTATCCTTGAAACCTAAGTGGTATGTACCACCATCATCATCACAATATTGCCTTGAAAGTTCTACAACATCTCTGGCAGCTAAGCTTGCATGTTCTGCAAACTCAGCCGCTGCTTGAACAGCATAGGTAGCATACTTAAATTTCATTACCATCTCAAGGAAATGATTGCCCATGTTCCAACCTTTCATCCTTGAAAACTAAGTGGCATGAACCACCATCATCAACACAATATTGCCTTGAAAGTTCTACAACAGCTCTAGCAGCTAGGCTTGCATGTACTGCAAACTCAGTCGCTACTTGAGCAGCAGAGGTAGCATCCTTAAATTTCATGTTCCAATTCTGCCTGCCAATAGAATAATTAGCATTACCATCTCCAAGAAATGATTGCCCATGTTCCAACCTTTCATCCTTGAAACCTAAGTTGCATGAACCACCACCATCAACACAGTATTGCGTTGAACGTTCTACAACAGCTCTGGCAGCTAGGCTTGGATGTTCTGCAAACTCAGCCGCTACTTGAGAAGCAGAGGTAGCATCCTTAAATTTCATGTTCCAATTGTGCCTGCGAATAGAAAATTTACCATCTCCAGGAAATGAATGCCCATGTTCCAACTTTTTATCCTTGAAACCTAAGTGGCATGAACAACTATCATCAACACAATATTGCCTTGAAAGTTCTCCAATAGTTCTGGCAGCTAAGCTTGCATGTTCTCCAAACTCAGCCGCTGCTTGAGCAGTAGAGGTAGCATCCTTAAATTTCATGTTCCAATACTGCCTGCCAACAGAAAAATTAACATTACCATCTCAAGGAAATGATTGCCCATGTTCCAACCTTCCATCCTTGAAAACTAAGTGGAATGAACCACCATCAGCAACACAATATTGCCTTGAAAGTTCTATAACAGCTCTGGTAGCTAGGCTTGCATGTTCTACAAATTCAGTCGCTACTTGACCAGCAGAGGTAGCATCCTTAAATTTCATGTTCCAATTCTTCCTGCCAACAGAAAAATTAACATTACCATCTCTAGGAAATGATTGCCCATGTTCCAACCTTCCATCCTTGAAACCTAAGTGGTATGTACCACCATCATCATCACAATATTGCCTTGAATGTTCTACAATAGCTATGGCAGCTAAGCTTGCATGTTCTGCAAACTCAGCCCCTGCTTGAGTAGCATAGGTAGCATCCTTCAATTTCATTACCATCTCATGGAAATGATTGCCTATGTTCCAACCTTTCATCCTTGAAAACTAAGTGGCATGAACCACCATCATCAACACAATATTGCCTTGAAAGTTCTACAATAGCTCTAGCAGCTAGGCTTGTATGTACTGTAAACTCAGTCGCTACTTGAGCAGCAGAGGTAGCATTCTTAAATTTCATGGTCCAATTCTGCCTGCCAACAGAAAAATTAACATTACCATCTCAAGGAAATGATTGCCCATGTTCCAACCTTTCATCCTTGAAAACTAAGTGGCATGAACCACCATCATCAACACAATATTGCCCTGAAAGTTCTACAACAGCTCTGGCAGCTATGCTTGGATGTTTTGCAAACTCAGCCGCTACTTGAGCAGCAGAGATAGCATCCTTAAATTTCATGTTCCAATTGTGCCTGCCAATAGAAAATTTACCATCTCCAGGAAATGAATGCCCATGTTCCAACCTTTTATCCTTGAAACCTAAGTGGCATGAACCACCACCATCAACTAAAATATTGCCTTGAAAGTTCTACAACAGCTCTGGCAGCTAGGCTTGCATGTTTTGCAAACTCAGTCGCTAATTGAACAGCAGAGGTAGCATCCTTAAATTTCAAGTTCCAATTCTACCTGCCAACAGAAAAATTACCATTACCATCTCAAGGAAATGATTGCCCATGTTCCAACCTTTCATCCTTGAAAACTATATGGCATGAACCACCATCATCAACACAGTATTTCCTTGAAAGTTCTACAATAGCTCTGGCAGCTAGGCCTGCATGTTCTGCAAACTCAACCGTTGCTTGAGCAGCAGAGGTAGCATCCTTAAATTTCATGTTCCAATTCTACCTGCCAACATAAAAATAACCATTACCATCTCCAGGAAATGATTGCCCATGTACTAACCTTTCATCCTTGAAACCTAAGTGGCATGAACCACTATCATCAACACAATATTGCCTTGAAAGTTCTACAACAGCTATGGCAGCTAGGCTTGCATGTTCTGCAAGCTCAGCCGCGGCTTGAGTAACAGAGGTAGCATCCTTAAATTTCATGTTCCAATTCTGCCTGCCAAAAGAAAAATTACCATTACCCTCTCTAGGAAATGATTGCCCATGTTCCAACCTTTTATCCTTGAAACCTAAGTGGCATGAACCACCATCATCAACACAATATTTCCTTGAAAGTTCTACAACAGCTCTGGTAGCTAGGCTAGCATGTTCTGCAAACTCAGCCGCTGCTTGAGCAAAATAGGTAGCATCCTTAAATTTCATGTTCCAATTCTGCTTGCCAACGGAAAAATAACCATTACCATCTCCAGGAAATGCTTGCCCATGTTCCAACCTGTCATCCTTGAATCCTAAGTGGCATGAACCACTATCATCAACACAATATTGCCTTGAAAGTTCTCCAATAGTTCTGGCAGCTAGGCTTGCATGTTCTCCAAACTCAGCCGCTGCTTGAGCAGTAGAGGTAGCATCCTTAAATTTCATGTTCCAATATTGCCTGCCAATAGAAAAATTAACATTACCATCTCAAGGAAATGATTGCCCATGTTCCAACCTTCCATCCTTGAAAACTAAGTGGAATGAACCACCATCATCAAAACAGTATTGCCTTGAAAGTTCTACAACAGCTCTGGCAGCTAGGCTTGCATGTTCTGCAAACTCAGTCGCTAATTGAACAGCAGAGGTAGCATCCTTAAATTTCATGTTCCAATTCTACCTGCCAACAGAAAAATTACCATTACCATCTCAAGGAAATGATTGCCCATGTTCCAACCTTTCATCCTTGAAAACTATGTGGCATGAACCACCATCATCAACACAGTATTTCCTTGAAAGTTCTACAATAGCTCTGGCAGCTAGGCCTGCATGTTCTGCAAACTCAACCGCTGCTTGAGCAGCAGAGGTAGCATCCTTAAATTTCATGTTCCAATTCTACCTGCCAACAGAAAAATTACCATTACCATCTCCAGGAAATGATTGCCCATGTTCCAACCTTTCATCCTTGAAACCTAAGTGGTATATACCACCATCATCATCACAATATTGCCTTGAAAGTTCTACAATAGCTATGGCAGCTAAGCTTGCATGTTCTGCAAACTCAGCCGCTGCTTGAGCAGCAGAGGTAGCATCCTTAAATTTCATGTTCCAATTCTACCTGCCAACAGAAAAATTACCATTACCATCTCCAGGAAATGATTGCCCATGTTCCAACCTTTCATCCTTGAAACCTAAGTGGTATATACCACCATCATCATCACAATATTGCCTTGAAAGTTCTACAACAGCTATGGCAGCTAAGCTTGCATGTTCTGCAAACTCAGCCGCTGCTTGAGCACCATAGGTAGCATCCTTAAATTTCATTACCATCTCAAGGAAATGAATGCCCATGTTCCAAACTATTATCCTTGAAACCTAAGTGGCATGAACCACCATCATCAACTAAAATATTGCCTTGAAAGTTCTACAACAGCTCTGGCAGCTAGGCTTGCATGTTCTTCAAATTCAGTCGCTACTTGAGCAGCAGAGGTAGCATCCTTAAATTTCATGTTCCAATTCTTCCTGCCAACAGAAAAATTAACATTACCATCTCAAGCAAATGATTGCCCATGTTCCAACCTTCCATCCTTGAAACCTAAGTGGTATATACCACCATCATCATCACAATATTGCCTTGAAAGTTCTACAACAGCTATGGCAGCTAAGCTTGCATGTTCTGCAAACTCAGCCGTTGCTTGAGCAGCATAGGTAGCATCCTTAAATTTCATTACCATCTCAAGGAAATGATTGCCCATGTTCCAACCTTTCATCCTTGAAAACTAAGTGGCATGAACCACCATCATCAACACAATATTGCCTTGAAAGTTCTACAACAGCTCTGGGAGCTTGGCTTGCATGTTCTGCAAACTCAGTCGCTACTTGAGCAGCAGAGGTAGCATACTTAAATTTCATGTTCCAATTCTGCCTGCCAACAGAAAAATTAACATTACCATCTCAAGGAAATGATTGCCCATGTTCCAACCTTTCATCCTTGAAAACTAAGTGGCATGAACCACCATCATCAACACAATAGTGCCCTGAAAGTTCTACAACAGCTCTGGCAGCTAGGCTTGGATGTTTTACAAACTCAGCCGCAGAGGTAGCATCCTTAAATTTCATGTTCCAATTGTGCCTGCCAATAGAAAATTTACCATCTCCAGGAAATGAATGCCCATGTTCCAACCTTTTATCCTTGAAACCTAAGTGGCATGAACCACCATCATCAACTAAAATATTGCCTTGAAATTTCTACAACAGCTCTGGTAGCTAGGCTTGCATGTTCTGCAAACTCAGTCGCTAATTGAGCAGCAGAGGTAGCATCCTTTCATTTCATGTTCCAATTCTACCTGCCAACAGAAAAATTACCATTACCATCTCAAGGAAACTATTGCCCATGTTCCAACCTTTCATCCTTGAAAACTATGTGGCATGAACCACCATCATCAACACAGTATTGCCTTGAAAGTTCTACAATAGCTCTGGCAGCTAGGCCTGCATGTTCTGCAAACTCAGCCGCTACTTGAGCAGCAGAGGTAGCATCCTTAAATTTCATGTTCCAATTCTACCTGCCAACAGAAAAATTACCATTACCATCTCCAGGAAATGATCACCCATGTTCCAACCTTTCATCCTTGAAACCTAAGTGGCATGAACCACTATCATCAACACAATATTGCCTTGAAAGTTCTACAACAGCTATGGCAGCTAGGCTTGCATGTTCTGTAAACTCAGCCGCGGCTTGAGTAACAGAGGTAGCATCCTTTAATTTCATGTTCCAATTCTGCCTGCCAATAGAAAATTACCATTACCCTCTCTAGGAAATGATTGCCCATGTTCCAACCTTTTATCCTTGAAACCTAAGTGGCATGAACCACCATCATCAACACAATATTGCCTTGAAAGTTCTACAACAGCTCTGGCAGCTAGGCTTGCATGTTCTGCAAACTCAGCCGCTGCTTGAGCAAAATAGGTAGCATCCTTAAATTTCATGTTCCAATTCTGCTTGCCAACGGAAAAATTACCATTACCATCTCCAGGAAATGCATGCCCATGTTCCAACCTGTCATCCTTGAAACCTAAGTTGCATGAACCACTATCATCAACACAATATTGCCTTGAAAGTTCTCCAACAGCTCTGGCAGCTAGGCTTGCATGTTCTGCAAACTCAGCCGCTGCTTGAGCAGCAGAGGTAGCATCCTTAAATTTCATGTTCCAATACTGCCTGCCAATAGAAAAATTACCATTACCATCTCAAGGAAATGATTGCCCATGTTCCAACCTTTCATCCTTGAAACCTAAGTGGCATGAACCACCATCATCAACACAATATTGCCTTGAAAGTTCTACAACAGCTCTGGCAGCTAGGCTTGCATGTTCTACAAACTCAGCCGCTGCTTGAGCAGCAGAGGTAGCATCCTTAAATTTCATGTTCCAATTCTTCCTGCCAATAGAAAAATTACCATTACCATCTCAAGGAAATGATTGCCCATGTTCCAACCTTTCATCCTTGAAACCTAAGTGGCATGAACCACTATCATCAACACAATATTGCCTTGAAAGTTCTACAACAGCTATGGCAGCTAGGCTTGCATGTTCTGCAAACTCAGCCGCTGCTTGAGCAGCAGAGGTAGCATCCTTAAATTTCATGTTCCAATTCTGCCTGCCAACAGAAAAATTACCATTACCCTCTCCAGGAAATGATTGCCCATGTTCCAACCTTTCATCCTTGAAACCTAAGTGGCATGAACCACCATCATCATCACAATATTGCCTTGAAAGTTCTACAACAGCTCTGGCAGCTAGGCTTGCATGTTCTGCAAACTCAGCCGCTGCTTGAGCAGCAGAGGTAGCATCCTTAAATTTCATGTTCCAATTCTGCCTGCCAACAGGAAAATTACCATTACCATCTCCAGGAAATGATTGCCCATGTTCCAACCTTTCATCCTTGAAACCTAAGTGGCATGAACCACCATCATCAACACAATATTGCCTTGAAAGTTCTACAACAGCTCTAGCAGCTAGGCTTGCATGTTCTGCAAACTCAGCCGCTGCTTGAGCAGCAGAGGTAGCATCCTTAAATTTCATGTTCCAATTCTGCCTGCCAATAGAAAAATTACCATTACCATCTCAAGGAAATGATTGCCCATGTTCCAACCTTTCATCCTTGAAACCTAAGTGGCATGAACCACCATCATCAACACAATATTGCCTTGAAAGTTCTACAATAGCTCTGGCAGCTAAGCTTGCATGTTCTGCAAACTCAGCCGCTGCTTGAGCAGCAGAGGTAGCATCCTTAAATTTCATGTTCCAATTCTGCCTGCCAACAGAAAAATTACCATTACCATCTCCAGGAAATGATTGCCCATGTTCCAACCTTTCATCCTTGAAACCTAAGTGGCATGAACCACCATCATCAACACAATATTGCCTTGAAAGTTCTACAACAGCTCTGGCAGCTAGGCTTGCATGTTCTGCAAATTCAGTCGCTACTTGAGCAGCAGAGGTAGCATCCTTAAATTTCATGTTCCAATTCTTCCTGCCAATAGAAAAATTAACATTACCATCTCAAGCAAATGATTGCCCATGTTCCAACCTTCCATCCTTGAAACCTAAGTGGTATATACCACCATCATCATCACAATATTGCCTTGAAAGTTCTACAACAGCTATGGCAGCTAAGCTTGCATGTTCTGCAAACTCAACCGCTGCTTGAGCAGCATAGGTAGCATCCTTAAATTTCATTACCATCTCAAGGAAATGAATTCCCATGTTCCAACCTTTTATCCTTGAAACCTAAGTGGCATGAACCACCATCATTAATACAATATTGCCTTGAAAGTTCTACAACAGCTCTGGCAGCTAGGCTTGCATGTTCTGCAAATTCAGTCGCTACTTGAGCAGCAGAGGTAGCATCCTTAAATTTCATGTTCCAATTCTTCCTGCCAATAGAAAAATTAACATTACCATCTCAAGAAAATGATTGCCCATGTTCCAACCTTCTATCCTTGAAACCTAAGTGGTATATACCACCATCATCATCACAATATTGCCTTGAAAGTTCTACAACAGCTATGGCAGCTAAGCTTGCATGTTCTGCAAACTCTGCCGCTGCTTGAGCAGCATAGGTAGCATCCTTAAATTTCATTACCATCTCAAGGAAATGAATGCCCATGTTCCAACCTTTTATCCTTGAAACCTAAGTGGCATGAACCACCATCATCAACTAAAATATTGCCTTGAAAGTTCTACAACAGCTCTGGCAGCTAGGCTTGCATGTTCTGCAAATTCAGTCGCTACTTGAGCAGCAGAGGTAGCATCCTTAAATTTCATGTTCCAATTCTTCCTGCCAACATAAAAATTAACATTACCATCTCAAGCAAATGATTGCCCATGTTCCAACCTTCCATCCTTGAAACCTAAGTGGTATATACCACCATCATCATCACAATATTGCCTTGAAAGTTCTACAACAGCTCTGGCAGCTAAGCTTGCATGTTCTGCAAACTCAGCCGCTTCTTGAGCAGCATAGGTAACATCCTTAAATTTCATTACCATCTCAAGGAAATGAATGCCCATGTTCCAACCATTTATCCTTGAAACCTAAGTGGCATGAACCACCATCATCAACTAAAATATTGCCTTGAAAGTTCTACAACAGCTCTGGCAGCTAGGCTTGCATGTTCTGCAAATTCAGTCGCTACTTGAGCAGCAGAGGTAGCATCCTTAAATTTCATGTTCCAATTCTTCCTGCCAATAGAAAAATTAACATTACCATCTCAAGCAAATGATTGCCCATGTTCCAACCTTCCATCCTTGAAACCTAAGTGGTATATACCACCATCATCATCACAATATTGCCTTGAAAGTTCTACAACAGCTATGGCAGCTAAGCTTGCATGTTCTGCAAACTCAACCGCTGCTTGAGCAGCATAGGTAGCATCCTTAAATTTCATTACCATCTCAAGGAAATGAATTCCCATGTTCCAACCTTTTATCCTTGAAACCTAAGTGGCATGAACCACCATCATCAACTAAAATATTGCCTTGAAAGTTCTACAACAGCTCTGGCAGCTAGGCTTGCATGTTCTGCAAATTCAGTCGCTACTTGAGCAGCAGAGGTAGCATCCTTAAATTTCATGTTCCAATTCTTCCTGCCAATAGAAAAATTAACATTACCATCTCAAGAAAATGATTGCCCATGTTCCAACCTTCTATCCTTGAAACCTAAGTGGTATATACCACCATCATCATCACAATATTGCCTTGAAAGTTCTACAACAGCTATGGCAGCTAAGCTTGCATGTTCTGCAAACTCAGCCGCTGCTTGAGCAGCATAGGTAGCATCCTTAAATTTCATTACCATCTCAAGGAAATGAATGCCCATGTTCCAACCTTTTATCCTTGAAACCTAAGTGGCATGAACCACCATCATCAACTAAAATATTGCCTTGGAAGTTCTACAACAGCTCTGGCAGCTAGGCTTGCATGTTCTGCAAATTCAGTCGCTACTTGAGCAGCAGAGGTAGCATCCTTAAATTTCATGTTCCAATTCTTCCTGCCAACAGAAAAATTAACATTACCATCTCAAGCAAATGATTGCCCATGTTCCAACCTTCCATCCTTGAAACCTAAGTGGTATATACCACCATCATCATCACAATATTGCCTTGAAAGTTCTACAACAGCTATGGCAGCTAAGCTTGCATGTTCTGCAAACTCAGCCGCTTCTTGAGCAGCATAGGTAGCATCCTTAAATTTCATTACCATCTCAAGGAAATGAATGCCCATGTTCCAACCTTTTATCCTTGAAACCTAAGTGGCATGAACCACCATCATCAACTAAAATATTGCCTTGAAAGTTCTACAACAGCTCTGGCAGCTAGGCTTGCATGTTCTGCAAATTCAGTCGCTACTTGAGCAGCAGAGGTAGCATCCTTAAATTTCATGTTCCAATTCTTCCTGCCAATAGAAAAATTAACATTACCATCTCAAGCAAATGATTGCCCATGTTCCAACCTTCCATCCTTGAAACCTAAGTGGTATATACCACCATCATCATCACAATATTGCCTTGAAAGTTCTACAACAGCTATGGCAGCTAAGCTTGCATGTTCTGCAAACTCAGCCGCTGCTTGAGCAGCATAGGTAGCATCCTTAAATTTCATTACCATCTCAAGGAAATGAATGCCCATGTTCCAACCTTTTATCCTTGAAACCTAAGTGGCATGAACCACCATCATCAACTAAAATATTGCCTTGAAAGTTCTACAACAGCTCTGGCAGCTAGGCTTGCATGTTCTGCAAATTCAGTCGCTACTTGAGCAGCAGAGGTAGCATCCTTAAATTTCATGTTCCAATTCTTCCTGCCAATAGAAAAATTAACATTACCATCTCAAGCAAATGATTGCCCATGTTCCAACCTTCCATCCTTGAAACCTAAGTGGTATATACCACCATCATCATCACAATATTGCCTTGAAAGTTCTACAACAGCTATGGCAGCTAAGCTTGCATGTTCTGCAAACTCAGCCGCTGCTTGAGCAGCATAGGTAGCATCCTTAAATTTCATTACCATCTCAAGGAAATGAATGCCCATGTTCCAACCTTTTATCCTTGAAACCTAAGTGGCATGAACCACCATCATCAACTAAAATATTGCCTTGAAAGTTCTACAACAGCTCTGGCAGCTAGGCTTGCATGTTCTGCAAATTCAGTCGCTACTTGAGCAGCAGAGGTAGCATCCTTAAATTTCATGTTCCAATTCTTCCTGCCAATAGAAAAATTAACATTACCATCTCAAGCAAATGATTGCCCATGTTCCAACCTTCCATCCTTGAAACCTAAGTGGTATATACCACCATCATCATCACAATATTGCCTTGAAAGTTCTACAACAGCTCTGGCAGCTAGGCTTGGATGTTCTGCAAACTCAGCCGCTACTTGAGAAGCAGAGGTAGCATCCTTAAATTTCATGTTCCAATTGTGCCTGCGAATAGAAAATTTACCATCTCCAGGAAATGAATGCCCATGTTCCAACTTTTTATCCTTGAAACCTAAGTGGCATGAACAACTATCATCAACACAATATTGCCTTGAAAGTTCTCCAATAGCTCTGGCAGCTAAGCTTGCATGTTCTGCAAACTCAGCCGCTGCTTGAGCAGCATAGGTAGCATCCTTAAATTTCATTACCATCTCAAGGAAATGAATGCCCATGTTCCAACCTTTTATCCTTGAAACCTAAGTGGCATGAACCACCATCATCAACTAAAATATTGCCTTGAAAGTTCTACAACAGCTCTGGCAGCTAGGCTTGCATGTTCTGCAAATTCAGTCGCTACTTGAGCAGCAGAGGTAGCATCCTTAAATTTCATGTTCCAATTCTTCCTGCCAATAGAAAAATTAACATTACCATCTCAAGCAAATGATTGCCCATGTTCCAACCTTCCATCCTTGAAACCTAAGTGGTATATACCACCATCATCATCACAATATTGCCTTGAAAGTTCTACAACAGCTATGGCAGCTAAGCTTGCATGTTCTGCAAACTCAGCCGCTGCTTGAGCAGCATAGGTAGCATCCTTAAATTTCATTACCATCTCAAGGAAATGAATGCCCATGTTCCAACCTTTTATCCTTGAAACCTAAGTGGCACGAACCACCATCATCAACTAAAATATTGCCTTGAAAGTTCTACAACAGCTCTGGCAGCTAGGCTTGCATGTTCTGCAAATTCAGTCGCTACTTGAGCAGCAGAGGTAGCATCCTTAAATTTCATGTTCCAATTCTTCCTGCCAATAGAAAAATTAACATTACCATCTCAAGCAAATGATTGCCCATGTTCCAACCTTCCATCCTTGAAACCTAAGTGGTATATACCACCATCATCATCACAATATTGCCTTGAAAGTTCTACAACAGCTATGGCAGCTAAGCTTGCATGTTCTGCAAACTCAGCCGCTGCTTGAGCAGCATAGGTAGCATCCTTAAATTTCATTACCATCTCAAGGAAATGAATGCCCATGTTCCAACCTTTTATCCTTGAAACCTAAGTGGCATGAACCACCATCATCAACTAAAATATTGCCTTGAAAGTTCTACAACAGCTCTGGCAGCTAGGCTTGCATGTTCTGCAAATTCAGTCGCTACTTGAGCAGCAGAGGTAGCATCCTTAAATTTCATGTTCCAATTCTTCCTGCCAATAGAAAAATTAACATTACCATCTCAAGCAAATGATTGCCCATGTTCCAACCTTCCATCCTTGAAACCTAAGTGGTATATACCACCATCATCATCACAATATTGCCTTGAAAGTTCTACAACAGCTATGGCAGCTAAGCTTGCATGTTCTGCAAACTCAGCCGCTGCTTGAGCAGCATAGGTAGCATCCTTAAATTTCATTACCATCTCAAGGAAATGAATGCCCATGTTCCAACCTTTTATCCTTGAAACCTAAGTGGCATGAACCACCATCATCAACTAAAATATTGCCTTGAAAGTTCTACAACAGCTCTGGCAGCTAGGCTTGCATGTTCTGCAAATTCAGTCGCTACTTGAGCAGCAGAGGTAGCATCCTTAAATTTCATGTTCCAATTCTTCCTGCCAATAGAAAAATTAACATTACCATCTCAAGCAAATGATTGCCCATGTTCCAACCTTCCATCCTTGAAACCTAAGTGGTATATACCACCATCATCATCACAATATTGCCTTGAAAGTTCTACAACAGCTATGGCAGCTAAGCTTGCATGTTCTGCAAACTCAGCCGCTGCTTGAGCAGCATAGGTAGCATCCTTAAATTTCATTACCATCTCAAGGAAATGAATGCCCGTGTTCCAACCTTTTATCCTTGAAACCTAAGTGGCATGAACCACTATCATCAACTAAAATATTGCCTTGAAAGTTCTACAATAGCTCTGGCAGCTAGGCTTGCATGTTCTGCAAATTCAGTCGCTACTTGAGCAGCAGAGGTAGCATCCTTAAATTTCATGTTCCAATTCTTCCTGCCAATAGAAAAATTAACATTACCATCTCAAGCAAATGATTGCCCATGTTCCAACCTTCCATCCTTGAAACCTAAGTGGTATATACCACCATCATCATCACAATATTGCCTTGAAAGTTCTACAACAGCTATGGCAGCTAAGCTTGCATGTTCTACAAACTCAGCCGCTGCTTGAGCAGCATAGGTAGCATCCTTAAATTTCATTACCATCTCAAGGAAATGAATGCCCATGTTCCAACCTTTTATCCTTGAAACCTAAGTGGCATGAACCACCGTCATCAACTAAAATATTGCCTTGAAAGTTCTACAACAGCTCTGGCAGCTAGGCTTGCATGTTCTGCAAATTCAGTCGCTACTTGAGCAGCAGAGGTAGCATCCTTAAATTTCATGTTCCAATTCTTCCTGCCAACAGAAAAATTAACATTACCATCTCAAGCAAATGATTGCCCATGTTCCAACCTTCCATCCTTGAAACCTAAGTGGTATATACCACCATCATCATCACAATATTGCCTTGAAAGTTCTACAACAGCTATGGCAGCTAAGCTTGCATGTTCTTCAAACTCAGCCGCTGCTTGAGCAGCATAGGTAGCATCCTTAAATTTCATTACCATCTCAAGGAAATGATTGCCCATGTTCCAACCTTTCATCCTTGAAAACTAAGTGGCATGAACCACCATCATCAACACAATATTGCCTTGAATGTTCTACAACAGCTCTGGGAGCTTGGCTTGCATGTTCTGCAAACTCAGTCGCTACTTAAGCAGCAGAGGTAGCATCCTTAAATTTCATGTTCCAATTCTGCCTGCCAACAGAAAAATTAACATTACCATCTCAAGGAAATGATTGCCCATGTTCCAACCTTTCATCCTTGAAAACTAAGTGGCATGAACCACCATCATCAACACAATATTGCCCTGAAAGTTCTACAACAGCTCTAGCAGCTAGGCTTGGATGTTTTACAAACTCAACCGCTACTTGAGCAGCAGAGGTTGCATCCTTAAATTTCATGTTCCAATTGTGCCTGCCAATAGAAAATTTACCATCTCCAGGAAATGAATGCCCATGTTCCAACCTTTTATCCTTGAAACCTAAGTGGCATGAACCACCACCATCAACTAAAATATTGCCTTGACATTTCTACAACAGCTCTGGCAGCTAGGCTTGCATGTTCTGCAAACTCAGTCGCTAATTGAGCAGCAGAGGTAGCATCCTTACATTTTATGTTCCAATTCTACCTGCCAACAGAAAAAAATTACCATTACCATCTCAAGGAAATGATTGCCCATGTTCCAACCTTTCATCCTTGAAAACTATGTGGCATGAACCACCATCATCAACACAGTATTGCCTTGAATTTCTACAATAGCTCTGGCAGCTAGGCCTGCATGTTCTGCAAACTCAACCGCTGCTTGAGCAGCAGTAGTAGCATCCTTAAATTTCATGTTCCAATTCTGCCTGCTCAAGGAAATAATTGCCCACGTTCCAACATTTCATCCTTGAAACTAAGTGGCATGAACCACCATTATCAACACAGTATTGCCTTGAAAGTTCTACAACAGCTCTGGCAGCTAGGCTTGCATGTTCTGCAAACTCAGTCGCGACTTGAGCAGCAGAGGTAGCATCCTTAAATTTCATGTTCCAATTCTGCCTGCCAACAGAAAAATTATCATTACCATCTCAAGCAAATGATTGCCCATGTTCCAACCTTCCATCCTTGAAACCTAAGTGGTATATACCACCATCATCATCACAATATTTCCTTGAAAGTTCTACAACAACTATGGCAGCTAAGCTTGCATGTTCTGCAAACTCAGCCGCTGCTTGAGCAGCATAGGTAGCATCCTTAAATTTCATTACCATCTCAAGGAAATGAATGCCCATGTTCCAACCTTTTATCCTTGAAACCTAAGTGGCATGAACCACCATCATCAACTAAAATATTGCCTTGAAAGTTCTACAACAGCTCTGGCAGCTAGGCTTGCATGTTCTGCAAATTCAGTCGCTACTTGAGCAACAGAGGTAGCATCCTTAAATTTCATGTTCCAATTCTGCCTGCCAACAGAAAAATTAACATTACCATCTCAAGGAAATGATTGCCCATGTTCCAACCTTCTATCCTTGAAACCTAAGTGGTATATACCACCATCATCATCACAATATTGCCTTGAAAGTTCTACAACAGCTATGGCAGCTAAGCTTGCATGTTCTGCAAACTCAGCCGCTGCTTGAGCAGCATAGGTAGCATCCTTAAATTTCATTACCATCTCAATTACCATTACCATCTCAAGGAAATGATTGCCCATGTTCCAACCTTTTATCCTTGAAACCTAAGTGGCATGAACCACCATCATCAACACAATATTGCCTTGAAAGTTCTACAACAGCTCTGGCAGCTAGGCTTGCATGTTCTGCAAATTCAGTCGCTACTTGAGCAGCAGAGGTAGCATCCTTAAATTTCATGTTCCAATTCTTCCTGCCAACAGAAAAATTAACATTACCATCTCAAGCAAATGATTGCCCATGTTCCAACCTTCCATCCTTGAAACCTAAGTGGTATATACCACCATCATCATCACAATATTGCCTTGAAAGTTCTACAACAGCTATGGCAGCTAAGCTTGCATGTTCTACAAACTCAGCCGCTGCTTGAGCAGCATAGGTAGCATCCTTAAATTTCATTACCATCTCAAGGAAATGAATGCCCATGTTCCAACCTTTTATCCTTGAAACCTAAGTGGCATGAACCACCATCATCAACTAAAATATTGCCTTGAAAGTTCTACAACAGCTCTGGCAGCTAGGCTTGCATGTTCTGCAAATTCAGTCGCTACTTGAGCAGCAGAGGTAGCATCCTTAAATTTCATGTTCCAATTCTTCCTGCCAATAGAAAAATTAACATTACCATCTCAAGCAAATGATTGCCCATGTTCCAACCTTCCATCCTTGAAACCTAAGTGGTATATACCACCATCATCATCACAATATTGCCTTGAAAGTTCTACAACAGCTATGGCAGCTAAGCTTGCATGTTCTGCAAACTCAGCCGCTGCTTGAGCAGCATAGGTAGCATCCTTAAATTTCATTACCATCTCAAGGAAATGAATGCCCGTGTTCCAACCTTTTATCCTTGAAACCTAAGTGGCATGAACCACTATCATCAACTAAAATATTGCCTTGAAAGTTCTACAACAGCTCTGGCAGCTAGGCTTGCATGTTCTGCAAATTCAGTCGCTACTTGAGCAGCAGAGGTAGCATCCTTAAATTTCATGTTCCAATTCTTCCTGCCAATAGAAAAATTAACATTACCATCTCAAGCAAATGATTGCCCATGTTCCAACCTTCCATCCTTGAAACCTAAGTGGTATATACCACCATCATCATCACAATATTGCCTTGAAAGTTCTACAACAGCTATGGCAGCTAAGCTTGCATGTTCTGCAAACTCAGCCGCTGCTTGAGCAGCATAGGTAGCATCCTTAAATTTCATTACCATCTCAAGGAAATGAATGCCCATGTTCCAACCTTTTATCCTTGAAACCTAAGTGGCATGAACCACCATCATCAACTAAAATATTGCCTTGAAAGTTCTACAACAGCTCTGGCAGCTAGGCTTGCATGTTCTGCAAATTCAGTCGCTACTTGAGCAGCAGAGGTAGCATCCTTAAATTTCATGTTCCAATTCTTCCTGCCAACAGAAAAATTAACATTACCATCTTCAAGCAAATGATTGCCCATGTTCCAACCTTCCATCCTTGAAACCTAAGTGGTATATACCACCATCATCATCACAATATTGCCTTGAAAGTTCTACAACAGCTATGGCAGCTAAGCTTGCATGTTCTGCAAACTCAGCCGCTGCTTGAGCAGCATAGGTAGCATCCTTAAATTTCATTACCATCTCAAGGAAATGAATGCCCGTGTTCCAACCTTTTATCCTTGAAACCTAAGTGGCATGAACCACTATCATCAACTAAAATATTGCCTTGAAAGTTCTACAATAGCTCTGGCAGCTAGGCTTGCATGTTCTGCAAATTCAGTCGCTACTTGAGCAGCAGAGGTAGCATCCTTAAATTTCATGTTCCAATTCTTCCTGCCAATAGAAAAATTAACATTACCATCTCAAGCAAATGATTGCCCATGTTCCAACCTTCCATCCTTGAAACCTAAGTAGTATATACCACCATCATCATCACAATATTGCCTTGAAAGTTCTACAACAGCTATGGCAGCTAAGCTTGCATGTTCTACAAACTCAGCCGCTGCTTGAGCAGCATAGGTAGCATCCTTAAATTTCATTACCATCTCAAGGAAATGAATGCCCATGTTCCAACCTTTTATCCTTGAAACCTAAGTGGCATGAACCACCGTCATCAACTAAAATATTGCCTTGAAAGTTCTACAACAGCTCTGGCAGCTAGGCTTGCATGTTCTGCAAATTCAGTCGCTACTTGAGCAGCAGAGGTAGCATCCTTAAATTTCATGTTCCAATTCTTCCTGCCAACAGAAAAATTAACATTACCATCTCAAGCAAATGATTGCCCATGTTCCAACCTTCCATCCTTGAAACCTAAGTGGTATATACCACCATCATCATCACAATATTGCCTTGAAAGTTCTACAACAGCTATGGCAGCTAAGCTTGCATGTTCTTCAAACTCAGCCGCTGCTTGAGCAGCATAGGTAGCATCCTTAAATTTCATTACCATCTCAAGGAAATGATTGCCCATGTTCCAACCTTTCATCCTTGAAAACTAAGTGGCATGAACCACCATCATCAACACAATATTGCCTTGAATGTTCTACAACAGCTCTGGGAGCTTGGCTTGCATGTTCTGCAAACTCAGTCGCTACTTAAGCAGCAGAGGTAGCATCCTTAAATTTCATGTTCCAATTCTGCCTGCCAACAGAAAAATTAACATTACCATCTCAAGGAAATGATTGCCCATGTTCCAACCTTTCATCCTTGAAAACTAAGTTGCATGAACCACCATCATCAACACAATATTGCCCTGAAAGTTCTACAACAGCTCTAGCAGCTAGGCTTGGATGTTTTACAAACTCAACCGCTACTTGAGCAGCAGAGGTTGCATCCTTAAATTTCATGTTCCAATTGTGCCTGCCAATAGAAAATTTACCATCTCCAGGAAATGAATGCCCATGTTCCAACCTTTTATCCTTGAAACCTAAGTGGCATGAACCACCACCATCAACTAAAATATTGCCTTGACATTTCTACAACAGCTCTGGCAGCTAGGCTTGCATGTTCTGCAAACTCAGTCGCTAATTGAGCAGCAGAGGTAGCATCCTTACATTTTATGTTCCAATTCTACCTGCCAACAGAAAAAAATTACCATTACCATCTCAAGGAAATGATTGCCCATGTTCCAACCTTTCATCCTTGAAAACTATGTGGCATGAACCACCATCATCAACACAGTATTGCCTTGAATTTCTACAATAGCTCTGGCAGCTAGGCCTGCATGTTCTGCAAACTCAACCGCTGCTTGAGCAGCAGAGGTAGTATCCTTAAATTTCATGTTCCAATTCTACCTGCCAATAGAAAAATTACCATTACCATCTCCAGGAAATGATTGCCCATGTTCCAACCTTTTATCCTTGAAACCTAAGTGGCATGAACAACTATCATCAACACAATATTGCCTTGAAAGTTCTACAACAGCTATGGCAGCTAGGCTTGCATGTTCTGCAAACTCAGCCGCGGCTTGAGTAACAGAGGTAGCATCCTTAAATTTCATGTTCCAATTCTGCCTGCCAACAGAAAAATTACCATTACCCTCTCTAGGAAATGATTGCCCATGTTCCAACCTTTTATCCTTGAAACCTAAGTGGCATGAACCACCATCATCAACACAATATTGCCTTGAAAGTTCTACAACAGCTCTGGCAGCTAGGCTTGCATGTTCTGCAAACTCAGCCGCTGCTTGAGCAAAATAGGTAGCATCCTTAAATTTCATGTTCCACTTCTGCTTGCCAACAGAAAAATTACCATTACCATCTCCAGGAAATGATTGCCCATGTTCCAACCATTTATCCTTGAAACTTAAGTGGCATGAACCACTATCATCAACACAATATTGCCTTGAAAGTTCTACAACAGCTATGGCAGCTAGGCTTGCATGTTCTGCAAACTCAGCTGCGGCTTGAGTAACAGAGGTAGCTTCCTTAAATTTCATGTTCCAATACCGCCTGCCAACAGAAAAATTTAAATTACAATCTCAAGGAAATGATTGCCCATGTTCCAAGCTTCCATCCTTGAAAACTAAGTGGAATGAACCACCATCATCAAAACAATATTGCCTTGAAAGTTCTACAATAGCTCTGGCAGCTAGGCTTGCATGTTCTGCAAATTCAGTCGCTACTTGAGCAGCAGAGGTAGCATCCTTAAATTTCATGTTCCAATTCTTCCTGCCAATAGAAAAATTACCATTACCATCTCAAGGAAATGATTGCCCATGTTCCAACCTATCATTCTTGAAACCTAAGTGGCATGAACCACTATCATCAACACAATATTGCCTTGAAAGTTCTACAACAGCTATGGCATCTAGGCTTGCATATTCTGCAAACTCAGCCGCGGCTTGAGCAGCACAGGTAGCATCCTTAAATTTCATGTTCCAATTCTGCCTGCCAACAGAAAAATTACCACTACCCTCTCCAGGAAATAATTGCCCATGTTCCAACCTTTTATCCTTGAAACCTAAGTGGTATGTACCACCATCATCATCACAATATTGCCTTGAAAGTTCTACAACATCTCTGGCAGCTAAGCTTGCATGTTCTGCAAACTCAGCCGCTGCTTGAACAGCATAGGTAGCATACTTAAATTTCATTACCATCTCAAGGAAATGATTGCCCATGTTCCAACCTTTCATCCTTGAAAACTAAGTGGCATGAACCACCATCATCAACACAATATTGCCTTGAAAGTTCTATAACAGCTCTAGCAGCTAGGCTTGCATGTACTGCAAACTCAGTCGCTACTTGAGCAGCAGCGGTAGCATCCTTAAATTTCATGTTCCAATTCTGCCTGCCAATAGAATAATTAGCATTACCATCTCCAAGAAATGATTGCCCATGTTCCAACCTTTCATCCTTGAAACCTAAGTTGCATGAACCACCACCATCAACACAGTATTGCGTTGAAAGTTCTACAACACCTCTGGCAGCTAGGCTTGGTTGTTCTGCAAACTCAGCCGCTACTTGAGAAGCAGAGGTAGCATCCTTAAATTTCATGTTCCAATTGTGCCTGCGAATAGAAAATTTACCATCTCCAGGAAATGAATGCCCATGTTCCAACCTTTTATCCTTGAAACCTAAGTGGCATGAACAACTATCATCAACACAATATTGCCTTGAAAGTTCTCCAACAGTTCTGGCAGCTAGGCTTGCATGTTCTCCAAACTCAGCCGCTGCTTGAGCAGTAGAGGTAGCATCCTTAAATTTCATGTTCCAATACTGCCTGCCAACAGAAAAATTAACATTACCATCTCAAGGAAATGATTGCCCATGTTCCAACCTTCCATCCATGAAAACTAAGTGGAATGAACCACCATCATCAACACAATATTGTCTTCAAAGTTCTACAAAAGCTCTGGTAGCTAGGCTTGCATGTTCTGCAAATTCAGTCGCTACTTGAACAGCAGAGGTAGCATCCTTAAATTTCATGTTCCAATTCTTCCTGCCAACAGAAAAATTAACATTACCATCTCAAGGAAATGATTGCCCATGTTCCAACCTTCCATCCTTGAAACCTAAGTGGTATGTACCACCATCATCATCACAATATTGGCTCTAAAGTTCTACAACAGCTATGGCAGCTAAGCTTGCATGTTCTGCAAACTCAGCCCCTGCTTGAGCAACATAGGTAGCATCCTTCAATTTCATTACCATCTCATGGAAATGATTGCCCATGTTCCAACCTTTCATCCTTGAAAACTAAGTGGCATGAACCACCATCATCAACACAATATTGCCTTGAAAGTTCTACAATAGCTCTAGCAGCTAGGCTTGCATGTACTGCAAACTCAGTCGCTACTTGAGCAGCAGAGGTAGCATTCTTAAATTTCATGGTCCAATTCTGCCTGCCAACAGAAAAATTAACATTACCATCTCAAGGAAATGATTGCCCATGTTGCAACCTTTCATCCTTGAAAACTAAGTGGCATGGACCACCATCATCAACACAATATTGCCCTGAAAGTTCTACAACAGCTCTGGCAGCTATGCTTGGATATTTTGCAAACTCAGCCGCTACTTGAGCAGCAGAGGTAGCATCCTTAAATTTCATGTTCCAATTGTGCCTGCCAATAGAAAATTTACCATCTCCAGGAAATGAATGCCGATGTTCCAACCTTTTATCCTTGAAACCTAAGTGGCATGAACCACCATCATCAACTAAAATATTGCCTTGAAAGTTCTACAACAGCTCTGGCAGCTAGGCTTGCATGTTCTGCAAACTCAGTCGCTAATTGAACAGCAGAGGTAGCATCCTTAAATTTCATGTTCCAATTCTACCTGCCAACAGAAAAATTACCATTACCATCTCAAGGAAATGATTGCCCATGTTCCAACCTTTCATCCTTGAAAACTATGTGGCATGAACCACCATCATCAACACAGTATTTCCTTGAAAGTTCTACAATAGCTCTGGCAGCTAGGCCTGCATGTTCTGCAAAATCAACCGCTGCTTGAGCAGCACAGGTAGCATCCTTAAATTTCTTGTTCCAATTCTACCTGCCAACAGAAAAATTACCATTACCATCTCCAGGAAATGATTGCCCATGTTCCAACCTTTCATCCTTGAAACCTAAGTGGCATGAACCACTATCATCAACACAATATTGCCTTGAAAGTTCTACAACAGCTATGGCAGCTAGGCTTGCATGTTCTGCAAGCTCAGCCGCGGCTTGAGTAACAGAGGTAGCATCCTTAAATTTCATGTTCCAATTCTGCCTGCCAAAAGAAAAATTACCATTACCCTCTCTAGGAAATGATTGCCCATGTTCCAACCTTTTATCCTTGAAACCTAAGTGGCATGAACCACCATCATCAACACAATATTGCCTTGAAAGTTCTACAACAGCTCTGGTAGCTAGGCTTGCATGTTCTGCAAACTCAGCCGCTGCTTGAGCAAAATAGGTAGCATCCTTAAATTTCATGTTCCAATTCTGCTTGCCAACGGAAAAATAACCATTACCATCTCCAGGAAATGCTTGCCCATGTTCCAACCTGTCATCCTTGAAACCTAAGTGGCATGAACCACTATCATCAACACAATATTGCCTTGAAAGTTCTCCAACAGTTCTGGCAGCTAGGCTTGCATGTTCTCCAAACTCAGCTGCTGCTTGAGCAGTAGAGGTAACATCCTTAAATTTCATGTTCCAATACTGCCTGCCAACAGAAAAATTAACATTACCATCTCACGGAAATGATTGCCCATGTTCCAACCTTCCATCCTTGAAAACTAAGTGGAATGAACCACCATCATCAAAACAATATTGCCTTGAAAGTTCTACAACAGCTCTGGCAGCTAGGCTTGCATGTTCTGCAAATTCAGTCGCTACTTGAGCAGCAGAGGTAGCATCCTTAAATTTTATGTTCCAATTCTTCCTGCCAATAGAAAAATTACCATTACCATCTCAAGGAAATGATTGCCCATGTTCCAACCTATCATCCTTGAAACCTAAGTGGCATGAACCACTATCATCAACACAATATTGCCTTGAAAGTTCTACAACAGCTATGGCATCTAGGCTTGCATGTTCTGCAAACTCAGCCTCGGCTTGAGCAGCAGAGGTAGCATCCTTAAATTTCATGTTCCAATTCTGCCTGCCAACAGAAAAATTACCACAACCCTCTCCAGGAAATAATTGCCCATGTTCCAACCTTTTATCCTTGAAACCTAAGTGGTATGTACCACCATCATCATCACAATATTGCCTTGAAAGTTCTACAACATCTCTGGCAGCTAAGCTTGCATGTTCTGCAAACTCAGCCGCTGCTTGAACAGCATAGGTAGCATCCGTAAATTTCATTACCATCTCAAGGAAATGATTGCCAATGTTCCAACCTTTCATCCTTGAAAACTAAGTGGCATGAACCACCATCATCAACAAAATATTGCCTTGAAAGTTCTACAACAGCTCTAGCAGCTAGGCTTGCATGTACTGCAAACTCAGTCGCTACTTGAGCAGCAGAGGTAGCATCCTTAAATTTCATGTTCCAATTCTGCCTGCCAATAGAATAATTAGCATTACCATCTCCAAGAAATGATTGCCCATGTTCCAACCTTTCATCCTTGAAACCTAAGTTGCATAAACCACCATCATCAACACAGTATTGCGTTGAAAGTTCTACAACAGCTCTGGCAGCTAGGCTTGGATGTTCTGCAAACTCAGCCGCTACTTGAGAAGCAGAGGTAGCATCCTTAAATTTCATGTTCCAATTCTGCCTGCCAATAGAAAATTTACCATCTCAAGGAAATGATTGCCCATGTTCCAACCTTTCATCCTTGAAAACTAAGTGGCATGAACCACCATCATCAACATAATATTGCCTTGAAAGTTCTACAATAGCTCTGGGAGCTAGGCTTGCATGTTCTGCAAAATCAGTCACTAATTGAGCAGCAGAGGTAGCATCCTTAAATTTCATGTTCCTATTCTACCTAACAACAGAAAAATTACCATTACCATCTCAAAGAAATGATTGCCCATGTTCCAACCTTTCATCCTTGAAAACTAAATGGCATGAACCACCACCATCAACACAGTATTGCGTTGAAAGTTCTAAAACAGCTCTGGCAGCTAGGCTTGCATGTTCTGCAAAATCAGCCACTGCTTGAGCAGCAGAGGTAGCATCCTTAAATTTCATGTTCCAATTCTGCTTGCCAAAAAAAGAATTACCATTACAATCTCCAGGAAATGCTTGCCCATGTTCCAACCTTTCATCCTTGAAACCTAAGTGGCATGAACTACCATCATCAACACAATATTGCCTAGAAAGTTCTCCAACAGCTCTGGCAGCTAGGCTTGCATGTTCTCCAAAATCAGCCGCTGCTTGAGCAGCAGAGGTAGCATCCTTAAATTTCATGTTCCAAGACTGCCTGCCAACAGACAAATTACCATTACCATCTCAAGGAAATGATTGCCCATGTTCCAACCTTTCATCCTTGAAAACTAAGTGGAATGAACCACCATCATCAACACTATATTTCCTTGAAAGTTCTACAACAGCTCTGGCAGCTAGGCTTGCATGTTCTCCAAACTCAGCCGCTGCTTGAGCAGGAGAGGTAGCATCCTTAAATTTCATGTTCCAATACTGCCTGCCAACAGAAGAATTACCCTTACCATCTCAAGGAAATGATTGCCCATGTTCCAACCTTTCATCCTTGAAAACTAAGTGGAATGAACCACCATCATCAACACAATATTGCCTTGAAAGTTCTACAACAGCTCTGGCAGCTAGGCTTGCATGTTCTGCAAATTCAGTCGCTACTTGAGCAGCAGAGGTAGCATCCTTAAATTTCATGTTCCAATTCTTCCTGCCAATAGACAAATTACCATTACCATCTTCAGGAAATGATTGCCCATGTTCCAACCTTTCATCCTTGAAACCTAAGTGGCATGAACCACTATCATCTACACAATATTGCCTTGAAAGTTCTACAACAGCTTTTGTAGCTAGGCTTGCATGTTCTGCAAACTCAATCGCTACTTGAGCAGCAGAGGTAGCATCCTTAAATTTCATGTTCCAATTCTACCTGCCAACAGAAAAATTACCATTACCCTCTCCAGGAAATGATTGCCCATGTTTTAACCTTTCATCCTTGAAACCTAAGTGGTATGTACCACCATCATCAACACAATATTGCCTTGAAAGTTCTACAACAGCTCTGGCAGCTAAGCTTGCATGTTCTGCAAACTCAGCCGCTGCTTGAGCAGCATAGGTAGCATCCTTAAATTTCATTACCATCTCAAGGAAATAATTGCCCATGTTCCAACCTTTTATCCTTGAAACCTAAGTGGCATGAACCACCATCATCAACTAAAATATTGCCTTGAAAGTTCTACAACAGCTCTGGCAGCTAGGCTTGCATGTTCTGCAAATTCAGTCGCTACTTGAGCAGCAGAGGTAGCATCCTTAAATTTCATGTTCCAATTCTTCCTGCCAATAGAAAAATTAACATTACCATCTCAAGCAAATGATTGCCCATGTTCCAACCTTCCATCCTTGAAACCTAAGTGGTATATACCACCATCATCATCACAATATTGCCTTGAAAGTTCTACAACAGCTCTGGCAGCTAAGCTTGCATGTTCTGCAAACTCAGCCGCTGCTTGAGCAGCATAGGTAGCATCCTTAAATTTCATTACCATCTCAAGGAAATGAATGCCCATGTTCCAACCTTTTATCCTTGAAACCTAAGTGGCATGAACCACCATCATCAACTAAAATATTGCCTTGAAAGTTCTACAACAGCTCTGGCAGCTAGGCTTGCATGTTCTGCAAATTCAGTCGCTACTTGAGCAGCAGAGGTAGCATCCTTAAATTTCATGTTCCAATTCTTCCTGCCAATAGAAAAATTAACATTACCATCTCAAGCAAATGATTGCCCATGTTCCAACCTTCCATCCTTGAAACCTAAGTGGTATATACCACCATCATCATCACAATATTGCCTTGAAAGTTCTACAACAGCTATGGCAGCTAAGCTTGCATGTTCTGCAAACTCAGCCGCTGCTTGAGCAGCATAGGTAGCATCCTTAAATTTCATTACCATCTCAAGGAAATGAATGCCCATGTTCCAACCTTTTATCCTTGAAACCTAAGTGGCATGAACCACCATCATCAACTAAAATATTGCCTTGAAAGTTCTACAACAGCTCTGGCAGCTAGGCTTGCATGTTCTGCAAATTCAGTCGCTACTTGAGCAGCAGAGGTAGCATCCTTAAATTTCATGTTCCAATTCTTCCTGCCAATAGAAAAATTAACATTACCATCTCAAGCAAATGATTGCCCATGTTCCAACCTTCCATCCTTGAAACCTAAGTGGTATATACCACCATCATCATCACAATATTGCCTTGAAAGTTCTACAACAGCTATGGCAGCTAAGCTTGCATGTTCTGCAAACTCAGCCGCTTCTTGAGCAGCGTAGGTAGCATCCTTAAATTTCATTACCATCTCAAGGAAATGAATGCCCATGTTCCAACCTTTTATCCTTGAAACCTAAGTGGCATGAACCACCATCATCATCACAATATTGCCTTGAAAGTTCTACAACAGCTCTGGCAGCTAGGCTTGCATGTTCTGCAAACTCAGTCGCTACTTGAGCAGCAGAGGTAGCATCCTTAAATTTCATGTTCCAATTCTGCCTGCCAACAGAAAAATTACCATTACCATCTCCAGGAAATTATTGCCCATGTTCCAACCTTTCATCCTTGAAACCTAAGTGGTATGTACCACCATCATCAACACAATATTGCCTTGAAAGTTCTACAACAGCTCTGGCAGCTAAGCTTGCATGTTCTGCAAACTCAGCCGCTGCTTGAGCAGCATAGGTAGCATCCTTAAATTTCATTACCATCTCAAGGAAATGATTGCCCATGTTCCAACCTTTCATCCTTGAAAACGAAGTGGCATGAACCACCATCATCAACACAATATTGCCTTGAAAGTTCTACAACAGCTCTAGCAGCTAGGCTTGCATGTTCTGCAAACTCAGTCGCTACTTAAGCAGCAGAGGTAGCATCCTTAAATTTCATGTTCCAATTCTGCCTGCCAACAGAAAAATTAACATTACCATCTCAAGGAAATGATTGCCCGTGTTCCAACCTTCCATCCTTGAAACCTAAGTGGTATATACCACCATCATCATCACAATATTTCCTTGAAAGTTCTACAACAGCTATCGCAGCTAAGCTTGCATGTTCTGCAAACTCAGCCGCTGCTTGAGCAGCATAGGTAGCATCCTTAAATTTTATGTTCCAATTCTGCCTTCCAACAGAAAAATTACCATTACCATCTCAAGGAAATGAATGCCCATGTTCCAACCTTTTATCCTTGAAACCTAAGTGGCATGAACCACCATCATCAACCACAATATTGCCTTGAAAGTTCTACAACAGCTCTGGCAGCTAGGCTTGCATGTTCTGCAAACTCAGTCGCTACTTGAGCAGCAGAGGTAGCATCCTTAAATTTCATGTTCCAATTCTGCCTGCCAACAGAAAAATTACCATTACCATCTCAAGGAAATGATTGCCCATGTTCCAACCTTTCATCCTTGAAACCTAAGTGGCATGAACCACCATCATCAACACAATATTGCCTTGAAAGTTCTACAACAGCTATGGCAGCTAGGCTTGCATGTTCTGCAAACTCAGCCGCTGCTTGAGCAGCAGAGGTAGCATCCTTAAATTTCATGTTCCAATACTGCCTGCCAATAGAAAAATTAACATTACCATCTCAAGGAAATGATTGCCCATGTTCCAACCTTTCATCCTTGAAACCTAAGTGGCATGAACCACCATCATCAACAAAAATATTGCCTTGAAAGTTCTACAACAGCTCTGGCAGCTAGGCTTGCATGTTCTGCAAATTCAGTCGCTACTTGAGCAGCAGAGGTAGCATCCTTAAATTTCATGTTCCAATTCTTCCTGCCAATAGAAAAATTAACATTACCATCACAAGCAAATGATTGCCCATGTTCCAACCTTCCATCCTTGAAACCTAAGTGGTATATACCACCATCATCATCACAATATTGCCTTGAAAGTTCTACAACAGCTATGGCAGCTAAGCTTGCATGTTCTGCAAACTCAGCCGCTGCTTGAGCAGCATAGGTAGCATCCTTAAATTTCATTACCATCTCAAGGAAATGAATGCCCATGTTCCAACCTTTTATCCTTGAAACCTAAGTGGCATGAACCACCATCATCAACTAAAATATTGCCTTGAAAGTTCTACAATAGCTCTGGCAGCTAGGCTTGCATGTTCTGCAAATTCAGTCGCTACTTGAGCAGCAGAGGTAGCATCCTTAAATTTCATGTTCCAATTCTTCCTGCCAATAGAAAAATTAACATTACCATCTCAAGCAAATGATTGCCCATGTTCCAACCTTCCATCCTTGAAACCTAAGTGGTATATACCACCATCATCATCACAATATTGCCTTGAAAGTTCTACAACAGCTATGGCAGCTAAGCTTGCATGTTCTGCAAACTCAGCCGCTGCTTGAGCAGCATAGGTAGCATCCTTAAATTTCATTACCATCTCAAGGAAATGAATGCCCATGTTCCAACCTTTTATCCTTGAAACCTAAGTGGCATGAACCACCATCATCAACTAAAATATTGCCTTGAAAGTTCTACAACAGCTCTGGCAGCTAGGCTTGCATGTTCTGCAAATTCAGTCGCTACTTGAGCAGCAGAGGTAGCATCCTTAAATTTCATGTTCCAATTCTTCCTGCCAACAGAAAAATTAACATTACCATCTCAAGCAAATGATTGCCCGTGTTCCAACCTTCCATCCTTGAAATCTAAGTGGTATATACCACCATCATCATCACAATATTGCCTTGAAAGTTCTACAATAGCTCTGGCAGCTAAGCTTGCATGTTCTGCAAACTCAGCCGCTGCTTGAGCAGCATAGGTAGCATCCTTAAATTTCATTACCATCTCAAGGAAATGAATGCCCGTGTTCCAACCTTTTATCCTTGAAACCTAAGTGGCATGAACCACCATCATCAACTAAAATATTGCCTTGAAAGTTCTACAATAGCTCTGGCAGCTAGGCTTGCATGTTCTGCAAATTCAGTCGCTACTTGAGCAGCAGAGGTAGCATCCTTAAATTTCATGTTCCAATTCTTCCTGCCAATAGAAAAATTAACATTACCATCTCAAGCAAATGATTGCCCATGTTCCAACCTTCCATCCTTGAAACCTAAGTGGTATATACCACCATCATCATCACAATATTGCCTTGAAAGTTCTACAACAGCTATGGCAGCTAAGCTTGCATGTTCTGCAAACTCAGCCGCTGCTTGAGCAGCATAGGTAGCATCCTTAAATTTCATTACCATCTCAAGGAAATGAATGCCCATGTTCCAACCTTTTATCCTTGAAACCTAAGTGGCATGAACCACCGTCATCAACTAAAATATTGCCTTGAAAGTTCTACAACAGCTCTGGCAGCTAGGCTTGCATGTTCTGCAAATTCAGTCGCTACTTGAGCAGCAGAGGTAGCATCCTTAAATTTCATGTTCCAATTCTTCCTGCCAACAGAAAAATTAACATTACCATCTCAAGCAAATGATTGCCCATGTTCCAACCTTCCATCCTTGAAACCTAAGTGGTATATACCACCATCATCATCACAATATTGCCTTGAAAGTTCTACAACAGCTATGGCAGCTAAGCTTGCATGTTCTGCAAACTCAGCCGCTGCTTGAGCAGCATAGGTAGCATCCTTAAATTTCATTACCATCTCAAGGAAATGATTGCCCATGTTCCAACCTTTCATCCTTGAAAACTAAGTGGCATGAACCACCATCATCAACACAATATTGCCTTGAATGTTCTACAACAGCTCTGGGAGCTTGGCTTGCATGTTCTGCAAACTCAGTCGCTACTTAAGCAGCAGAGGTAGCATCCTTAAATTTCATGTTCCAATTCTGCCTGCCAACAGAAAAATTAACATTACCATCTCAAGGAAATGATTGCCCATGTTCCAACCTTTCATCCTTGAAAACTAAGTGGCATGAACCACCATCATCAACACAATATTGCCCTGAAAGTTCTACAACAGCTCTAGCAGCTAGGCTTGGATGTTTTACAAACTCAACCGCTACTTGAGCAGCAGAGGTTGCATCCTTAAATTTCATGTTCCAATTGTGCCTGCCAATAGAAAATTTACCATCTCCAGGAAATGAATGCCCATGTTCCAACCTTTTATCCTTGAAACCTAAGTGGCATGAACCACCATCATCAACTAAAATATTGCCTTGAAATTTCTACAACAGCTCTGGCAGCTAGGCTTGCATGTTCTGCAAACTCAGTCGCTAATTGAGCAGCGGAGGTAGCATCCTTACATTTTATGTTCCAATTCTACCTGCCAACAGAAAAAAATTACCATTACCATCTCAAGGAAATGATTGCCCATGTTCCAACCTTTCATCCTTGAAAACTATGTGGCATGAACCACCATCATCAACACAGTATTGCCTTGAATTTCTACAATAGCTCTGGCAGCTAGGCCTGCATGTTCTGCAAACTCAACCGCTGCTTGAGCAGCAGAGGTAGTATCCTTAAATTTCATGTTCCAATTCTACCTGCCAATAGAAAAATTACCATTACCATCTCCAGGAAATGATTGCCCATGTTCCAACCTTTTATCCTTGAAACCTAAGTGGCATGAACAACTATCATCAACACAATATTGCCTTGAAAGTTCTACAACAGCTATGGCAGCTAGGCTTGCATGTTCTGCAAACTCAGCCGCGGCTTGAGTAACAGAGGTAGCATCCTTAAATTTCATGTTCCAATTCTGCCTGCCAACAGAAAAATTACCATTACCCTCTCTAGGAAATGATTGCCCATGTTCCAACCTTTTATCCTTGAAACCTAAGTGGCATGAACCACCATCATCAACACAATATTGCCTTGAAAGTTCTACAACAGCTCTGGCAGCTAGGCTTGCATGTTCTGCAAACTCAGCCGCTGCTTGAGCAAAATAGGTAGCATCCTTAAATTTCATGTTCCAATTCTGCTTGCCAACAGAAAAATTACCATTACCATCTCCAGGAAATGATTGCCCATGTTCCAACCATTTATCCTTGAAACCTAAGTGGCATGAACCACTATCATCAACACAATATTGCCTTGAAAGTTCTACAACAGCTATGGCAGCTAGGCTTGCATGTTCTGCAAACTCAGCCGCGGCTTGAGTAACAGAGGTAGCTTACTTAAATTTCATGTTCCAATACTGCCTGCCAACAGAAAAATTTAAATTACAATCTCAAGGAAATGATTGCCCATGTTCCAACCTTCCATCCTTGAAAACTAAGTGGAATGAACCACCATCATCAAAACAATATTGCCTTGAAAGTTCTACAATAGCTCTGGCAGCTAGGCTTGCATGTTCTGCAAATTCAGTCGCTACTTGAGCAGCAGAGGTAGCATCCTTAAATTTCATGTTCCAATTCTTCCTGCCAATAGAAAAATTACCATTACCATCTCAAGGAAATGATTGCCCATGTTCCAACCTATCATTCTTGAAACCTAAGTGGCATGAACCACTATCATCAACACAATATTGCCTTGAATGTTCTACAACAGCTATGGCATCTAGGCTTGCATGTTCTGCAAACTCAGCCGCGGCTTGAGCAGCACAGGTAGCATCCTTAAATTTCATGTTCCAATTCTGCCTGCCAACAGAAAAATTACCACTACCCTCTCCAGGAAATAATTGCCCATGTTCCAACCTTTTATCCTTGAAACCTAAGTGGTATGTACCACCATCATCATCACAATATTGCCTTGAAAGTTCTACAACATCTCTGGCAGCTAAGCTTGCATGTTCTGCAAACTCAGCCGCTGCTTGAACAGCATAGGTAGCATACTTAAATTTCATTACCATCTCAAGGAAATGATTGCCCATGTTCCAACCTTTCATCCTTGAAAACTAAGTGGCATGAACCACCATCATCAACACAATATTGCCTTGAAAGTTCTATAACAGCTCTAGCAGCTAGGCTTGCATGTACTGCAAACTCAGTCGCTACTTGAGCAGCAGCGGTAGCATCCTTAAATTTCATGTTCCAATTCTGCCTGCCAATAGAATAATTAGCATTACCATCTCCAAGAAATGATTGCCCATGTTCCAACCTTTCATCCTTGAAACCTAAGTTGCATGAACCACCACCATCAACAAAGTATTGCGTTGAAAGTTCTACAACACCTCTGGCAGCTAGGCTTGGATGTTCTGCAAACTCAGCCGCTACTTGAGAAGCAGAGGTAGCATCCTTAAATTTCATGTTCCAATTGTGCCTGCGAATAGAAAATTTACCATCTCCAGGAAATGAATGCCCATGTTCCAACCTTTTATCCTTGAAACCTAAGTGGCATGAACAACTATCATCAACACAATATTGCCTTGAAAGTTCTCCAACAGTTCTAGCAGCTAGGCTTGCATGTTCTCCAAACTCAGCCGCTGCTTGAGCAGTAGAGGTAGCATCCTTAAATTTCATGTTCCAATACTGCCTGCCAACAGAAAAATTAACATTACCATCTCAAGGACATGATTGCCCATGTTCCAACCTTCCATCCATGAAAACTAAGTGGAATGAACCACCATCATCAACACAATATTGTCTTCAAAGTTCTACAAAAGCTCTGGTAGCTAGGCTTGCATGTTCTGCAAATTCAGTCGCTACTTGAGCAGCAGAGGTCGCATCCTTAAATTTCATGTTCCAATTCTTCCTGCCAACAGAAAAATTAACATTACCATCTCAAGGAAATGATTGCCCATGTTCCAACCTTCCATCCTTGAAACCTAAGTGGTATGTACCACCATCATCATCACAATATTGGCTCTGAAAGTTCTACAACAGCTATGGCAGCTAAGCTTGCATGTTCTGCAAACTCAGCCCCTACTTGAGCAGCATAGGTAGCATCCTTCAATTTCATTACCATCTCATGGAAATGATTGCCCATGTTCCAACCTTTCATCCTTGAAAACTAAGTGGCATGAACCACCATCATCAACACAATATTGCCTTGAAAGTTCTACAATAGCTCTAGCAGCTAGGCTTGCATGTACTGCAAACTCAGTCGCTACTTGAGCAGCAGAGGTAGCATTCTTAAATTTCATGGTCCAATTCTGCCTTCCAACAGAAAAATTAACATTACCATCTCAAGGAAATGATTGCCCATGTTGCAACCTTTCATCCTTGAAAACTAAGTGGCATGGACCACCATCATCAACACAATATTGCCCTGAAAGTTCTACAACAGCTCTGGCAGCTATGCTTGGATATTTTGCAAACTCAGCCGCTACTTGAGCAGCAGAGGTAGCATCCTTAAATTTCATGTTTCAATTGTGCCTGCCAATAGAAAATTTACCATCTCCAGGAAATGAATGCCGATGTTCCAACCTTTTATCCTTGAAACCTAAGTGGCATGAACCACCATCATCAACTAAAATATTGCCTTGAAAGTTCTACAACAGCTCTGGCAGCTAGGCTTGCATGTTCTGCAAACTCAGTCGCTAATTGAACAGCAGAGGTAGCATCCTTAAATTTCATGTTCCAATTCTACCTGCCAACAGAAAAATTACCATTACCATCTCAAGGAAATGATTGCCCATGTTCCAACCTTTCATCCTTGAAAACTATGTGGCATGAACCACCATCATCAACACAGTATTTCCTTGAAAGTTCTACAATAGCTCTGGCAGCTAGGCCTGCATGTTCTGCAAAATCAACCGCTGCTTGAGCAGCACAGGTAGCATCCTTAAATTTCTTGTTCCAATTCTACCTGCCAACAGAAAAATTACCATTACCATCTCCAGGAAATGATTGCCCATGTTCCAACCTTTCATCCTTGAAACCTAAGTGGCATGAACCACTATCATCAACACAATATTGCCTTGAAAGTTCTACAACAGCTATGGCAGCTAGGCTTGCATGTTCTGCAAGCTCAGCCGCGGCTTGAGTAACAGAGGTAGCATCCTTAAATTTCATGTTCCAATTCTGCCTGCCAAAAGAAAAATTACCATTACCCTCTCTAGGAAATGATTGCCCATGTTCCAACCTTTTATCCTTGAAACCTAAGTGGCATGAACCACCATCATCAACACAATATTGCCTTGAAAGTTCTACAACAGCTCTGGTAGCTAGGCTTGCATGTTCTGCAAACTCAGCCGCTGCTTGAACAAAATAGGTAGCATCCTTAAATTTCATGTTCCAATTCTGCTTGCCAACGGAAAAATAACCATTACCATCTCCAGGAAATGCTTGCCCATGTTCCAACCTGTCATCCTTGAAACCTAAGTGGCATGAACCACTATCATCAACACAATATTGCCTTGAAAGTTCTCCAACAGTTCTGGCAGCTAGGCTTGCATGTTCTCCAAACTCAGCTGCTGCTTGAGCAGTAGAGGTAACATCCTTAAATTTCATGTTCCAATACTGCCTGCCAACAGAAAAATTAACATTACCATCTCACGGAAATGATTGCCCATGTTCCAACCTTCCATCCTTGAAAACTAAGTGGAATGAACCACCATCATCAAAACAATATTGCCTTGAAAGTTCTACAACAGCTCTGGCAGCTAGGCTTGCATGTTCTGCAAATTCAGTCGCTACTTGAGCAGCAGAGGTAGCATCCTTAAATTTCATGTTCCAATTCTTCCTGCCAATAGAAAAATTACCATTACCATCTCAAGGAAATGATTGCCCATGTTCCAACCTATCATCCTTGAAACCTAAGTGGCATGAACCACTATCATCAACACAATATTGCCTTGAAAGTTCTACAACAGCTATGGCATCTAGGCTTGCATGTTCTGCAAACTCAGCCTCGGCTTGAGCAGCAGAGGTAGCATCCTTAAATTTCATGTTCCAATTCTGCCTGCCAACAGAAAAATTACCACAACCCTCTCCAGGAAATAATTGCCCATGTTCCAACCTTTTATCCTTGAAACCTAAGTGGTATGTACCACCATCATCATCACAATATTGCCTTGAAAGTTCTACAACATCTCTGGCAGCTAAGCTTGCATGTTCTGCAAACTCAGCCGCTGCTTGAACAGCATAGGTAGCATCCGTAAATTTCATTACCATCTCAAGGAAATGATTGCCAATGTTCCAACCTTTCATCCTTGAAAACTAAGTGGCATGAACCACCATCATCAACAAAATATTGCCTTGAAAGTTCTACAACAGCTCTAGTAGCTAGGCTTGCATGTACTGCAAACTCAGTCGCTACTTGAGCAGCAGAGGTAGCATCCTTAAATTTCATGTTCCAATTCTGCCTGGCAATAGAATAATTAGCATTACCATCTCCAAGAAATGATTGCCCATGTTCCAACCTTTCATCCTTGAAACCTAAGTTGCATAAACCACCACCATCAACACAGTATTGCGTTGAAAGTTCTACAACAGCTCTGGCAGCTAGGCTTGGATGTTCTGCAAACTCAGCCGCTACTTGAGAAGCAGAGGTAGCATCCTTAAATTTCATGTTCCAATTCTGCCTGCCAATAGAAAATTTACCATCTCAAGGAAATGATTGCCCATGTTCCAACCTTTCATCCTTGAAAACTAAGTGGCATGAACCACCATCATCAACATAATATTGCCTTGAAAGTTCTACAATAGATCTGGGAGCTAGGCTTGCATGTTCTGCAAAATCAGTCACTAATTGAGCAGCAGAGGTAGCATCCTTAAATTTCATGTTCCTATTCTACCTAACAACAGAAAAATTACCATTACCATCTCAAAGAAATGATTGCCCATGTTCCAACCTTTCATCCTTGAAAACTATATGGCATGAACCACCACCATCAACACAGTATTGCGTTGAAAGTTCTACAACAGCTCTGGCAGCTAGGCTTGCATGTTCTGCAAAATCAGCCACTGCTTGAGCAGCAGAGGTAGCATCCTAAAATTTCATGTTCCAATTCTGCTTGCCAAAAAAAGAATTACCATTACAATCTCCAGGAAATGCTTGCCCATGTTCCAACCTTTCATCCTTGAAACCTAAGTGGCATGAACTACCATCATCAACACAATATTGCCTAGAAAGTTCTCCAACAGCTCTGGCAGCTAGGCTTGCATGTTCTCCAAAATCAGCCGCTGCTTGAGCAGCAGAGGTAGCATCCTTAAATTTCATGTTCCAAGACTGCCTGCCAACAGACAAATTACCATTACCATCTCAAGGAAATGATTGCCCATGTTCCAACCTTTCATCCTTGAAAACTAAGTGGAATGAACCACCATCATCAATACTATATTTCCTTGAAAGTTCTACAACAGCTCTGGCAGCTAGGCTTGCATGTTCTCCAAACTCAGCCGCTGCTTGAGCAGGAGAGGTAGCATCCTTAAATTTCATGTTCCAATACTGCCTGCCAATAGAAGAATTACCCTTACCATCTCAAGGAAATGATTGCCCATGTTCCAACCTTTCATCCTTGAAAACTAAGTGGAATGAACCACCATCATCAACACAATATTGCCTTGAAAGTTCTACAACAGCTCTGGCAGCTAGGCTTGCATGTTCTGCAAATTCAGTCGCTACTTGAGCAGCAGAGGTAGCATCCTTAAATTTCATGTTCCAATTCTTCCTTCTAATAGACAAATTACCATTACCATCTTCAGGAAATGATTGCCCATGTTCCAACCTTTCATCCTTGAAACCTAAGTGGCATGAACCACTATCATCTACACAATATTGCCTTAAAAGTTCTACAACAGCTTTTGTAGCTAGGCTTGCATGTTCTGTAAACTCAATCGCTACATGAACAGCAGAGGTAGCATCATTAAATTTCATGTACCAATTTTGCCTGCCAACAGAAAAATTACCATTACCACCTCAAGGAAATGATTACCCATGTTCCAACCTTTCATCCTTGAAACCTAAGTGGCATGAACAACCATCATCAACATAATATCGCCTTGAAAGTTCTACAATAGCTCTGGGAGCTAGGCTTGCATGTTCTGCAAAATCAGTCACTAATTGAGCAGCAGAGGTAGCATCCTTAAATTTCATGTTCCAATTCTTCCTGCCAATAGAAAAATTACCATTACCATCTCAAGGAAATGATTGCCCATGTTCCAACCTATCATCCTTGAAACCTAAGTGGCATGAACCACTATCATCAACACAATATTGCCTTGAAAGTTCTACAACAGCTATGGCATCTAGGCTTGCATGTTCTCCAAAATCAACCGCCGCTTGAGCAGCAGAGGTAGCATCCTTAAATTTCATGTTCCAAGACTGCCTGCCAACAGACAAATTACCATTACCATCTCAAGGAAATGATTGCCCATGTTCCAACCTTTCATCCTTGAAAACTAAGTGGAATGAACCACCATCATCAACACTATATTTCCTTGAAAGTTCTACAACAGCTCTGGCAGCTAGGCTTGCATATTCTCCAAACTCAGCCGCTGCTTGAGCAGGAGAGGTAGCATCCTTAAATTTCATGTTCCAATACTGCCTGCCAACAGAAGAATTACCCTTACCATCTCAAGGAAATGATTGCCCATGTTCCAACCTTTCATCCTTGAAAACTAAGTGGAATGAACCACCATCATCAACACAATATTGCCTTGAATGTTCTACAATAGCTCTGGCAGCTAGGCTTGCATGTTCTGCAAATTCAGTCGCTACTTGAGCAGCAGAGGTAGCATCCTTAAATTTCATGTTCCAATTCTTCCTGCCAATAGACAAATTACCATTACCATATTCAGGAAATGATTACCCATGTTTCAACCTTTCATCCTTGAAACCTAAGTGGCATGAACCACCATCATCAATACAATATTGCCTTGAAAGTTCTACAACAGCTCTGGCAGCTAGGTTTGCATGTTCAGCAAACTCAGCCGCTGCTTGGGCAGTAGAGGTAGCATCCTTAAATTTCATGTACAAATTCTGCTTGCCAACAAAAAAATTACCATTACCATCTACAGGAAATGCTTGCCCATGTTCTAACCTTTCATCCTTGAAACCTAAGTGGCATGAACCACCATCATCAACATAATATTACCTTGAAAGTTCTCCAACAGCTCTGGCAACTAGGCTTGCATATACTCAAAAATCAGCCGCTGCTTGAGCAGCAGAGGTAGCATCCTTAAATTTCATATTCCAATACTGCCTGCCAATAGAAAAATTACCATTACTATCTCAAGGAAATGATTGCCTATGTTCCAACCTTTCAACCTTGAAACCTAAGTGGCATGAACCACCATCATCAACACAATATTGCCTTGAAAGTTCTATAACAGCTCTGGCAGCTAGGTTTGCATGTTCTGCAAACTCAGTCGCTGCTTGAGCAGCAGAGGTAGCATCCTTAAATTTCATGTTCCAAGACTGCCTGCCAACAGACAAATTACCATTACCATCTCAAGGAAATGATTGCCCATGTTCCAACCTTTCATCCTTGAAAACTAAGTGGAATGAACCACCATCATCAACACTATATTGCCTTAAAAATTCTACAACAGCTCTGGCAGCTAGGCTTGCATGTTCTCCAAACTCAGCCGCTGCTTGAGCATCAGAGGTAGCATCCTTAAATTTCATGTTCCAATACTGCCTGCCAATAGAAAAATTACCATTACCATCTCAAAGAAATGATTGCCCATGTTCCAACCTTTTATCCTTGAAACCTAAGTGGCATGAACCACCATCATCAACACAATATTGCCTTGAAAGTTCTACCATAGCTCTGGCAGCTAGGATTGCATGTTCTGCAAACTCAGCCGCTGCTTGAGCAGCAACGGTAACATCCTTAAATTTCATCTTCCAATTCTGCCTGCCAATAGAAAATTACCATTACCATCTCAAGGAAATGCTTGCCCATGTTCCAACCTTTCATCCTTGAAACCTAAGTGGCATGAACCACCATCATCAACACAATATTGCCTTGAAAGTTCTACAACAGATCTGGCAGCTAGGCTTGTATGTTCTCCAAACTCAGCCGCTACTTGAGCAGCAGAGGTAGCATCCTTAAATTTCATATTCCAATACTGCCTGCCAACAGAAAAATTACCATTACCATCTCAAGGAAATGATTGCCCATGTTCCAACCTTTCATCCTTGAAACCTAAGTCGCATGAACCACTATCATCAACACAATATTGCCTTGAAAGTTCTACAACAGCTCTGGCAGCTATGCTTGCATGTTCTGCAAACTCAGCCGCTGCTTGAGCAGTAGATGTAGCATCCTTAAATATCATGTACAAATTATGCTTGCCAACAAAAAAATTACCATTACCATCTACAGGAAATGCTTGCCCATGTTCTAACCTTTCATCTTGAAACTTAAGTGGCATGAACCACCATCATCAACACAATATTGCCTTGAAAGTTCTCCAACAGCTCTGGCAGCTAGGCTTGCATGTTCTCCAATCTCAGCCGCTGCTTGAGCAGGAGAGGTAGCATCCTTAAATTTCATGTTCCAATACTGCCTGCCAACAAAAAAATTAACATTACCATCTCAAGGAAATTATTGCCTATGTTCCAACCTTTCATCCTTGAAAACTAAGTGGAATGAACCACCATCATCAACACAATATTGCCTTGAAATTCTGCTTGCCAACAGAAATATTAACATTACCATCTCCAGGAAATGCTTGCCCATGTTCCAACCTTTCATCCTTGAAACCTAAGTGGCATGAACCACCATCATCAACTCAATATTACCTTGAAAGTTCTACAACAACATTTGTAGCTAGGCTTGCATGTTTTGCAAACTCAGCCGCTGCTTGAGTAGCAGAGGTAGCATCCTTAAATTTCATGTTCCAATTATGCCTGCCAATAGAAAAATTAGCATTACCATCTCAAGGAAATGATTGCCCATGTTCCAACCTTTCATCCTTGAAACCTAAGTGGCATGAACCACCATCATCAACTCAATATTACCTTGAAAGTTCTACAACAACTCTAGCAGCTAGGCTTGCATGTTCTACAAACTCAGCCGCTACTTGAGCTGCAGAGGTAGCATTCTTAAATTTCATGTTCCAATTCTGCCTGCCAATAGAAAAATTACCATTACCATCTCAATATAAAGATTTCCCATGTTCCAACCTTTCATCCTTGAAAACTAAGTGGCATGAACCACCATCATCAACACAATATTGCCTTGAAAGTTCTAGAACAACTCTGGCAGTTAGGCATGGATGTTCTGCAAACTCATCCGCTGCTTGAGCAGCAGAGGTAGCATCCTTAAATTTCATGTTCCAATTCTGCCTGCCAATAGAAAATTTACCATATTCAGGAAATGATTGCCCATGTTCCAACCTTTTATCCTTGAAACCTAAGTGCCATGAACCATCATCATCAACACAATATTGCCTTAAAAGTTATACAATAGCTCTGGCAGCTAGGCTTGCATGTTCTGCAAACTCAGCCACTGCTTGAGCAGCAGAGGTTGCATCCTTAAATTTCATGTTCCAATTCTGCCTTCCAATAGAAAAATTACCATTACCATCTCAAGGAAATGATTGCCCATGTTCCAACCTTTCATCCTTGAAACCTAAGTAGCATGAACCACAATCATCAACACAATATTGCCTTGAAAGTTCTCCAACATCTCTGGCAGCTAGGCTTGCATGTTCTGCAAACTCAGTCGCTGCTTGAGCAGCAGAGGTAGCATCCTTAAATTTCATGTTCCAATTCTGCTTGCCAACAGAAAAATTAACATTACCATCTCCAGGAAATGCTTGCCCATGTTCCAACCTTTCATCCTTGAAACCTAAGTGGCATGAACCACCATCATCAACTCAATATTGCCTTGAAAGTTCTACAACAACATTTGTAGCTAGGCTTGCATGTTCTGCAAACTCAGCCACTGCTTGAGCAGCAGAGGTTGCATCCTTAAATTTCATGTTCCAATTCTGCCTTCCAATAGAAAAATTACCACTACCATCTCAAGGAAATGATTTCCCATCTTCCAACCTTTCATCCTTGAAACCTAAGTGGCATGAACCACCATCATCAACACAATATTGCCTTGAAAGTTCTCCAACAGCTCTGGCAGCTAGGCTTGCATGTTCTGCAAACTCAGTCGCTGCTTAAGCAGCAGAGGTAGCATCCTTAAATTTCATGTTCCAATTCTGCCTGCCAATAGAAAAATTACCATTACCATCTCCAGGAAATGATTGCCCATGTTCCAACCTTTCATCCTTGAAACCTAAGTGGCATGAACCACCATCATCAACACAATATTGCCTTGAAAGTTCTACAACAGCTCTGGCAGCTAGGCTTGCATGTTCTGCAAACTCAGCCGCTGCTTGAGCAGCAGAGGTAGCATCCTTAAATTTCATGTTCCAATTCTGCTTGCCAACAGAAAAATTAACATTACCATCTCCAGGAAATGCTTGCCCATGTTCCAACCTTTCATCCTTGAAACCTAAGTGGTATGAACCACCATCATCAACACAATATTACCTTGAAAGTTCTACAACAACTCTTGTAGCTAGGCTTGTATGTTCTGCAAACTCAGTCGCTACTTGAGCAGCAGAGGTAGCATCCTTAAATTTCATGTTCCAATTCTGCCTGCCAATAGAAAAATTACCATTACCATCTCAAGGAAATGATTGTCCATGTTCCAACCTTTCATCCTTGAAAACTAAGTGGTATGAGCCACCATCATCAGCACAATATTGCCTTGAAAGTTCTACAACAACTCTGGCTGCTAGGCTTGGATGTTCTGCAAACTCAGCCGCTGCTTGAGCAGCAGAGGTATCATCCTTAAATTTCATGTTCCAATTCTGCCTGCCAATAGAAAATTTACCATCTCCAGGAAATAATTGTCCATGTTCCAACCTTTTATCCTTGAAACCTAAGTGGCATGAACCACCATCATCAGCACAATATTGCCTTGAAAGTTCTACAATAGCTCTGGCAGCTAGGCTTGCACGTTCTGCAAACTCAGCCGCTGCATGAGCAGCAGAGGTAGCATCCTTAAATTTCATGTTCCAATTCTGCCTGCCAATAAAAAAATTACCATTACCATCTCAAGGAAATGATTGCCCATGTTCTAACCTTTCATCCTTGAAACCTAAGTGGCATGAACCACCATCATCAACACAATATTACCTTGAAAGTTCTCCAACAGCTCTGGCAACTAGGCTTGCATATTCTCAAAAATCAGCCGCTGCTTGAGCAGCAGAGGTAGCATCCTTAAATTTCATATTCCAATACTGCCTGCCAATAAAAAAATTACCATTACTATCTCAAGGAAATGATTGCCTATGTTCCAACCTTTCAACCTTGAAACCTAAGTGGCATGAACCACCATCATCAACACAATATTGCCTTGAAAGTTCTATAACAGCTCTGGCAGCTAGGTTTGCATGTTCTGCAAACTCAGCCGCTGCTTGAGCAACAGAGGTAGCATCCTTAAATTTCATGTTCCAATTCTGCTTGCCAACAGATAGATTAACATTACCATCTCCAGGAAATGCTTGCCCATGTTCCAACCTTTCATTCTTGAAACCTAAGTGGCATGAACCACCATCATCAACTCAATATTGCCTTGAAATTTCTACAACAGCTTTTGTAGCTAGGCTTGCATGTTCTGTAAACTCAATCGCTACATGAACAGCAGAGGTAGCATCCTTAAATTTCATGTACCAATTTTGCCTGCCAACAGAAAAATTACCATTACCACCTCAAAGAAATGATTACCCATGTTCCAACCTTTCATCCTTGAAACCTAAGTGGCATGAACCACCAGCATCAACACAATATTGCCTTGAAAGTTCTACAACAGCTCTGGAAGCTAGGTTTGCATGTTCAGCAAACTCAGCCGCTGCTTGAGCAGTAGAGGTAGCATCCTTAAATTTCATGTTCCAATTCTGCTTGCCAACAGAAAAATTAACATTACCATCTCCAGGAAATGCTTGCCCATGTTCCAACCTTTCATCCTTGAAACCTAAGTGGCATGAACCACCATCATCAACTCAATATTGCCTTGAAAGTTCTACAACAGCTTTTGTAGCTAGGCTTGCATGTTCTGCAAACTCAATCGCTACTTGAGCAGCAGAGGTAGCATCCTTAAATTTCATGTTCCAATACTGCCTGCCAATAGAAAAATTACCATTACCATCTCAAGGAAATGATTGCCCATGTTCCAACCTTTTATCCTTGAAACCTAAGTGGTATGAACCACCATCATCAACACAATATTGCCTTGTAAGTTCTACTATAGCTCTGGCAGCTAGGATTGCATGTTCTGCAAACTCAGCTGCTGCTTGAGCAGCAGAGGTAACATCCTTAAATTTCATCTTCCAATTCTGCCTGCCAATAGAAAATTACCATTACCATCTCAAGGAAATGCTTGCCCATGTTCCAACCTTTCATCCTTGAAACCTAAGTGGCATGAACCACCATCATCAACACAATATTGCCTTGAAAGTTCTCTAACAGCTCTGGCAGCTAGGCTTGTATGTTCTCCAAAGTCAGCCGCTGCTTGAGCAGCAGAGGTAGCATCCTTAAATTTCACATTCCAATATTGCCTGCCAACAGAAAAATTACCATTACCATCTCAAGGAAATGATTGCCCATGTTCTAACCTTTCATCCTTGAAACCTAAGTGGCATGAACCACTATCATCAACACAATATTGCCTTGAAAGTTCTACAACAACTCTGGCAGCTATGCTTGCATGTTTTGCAAACTCAGCCGCTGCTTGAGCAGTAGAGGTAGCATCCTTAAATTTCATGTACAAATTCTGCTTGCCAACAAACAAATTACCATTACCATCTACAGGAAATGCTTGCCCATGTTCCAACCTTTCATCTTGAAACTTAAGTTGCATGAACCACCATCATCAACACAATATTGCCTTGAAAGTTCTCCAACAGCTCTGGCAGCTAGGCTTGCATGTTCTCCAAACTCAGCCGCTGCTTGAGCAGGAGAGGTAGCATCCTTAAATTTCATATTCCAATACTGCCTGCCAACAATAAAATTAACATTACCATCTCAAGGAAATGATTGCCCATGTTCCAACCTTTCATCCTTGAAAACTAAGTAGAATGAACCACCATCATCAACACAATATTGCCTTGAAAGTTCTACAACAGCTCTGGGAGCTAGGCTTGCATGTTCTGCAAAATCAGTCGCTAATTGAGCAGCAGAGGTAGCATCCTTAAATTTCATGTGCAAATTCTACCTGACAATAGAAAAATTACCATTACCATCTCAAAGAAATGATTGCCCATGTTCCAACCTTTCATCCTTGAAAACTATGTGGCATGAACCACCACCATCAACACAGTATTGCGTTGAAAGTTCTACAACAGCTCTGGCAGCTAGGCCTGCATGTTCTGCAAACTCAGCCACTGCTTGAGCAGCAGAGGTAGCATCCTTAAATTTCATGTTCCAATTCTACCTGCCAGCAGAAAAATTACCATTACCCTCTCCAGGAAATGATTGCCCATGTTCAAACCTTTCATCCTTGAAAACTAAGAGGAATGAACCACCATCATCAACACAATATTGCCTTGAAAGTTCTACAACCGCTCTGGCAGCTAGGCTTGCATTATCTCAAAACTCAGCCGCTGCTTGAGCAGCAGAGGTAGCATCCTTAAATTTCATGTTCCAAAACTGCCTGCCAATAGAAAAATTACCATTACCATCTCAAGGAAATGATTGCCCATGTTCTAACCTTTTATCCTTGAAACCTAAGTGGCATGAACCACCATCATCAACACAACATTGCCTTGAAAGTTCTACAATAGCTCTGGCAGCTAGGCTTGCATGTTCTCCAAACTCAGCCGCTGCTTGAGCAGCAGAGGTAGCATCCTTAAATTTCATGTTCCAAAACTGCCGGCCAATAGAAAAATTACCATTACTATCTCAAGGAAATGATTGCTCATGTTCTAACCTTTTATCCTTGAAACCTAAGTGGCATGAACCACCATCATCAACACAATATTGCCTTGAAAGTTCTACAACAGCTCTGGCAGCTAGGCTTGCATGTTCTGCAAACTCAACCGCTGCTTGAGCAGCAGAAGTAGCATCCTTAAATTTCATGTTCCAATACTACCTGCCAATAGAAAAATTACCATTACCATCTCAAGGAAATGCTTTCCCATGTTCCAACCTTTAATCCTTGAAACCTAAGTGGCATGAACCACCATCATCAAAACAATATTTCCTTGAAAGTTCTACAACAGCTCTGGCAGCTAGGCTTGGATGTTCTGCAAACTCAACCGCTGCTTCAGCAGCAGAGGTAGCATCCTTAAATTTCATGTTCCAATTCTGCCTGCTAATAGAAAATTTACCATCTCTAGGAAATGATTGCCCATGTTCCAACCTTTTATCCTTGAAACCTAATTGGCATGAACCACCATCATCAACACAATATTGCCTTGAAAGTTCTACAACAGCTCTAGCAGCTAGGCTTGCATGTTCTGTAAACACAGCCGCTGCTTGAGCAGCAGAGGTAGCATCCTTAAATTTCATGTTCCAATTCTGCTTGCCAATAGAAAAATTACCATTACCATATTCAGGAAATGCTTTCTCATGTTCCAACCTTTCATTCTTGAAACTTAAGTTGCATGAACCACCATCATCACAATATTGCCTGGAAAGTTCTCGACGGCTCTGGCAGCTAGGCTTGCATGTTCTGTAAACTCAGTCGCTACTTGAGCAGCAATGGTAGCATCCTTAAATTTCATGTTCCAATTCTGCCTGCCAATAGAAAATTACCATTACCATATCAAGGAAATTATTGCCCATGTTCCAACCTTACATCCTTGAAACCTAAGTGGCATGAACCACCATCATCAACACAATATTGCCTTGAAAGTTCTACAACAGCTCTGGCAGCTAGGCTTGCATGTTCTGCAAACTCAGTCGCTGCTTGAGCAGCAGAGGTAGCATCCTTAAATTTCATGTTCCAATTCTGCTGGCCAACAGAAAAATTAACATTACCATCTCCAGGAAATGCTTGCCCATGTTCCAACCTTTCATCCTTGAAACCTAAGTGGCATGAACCACCATCATCAACACAATATTGCCTTGAAAGTTCTACAACAGCTCTGGCAGCTAGGCTTGCATATTCTGCAAACTCAGCCACTGCTTGAGCAGCAGAGGTAGCATCCTTAAATTTCATGTTCCAATTCTGCTTGCCAACAGAAAAATTAACATTACCATCTCCCGGAAATGCTTGCCCATGTTCCAACCTTTCATCCCTGAAACCTAAGTGGCATGAACCACCATCATTAACTCAATATTGCCTTGAAAGTTCTACAACAACATTTGTAGCTAGGCTTGCATGTTTTGCAGACTCAGCCGCTGCTTGAGTAGCAGAGGTAGCATCCTTAAATTTCATGTTCCAATTATGCCTGCCAATAGAAAAATTAGCATTACCATCTCAAGGAAATGATTGCCCATGTTCCAACCTTTCATCCTTGAAACCTAAGTGGCATTAACCATCATTATCAACACAATATTGCCTTGAAAGTTCTACAACAACTCTAGCAGCTAGGCTTGCATGTTCTGTAAACACAGCCGCTGCTTGAGCAGCAGAGGTAGCATCCTTAAATTTCATGTTCCAATTCTGCTTGCCAACAGAAAAATTAACATTACCATCTCCCGGAAATGCTTGCCCATGTTCCAACCTTTCATCCCTGAAACCTAAGTGGCATGAACCACCATCATTAACTCAATATTGCCTTGAAAGTTCTACAACAACATTTGTAGCTAGGCTTGCATGTTTTGCAGACTCAGCCGCTGCTTGAGTAGCAGAGGTAGCATGCTTAAATTTCAATTTCCAATTATGCCTGCCAATAGAAATATTAGCATTACCATCTCAAGGAAATGATTGCCCATGTTCCAACCTTTCATCCTTGAAACCTAAGTGGCATTAACCATCATCATCAACACAATATTGCCTTGAAAGTTCTACAACAACTCTAGCAGCTAGGCTTACATGTTCTACAAACTCAGCCGCTACTTGAGCTGCAGAGGTAGCATTCTTAAATTTCATGTTCCAATTCTGCCTGCCAATGGAAAAATTACCATTACCATCTCAAGATAATGATTTCCCATGTTCCAACCTTTCATCCTTGAAAACTAAGTGGCATGAACCACCATCATCAACACAATATTGCCTTGAAAGTTCTACAACAACTATGGCAGTTAGGCTTGGATGTTCTGCAAACTCAACCGATGCTTGAGCAGCAGAGGTAGCATCCTTAAATTTCATGTTCCAATTCTGCCTGCCAATAGAAAATTTACCATATTCAGGAAATGATTGCCCATGTTCCAACCTTTTATCCTTGAAACCTAAGTGCCATGAACCATCATCATCAACACAATATTGCCTTAAAAGTTCTACAATAGCTCTGGCAGCTAGGCTTGCATGTTCTGAAAACTCAGCCACTGCTTGAGCAGCAGAGGTTGCATCCTTAAATTTCATGTTCCAATTCTGCCTTCCAATAGAAAAATTACCATTACCATCTCAAGGAAATGATTGCCCATGTTCCAACCTTTCATCCTTGAAACCTAAGTGGCTTGAACCACCATCATCAACACAATATTGCCTTGAAAGTTCTCCAACAGCTCTGGCAGCTAGGCTTGCATGTTCTGCAAACTCAGTCGCTGCTTGAGCAGCAGAGGTAGCATCCTTAAATTTTATGTTCCAATTCTGCTTGCCAACAGAAAAATTAACATTACCATCTCCAGGAAATGCTTGCCCATGTTCCAACCTTTCATCCTTGAAACCTAAGTGGCATGAACCACCATCATCAACTCAATATTGCCTTGAAAGTTCTACAACAACATTTGTAGCTAGGCTTGCATGTTTTGCAAACTCAGCCGCTGCTTGAGTAGCAGAGGTAGCATCCTTAAATTTCATGTTCCAATTATGCCTGCCAATAGAAAAATTAGCATTACCATCTCAAGAAAATGATTGCCCATGTTCCAACCTTTCATCCTTGAAACCTAAGTGGCATTAACCATCATCATCAACACAATATTGCCTTGAAAGTTCTACAACAGCTCTAGCAACTAGGCTTGCATGTTCTACAAACTTAGCCGCTACTTGAGCTGCAGAGGTAGCATTCTTAAATTTCATATTCCAATTCTGCCTGCCAATAGAAAAATTACCATTACCATCTCAAGATAATGATTGCCCATGTTCCAACCTTTCATCCTTGCAAACTAAGTGGCATGAACCACCATCATCAACACAATATTGCCTTGAAAGTTCTACAACAACTCTGGCAGTTAGGCTTGGATGTTCTGCAAACTCAGCCACTGCTTGAGCAGCAGAGGTTGCATCCTTAAATTTCATGTTCCAATTCTGCCTTCCAATAGAAAAATTACCATTACCATCTAAAGGAAATGATTTCCCATCTTCCAACCTTTCATCCTTGAAACCTAAGTGGCATGAACCACCATCATCAATACAATATTGCCTTGAAAGTTCTCCAACAGCTCTGGAAGCTAGGCTTGCATATTCTGCAAACTCAGTCACTGCTTGAGCAGCAGAGGTAGCATCCTTAAATTTCATGTTCCAATTCTGCTTGCCAACAGAAAAATTAACATTACCATCTCCAGGAAATGCTTGCCCATGTTCCAACCTTTCATCCTTGAAACCCAAGTGGCATGAACCACCATCATCAATACAATATTGCCTTGAAAGTTCTACAACAGCTCTGGCAGCTAGGCTTGCATGTTCTGCAAACTCAGCAGCTGCTTGAGCAGCAGAGGTAGCATCCTTAAATTTCATGTTCCAATTCTGCTTGCCAACAGAAAAATTAACATTACCATCTCCAGGAAATGCTTGCCCATGTTCCAACCTTTCATCCTTGAAACCTAAGTGGTATGAACCACCATTATCAACACAATATTGCCTTGAAAGTTCTACAACAGCTCTTGTAGCTAGGCTTGTATGTTCTGCAAACTCAGTCGCTACTTGAGCAGCAGAGGTAGCATCCTTAAATTTCATGTTCCAATTCTGCCTGCAGATAGAAAAATTACCATTACCATCTCAAGGAAATGATTGTCCATGTTCCAACCTTTCATCCTTGAAAACTAAGTGGTATGAGCCACCATCATCAACACAATATTGCCTTGAAAGTTCTACAACAACTCTGGCTGCTAGGCTTGGATGTTCTGCAAACTCAGCCGCTGCTTGAGCAGCAGAGGTATCATCCTTAAATTTCATGTTCCAATTCTGCCTGCCAATAGAAAATTTACCATCTCCAGGAAATGATTGCCCATGTTCCAACCTTTTATCCTTGAAACCTAAGTGACATGACCCATCATCATCAACACAATATTGCCTTGAAAGTTCTACAACAGCTCTGGCAGCTAGGCTTGCACGTTCTGCAAACTCAGCCGCTGCATGAGCAGCAGAGGTAGCATCCTTAAATTTCATGTTCCAATTATGCCTGCCAATAAAAAAATTACCATTACCATCTCAAGGAAATGATTGCCCATGTTCTAACCTTTCATCCTTGAAACCTAAGTGGCATGAACCACCATCATCAACACAATATTACCTTGAAAGTTCTACAACAGCTCTGGCAGCTAGGTTTGCATGTTCTGCAAACTCAGCCGCTGCTTGAGCAGCAGAGGTAGCATCCTTAAATTTCATGTTCCAATTCTGCTTGCCAACAGAAAAATTACCATTACCATATTCAGGAAATGCTTTCTCATGCTCCAACCTTTCATTCTTGAAACTTAAGTTGCATGAACCACCATCATCACAATATTGCCTGGAAAGTTCTCGACGGCTCTGGCAGCTAGGCTTGCATGTTCTGTAAACTCAGTCGCTACTTGAGCAGCAATGGTAGCATCCTTAAATTTCATGTTCCAATTCTGCCTGCCAATAGAAAATTACCATTACCATATCAAGGAAATTATTGCCCATGTTCCAACCTTACATCCTTGAAACCTAAGTGGCATGAACCACCATCATCAACACAATATTGCCTTGAAAGTTCTACAACAGCTCTGGCAGCTAGGCTTGCATGTTCTGCAAACTCAGTCGCTGCTTGAGCAGCAGAGGTAGCATCCTTAAATTTCATGTTCCAATTCTGCTTGCCAACAGAAAAATTAACATTACCATCTCCAGGAAATGCTTGTCCATGTTCCAACCTTTCATCCTTGAAACCTAAATGGCATGAACCACCATCATCAACACAATATTGCCTTGAAAGTTCTACAACAGCTCTGGCAGCTAGGCTTGCATGTTCTGCAAACTCAGCCACTGCTTGAGCAGCAGAAGTAGCATCCTTAAATTTCATGTTCCAATTCTGCTTGCCAATAGAAAAATTAACATTACCATCTCCCGGAAATGCTTGCCCATGTTCCAACCTTTCATCCCTGAAACCTAAGTGGCATGAACCACCATCATTAACTCAATATTGCCTTGAAAGTTCTACAACAACATTTGTAGCTAGGCTTGCATGTTTTGTAGACTCAGCCGCTGCTTGAGTAGCAGAGGTAGCATCCTTAAAATTCATGTTCCAATTATGCCTGCCAATAGAAAAATTAGCATTACCATCTCAAGGAAATGATTGCCCATGTTCCAACCTTTCATCCTTGAAACCTAAGTGGCATTAACCATCATCATTAACACAATATTGCCTTGAAAGTTCTACAACAACTCTAGCAGCTAGGCTTACATGTTCTACAAACTCAGCCGCTACTTGAGCTGCAGAGGTAGCATTCTTAAATTTCATGTTCCAATTCTGCCTGCCAATGGAAAAATTACCATTACCATCTCATGATAATGATTTCCCATGTTCCAACCTTTCATCCTTGAAAACTAAGTGGCATGAACCACCATCATCAACACAATATTGCCTTGAAAGTTCTACAACAACTCTGGCAGTTAGGCTTGGATGTTCTGCAAACTCAACCGATGCTTGAGCAGCAGAGGTAGCATCCTTAAATTTCATGTTCCAATTCTGCCTGCCAATAGAAAATTTACCATATTCAGGAAATGATTGCCCATGTTCCAACCTTTTATCCTTGAAACCTAAGTGCCATGAACCATCATCATCAACACAATATTGCCTTAAAAGTTCTACAATAGCTCTGGCAGCTAGGCTTGCATGTTCTGCAAACTCAGCCACTGCTTGAGCAGCAGAGGTTGCATCCTTAAATTTCATGTTCCAATTCTGCCTTCCAATAGAAAAATTACCATTACCATCTCAAGGAAATGATTGCCCATGTTCCAACCTTTCATCCTTGAAACCTAAGTGGCATGAACCACCATCATCAACACAATATTGCCTTGAAAGTTCTCCAACAGCTCTGGCAGCTAGGCTTGCATGTTCTGCAAACTCAGTCGCTGCTTGAGCAGCAGAGGTAGCATCCTTAAATTTTATGTTCCAATTCTGCTTGCCAATAGAAAAATTAACATTACCATCTCCAGGAAATGCTTGCCCATGTTCCAACCTTTCATCCTTGAAACCTAAGTGGCATGAACCACCATCATCAACTCAATATTGCCTGGAAAGTTCTACAACAACATTTGTAGCTAGGCTTGCATGTTTTGCAAACTCAGCCGCTGCTTGAGTAGCAGAGGTAGCATCCTTAAATTTCATGTTCCAATTATGCCTGCCAATAGAAAAATTAGCATTACCATCTCAAGGAAATGATTGCCCATGTTCCAACCTTTCATCCTTGAAACCTAAGTGGCATTAACCATCATCATCAACACAATATTGCCTTGAAAGTTCTACAACAGCTCTAGCAGCTAGGCTTGCATGTTCTACAAACTCAGCCGCTACTTGAGCTGCAGAGGTAGCATTCTTAAATTTCATATTCCAATTCTGCCTGCCAATAGAAAAATTACCATTACCATCTCAAGATAATGATTGCCCATGTTCCAACCTTTCATCCTTGCAAACTAAGTGGCATGAACCACCATCATCAACACAATATTGCCTTGAAAGTTCTACAACAACTCTGGCAGTTAGGCTTGGATGTTCTGCAAACTCAGCCACTGCTTGAGCAGCAGAGGTTGCATCCTTAAATTTCATGTTCCAATTCTGCCTTCCAATAGAAAAATTACCATTACCATCTAAAGGAAATGATTTCCCATCTTCCAACCTTTCATCCTTGAAACCTAAGTGGCATGAACCACCATCATCAATACAATATTGCCTTGAAAGTTCTCCAACAGCTCTGGCAGCTAGGCTTGCATATTCTGCAAACTCAGTCGCTGCTTGAGCAGCAGAGGTAGCATCCTTAAATTTCATGTTCCAATTCTGCTTGCCAACAGAAAAATTAACATTACCATCTCCAGGAAATGCTTGCCCATGTTCCAACCTTTCATCCTTGAAACCTAAGTGGCATGAACCACCATCATCAACACAATATTGCCTTGAAAGTTCTACAACAGCTCTTGCAGCTAGGCTTGCATGTTCTGCAAACTCAGCCGCTGCTTGAGCAGCAGAGGTAGCATCCTTAAATTTCATGTTCCAATTCTGCTTGCCAACAGAAAAATTAACATTACCATCTCCAGGAAATGCTTGCCCATGTTCCAACCTTTCATCCTTGAAACCTAAGTGGTATGAACCACCATTATCAACACAATATTGCCTTGAAAGTTCTACAACAGCTCTTGTAGCTAGGCTTGTATGTTCTGCAAACTCAGTCGCTACTTGAGCAGCAGAGGTAGCATCCTTAAATTTCATGTTCCAATTCTGCCTGCAGATAGAAAAATTACCATTACCATCTCAAGGAAATGATTGTCCATGTTCCAACCTTTCATCCTTGAAAACTAAGTGGTATGAGCCACCATCATCAACACAATATTGCCTTGAAAGTTCTACAACAACTCTGGCTGCTAGGCTTGGATGTTCTGCAAACTCAGCCGCTGCTTGAGCAGCAGAGGTATCATCCTTAAATTTCATGTTCCAATTCTGCCTGCCAATAGAAAATTTACCATCTCCAGGAAATGATTGCCCATGTTCCAACCTTTTATCCTTGAAACCTAAGTGGCATGACCCATCATCATCAACACAATATTGCCTTGAAAGTTCTACAACAGCTCTGGCAGCTAGGCTTGCACGTTCTGCAAACTCAGCCGCTGCATGAGCAGCAGAGGTAGCATCCTTAAATTTCATGTTCCAATTATGCCTGCCAATAAAAAAATTACCATTACCATCTCAAGGAAATGATTGCCCATGTTCTAACCTTTCATCCTTGAAACCTAAGTGGCATGAACCACCATCATCAACACAATATTACCTTAAAAGTTCTCCAATAGCTCTGGCAACTAGGCTTGCATATTCTCAAAAATCAGCCGCTGCTTGAGCAGCAGAGGTAGCATCCTTAAATTTCATATTCCAATACTGCCTGCCAATAGAAAAATTACCATTACTATCTCAAGGAAATAATTGCCCATGTTCCAACCTTTCAACCTTGAAACCTAAGTGGCATGAACCACCATCATCAACACAATATTGCCTTGAATGTTCTACAACAGCTCTGGCAGCTAGGTTTGCATGTTCTGCAAACTCAGCCGCTGCTTGAGGCAGCAGAGGTAGCATCCTTAAATTTCATGTTCCAATTCTGCTTGCCAACAGAAAAATTAACATTACCATCTCCAGGAAATGCTTGCCCATGTTCCAACCTTTCATCCTTGAAACCTAAGTGGCATGAACCACCATCATCAACTCAATATTGCCTTGAAAGTTCTACAACAGCTTTTGTAGCTAGGCTTGCATGTTCTGCAAACTCAATCTCTACTTGAGCAGTAGAGGTAGCATCCTTAAATTTCATGTTCCAATACTGCCTGCCAATAGAAAAATTACCATTACCATCTCAAGGAAATGATTGCCCATGTTCCAATCTTTTATCCTTGAAACCTAAGTGGTATGAACCACCATCATCAACACAATATTGCCTTGAAAGTTCTCCTACAGCTCTGGCAGCTAGGCTTGTATGTTCTCCAAACTCAGCCGCTGCTTGAGCAGCAGAGGTAGCATCCTTAAATTTCATATTCCAATATTGCCTGCCAACAGAAAAATTACAATTACCATCTCAAGGAAATGATTGCCCATGTTCCAACCTTTCATCCTTGAAACCTAAGTGGCATGAACCACTATCATCAACACAATATTGCCTTGAAAGTTCTACAACAGTTCTGGCAGCTATGCTTGCATGTTCTGCAAACTCAGCCGCTGCTTGAGCAGTAGAGGTAGCATCCTTAAATTTCATGTACAAATTCTGCTTGCCAACAAACAAATTACCATTACCATCTATAGGAAATGCTTGCCCATGTTCCAACCTTTCATCTTGAAACTTAAGTTGCATGAACCACCATCATCAACACAATATTGCCTTGAAAGTTCTCCAACAGCTCTGGCAGCTAGGCTTGCATGTTCTCCAAACTCAGCCGCTGCTTGAGCAGGAGAGGTAGCATCCTTAAATTTCATTTTCCAATACTGCCTGCCAACAAAAGAATTAACATTACCATCTCAAGGAAATGATTGCCCATGTTCCAACCTTTCATCCTTGAAAACTAAGTGGAATGAACCACCATCATCAACACAATATTGCCTTGAAAGTTCTACAACAGCTCTGGGAGTTAGGCTTGCATGTTCTGCAAAATCAGTCGCTAATTGAGCAGAAGAGGTAGCATCCTTAAATTTCATGTGCAAATTCTACCTGACAATAGAAAAATTACCATTACCATCTCAAAGAAATGATTGCCCATGTTCCAACCTTTCATCCTTGAATACTATGTGGCATGAACCACCACCATCAACACAGTATTGCGTTGAAAGTTCTACAACAGCTCTGGCAGCTAGGCCTACATGTTCTTCCTACTCAGCCACCGCTTGAGCAGCAGAGGTAGCATCCTTAAATTTCATGTTCCAGTTCTACCTGCAAACAGAAAAATTACCATTACCCTCTCCAGGAAATGATTGCCCATGTTCAAACCTTTCATCCTTGAAAACTAAGTGGAATGAACCACCATCATCAACACAATATTGCCTTGAAAGTTCTACAATAGCTCTGGCAGCTAGGCTTGCATGTTCTCCAAACTCAGCCGCTGCTTGAGCAGCAGAGGTTGCATCCTTAAATTTCATGTTCCAAAACTGCCTGCCAATAGAAAAATTACCATTACCATCTCATGGAAATGATTGCCCATGTTCTAACCTTTTATCCTTGAAACCTAAGTGGCATGAACCACCATCATCAACACAACATTGCCTTGAAAGTTCTACAATAGCTCTGGCAGCTAGGCTTGCATGTTCTCCAAACTCAGCCGCTGCTTGAGCAGCAGAGGTAGCATCCTTAAATTTCATGTTCCAAAACTGCCTGCCAATAGAAAAATTACTATTACCATCTCAAGGAAATGATTGCCCATGTTCTAACCTTTTATCCTTGAAACCTAAGTGGCATGAACCACCATCATCAACACAACATTGCCTTGAAAGTTCTACAATAGCTCTGGCAGCTAGGATTGCATGTTCTGCAAACTCAGCCGCTGCTTGAGCAGCAGAGGTAACATACTTAAATTTCATCTTCCAATTCTGCCTGCCAATAGAAAATTACCATTACCATCTCAAGGAAATGCTTGCCCATATTCCAACCTTTCATCCTTGAAACCTAAGTGGCATGAACCACCATCATCAACACAATATTGCCTTGAAAGTTCTCCAACAGCTCTAGCAGCTAGGCTTGCATGTTCTCCAAACTCAGCCGCTGCTTGAGCAGCAGAGGTAGCATCCTTAAATTTCATGTTCCAATACTACCTGCCAATAGAAAAATTACCATTACCATCTCAAGGAAATGCTTTCCCATGTTCCAACCTTTAATCCTTGAAACCTAAGTGGCATGAACCACCATCATCAAAACAATATTGCCTTGAAAGTTCTACAACAGCTCTGGCAGCTAGGCTTGGATGTTCTGCAAACTCAACCGCTGCTTGAGCAGCAGGGGTAGCATCCTTAAATTTCATGTTCCAATTCTGCCTGCTAATAGAAAATTTACCATCTCCAGGAAATGATTGCCCATGTTCCAACCTTTTATCCTTGAAACCTAATTGGCATGAACCACCATCATCAAAACAATATTGCCTTGAAAGTTCTACAACAGCTCTGGCAGCTAGGCTTGCATGTTCTGCAAACTCAGCCGCTGCTTGAGCAGCAGAGGTAGCATCCTTAAATTTCATGTTCCAATTCTGCTTGCCAACAGAAAAATTAACATTACCATCTCCAGGAAATGCTTGCCCATGTTCCAACCTTTCATCCTTGAAACCTAAGTGGTATGAACCACCATCATCAACACAGTATTGCCTTGAAAGTTCTACAACAGCTCTTGTAGCTAGGCTTGTATGTTCTGCAAACTCAGTCGCTACTTGAGCAGCAGAGGTAGCATCCTTAAATTTCATGTTCCAATTCTGCCTGCCAATAGAAAAATTACCATTACCATCTCAAGGAAATGATTGTCCATGTTCCAACCTTTCATCCTTGAAAACTAAGTGGTATGAGCTACCATCATAAACACAATATTGCCTTGAAAGTTCTACAACAATTCTGGCTGCTAGGCTTGGATGTTCTGCAAACTCAACCGCTGCTTGAGCAGCAGAGGTAGCATCCTTAAATTTCATGTTCCAATTCTGCCTGCTAATAGAAAATTTACCATCTCCAGGAAATGATTGCCCATGTTCTAACCTTTTATCCTTGAAACCTAAGTGCCATGAACCACCATCATCAAGACAACATTGCCTTGAAAGTTCTACAATAGCTCTGGCAGCTAGGATTGCATGTTCTGCAAACTCAGCCGCTGCTTGAGCAGCAGAGGTAACATACTTAAATTTCATCTTCCAATTCTGCCTGCCAATAGAAAATTACCATTACCATCTCAAGGAAATGCTTGCCCATATTCCAACCTTTCATCCTTGAAACCTAAGTGGCATGAACCACCATCATCAACATAATATTGCCTTGAAAGTTCTCCAACAGCTCTGGCAGCTAGGCTTGCATGTTCTCCAAACTCAGCCGCTGCTTGAGCAGCAGAGGTAGCATCCTTAAATTTCATGTTCCAATTCTGCTTGCCAACAGAAAAATTAACATTACCATCTCCAGCAACAGCTTTTGTAGCTAGGCTTGCATGTTCTGCAAACTCAATCGCTACTTGAACAGCAGAGGTAGCATCCTTAAATTTCATGTACCAATTCTGCCTGCCAACAGAAAAATTACCATTACCACCTCAAGGAAATGATTGACCATGTTCCAACCTTTCATCCTTGAAACCTAAGTGGCATGAACCACCATCATCAATACAATATTGCCTTGAAAGTTCTACAATAGCTCTGGCAGCTAGGTTTGCATGTTCTGCAAACTCAGCCGCTGCTTGAGCAGTAGAGGTGGCATCCTTAAATTTCATGTTCCAATTCTGCTTGCCAACAGAAAAATTAACATTACCATCTCCAGGAAATGCTTGCCCATGTTCCAACCTTTCATCCTTGAAACCTAAGTGGCATGAACCACCATCATCAACACAATATTGCCTTGAAAGTTCTACAACAGTTTTGTAGCTAGGCTTGCATGTTCTGCAAACTCAATCGCTACTTGAGCAGCAGAGGTAGCATCCTTAAATTTCATGTACCAATTCTGCCTGCCAATAAAAAAATTACCATTACCATCTCAAGGAAATGATTGCCCATGTTCTAACCTTTCATCCTTGAAACCTAAGTTGCATGAACCACCATCATATACACAATATTACCTTGAAAGTTCTCCAACAGCTCTGGCAGCTAGGCTTGCATATTCTCCAAAATCAGCCGCTGCTTGAGCAGCAGAGGTAGCATCCTTAAATTTCATATTCCAATACTGCCTACCAATAGAAAAATTACCATTACTATCTCAAGGAAATGATTGCCCATGTTCCAACCTTTCATCCTTGAAACCTATGTGGCATGAACCACCATCATCAACACAATATTGCCTTGAAAGTTCTACAACAGCTCTGGCAGCTAGGCTTGCATGTTCTGCAAACTCAGCCGCTGCTTGAGCAGCAGAGGTAGCATCCTTAAATTTCATGTTCCAATACTACCTGCCAATAGAAAAATTACCATTACCATCTCAAGGAAATGCTTTCCCATGTTCCAACCTTTAATCCTTGAAACCTAAGTGGCATGAACCACCATCATCAAAACAATATTGCCTTGAAAGTTCTACAACAGCTCTGGCAGCTAGGCTTGGATGTTCTGCAAACTCAACCGCTGCTTGAGCAGCAGAGGTAGCATCCTTAAATTTCATGTTCCAATTCTGCCTGCTAATAGAAAATTTACCATCTCCAGGAAATGATTGCCCATGTTCCAACCTTTTATCCTTGAAACCTAATTGGCATGAACCACCATCATCAACACAATATTGCCTTGAAAGTTCTACAAAAGCTCTGGCAGCTAGGCTTGCATGTTCTGCAAACTCAGCCGCTGCTTGAGCAGCAGAGGTAGCATCCTTAAATTTCATGTTCCAATTCTGCATTCCAACAGAAAAATTAACATTACCATCTCCAGAAAATGCTTGCCCACGTTCCAACCTTTCATCCTTGAAACCTAAGTGGTATGAACCACCATCATCAACACAATATTGCCTTGAAAGTTCTACAACAGCTCTTGTAGCTAGGCTTGTATGTTTCGCAAACTCAGTCGCTACTTGAGCAGCAGAGGTAGCATCCTTAAATTTCATGTTCCAATTCTGCCTGCTAATAGAAAATTTACCATCTCCAGGAAATGATTGCCCATGTTCCAACCTTTTATCCTTGAAACCTAATTGGCATGAACCACCATCATCAACACAATATTGCCTTGAATGTTCCACAATAGCTTTGGCAGCTAGGCTTGCATGTTTTGCAAACTCAGCCGCTGCTTGAGCAGCAGAGGTAGCATCCTTAAATTTCATGTTCCAATTCTGCTTGCCAACAGAAAAATTAACATTACCATCTCCAGGAAATGCTTGCCCACGTTCCAACCTTTCATCCTTGAAACCTAAGTGGTATGAACCACCATCATCAACACAATATTGCCTTGAAAGTTCTACAACAGCTCTTGTAGCTAGGCTTGTATGTTCCGCAAACTCAGTCGCTACTTGAGCAGCAGAGGTAGCATCCTTAAATTTCATGTTCCAATTCTGCCTGCCAATAGAAAAATTACCATTACCATCTCAAGGAAATGATTGTTCATGTTCCAACCTTTCATCCTTGAAAACTAAGTGGTATGAGCCACCATCATCAACACAATATTGCCTTGAAAGTTCTACAACAACTCTGGCTGCTAGGCTAGGATGTTCTGCAAACTCAGCCGCTGCTTGAGCAGCAGAGGCATCATCCTTAAATTTCATGTTCAAATTCTGCCTGCCAATAGAAAATTTACCATCTCCAGGAAATGATTGCCCATGTTCCAACATTTTATCCTTGAAACCTAAGTGGCATGAACCATCATCATCAACACAATATTTCCTTGAAAGTTCTACAACAGCTCTGGCAGCTAGGTTTGCACGTTCTGCAAACTCAGCCGCTGCATGAGCAGCAGAGGTAGCATCCTTAAATTTCATGTTCCAATTCTGCCTGCCAATAAAAAAATTACCATAACCATCTCAAGGAAATGATTGCCCATGTTCTAACCTTTCATCCTTGAAACCTATGTGGCATGAACCACCATCGTATACACAATATTACCTTGAAAGTTCTCCAACAGCTCTGGCAGCTAGGCTTGCATATTCTCCAAAATCAGCCGCTGCTTGAGCAGTAGAGGTAGCATCCTTAAATTTCATATTCCAATACTGCCTGCCAATAGAAAAATTACCATTACTATCTCAAGGAAATGATTGCCCATGTTCTAACCTTTCATCCTTGATACCTAAGTGGCATGAACCACCATCATATACACAATATTACCTTGAAAGTTCTCCAACAGCTCTGGCAACTAGGCTTGCATATTCTCCAAAAACAGCCGCTGCTTGAGCAGCAGAGGTAGCATCCTTAAATTTCATATTCCAATACTGCCTGCCAATAGAAAAATTACCATTACTATCTCAAGGAAATGATTGCCCATGTTCCAACCTTTCATCCTCGAAACCTAAGTGGCATGAACCACCATCATCAACACAATATTGCCTTGAAAGTTCTACCACAGCTCTGGCAGCTAGGTTTGCATGTTCTGCAAACTCAGCCGCTGCTTGAGCAGTAGAGGTAGCAACCTTAAATTTCATGTTCCAATTCTGCTTGCCAACAGAAAAATTAACATTACCATCTCCAGGAAATGCTTGCCCATGTTCCAACCTTTCATCCTTGAAACCTAAGTGGCATGAACCACCATCATCAACACAATATTGCCTTGAAAGTTCTACAACAGTTTTGTAGCTAGGCTTGCATGTTCTGCAAACTCAATCGCTACTTGAGCAGCAGAGGTAGCATCCTTAAATTTCATGTACCAATTCTGCCTGCCAATAAAAAAATTACCATTACCATCTCAAGGAAATGATTGCCCATGTTCTAACCTTTCATCCTTGAAACCTAAGTGGCATGAACCACCATCATATACACAATATTACCTTGAAAGTTCTCCAACAGCTCTGGCAGCTAGGCTTGCATATTCTCCAAAATCAGCCGATGCTTGAGCAGTAGAGGTAGCATCCTTAAATTTCATATTCCAATACTGCCTGCCAATAGAAAAATTACCATTACTATCTCAAGGAAATGATTGCCCATGTTCCAACCTTTCATCCTCGAAACCTAAGTGGCATGAACCACCATCATCAACACAATATTGCCTTGAAAGTTCTACAACAGCTTCGGTAGCTAGGTTTGCATGTTGTGCAAACTCAGCCGCTGCTTGAGCAGCAGAGGTAGCATCCTTAAATTTTATGTTCCAATTCTGCTTGCCAACAGAAAAATTAACATTACCATCTCCAGGAAATGCTTGCCCATGTTCCAACCTTTCATCCATGAAACCTAAGTGGCATGAACCACCATCATCAACTCAATATTGCCTTTAAAGTTCTACAACAGCTTTTGTAGCTAGGCTTGCATGTTCTGCAAACTCAATCGCTACTTGAACAGCAGAGGTAGCATCCTTAAATTTCATGTACCAATTCTGCCTGCCAACAGAAAAATTACCATTACCACCTCAAGGAAATGATTGCCCATGTTCCAACCTTTTATCCTTGAAACCTAAGTGGCATGAACCACCATCATCAACAGAATATTGCCTTGAAAGTTCTACAACAGCTCTGGCAGCTAGGTTTGCATGTTCTGCAAACTCAGCCGCTGCTTGAGCAGTAGAGGTGGCATCCTTAAATTTCATGTTCCAATTCTGCTTGCCAACAGAAAAATTAACATTACCATCTCCAGGAAATGCTTGCCCATGTTCCAACCTTTCATCCTTGAAACCTAAGTGGCATGAACCACCATCATCAACACAATATTGCCTTGAATGTTCTACAACAGTTTTGTAGCTAGGCTTGCATGTTCTGCAAACTCAATCGCTACTTGAGCAGCAGAGGTAGCATCCTTAAATTTCATGTACCAATTCTGCCTGCCAACAGAAAAATTACCGTTACCACCTCAAGGAAATGATTGCCCATGTTCCAACCTTTCATCCTTGAAACCTAAGTGGCATGAACCACCACCATCAACACAATATTGCCTTGAAAGTTCTTCAACAGCTCTGACAGCTAGGCTTGCATGTTCCTCAAACTCAGCCGCTGCTTGAGCAGCAGAGGTAGCATCCTTAAATTTCATGTTCCAATTCTGCCTGCCAATAGGAAATTACCATTACCATCTCAAGGAAATGATTGCCCATGTTCCACACTTTCATCCTTGAAACCTAAGTGGCATGAACCATCATCATCAACACAATATTGCCTTGAAAGTTCTACAACAGCTCTGGCAGCTAGGCTTGCATGTTCTCCAAACTCAGCCGCTGCTTGAGCAGCAGAGGTAGCATCCTTAAATTTCATGTTCCAATACTACCTGCCAATAGAAAAATTACCATTACTATCTCAAGGAAATGATTGCCCATGTTCCAACCTTTCATCCTCGAAACCTAAGTGGCATGAACCACCATCATCAACACAATATTGCCTTGAAAGTTCTTCAACAGCTCTGACAGCTAGGCTTGCATGTTCCTCAAACTCAGCCGCTGCTTGAGCAGCAGAGGTAGCATCCTTAAATTTCATGTTCCAATTCTGCCTGCCAATAGGAAATTACCATTACCATCTCAAGGAAATGATTGCCCATGTTCCACACTTTCATCCTTGAAACCTAAGTGGCATGAACCATCATCATCAACACAATATTGCCTTGAAAGTTCTACAACAGCTCTGGCAGCTAGGCTTGCATGTTCTCCAAACTCAGCCGCTGCTTGAGCAGCAGAGGTAGCATCCTTAAATTTCATGTTCCAATACTACCTGCCAATAGAAAAATTACCATTACCATCTCAAGGAAATGATTGTTCATGTTCCAACCTTTCATCCTTGAAAACTAAGTGGTATGAGCCACCATCATCAACACAATATTGCCTTGAAAGTTCTACAACAACTCTGGCTGCTAGGCTAGGATGTTCTGCAAACTCAGCCGCTGCTTGAGCAGCAGAGGCATCATCCTTAAATTTCATGTTCAAATTCTGCCTGCCAATAGAAAATTTACCATCTCCAGGAAATGATTGCCCATGTTCCAACATTTTATCCTTGAAACCTAAGTGGCATGAACCATCATCATCAACACAATATTTCCTTGAAAGTTCTACAACAGCTCTGGCAGCTAGGTTTGCACGTTCTGCAAACTCAGCCGCTGCATGAGCAGCAGAGGTAGCATCCTTAAATTTCATGTTCCAATTCTGCCTGCCAATAAAAAAATTACCATAACCATCTCAAGGAAATGATTGCCCATGTTCTAACCTTTCATCCTTGAAACCTATGTGGCATGAACCACCATCGTATACACAATATTACCTTGAAAGTTCTCCAACAGCTCTGGCAGCTAGGCTTGCATATTCTCCAAAATTAGCCGCTGCTTGAGCAGTAGAGGTAGCATCCTTAAATTTCATATTCCAATACTGCCTGCCAATAGAAAAATTACCATTACTATCTCAAGGAAATGATTGCCCATGTTCTAACCTTTCATCCTTGATACCTAAGTGGCATGAACCACCATCATATACACAATATTACCTTGAAAGTTCTCCAACAGCTCTGGCAACTAGGCTTGCATATTCTCCAAAATCAGCCGCTGCTTGAGCAGCAGAGGTAGCATCCTTAAATTTCATATTCCAATACTGCCTGCCAATAGAAAAATTACCATTACTATCTCAAGGAAATGATTGCCCATGTTCCAACCTTTCATCCTCGAAACCTAAGTGGCATGAACCACCATCATCAACACAATATTGCCTTGAAAGTTCTACAACAGCTCTGGCAGCTAGGTTTGCATGTTCTGCAAACTCAGCCGCTGCTTGAGCAGTAGAGGTAGCAACCTTAAATTTCATGTTCCAATTCTGCTTGCCAACAGAAAAATTAACATTACCATCTCCAGGAAATGCTTGCCCATGTTCCAACCTTTCATCCTTGAAACCTAAGTGGCATGAACCACCATCATCAACACAATATTGCCTTGAAAGTTCTACAACAGTTTTGTAGCTAGGCTTGCATGTTCTGCAAACTCAATCGCTACTTGAGCAGCAGAGGTAGCATCCTTAAATTTCATGTACCAATTCTGCCTGCCAATAAAAAAATTACCATTACCATCTCAAGGAAATGATTGCCCATGTTCTAACCTTTCATCCTTGAAACCTAAGTGGCATGAACCACCATCATATACACAATATTACCTTGAAAGTTCTCCAACAGCTCTGGCAGCTAGGCTTGCATATTCTCCAAAATCAGCCGATGCTTGAGCAGTAGAGGTAGCATCCTTAAATTTCATATTCCAATACTGCCTGCCAATAGAAAAATTACCATTACTATCTCAAGGAAATGATTGCCCATGTTCCAACCTTTCATCCTCGAAACCTAAGTGGCATGAACCACCATCATCAACACAATATTGCCTTGAAAGTTCTACAACAGCTTCGGTAGCTAGGTTTGCATGTTGTGCAAACTCAGCCACTGCTTGAGCAGCAGAGGTAGCATCCTTAAATTTTATGTTCCAATTCTGCTTGCCAACAGAAAAATTAACATTACCATCTCCAGGAAATGCTTGCCCATGTTCCAACCTTTCATCCTTGAAACCTAAGTGGCATGAACCACCATCATCAACTCAATATTGCCTTTAAAGTTCTACAACAGCTTTTGTAGCTAGGCTTGCATGTTCTGCAAACTCAATCGCTACTTGAACAGCAGAGGTAGCATCCTTAAATTTCATGTACCAATTCTGCCTGCCAACAGAAAAATTACCATTACCACCTCAAGGAAATGATTGCCCATGTTCCAACCTTTCATCCTTGAAACCTAAGTGGCATGAACCACCATCATCAACACAATATTGCCTTGAAAGTTCTACAACAGCTCTGGCAGCTAGGTTTGCATGTTCTGCAAACTCAGCCGCTGCTTGAGCAGTAGAGGTGGCATCCTTAAATTTCATGTTCCAATTCTGCTTGCCAACAGAAAAATTAACATTACCATCTCCAGGAAATGCTTGCCCATGTTCCAACCTTTCATCCTTGAAACCTAAGTGGCATGAACCACCATCATCAACACAATATTGCCTTGAATGTTCTACAACAGTTTTGTAGCTAGGCTTGCATGTTCTGCAAACTCAATCGCTACTTGAGCAGCAGAGGTAGCATCCTTAAATTTCATGTACCAATTCTGCCTGCCAACAGAAAAATTACCGTTACCACCTCAAGGAAATGATTGCCCATGTTCCAACCTTTCATCCTTGAAACCTAAGTGGCATGAACCACCACCATCAACACAATATTGCCTTGAAAGTTCTACAACAGCTCTGACAGCTAGGCTTGCATGTTCCTCAAACTCAGCCGCTGCTTGAGCAGCAGAGGTAGCATCCTTAAATTTCATGTTCCAATTCTGCCTGCCAATAGGAAATTACCATTACCATCTCAAGGAAATGATTGCCCATGTTCCACACTTTCATCCTTGAAACCTAAGTGGCATGAACCATCATCATCAACACAATATTGCCTTGAAAGTTCTACAACAGCTCTGGCAGCTAGGCTTGCATGTTCTCCAAACTCAGCCGCTGCTTGAGCAGCAGAGGTAGCATCCTTAAATTTCATGTTCCAATACTACCTGCCAATAGAAAAATTACCATTACCATCTCAAGGAAATGCTTTCCCATGTTCCAACCTTTAATCCTTGAAACCTAAGTGGCATGAACCACCATCATCAAAACAATATTGCCTTGAAAGTTCTACAACAGCTCTGGCAGCTAGGCTTGGATGTTCTGCAAACTCAACCGCTGCTTGAGCAGCAGAGGTAGCATCCTTAAATTTCATGTTCCAATTCTGCCTGCTAATAGAAAATTTACCATCTCCAGGAAATGATTGCCCATGTTCCAACCTTTTATCCTTGAAACCTAATTGGCATGAACCACCATCATCAACACAATATTGCCTTGAAAGTTCTACAATAGCTTTGGCAGCTAGGCTTGCATGTTCTGCAAACTCAGCCGCTACTTGAGCAGCAGAGGTAGCATCCTTAAATTTCATGTTCCAATTCTTCTTGCCAACAGAAAAATTAACATTACCATCTCCAGGAAATGCTTGCCCACGTTCCAACCTTTCATCCTTGAAACCTAAGTGGTATGAACCACCATCATCAACACAATATTGCCTTGAAAGTTCTACAACAGCTCTTGTAGCTAGGCTTGTATGTTCCGCAAACTCAGTCGCTACTTGAGCAGCAGAGGTAGCATCCTTAAATTTCATGTTCCAATTCTGCCTGCCAATAGAAAAATTACCATTACCATCTCAAGGAAATGATTGTTCATGTTCCAACCTTTCATCCTTGAAAACTAAGTGGTATGAGCCACCATCATCAACACAATATTGCCTTGAAAGTTCTACAACAACTCTGGCTGCTAGGCTTGGATGTTCTGCAAACTCAGCCGCTGCTTGAGCAGCAGAGGTATCATCCTTAAATTTCATGTTCAAATTCTGCCTGCCAATAGAAAATTTACCATCTCCAGGAAATGATTACCCATGTTCCAACATTTTATCCTTGAAACCTAAGTGGCATGAACCATCATCATCAACACAATATTTCCTTGAAAGTTCTACAACAGCTCTGGCAGCTAGGTTTGCACGTTCTGCAAACTCAGCCGCTGCATGAGCAGTAGAGGTAGCATCCTTAAATTTCATGTTCCAATTCTGCCTGCCAATAAAAAAATTACCATTACCATCTCAAGGAAATGATTGCCCATGTTCTAACCTTTCATCCTTGAAACCTATGTGGCATGAACCACCATCATATACACAATATTACCTTGAAAGTTCTCCAACAGCTCTGGCAGCTAGGCTTGCATATTCTCCAAAATCAGCCGCTGCTTGAGCAGTAGAGGTAACATCCTTAAATTTCATATTCCAATACTGCCTGCCAATAGAAAAATTACCATTACTATCTCAAGAAAATGATTGCCCATGTTCTAACCTTTCATCCTTGAAACCTAAGTGGCATGACCACCATCATATACACAATATTACCTTGAAAGTTCTCCAACAGCTCTGGCAGCTAGGCTTGCATATTCTCCAAAATCAGCCGCTGCTTGAGCAACAGAGGTAGCATCCTTAAATTTCATATTCCAATACTGCCTGCCAATAGAAAAATTACCATTACTATCTCAAGGAAATGATTTCCCATGTTCCAACCTTTCATCCTCGAAACCTAAGTGGCATGAACCACCATCATCAACACAATATAGCCTTGAAAGTTCTACAACAGCTCTGGCAGCTAGGTTTGCATGTTCTGCAAACTCAGCCGTTGCTTGAGCAGTAGAGGTAGCAACCTTAAATTTCATGTTCCAATTCTGCTTGCCAACAGAAAAATTAACATTACCATCTCCAGAAAATGCTTGCCCATGTTCCAACCTTTCATCCTTGAAACCTAAGTGGCATGAACCACCATCATCAACACAATATTGCCTTGAATGTTCTACAACAGTTTTGTAGCTAGGCTTGCATGTTCTGCAAACTCAATCGCTACTTGAGCAGCAGAGGTAGCATCCTTAAATTTCATGTACCAATTCTGCCTGCCAATAAAACAATTACCATTACCATCTCAAGGAAATGATTGCACATGTTCTAACCTTTCATCCTTGAAACCTAAGTGGCATGAACCACCATCATATACACAATATTACCTTGAAAGTTCTCCAACAGCTCTGGCAGCTAGGCTTGCATATTCTCCAAAATCAGCCGCTGCTTGAGCAGCAGAGGTAGCATCCTTAAATTTCATATTCCAATACTGCCTGCCAATAGAAAAATTACCATTACTATCTCAAGGAAATGATTGCCCATGTTCCAACCTTTCATCCTCGAAACCTAAGTGGCATGAACCACCATCATCAACACAATATTGCCTTGAAAGTTCTACAACAGCTCTGGTAGCTAGGTTTGCATGTTCTGCAAACTCAGCCGCTGCTTGAGCAGCAGAGGTAGCATCCTTAAATTTCATGTTCCAATTCTGCTTGCCAACAGAAAAATTAACATTACCATCTCCAGGAAATGCTTGCCCATGTTCCAACCTTTCATCCTTGAAACCTAAGTGGCATGAACCACCATCATCAACTCAATATTGCCTTTAAAGTTCTACAACAGCTTTTATAGCTAGGCTTGCATGTTCTGCAAACTCAATCGCTACTTGAACAGCAGAGGTAGCATCCTTAAATTTCATGTACCAATTCTGCCTGCCAACAGAAAAATTACCGTTACCACCTCAAGGAAATGATTGACCATGTTCCAACCTTTCATCCTTGAAACCTAAGTGGCATGAACCACCACCATCAACACAATATTGCCTTGAAAGTTCTACAACAGCTCTGACAGCTAGGCTTGCATGTTCTACAAACTCAGCCGCTGCTTGAGCAGCAGAGGTAGCATCCTTAAATTTCATGTTCCAATTCTGCCTGCCAATAGGAAATTACCATTACCATCTCAAGGAAATGATTGCCCATGTTCCACACTTTTATCCTTGAAACCTAAGTGGCATGAACCATCATCATCAACACAATATTGCCTTGAAAGTTCTACAACAGCTCTGGCAGCTAGGCTTGCATATTCTGCAAACTCAGCCACTGCTTGAGCAGCAGAGGTAGCATCCTTAAATTTCATGTTCCAATTTTGCCTGCCAATAGAAAAATTACCATTACCATCTCAAGAAAATGATTGCCCATGTTCCAACCTTTCATCCTTGAAACCTAAGTGGCATGAACCATCATCATCAACACAATATTTCCTTGAAAGTTCTACAACAGATCTGACAGCAAGGCTTGCATGTTCTACAAATTAACCTGCTGCCTGCGCAGCAGAGGTAGCATCCTTAAATTTCATGTTCCAATTGTGCCTGCCAATAGAAAATTACCATTACCATCTCAAGGAAATGATTGCCCATGTTCCAACCTTTCATCCTTGAAACCTAAGTGGAATGAACCACCATCATCAACACAATATTGCCTTGAAAAATCTCTTACAGCTCTTGCAGCTAGGCTTGAATGTTCTCCAAACTCAGGAGCAGCAGAGGTAGCATCCTTAAATTTCATGTTCCAATACTGCCTGCCAACAGAAAAATTACCATTACCATCTCAAGGAAATGATTGCCCATGTTCCAACCTTTCATCCTTGAAACCTAAGTTGAATGAACAACCATCATCAACACAATATTGACATGAAAGTTCTACAACAGCTCTGGCAGCTAGGCTTGTATGTTCTGCAAACTCAGCCGCTGCTTGACCAGCAGAGGTAGCATCCTTAAATTTCATGTTCCAATTCTGCTTGCCAACAGTAAGATTAACATTACCATCTCCATGAAATGCTTGCCCATGTTCCAACCTTTCATCCTTGAAACCTAAGTGGCATGAACTACTACATCAACACAATATTGCCTGGAAAGTCCTACAACAGCTTTAGTAGCTAGGCTTGCATGTTCTTCAAACTCAGTCGCTTCTTGAGCAGCAGAGGTAGCATCCTTAAATTTCATGTTCCAATTCTGCCTGCCAACAGAAAAATTACCATTACCACCTCAAGGTAATGATCGGCCATGTTCCAACCTTTCATCCTTGAAAACTAAGTGGCATGAACCATCATCATCAACTCAATATTACCTTGAAAGTTCTCCAATAGCTCTGGCAGCTAGGCTTGCATGTTCTGAAAACTCAGCCGCTGCCTGCGCAGCAGAGGTAGCATCCTTAAATTTCATGTTCCAATTGTACCTGCCAATAGAAAATTACCATTACCATCTCAAGGAAATGATTGCCCATGTTCCAACCTTTCATCCATGAAACCTAAGTGGCATGAACCATCATCATCAACACAATATTGCCTTGAAAGTTCTACAACAGCTCTGGCAGCTAGGCTTGCATGTTCTCCAAACTCAGCCGCTGCTTGAGCAGCAGAGGTAGCATCCTTAAATTTCATGTTCCAATACTGCCTGCCAACAGAAAAATTACCATTACCATCTCATGGAAATGATTGCCCATGTTCCAACCTTTCATCCTTGAAACCTAAATGGCATGAACCACCATCATCAACACAATATTGCCTTGAAAGTTCTACAACAGCTCTGGCAGCTAGGCTTGTATGTTCTGCAAACTCAGCCGCTGCTTGACCAGCAGAGGTAGCATCCTTAAATTTCATGTTCCAATTCTGCTTGCCAACAGTAAAATTAACATTACCATCTCCATGAAATGCTTGCCCATGTTCCAACCTTTCATCCTTGAAACCTAAGTGGCATGAACCACTACATCAACACAATATTGCCTTGAAAGTCCTACAACAGCTTTTGTAGCTAGGCTTGCATGTTCTTCAAACTCAGTCGCTTCTTGAGCAGCAGAGGTAGCATCCTTAAATTTCATGTTCCAATTCTGCCTGCCAACAGAAAAATTACCATTACCACCTCAAGGAAATGATTGCCCATGTTCCAACCTTTCATCCTTGAAAACTAAGTGGCATGAACCATCATCATCAACTCAATATTGCCTTGAAAGTTCTCCAATAGCTCTGGCAGCTAGGCTTGCATGTTCTGAAAACTCAGCCGCTGCCTGCGCAGCAGAGGTAGCATCCTTAAATTTCATGTTCCAATTGTGCCTGCCAATAGAAAATTACCATTACCATCTCAAGGAAATGATTGCCCATGTTCCAACCTTTCATCCTTGAAACCTAAGTGGAATGAACCACCATCATCAACACAATATTGCCTTGAAAGTTCTCCAACAACTCTAGCAGCTAGGCTTGCATGTTCTGAAAACTCAGCCGCTGCCTGTGCAGCAGAGGTAGCATCCTTAAATTTCATGTTCCAATTGTGCCTGCCAACAGAAAAATTACCATTACCATCTCAAGGAAATGATTGCCCATGTTCCAACCTTTCATCCTTGAAATCTATGTGGCATGAACCATCATCATCAACACAATATTGCCTTGAAAGTTCTACAACAGATCTGACAGCAAGGCTTGCATGTTCTACAAATTCAGCCGCTGCCTGCGTAGCAGAGGTAACATCCTTAAATTTCATGTTCCAATTGTGCCTGCCAATAGAAAATTACCATTACCATCTCAAGGAAATGATTGCCCATGTTCCAACCTTTCATCCTTGAAACCTAAGTGGCATGAACCACCATCATCAACACAATATTGACTTGAAAGTTCTACAACAGCTCTGGCAGCTTGGCTTGCATTTTCTGCAAACTCAGCTGCTGCTTGAGCAGTAGAGGTAGAATCCTTAAATTTCATGTTCCAATTCTGCCTGCCAACAGAACAATTACCATTACCCATCTCAAGGAAATGATTTCCCATGTTCCAACCTTTCATCCTTGAAAACTAAGTGGCATGAACCACCACCATCAACACAATATTGCCTAGAAAGTTCTATAACAACTCTGGCAGATAGGCTTGGATGTTCTACAAACTCAACCGCTGCTTGAGCAGCAGAGGTAGCATCCTTAAATTTCATGTTCCAATACTGCCTGCCAACAGAAAAATTACCATTACCATCTCAAGGAAATGATTGCCCATGTTCCAACCTTTCATCCTTGAAAACTAAGTGGCATGAACCATCATCATCAACTCAATATTGCCTTGAAAGTTCTCCAATAGCTCTGGCAGCTAGGCTTGCATGTTCTGAAAACTCATCCGGTGCCTGTGCAGCAGAGGTAGCATTCTTAAATTTCATGTTCCAATTGTGCCTGCCAATAGAAAATTACCATTACCATCTCAAGGAAATGATTGCCCATGTTCCAACCTTTCATCCTTGAAATCTAAGTGGCATGAACCATCATCATCAACACAATATTGCCTTGAAAGTTCTACAACAGATCTGACAGCAAGGCTTGCATGTTCTACAAATTCAGCCGCTGCCTGCGCAGCAGAGGTAGCATCCTTAAATTTCATGTTCCAATTGTGCCTGCCAATAGAAAATTACCATTACCATCTCAAGGAAATGATTGCCCATGTTCCAACCTTTCATCCTTGAAACCTAAGTGGCATGAACCACCATCATCAACACAATATTGACTTGAAAGTTCTACAACAGCTCTGGCAGCTTGGCTTGCATTTTCTGCAAACTCAGCCGCTGCTTGAGCAGCAGAGGTAGCATCCTTAAATTTCATGTTCCAATACTGCCTGCCAACAGAAAAATTACCATTACCATATCAAGGAAATGATTGCCCATATTCCAACCTTTCATCCTTGAAACCTAAATGGCATGAACCACCATCATCAACACAATATTGCCTTGAAAGTTCTACAACAGCTCTGGCTGCTAGGCTTGTATGTTCTGCAAAATCAGCCGCTGCTTGACCAACAGAGGTAGCATCCTTAAATTTCATGTGCCAATTCTGCTTGCCAACAGTAAAATTAACATAACCATCTCCATGAAATGCTTGCCCATGTTCCAACCTTTCATCCTTGAAAGATAAGTGGCATGAACCACTACATCAACACAATATTGCCTTGAAAGTCCTACAACAGCTTTTGTAGCTAGGCTTGCATGTTCTTCAAACTCAGTCGCTTCTTGAGCAGCAGAGGTAGCATCCTTAAATTTCATGTTCCAATTCTTCCTGCCAACAGAACAATTACCATTACCACCTCAAGGAAATGATTGCCCAAGTTCCAACCTTTCATCATTGAAAACTAAGTGGCATGAACCATCATCTTCAACTCAATATTGCCTTGAAAGTTCTCCAATAGCTCTGGCAGCTAGGCTTGCATGTTCTGAAAACTCAGCCGTTGTCTGCGCAGCAGAGGTAGCATACTTAAATTTCATGTTCCAATTGTGCCTGCCAATAGAAAATTACCATTACCATCTAAAGGAAGTGATTGCCCATGTTCCAACCTTTCATCCTTGAAACCTAAGTGGCATGAACCATCATCATCAACACAATATTGCCTTGAAAGTACTACAACAGCTCTGGCAGCTAGGCTTGCATGTTCTCCAAACTCAGCCACTGCTTGAGCAGCAGAGGTAGCATCCTTAAATTTCATGTTCCAATACTGCCTGCCAACAGAAAAATTACCATTACCATCTCAAGGAAATGATTGCCCATGTTCCAACCTTTCATCCTTGAAACGTAAGTGGCATGAACCATCATCATCAACACAATATTGCCTTGAAAGTTCTACAACAGCACTTGCAGCTAGGCTTGCATTTTCTGCAAACTCAGCCACTGCTTGAGCAGTAGAAGTAGCATCCTGAAATTTCATGTTCCAATTCTGCCTGCCAACAGAACAATTTCCATTACCATCTCAAGGAAATGATTTCCCATGTTCCAACCTTTCATCCTTGAAAACTAAGTGGCATGAACCACCATCATCAACACAATATTGCCTTGAAAGTTCTCCAACAGCTCTGGCAGCTAGCCTTGCATGTTCTCCAAACTCAGCCGTTGCTTGAGCAGCAGAGGTAGCATCCTTAAATTTCATTTTCCAATACTGCCTGCCAATAGAAAAATTACCATTACCATCTCAAGGAAATGATTGCCCATGTTCCAACCTTTCATCCTTTCAAATTAAGTGGCATGAACCACCATCATCAACAAAATATTGCCTTGAAAGTTCTACAACAGCTCTGGCAGCTAGGCTTGCATGTTCTGAAAACTCAGCCGCTGCCTGCGCAGCAGAGGTAGCACCCTTAAATTTCATGTTCCAATTGTGCCTGCCAATAGAAAATTACCATTACCATCTAAAGGAAATGATTGCCCATGTTCCAACCTTTCATCCTTGAAACCTAAGTGGCATGAACCATCATCATCAACACAATATTGCCTTGAAAGTTCTACAACAGCTCTGGCAGCTAGGCTTGCATGTTCTCCAAACTCAGCCACTACTTGAGCAGCAGAGGTAGCATCCTTAAATCTCATGTTCCAATACTGCCTGCCAACAGAAAAATTACCATTACCATCTCAAGGAAATGATTGCCCATGTTCCAACCTTTCATCCTTGAAACCTAAGTGGAATGAACCACCATCATCAACACAATATTGCCTTGAAAGTTCTCCAACAGCTCTGGAAGCTAGGCTTGCATGTTCTCCAAACTCAGTCGTTGCTTGAGCAGTAGAGGTAGCATCCTTAAATTTCATTTTCCAATACTGCCTGCCAATAGAAAAATTACCATTACTATCTCAAGGAAATGATTGCCCATGTTCCAACCTTTCATCCTTGAAACCTAAGTGGCATGAACCACTATCATCAACACAATATTGCCTTGAAAGTTCTCCAACAGCTCTGGAAGCTAGGCTTGCATGTTCTGAAAACTCAGCCGCTGCCTGCGCAGCAGAGGTAGCATCCTTAAATTTCATGTTCCAATACTGCCTGCCAACAGAAAAATTACCATTACCATCTCAAGGAAATGATTGCCCATGTTCCAACCTTTCATCCTTGAAACCTAAGTGGAATGAACCACCATCATCAACACAATATTGCCTTGAAAGTTCTCCAACAGCTCTGGAAGCTAGGCTTGCATGTTCTCCGAACTCAGTCGTTGCTTGAGCAGTAGAGGTAGCATCCTTAAATTTCATTTTCCAATACTGCCTGCCAATAGAAAAATTACCATTACTATCTCAAGGAAATGATTGCCCATGTTCCAACCTTTCATCCTTGAAACCTAAGTGGAATGAACCATCATCATCAACACAATATTGCCTTGAAAGTTCTCCAACAGCTCTGGAAGCTAGGCTTGCATGTTCTGAAAACTCAGCCGCTGCCTGCGCAGCAGAGGTAGCATCCTTAAATGTCATGTTCCAATACTGCCTGCCAACAGAAAAATTACCATTACCATCTCAAGGAAATGATTGCCCATGTTCCAACCTTTCATCCTTGAAACCTAAGTGGCATGAACCACCATTATCAACACAATATTGCCTTGAAAGTTCTACAACAGCTCTGGCAGCTAGGCTTGCATGTTCTCCAAACTCAGCCACTGCTTGAGCAGCAGAGGTAGCATCCTTAAATTTCATGTTCCAATACTGCCTGCCAACAGAAAAATTACCATTACCATCTCAAGGAAATGATTGCCCATGTTCCAACCTTTCAGCCTTGAAACCTAAGTGGAATGAACCACCATCATCAACACAATATTGCCTTGAAAGTTCTCCAACAGCTCTGGCAGCTAGGCTTGCATGTTCTGAAAACTCAGCCGCTGCCTGCGCAGCAGAGGTAGCATCCTTAAATTTCATGTTCCAATTGTGCCTGCCAATAGAAAATTACCATTACCATCTCAAGGAAATGATTGCCCATGTTCCAACCTTTCATCCTTGAAACCTAAGTGGCATGAACCATCATCATCAACACAATATTGCCTTGAAAGTTCTACAACAGATCTGACAGCAAGGCTTGCATGTTCTACAAATTCAGCCGCTGCCTGCGCAGCAGAGGTAGCATCCTTAAATTTCATGTTCCAATTGTGCCTGCCAATAGAAAATTACCATTACCATCTCAAGGAAATGATTGCCCATGTTCCAACCTTTTATCCTTGAAACCTAAGTGGCATGAACCACCATCATCAACACAATATTGCCTTGAAAGTTCTACAACAGCTCTGGCAGCTTGGCTTGCATTTTCTGCAAACTCAGCTGCTGCTTGAGCAGTAGAGGTAGAATCCTTAAATTTCATGTTCCAATTCTGCCTGCCAACAGAACAATTACCATTACCATCTCAAGGAAATGATTTCCCATGTTCCAACCTTTCATCCTTGAAAACTAAGTGGCATGAACCACCACCATCAACACAATATTGCCTAGAAAGTTCTATAACAACTCTGGCAGATAGGCTTGGATGTTCTACAAACTCAACCGCTGCTTGAGCAGCAGAGGTAGCATCCTTAAATTTCATGTTCCAATTCTGCCTGCCAATAGAAAATTTACCATCTTCAGGAAATGATTGCCCATGTTCCAACCTTTCATCCTTGAAACCTAAGTGGCATGAACCATCATCATCAACGCAATATTGCCTTGAAAGTTCTACAACAGCTCTGGCAGCTAGGCTTGCATGTTCTCCAAACTCAGCCGCTGCTTGAGCAGCAGAGGTAGCATCCTTAAATTTCATGTTCCAATATTGCCTGCCAACAGAAAAATTACCATTACCATCTCAAGGAAATGATTGCCCATGTTCCAACCTTTCATCCTTGAAACCTAAATGGCATGAACCACCATCATCAATACAATATTGCCTTGAAAGTTCTACAACAGCTCTGGCAGCTAGGCTTGCATGTTCTCCAAACTCAGCCGCTGCTTGAGCAGCAGAGATAGCATCCTTAAATGTCATGTTCCAATTCTGCTTGCCAACAGTAAGATTAACATTACCATCTCCATGAAATGCTTGCCCATGTTCCAACCGTTCATCCTTGAAACCTAAGTGGCATGAACCACTACATCAACACAATATTGCCTTGAAAGTCCTACAACAGCTTTTGTAGCTAGGCTTGCATGTTCTTCAAACTCAGTCGCTTCTTGAGCAGCAGAGGTAGCATCCTTAAATTTCATGTTCCAATTCTGCCTGCCAACAGAAAAATTACCATTACCACCTCAAGGAAATGATTGCCCATGTTCCAACCTTTCATCCTTGAAAACTAAGTGGCATGAACCATCATCATCAACTCAATATTGCCTTGAAAGTTCTCCAATAGCTCTGGCAGCTAGGCTTGCATGTTCTGAAAACTCAGCCGCTGCCTGCGCAGCAGAGGTAGCATCCTTAAATTTCATGTTCCAATTGTGCCTGCCAATAGAAAATTACCATTACCATCTAAAGGAAATGATTGCCCATGTTCCAACCTTTCATCCTTGAAACCTAAGTGGCATGAACCATCATTATCAAAACAATATTGCCTTGAAAGTTCTACAACAGCTCTGGCAGCTAGGCTTGCATGTTCTCCAAACTCAGCCGCTGCTTGAGCAACAGAGGTAGCATCCTTAAATTTCATGTTCCAATACTGCCTGCCAACAGAAAAATTACCATTACCATCTCAAGGAAATGATTGCCCATGTTCCAACCTTTCATCCTTGAAACCTAAGTGGAATGAACCACCATCATCAACACAATATTGCCTTGAAAGTTCTCCAACAGCTCTGGCAGCTAGGCTTGCATGTTCTGAAAACTCAGCCGCTGCCTGTGCAGCAGAGGTAGCATCCTTAAATTTCATGTTCCAATTGTGCCTGCCAATAGAAAATTACCATTACCATCTCAAGGAAATGATTGCCCATGTTCCAACCTTTCATCCTTGAAATCTAAGTGGCATGAACCATCATCATCAACACAATATTGCCTTGAAAGTTCTACAACAGATCTGACAGCAAGGCTTGCATGTTCTACAAATTCAGCCGCTGCCTGCGCAGCAGAGGTAGCATCCTTAAATTTCATGTTCCAATTGTGCCTGCCAATAGAAAATTACCATTACCATCTCAAGGAAATGATTGCCCATGTTCCAACCTTTCATCCTTGAAACCTAAGTGGCATGAACCACCATCATCAACACAATATTGACTTGAAAGTTCTACAACAGCTCTGGCAGCTTGGCTTGCATTTTCTGCAAACTCAGCTGCTGCTTGAGCAGTAGAGGTAGAATCCTTAAATTTCATGTTCCAATTCTGCCTGCCAACATAACAATTACCATTACCATCTCAAGGAAATGATTTCCCATGTTCCAACCTTTCATCCTTGAAAACTAAGTGGCATGAACCACCACCATCAACACAATATTGCCTAGAAAGTTCTATAACAACTCTGGCAGATAGGCTTGGATGTTCTACAAACTCAACCGCTGCTTGAGCAGCAGAGGTAGCATCCTTAAATTTCATGTTCCAATACTGCCTGCCAACAGAAAAATTACCATTACCATCTCAAGGAAATGATTGCCCATGTTCCAACCTTTCATCCTTGAAAACTAAGTGGCATGAACCATCATCATCAACTCAATATTGCCTTGAAAGTTCTCCAATAGCTCTGGCAGCTAGGCTTGCATGTTCTGAAAACTCAGCCGCTGCCTGCGCAGCAGAGGTAGCATCCTTAAATTTCATGTTCCAATTGTGCCTGCCAATAGAAAATTACCATTACCATCTCAAGGAAAACATTGCCCATGTTCCAACCTTTCATCCTTGAAACCTAAGTGGCATGAACCATCATCATCAACACAATATTGCCTTGAAAGTTCTACAACAGATCTGACAGCAAGGCTTGCATGTTCTACAAATTCAGCCGCTGCCTGCGCAGCAGAGGTAGCATCCTTAAATTTCATGTTCCAATTGTGCCTGCCAATAGAAAATTACCATTACCATCTCAAGGAAATGATTGCCCATGTTCCAACCTTACATCCTTGAAACCTAAGTGGCATGAACCACCATCATCAACACAATATTGCCTTGAAAGTTCTACAACAGCTCTGGCAGTTAGGCTTGCATGTTCTCCAAACTCAGCCGCTGCTTGAGCAGCAGAGGTAGCATCCTTAAATTTCATGTTCCAATACTGCCTGCCAACAGAAAAATTACCATTACCATCTCAAGGAAATGATTGCCCATGTTCCAACCTTTCATCCTTGAAACCTAAGTGGAATGAACCACCATCATCAACACAATATTGCCTTGAAAGTTCTCCAACAGCTCTGGCAGCTAGGCTTGCATGTTCTGAAAACTCAGCCGCTGCCTGCGCAGCAGAGGTAGCATCCTTAAATTTCATGTTCCAATTGTGCCTGCCAATAGAAAATTACCATTACCATCTCAAGGAAATGATTGCCCATGTTCCAACCTTTCATCCTTGAAACCTAAGTGGCATGAACCATCATCATCAACACAATATTGCCTTGAAAGTTCTACAACAGATCTGACAGCAAGGCTTGCATGTTCTACAAATTCAGCCTCTGCCTGCGCAGCAGAGGTAGCATCCTTAAATTTCATGTTCCAATTGTGCCTGCCAATAGAAAATTACCATTACCATCTCAAGGAAATGATTGCCCATGTTCCAACCTTTTATCCTTGAAACCTAAGTGGCATGAACCACCATCATCAACACAATATTGCCTTGAAAGTTCTACAACAGCTCTGGCAGCTTGGCTTGCATTTTCTGCAAACTCAGCTGCTGCTTGAGCAGTAGAGGTAGAATCCTTAAATTTCATGTTCCAATTCTGCCTGCCAACAGAACAATTACCATTACCATCTCAAGGAAATGATTTCCCATGTTCCAACCTTTCATCCTTGAAAACTAAGTGGCATGAACCACCACCATCAACACAATATTGCCTAGAAAGTTCTATAACAACTCTGGCAGATAGGCTTGGATGTTCTACAAACTCAACCGCTGCTTGAGCAGCAGAGGTAGCATCCTTAAATTTCATGTTCCAATTCTGCCTGCCAATAGAAAATTTACCATCTTCAGGAAATGATTGCCCATGTTCCAACCTTTCATCCTTGAAACCTAAGTGGCATGAACCATCATCATCAACGCAATATTGCCTTGAAAGTTCTACAACAGCTCTGGCAGCTAGGCTTGCATGTTCTCCAAACTCAGCCGCTGCTTGAGCAGCAGAGGTAGCATCCTTAAATTTCATGTTCCAATATTGCCTGCCAACAGAAAAATTACCATTACCATCTCAAGGAAATGATTGCCCATGTTCCAACCTTTCATCCTTGAAACCTAAATGGCATGAACCACCATCATCAATACAATATTGCCTTGAAAGTTCTACAACAGCTCTGGCAGCTAGGCTTGCATGTTCTCCAAACTCAGCCGCTGCTTGAGCAGCAGAGATAGCATCCTTAAATGTCATGTTCCAATTCTGCTTGCCAACAGTAAGATTAACATTACCATCTCCATGAAATGCTTGCCCATGTTCCAACCGTTCATCCTTGAAACCTAAGTGGCATGAACCACTACATCAACACAATATTGCCTTGAAAGTCCTACAACAGCTTTTGTAGCTAGGCTTGCATGTTCTTCAAACTCAGTCGCTTCTTGAGCAGCAGAGGTAGCATCCTTAAATTTCATGTTCCAATTCTGCCTGCCAACAGAAAAATTACCATTACCACCTCAAGGAAATGATTGCCCATGTTCCAACCTTTCATCCTTGAAAACTAAGTGGCATGAACCATCATCATCAACTCAATATTGCCTTGAAAGTTCTCCAATAGCTCTGGCAGCTAGGCTTGCATGTTCTGAAAACTCAGCCGCTGCCTGCGCAGCAGAGGTAGCATCCTTAAATTTCATGTTCCAATTGTGCCTGCCAATAGAAAATTACCATTACCATCTAAAGGAAATGATTGCCCATGTTCCAACCTTTCATCCTTGAAACCTAAGTGGCATGAACCATCATCATCAAAACAATATTGCCTTGAAAGTTCTACAACAGCTCTGGCAGCTAGGCTTGCATGTTCTCCAAATTCAGCCGCTGCTTGAGCAACAGAGGTAGCATCCTTAAATTTCATGTTCCAATACTGCCTGCCAACAGAAAAATTACCATTACCATCTCAAGGAAATGATTGCCCATGTTCCAACCTTTCATCCTTGAAACCTAAGTGGAATGAACCACCATCATCAACACAATATTGCCTTGAAAGTTCTCCAACAGCTCTGGCAGCTAGGCTTGCATGTTCTGAAAACTCAGCCGCTGCCTGTGCAGCAGAGGTAGCATCCTTAAATTTCATGTTCCAATTGTGCCTGCCAATAGAAAATTACCATTACCATCTCAAGGAAATGATTGCCCATGTTCCAACCTTTCATCCTTGAAACCTAAGTGGCATGAACCATCATCATCAACACAATATTGCCTTGAAAGTTCTACAACAGATCTGACAGCAAGGCTTGCATGTTCTAAAAATTCAGCCGCTGCCTGCGCAGCAGAGGTAGCATCCTTAAATTTCATGTTCCAATTGTGCCTGCCAATAGAAAATTAACATTACCATCTCAAGGAAATGATTGCCCATGTTTCAACCTTTCATCCTTGAAACCTAAGTGGCATGAACCACCATCATCAACACAATATTGACTTGAAAGTTCTACAGCAGCTCTGGCAGCTTGGCTTGCATTTTCTGCAAACTCAGCTGCTGCTTGAGCAGTAGAGGTAGAATCCTTAAATTTCATGTTCCAATTCTGCCTGCCAACATAACAATTACCATTACCATCTCAAGGAAATGATTTCCCATGTTCCAACCTTTCATCCTTGAAAACTAAGTGGCATGAACCACCACCATCAACACAATATTGCCTAGAAAGTTCTATAACAACTCTGGCAGATAGGCTTGGATGTTCTACAAACTCAACCGCTGCTTGAGCAGCAGAGGTAGCATCCTTTAAATTTCATGTTCCAATACTGCCTGCCAACAGAAAAATTACCATTACCATCTCAAGGAAATGATTGCCCATGTTCCAACCTTTCATCCTTGAAAACTAAGTGGCATGAACCATCATCATCAACTCAATATTGCCTTGAAAGTTCTCCAATAGCTCTGGCAGCTAGGCTTGCATGTTCTGAAAACTCAGCCGCTGCCTGCGCAGCAGAGGTAGCATCCTTAAATTTCATGTTCCAATTGTGCCTGCCAATAGAAAATTACCATTACCATCTCAAGGAAAACATTGCCCATGTTCCAACCTTTCATCCTTGAAACCTAAGTGGCATGAACCATCATCATCAACACAATATTGCCTTGAAAGTTCTACAACAGATCTGACAGCAAGGCTTGCATGTTCTACAAATTCAGCCGCTGCCTGCGCAGCAGAGGTAGCATCCTTAAATTTCATGTTCCTATTATGCCTGCCAATAGAAAATTACCATTACCATCTCAAGGAAATGATTGCCCATGTTCCAACCTTACATCCTTGAAACCTAAGTGGCATGAACCACCATCATCAACACAATATTGCCTTGAAAGTTCTACAACAGCTCTGGCAGTTAGGCTTGCATGTTCTCCAAACTCAGCCGCTGCTTGAGCAGCAGAGGTAGCATCCTTAAATTTCATGTTCCAATACTGCCTGCCAACAGAAAAATTACCATTACCATCTCAAGGAAATGATTGCCCATGTTCCAACCTTTCATCCTTGAAACCTAAATGGCATGAACCACCATCATCACCACAATATTGCCTTGAAAGTTCTACAACAGCTCTGGCTGCTAGGCTTGTATGTTCTGCAAACTCAGCCGGTGCTTGACCAACAGAGGTAGCATCCTTAAATTTCATGTTCCAATTCTGCTTGCCAACAGTAAAATTAACATAACCATCTCCATGAAATGCTTGCCCATGTTCCAACCGTTCATCCTTGAAACCTAAGTGGCATGAACCACTACATCAACACAATATTGCCTTGAAAGTCCTACAACAGCTTTTGTAGCTAGGCTTGCATGTTCTTCAAACTCAGTCGCTTCTTGAGCAGCAGAGGTAGCATCCTTAAATTTCATGTTCCAATTCTGCCTGCCAACAGAAAAATTACCATTACCACCTCAAGGAAATGATTGCCCATGTTCCAACCTTTCATCCTTGAAAACTAAGTGGCATGAACCATCATCATCAACTCAATATTGCCTTGAAAGTTCTCCAATAGCTCTGGCAGCTAGGCTTGCATGTTTTGAAAACTCAGCCGCTGCCTGCGCAGCAGAGGTAGCATCCTTAAATTTCATGTTCCAATTGTGCCTGCCAATAGAAAATTACCATTACCATCTAAAGGAAATGATTGCCCATGTTCCAACCTTTCATCCTTGAAACCTAAGTGGCATGAACCATCATCATCAAAACAATATTGCCTTGAAAGTTCTACAACAGCTCTGGCAGCTAGGCTTGCATGTTCTCCAAATTCAGCCGCTGCTTGAGCAACAGAGGTAGCATCCTTAAATTTCATGTTCCAATACTGCCTGCCAACAGAAAAATTACCATTACCATCTCAAGGAAATGATTGCCCATGTTCCAACCTTTCATCCTTGAAACCTAAGTGGAATGAACCACCATCATCAACACAATATTGCCTTGAAAGTTCTCCAACAGCTCTGGCAGCTAGGCTTGCATGTTCTGAAAACTCAGCCGCTGCCTGTGCAGCAGAGGTAGCATCCTTAAATTTCATGTTCCAATTGTGCCTGCCAATAGAAAATTACCATTACCATCTCAAGGAAATGATTGCCCATGTTCCAACCTTTCATCCTTGAAATCTAAGTGGCATGAACCATCATCATCAACACAATATTGCCTTGAAAGTTCTACAACAGATCTGACAGCAAGGCTTGCATGTTCTACAAATTCAGCCGCTGCCTGCGCAGCAGAGGTAGCATCCTTAAATTTCATGTTCCAATTGTGCCTGCCAATAGAAAATTACCATTACCATCTCAAGGAAATGATTGCCCATGTTCCAACCTTTCATCCTTGAAACCTAAGTGGCATGAACCACCATCATCAACACAATATTGACTTGAAAGTTCTACAGCAGCTCTGGCAGCTTGGCTTGCATTTTCTGCAAACTCAGCTGCTGCTTGAGCAGTAGAGGTAGAATCCTTAAATTTCATGTTCCAATTCTGCCTGCCAACATAACAATTACCATTACCATCTCAAGGAAATGATTTCCCATGTTCCAACCTTTCATCCTTGAAAACTAAGTGGCATGAACCACCACCATCAACACAATATTGCCTAGAAAGTTCTATAACAACTCTGGCAGATAGGCTTGGATGTTCTACAAACTCAACCGCTGCTTGAGCAGCAGAGGTAGCATCCTTTAAATTTCATGTTCCAATACTGCCTGCCAACAGAAAAATTACCATTACCATCTCAAGGAAATGATTGCCCATGTTCCAACCTTTCATCCTTGAAAACTAAGTGGCATGAACCATCATCATCAACTCAATATTGCCTTGAAAGTTCTCCAATAGCTCTGGCAGCTAGGCTTGCATGTTCTGAAAACTCAGCCGCTGCCTGCGCAGCAGAGGTAGCATCCTTAAATTTCATGTTCCAATTGTGCCTGCCAATAGAAAATTACCATTACCATCTCAAGGAAAACATTGCCCATGTTCCAACCTTTCATCCTTGAAACCTAAGTGGCATGAACCATCATCATCAACACAATATTGCCTTGAAAGTTCTACAACAGATCTGACAGCAAGGCTTGCATGTTCTACAAATTCAGCCGCTGCCTGCGCAGCAGAGGTAGCATCCTTAAATTTCATGTTCCAATTATGCCTGCCAATAGAAAATTACCATTACCATCTCAAGGAAATGATTGCCCATGTTCCAACCTTACATCCTTGAAACCTAAGTGGCATGAACCACCATCATCAACACAATATTGCCTTGAAAGTTCTACAACAGCTCTGGCAGTTAGGCTTGCATGTTCTCCAAACTCAGCCGCTGCTTGAGCAGCAGAGGTAGCATCCTTAAATTTCATGTTCCAATACTGCCTGCCAACAGAAAAATTACCATTACCATCTCAAGGAAATGATTGCCCATGTTCCAACCTTTCATCCTTGAAACCTAAATGGCATGAACCACCATCATCACCACAATATTGCCTTGAAAGTTCTACAACAGCTCTGGCTGCTAGGCTTGTATGTTCTGCAAACTCAGCCGGTGCTTGACCAACAGAGGTAGCATCCTTAAATTTCATGTTCCAATTCTGCTTGCCAACAGTAAAATTAACATAACCATCTCCATGAAATGCTTGCCCATGTTCCAACCTTTCATCCTTGAAACATAAGTGGCATGAACCACTACATCAACACAATATTGCTGCCTTGAAAGTCATACAACAGCTTTTGTAGCTAGGCTTGCATGTTCTTCAAACTCAGTCGCTTCTTGAGCAGCAGAAGTAGCATCCTTAAATTTCATGTTCCAATTCTTCCTGCCAACAGAAAAATTACCATTACCACCTCAAGGAAATGATTGCCCAAGTTCCAACCTTTCATCATTGAAAACTAAGTGGCATGAACAATCATCTTCAACTCAATATTGCCTTGAAAGTTCTCCAATAGCTCTGGCAGCTAGGCTTGCATATTCTGAAAACTCAGCCGCTGCCTGCGCAGCAGAGGTAGCATCCTTAAATTTCAAGTTCCAATTGTGCCTGCCAATAGAAAAAAACCATTACCATCTAAAGGAAGTGATTGCCCATGTTCCAACCTTTCATCCTTGAAACCTAAGTGGCATGAACCATCATCATCAACACAATATTGCCTTGAAAGTTCTACAACAGCTCTGGCAGCTAGGCTTGCATGTTCTCCAAACTCAGCCACTGTTTGAGCAGCAGAGGTAGCATCCTTAAATTTCATGTTCCAATACTGCCTGCCAACAGAAAAATTACCATTACCATCTCAAGGAAATGATTGCACATGTTCCAACCTTTCATCCTTGAAACGTAAGTGGCATGAACCATCATCATCAACACAATATTGCCTTGAAAGTTCTACAACAGCACTTGCAGCTAGGCTTGCATTTTCTGCAAACTCAGCCGCTGCTTGAGCAGTAGAGGTAGCATCCTTAAATTTCATGTTCCAATTCTGCCTGCCAACAGAACAATTACCATTACCATCTCAAGGAAATGATTTCCCATGTTCCAACCTTTCATCCTTGAAAACTAAGTGGCATGAACCACCATCATCAACACAATATTGCCTTGAAAGTTCTCCAACAGCTCTGGCAGCTAGCCTTGCATGTTCTCCAAACTCAGCCGTTGCTTGAGCAGCAGAGGTAGCATCCTTAAATTTCATTTTCCAATACTGCCTGCCAATAGAAAAATTACCATTACCATCTCAAGGAAATGATTGCCCATGTTCCAACCTTTCATCCTTGAAACCTAAGTGGCATGAACCACCATTATCAACACAATATTGCCATGAAAGTTCTCCAACAGCTCTGGAAGCTAGGCTTGCATGTTCTCCAAACTCAGTCGTTGCTTGAGCAGTAGAGGTAGCATCCTTAAATTTCATTTTCCAATACTGCCTGCCAATAGAAAAATTACCATTACTATCTCAAGGAAATGATTGCCCATGTTCCAACCTTTCATCCTTGAAACCTAAGTGGCATGAACCACTATCATCAACACAATATTGCCTTGAAAGTTCTACAACAGCTCTGGCAGCTAGGCTTGCATGTTCTGCAAACTCAGCCGTTGCTTGAGCAGCAGAGGTAGCATCCTTAAATTTCATTTTCCAATACTGCCTGCCAATAGAAAAATTACCATTGCCATCTCAAGGAAATGATTGCCCATGTTCCAACCTTTCATCCTTGAAAACTAAGTGGCATGAACCACCATCATCAACACAATATTTGCTTGAAAGTTCTGCAACAGCTCTGGCAGCTAGGCTTGCATGTTCTGCAAACTCAGCCGCTGCTTGACCAGCAGAGGTAGCATCCTTAAATTTCATGTTCCAATTCTGCCTGCCAATAGAAAATTACCATTACCATCTCAAGGAAATGATTGCCCATGTTCCAAACTTTTATCCTTGAAACCTAAGTGGCATGAACCATCATCATCAACATAATATTGCCTTGAAAGTTCTACAACAGCTCTGGCAGCTAGGCTTGCATTTTCTGCAAACTCAGCCGCTGCTTGAGCAGTAGAGGTAGCATCCTTAAATTTCATGTTCCAATTCTGCCTGCCAACAGAACAATTACCATTACCATCTCAAGGAAATGATTTCCCATGTTCCAACCTTTCATCCTTGAAAACTAAGTGGCATGAACCACCATCATCAACACAATATTGCCTTGAAAGTTCTCCAACAGCTCTGGCAGCTAGCCTTGCATGTTCTCCAAACTCAGCCGTTGCTTGAGCAGCAGAGGTAGCATCCTTAAATTTCATTTTCCAATACTGCCTGCCAATAGAAAAATTACCATTACCATCTCAAGGAAATGATTGCCCATGTTCCAACCTTTCATCCTTGAAACCTAAGTGGCATGAACCACCATTATCAACACAATATTGCCTTGAAAGTTCTCCAACAGCTCTGGAAGCTAGGCTTGCATGTTCTCCAAACTCAGTCGTTGCTTGAGCAGTAGAGGTAGCATCCTTAAATTTCATTTTCCAATACTGCCTGCCAATAGAAAAATTACCATTACTATCTCAAGGAAATGATTGCCCATGTTCCAACCTTTCATCCTTGAAACCTAAGTGGCATGAACCACTATCATCAACACAATATTGCCTTGAAAGTTCTACAACAGCTCTGGCAGCTAGGCTTGCATGTTCTGCAAACTCAGCCGTTGCTTGAGCAGCAGAGGTAGCATCCTTAAATTTCATTTTCCAATACTGCCTGCCAATAGAAAAATTACCATTGCCATCTCAAGGAAATGATTGCCCATGTTCCAACCTTTCATCCTTGAAAACTAAGTGGCATGAACCACCATCATCAACACAATATTTGCTTGAAAGTTCTGCAACAGCTCTGGCAGCTAGGCTTGCATGTTCTGCAAACTCAGCCGCTGCTTGACCAGCAGAGGTAGCATCCTTAAATTTCATGTTCCAATTCTGCCTGCCAATAGAAAATTACCATTACCATCTCAAGGAAATGATTGCCCATGTTCCAAACTTTTATCCTTGAAACCTAAGTGGCATGAACCATCATCATCAACATAATATTGCCTTGAAAGTTCTACAACAGCTCTGGCAGCTAGGCTTGCATTTTCGGCAAACTCAGCCGCTGCTTGAGCAGTAGAGGTAGCATCCTTAAATTTCATGTTCCAATTCTGCCTGCCAACAGAACAATTACCATTACCATCTCAAGGAAATGATTTCCCATGTTCCAACCTTTCATCCTTGAAAACTAAGTGGCATGAACCACCATCATCAACACAATATTGCCTTGAAAGTTCTCCAACAGCTCTGGCAGTGTTACACCCTATATTTTCGTACGTAAAAATGCGTCGTAAGCAAACTAATGTAGGACCAAAAATGAGATAATATTTAAAAGTATATAAAGTAAGTTAATCATGTTACCTCTGAGGTTACAAATATTGAAGATCATGAACAACAAGTACAAAGAGGGTTGGACAGTTCAGAAGCTAAAGCAATTAAATAAAACAATGTTTCATCGAAAGTCGACAAGTTGGGAATGTTATAACATGTACCTTTGGGGTGAGACTAGGGTGATTAACATGATAAAGAGATTATGTTATGATTTATATTAGTCGTATTACATCCGTGTGTTATGTTTTTAAGTCAAGCGAGTTGTGGAACAAAAGTCGATGAAAGTCATCACAAGTTACATTCATAAGTTTTACTGAAACTTTGGGTCAAATGTAACTGCAATTTTCTCCCAATATACTTAGAGTTATGGTGTGTTCCACCCATCAAATTAAAGATCTATGAGTCTATTTTCCAACGTATTAAACCATTTGTCAATAAGACATCGGAGTAGAGAGATATGTGCATTTTTGCGATACTACGCAAGCTGCTAGGTGACAAGTAGGTGTGTCACCTACTTGCTTAAATGAAAGCCCAAAAATGGGCCATTTCGGGTCGTCCAAAGAGGCCTTTTAAGGGCCTATTTTCTTCATATATTAGACTTAAAATAGAGCATAATAACCAGACATAAGCTCTGCAAAGAATCCTCCCAAAAATTTCCCACAAACCCTAATTGATTTTCTCTCCCTTTCAAGTTCCAATTGGAGGTAAAACTTAGAGTTTGAAGAACCAAGATAGGAGCTGAGTTATCCAACAAATAAGGTGAGTTTACTGCTCTCTTTCATCCATTTTTTCTTCTGTAAATTCATGGTAAGTCGTTCTATACTTGTAAGAACTCACGGGACGGTGATCGGAAGCCGTGAGTTCGAGTTATTCACTTGTAGCGGACTGTTTTGTGGACTGTTTTGTGTTGCTGTTGGGCTGCGTGTTTTACTACTATTTTGTGGAGTTTTGGAGGAGGAAGGGGGTTTATAAACACCATATAAATGTAGGGTGGTTGGCTGGTCGTTCGTCATAACATTTTCGGGTCGTTTGACACTACTACGGTGGTCGTTTTGTGTACGAAGAGATTGGGGTGTGTTGGGCTGTTTTGTAGTATTTGATGGTGTATATAGGGCTGGAAAATGATGTATATATGTTGTTATTGTTCTGTCCTTGTATTGTTGGTGTTATCTTGAAGTTGGAGGAAGGGCATATTATAGGGGAGATGCTGCCCGTTTTAATACAAAATAGGTTTGTCGTTCGTTGTGCGATAGTTGTACCTTTCGTAACTTAACGATAGTATTATTATCATTCTTGTAGATTAAGGTGCGAAGAGGTGAGTTCAACTTGGTGATTGAAAAGATTGTGATAAGGTATGTTAAGGCTAAGCCTTCCTTCATTTTGGCATGATCTCGTAGCTACATGTGTTAGTAATGAGACAAAAAGAGAAGTTCATATTCATGAATTTATTCACACTATTCTAGTCTCATAAGTTACAATATTATTCCTTATCGAGACTCTATATTCAATTTTAGTATTGTCTTCTTTCAGTCAAGAGAGCAGCAAGCCTATATATACAGTATTACAGTATTTTCATTACCATCGAGCTATAATCGATGGGCAGGCCCCTATTGGGCAACCTCTGATCAGATGGAAAGTTATATACCGAGCCTACTGTGGCCGAGCGCCTATGAGCAAGCCCAGCATGGTCGAGATACATAGCCTAGTATGGCCGAGCGCCTATGAGCGAGCCTACTATGGCAGAGCAGTTATATATACCGAGCCTTATAAGGCCGTACAATTATTTTACTTACTATATTGAAGGAGTTGAGTCAGTATCAGCAGGTAAGTATATCTCCAGATCATCTTTGACTCCCAGTTAATTTCAGTTATCATATTATCAGTTCAGTTTCAGATTTCAGTTATTTTATTGCCTTACATACTCGGTACATTATTTCGTACTGACGTCCCTTTTTTGGGGGCGCTGCATTTCATGCGTGCAGGTTCAGACAGACAGACGGGTAGACCTCCTCAGTAGGTGTTTCCCGAGTTCCGCCTGATCGGTAAGCTCCACGTCTTTCGGAGTTGCCAGGTCTAGAGTTTTGTGTACATCTTATGTATATCTGTATATATGTTATGGGTAGGTCGGGGCCCTGTTCCGATCACAGTACATCTATCAGTAGAGGCTTGTAGGCATATCCTGTTGGTTAGTGCAGTATGTTGGGTTTGTATAAATTGGTGGTTTGTCAGCTGTAGTAGCTATGACGGCCTTGTCGGCCTAGCTTTATATTGATATTTAGTTAGTGTTAGTTTCCATTCAGTTTTATATTTTGCTTCGCAAATTGTCTTGCAAGGTGGCCCCATGGCCAAAGTATGACATTATGTGTTCAGAGTCCCTTAGTCGCAATTTGGTACGCCAGGTTAGGTGAGGCACGGGGTGCTTGTCTCGCTCCTAGGTTCGGGGCGTGACAAACTTGGTATCAGAGCAGTTCTGTCCTAGGGAGTCTACAAGCCGTGTCTAGTAGGGTCTTGTTTATAGATGTGTTGTGCACCACATTATATAAGCAAGGAACTACAGGGCATTTAGGAGTTGGTTACACTTCTTTGAAATCTAAATCGTGCTATAGAACTGAGTTATAGGAAATTTGAATTAAACTTATGTGTTGGTGTTTGCATGCACAGATGACGGTGACTAGGAAGACTATGGCTAGCCAGAGGAGAGATACAGTAGTAGGTGAGGGGACCAACAGGGTACCCCCAGTAGATGGGGCCCAGTCTGAGGCTCAAGGGGAGACCCCTACTCAGCCATTACCGGCTCCTCCACCAACTACGGAGATTCGTAGGGAAACCGCACATCCAGTTCCCCCTCCACTTCCATCAGATCAGGACTTAAGGAGTGCGGTGCATTTGTTGACACAGTTGGTAGCTACCCAGCAACATGCTAGGGCATCAGCTAGTGCAGGAACTTCTGAGGGGTCTGGGAGTTCAAGGGTCCGAGAGTTTATTGCTTTGAGTCCCCCAGAGTTCACGGGGACAGATCAGAGGGAGGACCCGCAGGATTTCATAGATCAGCTTCACAGGATCTTTCGTGTTATGCATGCCACGGAGAAAGAGGCAGTTGAGCTAGTAGCTTTTCGACTCCGAGATATAGCCATCCTTTGGTATGAGGGATGGGAGAGGTCCAGGGGACGTGATACACCTCCAGCTATTTGGGAGAATTTTTCAGATGCTTTCCTTGACCAGTACTTACCGCGGGAGATCCAACAGGCTCGAGTCGATCAGTTTCTAGCCCTCAAGCAGGGTAATATGAGTGTTCGAGAGTATAGTCTCCGTTTTGACTCATTGGCCAGATATGCACCATCCATAGTTTCTACTATGCGGGACAGGATTCACAGGTTTATAGTAGGGTTAGCCCCAGAGTTAACCGAGGCATGTGCCACCGCTGCATTGCAGGATAGTATGGATATCTCCCGGATTCAGGCATTCGCCCAGAATATAGAAAGGGGTAGGCGTCGGGCAGCAGGGTACAGAGAGGGCTGAGCAAGGGCAACGTAAGAGGATGAGATTTCCCAGGTCTCAGGAGCAATCTCAGGGTAGTTATAGGACCCAGTACTTCGGACGGCCACCTAGGCCTCCGCCACCTCAGTTACAGGGTTACGGGTATGACCGCTATACTCAGTCAGGACCAGGTGAGAGCTCACGGGCGTCGGGTTTGCAGCGACAACGAGGTTCTGCGCAGACATGGTCATTTCCTCCGCGGTGTGACATCTGTGGTAGAGGACACTTGGGTCAATGCCGAGCAGGTTCTGATGCTTGTTATACATGTGGGCGTCCGGGGCATATGATGCGAGATTGCCCAAATAGAGATTCTGGGGGAATGGCACAACCAGCGAGTTCAGCAACAGGATCGTCTATGTCCGTGCATCCTTCAAGGCGTGAGTCTCAGTCTTCGGCTGGTAGAGGTCGAGGCAGAGGTAGAGGTTCCAGTTCAAGTGGTAATCAGAACCGTATCTATGCTTTAGCGGGTCGACAGGACCAGGAGTCTTCACCAGACGTTGTGACAGGTATATTAACCATTTTCTCTCACGATGCTTATGCTTTGATAGACCCAGGATCTACTTTATCGTATATTACCCCATTTGTCGCGAGGAAGTTTGGTATAGTGCCTGAAATACTAAGTGATCCTTTTGCGGTATCTACACCGGTCGGAGAATCGATTATTGCTAGACGGGTTTACCGAGGTTGTACGGTGACAATTTGTAGTCGTCAGACCTCAGCTGACCTAGTTGAGCTAGAGATGATGGACTTTGATGCTATCATGGGCATGGACTGGTTGGCAGCTTGCTATGCCACAGTTGATTGCCGAGCAAATGTAGCCAAATTTCATTTTCCGGGTGAGCCAGTCCTTGAATGGGTAGGTAATACACCAACACCCAGAGGTAGGTTTATTTCCTATCTGAAGGCGAGGAAAATGATCGCAAAAGGGTGCATTTATCATATTGTGCGAGTTAGAGATGCAGATGCTGAGATACCTACACTTCAGTCTATTCCCATAGTCAAAGAGTATGCAGATGTGTTTCCAGATGAGCTTCCAGGTATTCCTCCAGAGCGAGAGATTGATTTTAGCATCGATTTGCATCCAGGAACTCAACCAATATCCGTCCCTCCGTATAGAATGGCACCTGCCGAATTGAAGGAGTTGAAGGAGCAGTTAAAAGATTTGCTGGAGAAAGGTTACATTAGGCCCAGTACCTCACCTTGGGGTGCACCGGTACTATTTGTGTGGAAGAAAGACGGCTCGCTGAGGATGTGTATCGATTATAGGCAGTTGAACAAGGTAACTATTAAGAATAAGTATCCACTTCCAAGGATCGATGACTTGTTTGATCAGTTGCAGGGAGCTAGATGCTTTTCCAAGATTGATTTGAGGTCGGGGTACCACCAGGTCAGAGTTTGGGAAAAAGATATTCCGAAGACAGCCTTCAGGACCCGATATGGCCACTTCGAGTTCCTTGTCATGTCCTTCGGGTTGACTAATGCACCCGCTGTATTTATGGACTTGATGAATAGCCTATTCCGGCCATTTTTAGATCTGTTCGTGATAGTATTTATTGATGATATTCTGGTTTATTCCCGTTCAGAGGATGAGCATGCGGACCACCTGCGAGCGGTACTCCAAACCCTCCGTGATCGTAAGTTGTATGCTAAGTTTTCTAAATGTGAGTTCTGGTTGAAGTCTGTAGCATTCTTGGGGCATATTGTATCAGATGAAGGGATAAAGGTGGACACTCAGAAGATTGAGGCCGTGAAATCTTGGCCTAGACCTACCACTCCGACAGAGGTTCGTAGCTTTCTAGGCTTAGCAGGATACTATCGGAGGTTCGTAGAGGGTTTTTCTTCCCTTTCAGCACCATTGACGAAGTTGACACAGAAAGAAACTAAGTTTCAATGGACAGAGGCTTGTGAGCGGAGTTTCCAAGAGCTTAAGAACAAGTTGACCTCAGCTCCAGTTCTAACACTTCCAGAGGGTCTAGAGGGTTATGCCGTGTATTGTGATGCATCAGGTGTCGGGTTAGGATGTGTCCTGATGCAACATGGGAAGGTAATTGCATATGCTTCAAGGCAGTTGAGGAAGCACGAGAGGAATTATCCGACCCACGACCTCGAGTTAGCTGCGGTTGTCCATGCACTTAAGATATGGCGGCATTATTTATATGGTGTTCATGTTGATATATTTACTGATCATAAAAGCCTACAATATATTTTCAAGCAGAAAGAGTTGAATTTGCGACAGAGGCGATGGCTTGAGTTATTGAAAGATTACGATGTTAACATTCTCTACCATCCAGGGAAAGCTAATGTTGTAGCAGATGCCTTAAGTCGCCGATCTATGGGTAGCTTAGCACATGTAGAGCCCGAGAAAAGACAATTAGCTAGAGATATTCATCAATTGGCTTCGTTGGGGGTTCGGTTAGTAGATTCTGAGGATGGTGGAGTTGTAATCCAAAACACTGCAAAATCATCCCTCATAGCTGAAGTCAAGGAAAGGCAGTACGAGGACCCAGAGTTGGTCGAGTTGAGAGAGCGAGTTCCGCAGCAGAAGAAGCCATTGTTAGAGCTCAAGGGAGATGGGGTTCTCAGATACAAGGGTCGTTTGTGTGTTCCAGATGTAGCAGGGCTACGAGACAGGATTATGTCAGAGGCAAATTGCTGCTATTTATAAAGATTGGCCATGTGTGGCATGCATAGTATGTTTCTGGCTACGTGCAGGTTGGTTTTAACCTAGTGTACAAAGGATACTCTGGAAAAAGTTTCCAAAGTCTCCAAGAGTAAACATTCGAGGACGAATGTTCCCAAGGGGGAGTGATGTTACACCCTATATTTTCGTACGTAAAAATGCGTCGTAAGCAAACTAATGTAGGACCAAAAATGAGATAATATTTAAAAGTATATAAAGTAAGTTAATCATGTTACCTCTGAGGTTACAAATATTGAAGATCATGAACAACAAGTACAAAGAGGGTTGGACAGTTCAGAAGCTAAAGCAATTAAATAAAACAATGTTTCATCGAAAGTCGACAAGTTGGGAATGTTATAACATGTACCTTTGGGGTGAGACTAGGGTGATTAACATGATAAAGAGATTATGTTATGATTTATATTAGTCGTATTACATCCGTGTGTTATGTTTTTAAGTCAAGCGAGTTGTGGAACAAAAGTCGATGAAAGTCATCACAAGTTACATTCATAAGTTTTACTGAAACTTTGGGTCAAATGTAACTGCAATTTTCTCCCAATATACTTAGAGTTATGGTGTGTTCCACCCATCAAATTAAAGATCTATGAGTCTATTTTCCAACGTATTAAACCATTTGTCAATAAGACATCGGAGTAGAGAGATATGTGCATTTTTGCTATACTGCGCAAGCTGCTAGGTGACAAGTAGGTGTGTCACCTACTTGCTTAAATGAAAGCCCAAAAATGGGCCATTTCGGGACGTCCAAAGAGGCCTTTTAAGGGCCTATTTTCTTCATATATTAGACTTAAAATAGAGCATAATAACCAGACATAAGCTCTGCAAAGAATCCTCCCAAAAATTTCCCACAAACCCTAATTGATTTTCTCTCCCTTTCAAGTTCCAATTGGAGGTAAAACTTAGAGTTTGAAGAACCAAGATAGGAGCTGAGTTATCCAACAAATAAGGTGAGTTTACTGCTCTCTTTCATCCATTTTTTCTTCTGTAAATTCATGGTAAGTCGTTCTATACTTGTAAGAACTCACGGGACGGTGATCGGAAGCCGTGAGTTCGAGTTATTCACTTGTAGCGGACTGTTTTGTGGACTGTTTTGTGTTGCTGTTGGGCTGCGTGTTTTACTACTATTTTGTGGAGTTTTGGAGGAGGAAGAGGGTTTATAAACACCATATAAATGTAGGGTGGTTGGCTGGTCGTTCGTCATAACATTTTCGGGTCGTTTGACACTACTACGGTGGTCGTTTTGTGTACGAAGAGATTGGGGTGTGTTGGGCTGTTTTGTAGTATTTGATGGTGTATATAGGGCTGGAAAATGATGTATATATGTTTTTATTGTTCTGTCCTTGTATTGTTGGTGTTATCTTGAAGTTGGAGGAAGGGCATATTATAGGGGAGATGCTGCCCGTTTTAATACAAAATAGGTTTGTCGTTCGTTGTGCGATAGTTGTACCTTTCGTAACTTAACGATAGTATTATTATCATTCTTGTAGATTAAGGTGCGAAGAGGTGAGTTCAACTTGGTGATTGAAAAGATTGTGATAAGGTATGTTAAGGCTAAGCCTTCCTTCATTTTGGCATGATCTCGTAGCTACATGTGTTAGTAATGAGACAAAAAGAGAAGTTCATATTCATGAATTTATTCACACTATTCTAGTCTCATAAGTTACAATATTATTCCTTATCGAGACTCTATATTCAATTTTAGTATTGTCTTCTTTCAGTCAAGAGAGCAGCAAGCCTATATATACAGTATTACAGTATTTTCATTACCATCGAGCTATAATCGATGGGCAGGCCCCTATTGGGCAACCTCTGATCAGATGGAAAGTTATATACCGAGCCTACTGTGGCCGAGCGCCTATGAGCAAGCCCAGCATGGTCGAGATACATAGCCTAGTATGGCCGAGCGCCTATGAGCGAGCCTACTATGGCAGAGCAGTTATATATACCGAGCCTTATAAGGCCGTACAATTATTTTACTTACTATATTGAAGGAGTTGAGTCAGTATCAGCAGGTAAGTATATCTCCAGATCATCTTTGACTCCCAGTTAATTTCAGTTATCATATTATCAGTTCAGTTTCAGATTTCAGTTATTTTATTGCCTTACATACTCGGTACATTATTTCGTACTGACGTCCCTTTTTTGGGGGCGCTGCATTTCATGCGTGCAGGTTCAGACAGACAGACGGGTAGACCTCCTCAGTAGGTGTTTCCCGAGTTCCGCCTGATCGGTAAGCTCCACGTCTTTCGGAGTTGCCAGGTCTAGAGTTTTGTGTACATCTTATGTATATCTGTATATATGTTATGGGTAGGTCGGGGCCCTGTTCCGATCACAGTACATCTATCAGTAGAGGCTTGTAGGCATATCCTGTTGGTTAGTGCAGTATGTTGGGTTTGTATAAATTGGTGGTTTGTCAGCTGTAGTAGCTATGACGGCCTTGTCGGCCTAGCTTTATATTGATATTTAGTTAGTGCTAGTTTCCATTCAGTTTTATATTTTGCTTCGCAAATTGTCTTGCAAGGTGGCCCCATGGCCAAAGTATGACATTATGTGTTCAGAGTCCCTTAGTCGCAATTTGGTACGCCAGGTTAGGTGAGGCACGGGGTGCTTGTCTCGCTCCTAGGTTCGGGGCGTGACAAACTTGGTATCAGAGCAGTTCTGTCCTAGGGAGTCTACAAGCCGTGTCTAGTAGGGTCTTGTTTATAGATGTGTTGTGCACCACATTATATAAGCAAGGAACTACAGGGCATTTAGGAGTTGGTTACACTTCTTTGAAATCTAAATCGTGCTATAGAACTGAGTTATAGGAAATTTGAATTAAACTTATGTGTTGGTGTTTGCATGCACAGATGACGGTGACTAGGAAGACTACGGCTAGCCAGAGGAGAGATACAGTAGTAGGTGAGGGGACCAACAGGGTACCCCCAGTAGATGGGGCCCAGTCTGAGGCTCAAGGGGAGACCCCTACTCAGCCATTACCGGCTCCTCCACCAACTACGGAGATTCGTAGGGAAACCGCACATCCAGTTCCCCCTCCACTTCCATCAGATCAGGACTTAAGGAGTGCGGTGCATTTGTTGACACAGTTGGTAGCTACCCAGCAACATGCTAGGGCATCAGCTAGTGCAGGAACTTCTGAGGGGTCTGGGAGTTCAAGGGTCCGAGAGTTTATTGCTTTGAGTCCCCCAGAGTTCACGGGGACAGATCAGAGGGAGGACCCGCAGGATTTCATAGATCAGCTTCACAGGATCTTTCGTGTTATGCATGCCACGGAGAAAGAGGCAGTTGAGCTAGCAGCTTTTCGACTCCGAGATATAGCCATCCTTTGGTATGAGGGATGGGAGAGGTCCAGGGGACGTGATACACCTCCAGCTATTTGGGAGAATTTTTCAGATGCTTTCCTTGACCAGTACTTACCGCGGGAGATCCGACAGGCTCGAGTCGATCAGTTTCTAGCCCTCAAGCAGGGTAATATGAGTGTTCGAGAGTATAGTCTCCGTTTTGACTCATTGGCCAGATATGCACCATCCATAGTTTCTACTATGCGGGACAGGATTCACAGGTTTATAGCAGGGTTAGCCCCAGAGTTAACCGAGGCATGTGCCACCGCTGCATTGCAGGATAGTATGGATATCTCCCGGATTCAGGCATTCGCCCAGAATATAGAAAGGGGTAGGCGTCGGCAGCAGGGTACAGAGAGGGCTGAGCAAGGGCAACGTAAGAGGATGAGATTTCCCAGGTCTCAGGAGCAATCTCAGGGTAGTTATAGGACCCAGTACTTCGGACGGCCACCTAGGCCTCCGCCACCTCAGTTACAGGGTTACGGGTATGACCGCTATACTCAGTCAGGACCAGGTGAGAGCTCACGGGCGTCGGGTTTGCAGCGACAACGAGGTTCTGCACAGACATGGTCATTTCCTCCGCGGTGTGACATCTGTGGTAGAGGACACTTGGGTCAATGCCGAGCAGGTTCTGATGCTTGTTATACATGTGGGCGTCCGGGGCATATGATGCGAGATTGCCCAAATAGAGATTCTGGGGGAATGGCACAACCAGCGAGTTCAGCAACAGGATCGTCTATGTCCGTGCATCCTTCAAGGCGTGAGTCTCAGTCTTCGGCTGGTAGAGGTCGAGGCAGAGGTAGAGGTTCCAGTTCAAGTGGTAATCAGAACCGTATCTATGCTTTAGCGGGTCGACAGGACCAGGAGTCTTCACCAGACGTTGTGACAGGTATATTAACCATTTTCTCTCACGATGCTTATGCTTTGATAGACCCAGGATCTACTTTATCGTATATTACCCCATTTGTCGCGAGGAAGTTTGGTATAGTGCCTGAAATACTAAGTGATCCTTTTGCGGTATCTACACCGGTCGGAGAATCGATTATTGCTAGACGGGTTTACCGAGGTTGTACGGTGACAATTTGTAGTCGTCAGACCTCAGCTGACCTAGTTGAGCTAGAGATGATGGACTTTGATGCTATCATGGGCATGGACTGGTTGGCAGCTTGCTATGCCACAGTTGATTGCCGAGCAAATGTAGCCAAATTTCATTTTCCGGGTGAGCCAGTCCTTGAATGGGTAGGTAATACACCAACACCCAGAGGTAGGTTTATTTCCTATCTGAAGGCGAGGAAAATGATCGCAAAAGGGTGCATTTATCATATTGTGCGAGTTAGAGATGCAGATGCTGAGATACCTACACTTCAGTCTATTCCCATAGTCAAAGAGTATGCAGATGTGTTTCCAGATGAGCTTCCAGGTATTCCTCCAGAGCGAGAGATTGATTTTAGCATCGATTTGCATCCAGGAACTCAACCAATATCCGTCCCTCCGTATAGAATGGCACCTGCCGAATTGAAGGAGTTGAAGGAGCAGTTAAAAGATTTGCTGGAGAAAGGTTACATTAGGCCCAGTACCTCACCTTGGGGTGCACCGGTACTATTTGTGTGGAAGAAAGACGGCTCGCTGAGGATGTGTATCGATTATAGGCAGTTGAACAAGGTAACTATTAAGAATAAGTATCCACTTCCAAGGATCGATGACTTGTTTGATCAGTTGCAGGGAGCTAGATGCTTTTCCAAGATTGATTTGAGGTCGGGGTACCACCAGGTCAGAGTTCGGGAAAAAGATATTCCGAAGACAGCCTTCAGGACCCGATATGGCCACTTCGAGTTCCTTGTCATGTCCTTCGGGTTGACTAATGCACCCGCTGTATTTATGGACTTGATGAATAGCCTATTCCGGCCATTTTTAGATCTGTTCGTGATAGTATTTATTGATGATATTCTGGTTTATTCCCGTTCAGAGGATGAGCATGCGGACCACCTGCGAGCGGTACTCCAAACCCTCCGTGATCGTAAGTTGTATGCTAAGTTTTCTAAATGTGAGTTCTGGTTGAAGTCTGTAGCATTCTTGGGGCATATTGTATCAGATGAAGGGATAAAGGTGGACACTCAGAAGATTGAGGCCGTGAAATCTTGGCCTAGACCTACCACTCCGACAGAGGTTCGTAGCTTTCTAGGCTTAGCAGGATACTATCGGAGGTTCGTAGAGGGTTTTTCTTCCCTTTCGGCACCATTGACGAAGTTGACACAGAAAGAAACTAAGTTTCAATGGACAGAGGCTTGTGAGCGGAGTTTCCAAGAGCTTAAGAACAAGTTGACCTCAGCTCCAGTTCTAACACTTCCAGAGGGTCTAGAGGGTTATGCCGTGTATTGTGATGCATCAGGTGTCGGGTTAGGATGTGTCCTGATGCAACATGGGAAGGTAATTGCATATGCTTCAAGGCAGTTGAGGAAGCACGAGAGGAATTATCCGACCCACGACCTCGAGTTAGCTGCGGTTGTCCATGCACTTAAGATATGGCGGCATTATTTATATGGTGTTCATGTTGATATATTTACTGATCATAAAAGCCTACAATATATTTTCAAGCAGAAAGAGTTGAATTTGCGACAGAGGCGATGGCTTGAGTTATTGAAAGATTACGATGTTAACATTCTCTACCATCCAGGGAAAGCTAATGTTGTAGCAGATGCCTTAAGTCGCCGATCTATGGGTAGCTTAGCACATGTAGAGCCCGAGAAAAGACAATTAGCTAGAGATATTCATCAATTGGCTTCGTTGGGGGTTCGGTTAGTAGATTCTGAGGATGGTGGAGTTGTAATCCAAAACACTGCAAAATCATCCCTCATAGCTGAAGTCAAGGAAAGGCAGTACGAGGACCCAGAGTTGGTCGAGTTGAGAGAGCGAGTTCCGCAGCAGAAGAAGCCATTGTTAGAGCTCAAGGGAGATGGGGTTCTCAGATACAAGGGTCGTTTGTGTGTTCCAGATGTAGCAGGGCTACGAGACAGGATTATGTCAGAGGCAAATTGCTGCTATTTATAAAGATTGGCCATGTGTGGCATGCATAGTATGTTTCTGGCTACGTGCAGGTTGGTTTTAACCTAGTGTACAAAGGATACTCTGGAAAAAGTTTCCAAAGTCTCCAAGAGTAAACATTCGAGGACGAATGTTCCCAAGGGGGAGTGATGTTACACCCTATATTTTCGTACGTAAAAATGCGTCGTAAGCAAACTAATGTAGGACCAAAAATGAGATAATATTTAAAAGTATATAAAGTAAGTTAATCATGTTACCTCTGAGGTTACAAATATTGAAGATCATGAACAACAAGTACAAAGAGGGTTGGACAGTTCAGAAGCTAAAGCAATTAAATAAAACAATGTTTCATCGAAAGTCGACAAGTTGGGAATGTTATAACATGTACCTTTGGGGTGAGACTAGGGTGATTAAAATGATAAAGAGATTATGTTATGATTTATATTAGTCGTATTACATCCGTGTGTTATGTTTTTAAGTCAAGCGAGTTGTGGAACAAAAGTCGATGAAAGTCATCACAAGTTACATTCATAAGTTTTACTGAAACTTTGGGTCAAATGTAACTGCAATTTTCTCCCAATATACTTAGAGTTATGGTGTGTTCCACCCATCAAATTAAAGATCTATGAGTCTATTTTCCAACGTATTAAACCATTTGTCAATAAGACATCGGAGTAGAGAGATATGTGCATTTTTGCGATACTGCGCAAGCTGCTAGGTGACAAGTAGGTGTGTCACCTACTTGCTTAAATGAAAGCCCAAAAATGGGCCATTTCGGGTCGTCCAAAGAGGCCTTTTAAGGGCCTATTTTCTTCATATATTAGACTTAAAATAGAGCATAATAACCAGACATAAGCTCTGCAAAGAATCCTCCCAAAAATTTCCCACAAACCCTAATTGATTTTCTCTCCCTTTCAAGTTCCAATTGGAGGTAAAACTTAGAGTTTGAAGAACCAAGATAGGAGCTGAGTTATCCAACAAATAAGGTGAGTTTACTGCTCTCTTTCATCCATTTTTTCTTCTGTAAATTCATGGTAAGTCGTTCTATACTTGTAAGAACTCACGGGACGGTGATCGGAAGCCGTGAGTTCGAGTTATTCACTTGTAGCGGACTGTTTTGTGGACTGTTTTGTGTTGCTGTTGGGCTGCGTATTTTATTACTATTTTGTGGAGTTTTGGAGGAGGAAGGGGGTTTATAAACACCATATAAATGTAGGGTGGTTGGCTGGTCGTTCGTCATAACATTTTTGGGTCGTTTGACACTACTACGGTGGTCGTTTTGTGTACGAAGAGATTGGGGTGTGTTGGGCTGTTTTGTAGTATTTGATGGTGTATATAGGGCTGGAAAATGATGTATATATGTTGTTATTGTTCTGTCCTTGTATTGTTGGTGTTATCTTGAAGTTGGAGGAAGGGCATATTTTAGGGGAGATGCTGCCCGTTTTAATACAAAATAGGTTTGTCGTTCGTTGTGCGATAGTTGTACCTTTCGTAACTTAACGATAGTATTATTATCATTCTTGTAGATTAAGGTGCGAAGAGGTGAGTTCAACTTGGTGATTGAAAAGATTGTGATAAGGTATGTTAAGGCTAAGCCTTCCTTCATTTTGGCATGATCTCGTAGCTACATGTGTTAGTAATGAGACAAAAAGAGAAGTTCATATTCATGAATTTATTCACACTATTCTAGTCTCATAAGTTACAATATTATTCCTTATCGAGACTCTATATTCAATTTTAGTATTGTCTTCTTTCAGTCAAGAGAGCAGCAAGCCTATATATACAGTATTACAGTATTTTCATTACCATCGAGCTATAATCGATGGGCAGGCCCCTATTGGGCAACCTCTGATCAGATGGAAAGTTATATACCGAGCCTACTGTGGCCGAGCGCCTATGAGCAAGCCCAGCATGGTCGAGATACATAGCCTAGTATGGCCGAGCGCCTATGAGCGAGCCTACTATGGCAGAGCAGTTATATATACCGAGCCTTATAAGGCCGTACAATTATTTTACTTACTATATTGAAGGAGTTGAGTCAGTATCAGCAGGTAAGTATATCTCCAGATCATCTTTGACTCCCAGTTAATTTCAGTTATCATATTATCAGTTCAGTTTCAGATTTCAGTTATTTTATTGCCTTACATACTCGGTACATTATTTCGTACTGACGTCCCTTTTTTGGGGGCGCTGCATTTCATGCGTGCAGGTTCAGACAGACAGACGGGTAGACCTCCTCAGTAGGTGTTTTCCGAGTTCCGCCTGATCGGTAAGCTCCACGTCTTTCGGAGTTGCCAGGTCTAGAGTTTTGTGTACATCTTATGTATATCTGTATATATGTTATGGGTAGGTCGGGGCCCTGTTCCGATCACAGTACATCTATCAGTAGAGGCTTGTAGGCATATCCTGTTGGTTAGTGCAGTATGTTGGGTTTGTATAAATTGGTGGTTTGTCAGCTGTAGTAGCTATGACGGCCTTGTCGGCCTAGCTTTATATTGATATTTAGTTAGTGCTAGTTTCCATTCAGTTTTATATTTTGCTTCGCAAATTGTCTTGCAAGGTGGCCCCATGGCCAAAGTATGACATTATGTGTTCAGAGTCCCTTAGTCGCAATTTGGTACGCCAGGTTAGGTGAGGCACGGGGTGCTTGTCTCGCTCCTAGGTTCGGGGCGTGACAGGCAGCCAGCCTTGCATGTTCTCCAAACTCAGCCGTTTCATGAGCAGCAGAGGTAGCATCCTTAAATTTCATTTTCCAATACTGCCTGCCAATAGAAAAATTACCATTACCATCTCAAGGAAATGATTGCCCATGTTCCAACCTTTCATCCTTGAAACCTAAGTGGCATGAACCAGCATTATCAACACAATATTGCCTTGAAAGTTCTCCAACAGCTCTGGAAGCTAGGCTTGCATGTTCTCCAAACTCAGCCGTTGCTTGAGCAGTAGAGGTAGCATCCTTAAATTTCATTTTCCAATACTGCCTGCCAATAGAAAAATTACCATTACCATCTCAAGGAAATGATTGCCCATGTTCCAACCTTTCATCCTTGACCTAAGTGGCATGAACCACCATCATCAACACAATATTGCCTTGAAAGTTCTCCAACTGCTCTGGAAGCTAGGCTTGCATGTTCTCCAAACTCAGCCGTTGCTTGAGCAGCAGAGGTAGCATCCTTAAATTTCATTTTCCAATACTGCCTGCCAATAGAAAAATTACCATTACCATCTCAAGGAAATGATTGCCCATGTTCCAACCTTTCATCCTTGAAACCTAAGTGGCATGAACCACCATCATCAACACAATATTGGCTTGAAAGTTCTGCAACAGCTCTGGCAGCTAGGCTTGCATGTTCTGCAAACTCAGCCGCTGCTTGACCAGCAGAGGTAGCATCCTTAAATTTCATGTTCCAATTCTGCCTGCCAATAGAAAATTACCATTACCATCTCAAGGAAATGATTGCCCATGTTCCAAACTTTTATCCTTGAAACCTAAGTGGCATGAACCATCATCATCAACATAATATTGCCTTGAAAGTTCTACAACAGCTCTGGCAGCTAGGCTTGCATTTTCGGCAAACTCAGCCGCTGCTTGAGCAGTAGAGGTAGCATCCTTAAATTTTATGTTCCAATTCTGCCTGCCAACAGAACAATTACCATTACCATCTCAAGGAAATGATTTCCCATGTTCCAACCTTTCATCCTTGAAAACTAAGTGGCATGAACCACCATCATCAACACAATATTGCCTTGAAAGTTCTCCAACAGCTCTGGCAGCTAGCCTTGCATGTTCTCCAAACTCAGCCGTTGCTTGAGCAGCAGAGGTAGCATCCTTAAATTTCATTTTCCAATACTGCCTGCCAATAGAAAAATTACCATTACCATCTCAAGGAAATGATTGCCCATGTTCCAACCTTTCATCCTTGAAACCTAAGTGGCATGAACCACCATTATCAACACAATATTGCCTTGAAAGTTCTCCAACAGCTCTGGAAGCTAGGCTTGCATGTTCTCCAAACTCAGCCGTTGCTTGAGCAGTAGAGGTAGCATCCTTAAATTTCATTTTCCAATACTGCCTGCCAATAGAAAAATTACCATTACCATCTCAAGGAAATGATTGCCCATGTTCCAACCTTTCATCCTTGAAACCTAAGTGGCATGAACCACCATCATCAACACAATATTGCCTTGAAAGTTCTCCAACTGCTCTGGAAGCTAGGCTTGCATGTTCTCCAAACTCAGCCGTTGCTTGAGCAGCAGAGGTAGCATCCTTAAATTTCATTTTCCAATACTGCCTGCCAATAGAAAAATTACCATTACCATCTCAAGGAAATGATTGCCCATGTTCCAACCTTTCATCCTTGAAACCTAAGTGGCATGAACCACCATCATCAACACAATATTGGCTTGAAAGTTCTATAACAGCTCTGGCAGCTAGGCTTGCATGTTCTGCAAACTCAGCCGTTGCTTGAGCAACAGAGGTAGCATCCTTAAATTTCATTTTCCAATACTGCCTGCCAATAGAAAAATTACCATTACCATCGCAAGGAAATGATTGCCCATGTTCCAACCTTTCATCCTTAAAACCTAAGTGGCATGAACCACCATCATAAACACAATATTGGCTTGAAAGTTCTGCAACAGCTCTGGCAGCTAGGCTTGCATGTTCTGCAAACTCAGCCGCTGCTTGACCAGCAGAGGTAGCATCCTTAAATTTCATGTTCCAATTCTGCTTACCAACAGTAAAATTAACATTACCATATCTAGGAAATGATTGACCATGTGCCAACCTTTTATCCTTGAAACCTAAGTGGCATGAACCACAATCATCAACACATTATTGCCTTGAAAGTTCTACAACAGCTCTGGCAGCTAGGCCTGCATGTTCTGCAAACTCTGCTGCTGCTTGAGCAGCAAAGGTAGCATCCTTAAATTTCATGTTCCAATTCTGCCCGCCAATAGAAAAATTACCATTACCATCTCCAGGAAATGATTGCCCATGTTCTAACCTTTCATCCTTGAAACCTAAGTGGCATGAACCACCATCATCAACAGAATATTGCCTTGAAAGTTCTCCAACAGCTCTGGCAGCTAGGCTTGCATGTTCTCCAAACTCAGCCGTTGCTTGAGCAGCAGAGGTAGCATCCTTAAATTTCATTTTCCAATACTGCCTGCCAATAGAAAAATTACCATTACCATCTCAAGGAAATGATTGCCCATGTTCCAACCTTTCATCCTTGATACCTAAGTGGCATGAACCACCATCATCAACACAATATTGCCTTGAAAGTTCTACAACAGCTCTAGCAGCTAGGCTTGCATGTTCTGCAAACTCAGCCCTTGCTTGAGCAGCAGAGGTAGTATCCTTAAATTTCATGTTCCAATTCTGCTTGCCAACAGAAAAATTAACATTACCATCTCCAGGAAATGCTTGCCCATGTTCCAACCTTTCATCCTTGAAACCTAAGTGGAATGAACCACCATCATCAACACAATATTGCCTTGAAAGTTCTACAATAGCTTTTGTAGCTAGGCTTGCATGTTCTGCAAACTCAGCTGCTGCTTGAGCAGCAAAGGTAGCATCCTTAAATTTCATGTTCCAATTCTGCCCGCCAATAGAAAAATTACCATTACCATCTCCAGGAAATAATTGCCCATGTTCCAACCTTTCATCCTTGAAACCTAAGTGGCATGAACCACCATCATCAACACAATATTGCCTTGAAAGTTCTACAACAGCTCTGGCAGCTAGGCTTGCATGTTCTGCAAACTTAGCCGTTGCTTGATCAGCAGTGGTAGCATCCTTAAATTTCATTTTCCAATACTGCCTGCTAATAGAAAAATTACCATTACCATCTCAAGGAAATGATTGTCCATGTTCCAACCTTTCTTCCTTGAATCCTAAGTGGCATGAACCACCATCATCAACACAATATTGCCTTGAAAGTTCTACAACAGCTCTGGCAGCTAGGCTTGCATGTTCTGCAAACTTAGCCGCTGCTTGAGCAGTAGAGGTAGCATCCTTAAATTTTATGTTCCAATACTGCCTGCCAACAGAAAAATTACCATTACCATCTCAAGAAAACTATTGCCCATGTTCTAACATTTCATTCTTGATAACTAAGTGGCATGTACCACTACCATCAACACAATATTGCCTTGAAAGTTCTATAACAGCTCTGGCATCTAGGCTTGCATGTTCTTCAAACTCAGTCGCTACTTGAGCAGCAGAGGTAGAATCCTTAATTTTCATGTTCCAATTCTGCCTGCCAACAGAAAAATTACCATTACCACCTCAAGGAAATGATTGCCCATGTTCCAACCTTTCATTCTTAAAAACTAAGTAACATGTACCACTACCACCAACAAAATATTGCCTTGAAAGTTCTACAACAGCTCTGGCAGCTAGGCTTGCATGTTCTGCAAACTCAGTCGCTACTTGAGCAGCAGAGGTAGCATCCTTAATTTTCGTGTTCCAATTCTGCCTGCCAACAGAAAAATTACCATTACCACCTCAAGGAAATGATTGCCCATGTTCCAACCTTTCATCCTTGAAAACTGAGTGGCATGAACCATCATCATCAACACAATATTGCCTTGAAAGTTTGACAACATCTCTGGCAGCTCGGCTTGCATGTTCTGCAAACTCAGTTGCTTCTTGAGTAGCAGATATAGCATCCTTAAATTTAATGTTCCAATTATGCCTGCCAATAGAAAAATTACCATTACCATCTCCAAGAAATGCTTGCCCATGTTCAAACCTTTCATCCTTGAAACCTAAGTGGTATGAACCACCATCATCAACACAATATTGACTTGAAAGTTCTCCAACAGCTCTGGCAGCTAGGCTTGCATGTTCTCCAAACTCAGCCGTTGCTTGAGCAGCAGAGGTAGCATCCTTAAATTTCATTTTCCAATACTGCCTGCCAATAGAAAAATTACAATTACCATCTCAAGGAAATGATTGCCCATGTTCCAACCTTTCATCCTTGAAACCTAAGTGGCATGAACCACCATCATCAACACAATATTGCCTTGAAAGTTCTACAACATCTATGGCAGCTAGGCTTGCATGTTCTGCAAACTCAGCCCTTGCTTGAGCAGCAGAGGTAGCATCCTTAAATTTCATGTTCCAATTCTGCTTGCCAATAGAAAAATTAACATTACCATCTCCAGGAAATGCTTTCCCATGTTCCAACCTTTCATCCTTGAAACCTAAGTGGAATGAACCACCATCATCAACACAATATTGCCTTGAAAGTTCTACAATAGCTTTTGTAGCTAGGCTTGCATGTTCTGCAAATTCAGCCGCTACTTGAGCAGCAGAGGTAACATCCTTAATTTTCATGTTCCAATTCTGCCTGCCAACAAAAAATTACCATTACCACCTCAAGGAAATGATTGCCCATGTTCAAACCTTTTATCCTTGAAACCTAAGTGGCATGAACCACCATCATCAACACAATATTGCCTTGAAAGTTCTACAACAGCTCTGGCAGCTAGGCTTGCATGTTATGCAAACTCAGCCCTTGCTTGAGCAGCAGAGGTAGCATCCTTAATTTTCATGTTCCAATTCTGCCTGCCAACAGAAAAATTACCATTACCACCTCAAGGAAATGCTTGCCCATGTTCTAACCTTTCATCCTTGAAACATATGTGGCATGAACCACCATCATCAACACAATATTGCCTTGAAAGTTCTACAACAGCTCTGGCAGCTAGGCTTGCATGTTCTGTAAACTCAGCCCTTGCTTGAGCAGCAGAGGTAGCATCCTTAATTTTCATGTTCCAATTCTACCTGCCAACAGAAAAATTACCATTACCGCCTCAAGGAAATGATTGCCCATGTTCCAACCTTTCATCCTTGAAAACTAAGTGGCATGAACCATCATCATCAACACAATATTGCCTTGAAAGTTCTACAATAGCTCTGGCAGCTAGGCTTGCATGTTCTGCAAACTCAGCCGCTGCTTGAGCAGCAAAGGTAGCATCCTTAAATTTTATGTTCCAATTCTGCATGCCAATAGAAAAATTACCATTACCATATCCAGGAAATGATTGACCATGTTCCAACCTTTCATCCTTGAAACCTAAGTGGCATGAACCACCATCATCAACACAATATTGCCTTGAAAGTTCCCCAACAGCTCTGGCAGCTAGGCTTGCATGTTCTCCGAACTCAGCCGCTGCTTGAGCAGCAGAGGTAGCATCCTTAAATTTCATGTTCCAATACTGCCTGCCAATAGAAAAATTACCATTACCATCTCAAGGAAATGATTGCCCATGTTCCAACCTTTTATCCTTAAAACCTAAGTGGCATGAACCACCATCATCAACACAATAATGCCTTGAAAGTTCTACAACAGATCTGGCAGCCTAAGCTTGCATGTTCTGCAAACTCAACCGCTGCTTGAGCAGCAGAGGTAGCAACCTTAAATTTCATATTCCAATTCTGCTTGCCAATAGAAAAATTAACAGTACTATCTCCAGGAAATGCTTGCCCATGTTCCAACCTTTCATCCTTGAAACTTAAGTGGCATGAACCACCATCATCAACACAATATTGCCTTGAATGTTCTACAACAGCTCTGGCAGCTAGGCTTGCATGTTCTGCAAACTCAGCCCTTGCTTGAGCAGCAGAGGTAGCATCCTTAATTTTCATGTTCCAATTCTACCTGCCAACAGAAAAATTACCATTACCACCTCAAGGAAATGCTTGCCCATGTTCTAACCTTTCATCCTTGAAACATATGTGGCATGAACCACCATCATCAACACAATATTGCCTTGAAAGTTCTACAACAGCTCTGGCAGCTAGGCTTGCATGTTCTGTAAACTCAGCCCTTGCTTGAGCAGCAGAGGTAGCATCCTTAATTTTCATGTTCCAATTCTACCTGCCAACAGAAAAATTACCATTACCGCCTCAAGGAAATGATTGCCCATGTTCCAACCTTTCATCCTTGAAAACTAAGTGGCATGAACCATCATCATCAACACAATATTGCCTTGAAAGTTCTACAATAGCTCTGGCAGCTAGGCTTGCATGTTCTGCAAACTCAGCCGCTGCTTGAGCAGCAAAGGTAGCATCCTTAAATTTTATGTTCCAATTCTGCATGCCAATAGAAAAATTACCATTACCATATCCAGGAAATGATTGACCATGTTCCAACCTTTCATCCTTGAAACCTAAGTGGCATGAACCACCATCATCAACACAATATTGCCTTGAAAGTTCCCCAACAGCTCTGGCAGCTAGGCTTGCATGTTCTCCGAACTCAGCCGCTGCTTGAGCAGCAGAGGTAGCATCCTTAAATTTCATGTTCCAATACTGCCTGCCAATAGAAAAATTACCATTACCATCTCAAGGAAATGATTGCCCATGTTCCAACCTTTTATCCTTAAAACCTAAGTGGCATGAACCACCATCATCAACACAATAATGCCTTGAAAGTTCTACAACAGATCTGGCAGCCTAAGCTTGCATGTTCTGCAAACTCAACCGCTGCTTGAGCAGCAGAGGTAGCAACCTTAAATTTCATATTCCAATTCTGCTTGCCAATAGAAAAATTAACAGTACTATCTCCAGGAAATGCTTGCCCATGTTCCAACCTTTCATCCTTGAAACTTAAGTGGCATGAACCACCATCATCAACACAATATTGCCTTGAATGTTCTACAACAGCTCTGGCAGCTAGGCTTGCATGTTCTGCAAACTCAGCCCTTGCTTGAGCAGCAGAGGTAGCATCCTTAATTTTCATGTTCCAATTCTACCTGCCAACAGAAAAATTACCATTACCACCTCAATGAAATGATTGCCCATGTTCCAACCTTTCATCCTTGAAAACTAAGTGGCATGAACCATCATTATCAACACAATATTGCCTTGAAAGATCTACAATAGCTCTGGCAGCTAGGCTTGCATGTTCTGCAAACTCAGCCGCTGCTTGAGCAGCAAAGGTAGCATCCTTAAATTTTATGTTCCAATTCTCAATGCCAATAGATAAATTACCATTACCATATCCAGGAAATGATTGACCATGTTCCAACCTTTCATCCTTGAAACCTAAGTGGCATGAACCACCATCATCAACACAATATTGCCTTGAAAGTTCCCCAACAGCTCTGGCAGCTAGGCTTGCATGTTCTACAAACTCGGCCGCTGCTTGAGCAGCAGAGGTAGCATCCTTAAATTTCATTTTCCAATACTGCCTGCCAATAGAAAAATTACCATTACCATCTCAAGGAAATGATTGCCCATGTTCCAACCTTTCATCCTTGAAACCTAAGTGGCATGAACCACCATCATCAACACAATATTGCCTTGAAAGTTCTACGACAGCTCTGGCAGCTAGGCTTGCATGTTCTGCAAACTCAGCCCTTGCTTGAGCAGCAGAGGTAGCATCCTTAAATTTCATGTTCCAATTCTACTTGCCAACAGAAAAATTAACATTACCATCTCCAGGAAATGCTTGCCCATATTCCAACCTTTCATCCTTGAAACCTAAGTGGAATGAACCACCATCATCAACACAATATTCCCTTGAAAGTTCTACAATAGCTTTTGTAGCTAGGCTTGCATGTTCTGCAAACTCAACCGCTACTTGAGCAGCAGAGGTAGCATCCTTAATTTTCATGTTCCAATTCTGCCTGCCAAAAGAAAAATTACCATTACCACCTCAAGGAAATGATTGCCCATGTTCCAAACTTTTATCCTTGAAACCTAAGTGGCATGAACCGCCATCATCAACACAATATTGCCTTGAAAGTTCTACAACAGCTCTGGCAGCTAGGCTTGCATGTTATGCAAACTCAGCCCTTGCTTGAGCAGCAGAGGTAGCATCCTTACTTTTCATGTTCCAATTCTGCCTGCCAACAGAAAAATTACCATTACCACCTCAAGGAAATGATTGCCCATGTTCCAACCTTTCATCCTTGAAACCTAAGTGGAATGAACCACCATCATCAACACAATATTGCCTTGAAAGTTCCCCAACAGCTCTGGCAGCTAGGCTTGCATGTTCTCCAAACTCGGCCGCTGCTTGAGCAGCAGAGGTAGCATCCTTAAATTTCATTTTCCAATACTGCCTGCCAATAGAAAAATTACCATTACCATCTCAAGGAAATGATTGCCCATGTTCCAACCTTTCATCCTTGAAACCTAGGTGGCATGAACCACCATCATCAACACAATATTGCCTTGAAAGTTCTACGACAGCTCTGGCAGCTAGGCTTGCATGTTCTGCAAACTCAGCCCTTGCTTGAGCAGCAGAGGTAGCATCCTTAAATTTCATGTTCCAATTCTGCTTGCCAACGGAAAAATTTACATTACCATCTCCAGGAAATGCTTGCCCATATTCCAACCTTTCATCCTTGAAACCTAAGTGGAATGAACCACCATCATCAACACAATATTGCCTTGAAAGTTCTACAATAGCTTTTGTAGCTAGGCTTGCATGTTCTGTAAACTCAACCGCTACTTGAGCAGCAGAGGTAGCATCCTTAATTTTCATGTTCCAATTCTGCCTGCCAAAAGAAAAATTACCATTACCACCTCAAGGAAATGATTGCCCATGTTCCAACCTTTTATCCTTGAAACCTAAGTGGCATGAACCACCATCATCAACACAATATTGCCTTGAAAGTTCTACAACAGCTCTGGCAGCTAGGCTTGCATGTTATGCAAACTCAGCCCTTGCTTGAGCAGCAGAGGTAGCATCCTTAATTTTCATGTTCCAATTCTGCCTGCCAACAGAAAAATTACCATTACCACCTCAAGGAAATGATTGCCCATGTTCCAACCTTTCATCCTTGAAACCTAAGTGGAATGAACCACCATCATCAACACAATATTGCCTTGAAAGTTCCCCAACAGCTCTGGCAGCTAGGCTTGCATGTTCTCCAAACTCGGCCCTGCTTGAGCAGCAGAGGTAGCATCCTTAATTTTCATGTTCCAATTCTTCCTGCCAACAGAAAAATTTCTATTACCACCTCAAGGAAATGATTGCCCATGTTCCAACCTTTTATCCTTGAAACATATGTGGCATGGACCACTATCATCAACACAATATTGCCTTGAAAGTTCTACAATAGCTCTGGCAGCTAGGCTTGCATGTTCTGCAAACTCAGCCCTTGCTTGAGCAGCAGAGGTAGCATCCTTAATTTTCATGTTCCAATTCTGCATGCCAATAGAAAAATTACCATTACCATATCCAGGAAATGATTGACCATGTTCCAACCTTTCATCCTTGAAACCTAAGTGGCATGAACCACCATCATCAACACAATATTTCCTTGAAAGTTCCCCAATAGCTCTGGCAGCTAGGCTTGCATGTTCTCCAAACTCAGCCGCTGCTTGAGCAGCAGAGGTAGCATCCTTAATTTTCATGTTCCAATTCTGCCTGCCAACAGAAAAATTACCATTACCTCCACAAGGAAATGATTTCCCATGTTCCAACCTTTCATTCTTAAAAACTAAGTGGCATGTACCACTACCATCAACAAAATATTGCCTTGAAAGTTCTACAACAACTCTGGCAGCTAGGCTTGCATGTTCTGCAAACTCAGTCGCTACTTGAGCAGCAGAGGTAGCATCCTTAATTTTCATGTTCCAATTTTGCCTGCCAACAAAAAAATTACCATTACCACCTCAAGGAAATGATTGCCCATGTTCCAACCTTTCATCCTTGAAAACTAAGTGGCATGAACCATCATCATCAACACAATATTGCCTTGAAAGTTTGACAATAGCTCTGGCAGCTAGGCTTGCATGTTCTGCAAACTCAGCCGCTTCTTGAGCAGCAGAGGTAGCATCCTTAAATTTCATGTTCCAATTCTGCCTGCCAACTAAAAAATTACCATTACCATCTCCAGGAAATGCTTGCCCATGTTCCAACCTTTCATCCTTGAAACCTAAGTGGCATGAACCACCATCATCAACAGAATATTGCCTTGAAAGTTCTCCAACAGCTCTGGCAGCTAGGCTTGCATGTTCTCCAAACTCAGCCGTTGCTTGAGCAGCAGAGGTAGCATCCTTAAATTTCATTTTCCAATACTGCCTGCCAATAGAAAAATTACCATTACCATCTCAAGGAAATGATTGCCCATGTTCCAACCTTTCATCCTTGATACCTAAGTGGCATGAACCACCATCATCAACACAATATTGCCTTGAAAGTTCTACAACAGCTCTAGCAGCTAGGCTTGCATGTTCTGCAAACTCAGCCCTTGCTTGAGCAGCAGAGGTAGTATCCTTAAATTTCATGTTCCAATTCTGCTTGCCAACAGAAAAATTAACATTACCATCTCCAGGAAATGCTTGCCCATGTTCCAACCTTTCATCCTTGAAACCTAAGTGGAATGAACCACCATCATCAACTCAATATTGCCTTGAAAGTTCTACAATAGCTTTTGTAGCTAGGCTTGCTTGTTCTGCAAACTCAACCGCTACTTGAGCACCGGAGGTAGCATCCTTAATTTTCATGTTCCAATTCTTCCTGCCAAAAGAAAAATTACCATTACCACCTCAAGGAAATGATTGCCCATGTTCCAACCTTTCTTCCTTGAAACCTAAGTGGCATGAACCACCATCATCAACACAATATTGCCTTGAAAGTTCTACAACAGCTCTGGCAGCTAGGCTTGCATGTTATGCAAACTCAGCCCTTGCTTGAGCAGCAGAGGTAGCATCCTTAGTTTTCATGTTCCAATTCTGCCTGCCAACAGAAAAATTACCATTACCACCTCAAGGAAATGATTGCCCATGTTCCAACCTTTCATCCTTGATACCTAAGTGGCATGAACCACCATCATCAACACAATATTGCCTTGAAAGTTCTACAACAGCTCTAGCAGCTAGGCTTGCATGTTCTGCAAACTCAGCCCTTGCTTGAGCAGCAGAGGTAGTATCCTTAAATTTCATGTTCCAATTCTCTTTGCCAACAGAAAAATTAACATTACCATCTCCAGGAAATGCTTGCCCATGTTCCAACCTTTCATCCTTGAAACCTAAGTGGAATGAACCACCATCATCAACACAATATTGCCTTGAAAGTTCTACAATAGCTTTTGTATCTAGGCTTGCTTGTTCTACAAATTCAACCGCTACTTGAGCACCAGAGGTAGCATCCTTAATTTTCATGTTCCAATTCTGCCTGCCAACCGAAAAATTACCATTACCATCTCAATGAAATGATTGCCCATGTTCTAACATTTCATTCTTGAAAACTATGTGGCATGTACCACTACCATCAACACAATATTGCCTTGAAAGTTCTACAACAGCTCTGGCAGCTAGGCTTGCATGTTCTGCAAACTCAGTCGCTACTTGAGCAGCAGAGGTAGCATCCTTAAATTTTATGTTCCAATTCTGCCTGCCAACTGAAAAATTACCATTACCATCTCCAGGAAATGCTTGCCCATGTTCCAACCTTTCATCCTTGAAGCTTAAGTTGCATGAACCACCAACATCAACACAGTATTGCCTTGAAAGTTCTATAATAGCTCTTGCAGCTAGGCGTGTATGTTCTGAAAACTCAGCCGCTGCTTGAGCAGCAGAGGTAGCATCCTTAAATTTCATGTTCCAATACTGCCTGCCAATAGAACAATTACCATTACCATCTCAAGGAAATGATTGCCCATGTTCCAACCTTTTATCCTTGAAACCTAAGTGGCATGAACCACCATCATCAACACAATAATGCCTTGAAAGTTCTACAACAGCTCTGGCTGCTAGGCTTGCATGTTCTGCAAACTCAGCCCTTGCTTGAGCAGCAGAGGTAGCATCCTTAAATTTCATGTTCCAATTCTGCTTGCAACCAGAAAAATTAACATTACTATCTCCAGGAAATGCTTGCCCATGTTCCATTCTTTCATCCTTGAAACTTAAGTTGCATGAACCACCAACATCAACACAATATTGCCTTGAATGTTCTACAATAGCTCTTGCAGCTAGGCGTGCATGTTCTGAAAACTCAGTCGCTGCTTGAGCAACAGAGGTAGCATCCTCAAATTTCATGTTCCAATTCTGCCTGTCAATTGAAAATTTACCATCTCCGGGAAATGATTGACTATGTGCCAACCTTTTATCCTTGAAACCTAAGTGGCATGAACTACCATCATCAACACATTATTGCCTTGAAAGTTCTACAACAGCTCTGGCAGCTAGGCTTGCATGTTCTGCAAACTCAGCTGCTGCTTGAGTAGCAAAGGTAGCATCCTTAAATTTCATGTTCCAATTCTGCCCGCCAATAGAAAAATTACCATTACCATCTCCAGGAAATGATTGCCCATGTTCCAACCTTTCATCCTTGAAACCTAAGTGGCATGAACCACCATCATCAACACAATATTGCCTTGAAAGTTCTACAACAGCTCTGGCAGCTAGGCTTGCATGTTCTGCAAACTTAGCCGCTACTTGAGCAGTAGAGGTAGCATCCTTAAATTTTTTGTTCCAATACTGCCTGCCAACCGAAATATTACCATTACCATCTCAAGGAAATGATTGCCCATGTTCTAACATTTCATTCTTAAAAACTATGTGGCATGTACCACTACCATCAACACAATATTGCCTTGAAAGTTCTACAACAGCTCTGGCAGCTAGGCTTGCATGTTCTGCAAACTCAGTCGCTACTTGAGCACCAGAGGTAGCATCCTTAAATTTTATGTTCCAATTCTGCCTGCAAACTGAAAAATTACCATTACCATCTCCAGGAAATGATTGCCCATGTTCCAACCTTTCATCCTTGAAACCTAAGTGGCATGAACTACCATCAACACAATATTGCCTTGAAAGTTCTACAACAGCTCTGGCAGCTAGGCTTGCATGTTCTGCAAACTCAGTCGCTACTTGAGCAGCAGAGGTAGCATCCTTAAATTTTATGTTCCAATTCTGCCTGCCAACTGAAAAATTACCATTACCATCTCCAGGAAATGACTGCCCATGTTCCAACCTTTCATCCTTGAAACCTAAGTGGCATGAACCACTACCATCAACACAATATTGCCTTGAAAGTTCTACAACAGCTCTGGCAGCTAGGCTTGCATGTTCTGCAAACTCAGTCGCTACTTGAGCAGCAGAGGTAGCATCCTTAATTTTCATGTTCCCATTCTGCCTGCCAACAGAATAATTACCATTACCACCTCAAGGAAATGATTTCCCATGTTCCAACCTTTCATCCTTGAAAACTAAGTGGCATGAACCATCATCATCAACACAATATTGCCTTGAAAGTTTGACAACAGCTCTGGCAGCTAGGCTTGCATATTCTGCAAACTCAGTCGTTTCTTGAGCAGCAGAGGTAGCATCCTTAAATTTTATGTTCCAATTCTGCCTGCCAACTGAAAAATTACCATTACCATCTCCAGGAAATGCTTGCCCATGTTCCAACCTTTCATCCTTGAAGCTTAAGTTGCATGAACCACCAACATCAACACAATATTGCCTTGAAAGTTCTATAACAGCTCTTGCAGCTAGGCGTGCATGTTCTGAAAACTCAGCCGCTGCTTGAGCAGCAGAGGTAGCATCCTTAAATTTCATGTTCCAATTCTTCTTGCCAACAGAAAAATTACCAATACCATATCCAGGAAATGCTTGCCCATGTTCCAACCTTTCATCCTTTAAACCTAAGTGGCATGAACCACCATCATCAAAAAAATATTGCCTTGAAAGTTCACCAACAGCTCTGGCAGCTAGGCTTGCATGTTCTCTAAACTCAACCGCTGCTTGAGCAGCATAGGTAGCATCCTTAAATTTCATGTTCCAATACTGCCTACCAACAAGAAGATTTACCATTACCATCTCAAGGAAATGATTGCCCATGTTCCAACCTTTCATCCTTGAAACTTAAGTTGCATGAACCACCAACATCAACACAATATTGCCTTGAATGTTCTACAATAGCTCTTGCAGCTAGGCGTGCATGTTCTGAAAACTAAGTCGCTGCTTGAGCAACAGAGGTAGCATCCTCAAATTTCATGTTCCAATTCTGCATGTCAATAGAAAATTTACCATCTCCAGGAAATGATTGACCATGTGCCAACCTTTTATCCTTGAAACCTAAGTGGCATGAACCACCATCATCAACACAATATTGCCTTTAAAGTTCTACAACAGCTCTGGTAGCTAGGCTTGCATGTTCTGCAAACTTAGCTGCTGCTTGAGCAACAAAGGTAGCATCCTTAAATTTCATGTTCCAACTCTGCCTGCCAATAGAAAAATTACCATTACCATCTCCAGGAAATGATTGCCCATGTTCCAACCTTTCATCCTTGAAACCTAAGTGGCATGAACCACCATCATCAACACAATATTGCCTTGGAAGTTCTACAACAGCTCTGGCAGCTAGGCTTGCATGTTCTGCAAACTTAGCCCCTGCTTGAGCAGTAGAGGTAGCATCCTTAAATTTTATGTTCCAATACTGCTTGCCAACAGAAAAATTACCATTACCATCTCAAGGAAATGATTGCCCATGTTCTAACATTTCATTCTTGAAAACTAAGTGGTATGTACCATTACCATCAACACAATATTGCCTTGAAAGTTCTACAACAGCTCTGGCAGCTAGGCTTGCATGTTCTGCAAACTCAGTCGCTACTTGAGCAGCAGAGGTAGCATCCTTAATTTTCATGTTCCAATTCTGCCTGCCAACAGAAAAATTACCATTACCACCTCAATGAAATGATTGCCCATGTTCCAACCTTTCATTCTTAAAAACTAAGTGGCATGTGCCACTACCATCAAAAAAATATTGCCTTGAAAGTTCTACAATAGCTCTGGCAGCTAGGCTTGCATGTTCTGCAAACTCAGTCGCTACTTGAGCAGCAGAGGTAGCATCCTTAATTTTCATGTTCCAATTCTGCCTGCCAACAGAAAAATTACCATTACCACCTCAAGGAAATGATTGCCCATGTTCCAACCATTCATCCTTGAAAACTATGTGGCATGAACCATCATCATCAACACAATATTGCCTTGAAAGTTCTACAACAGCTCTGGTAGCTAGGCTTGCATGTTCTGCAAACTCAGTCGCTTCTTGAGCAGCAGAGGTAGGATCCTTAAATTTGATGTTCCAATTCTGCCTGCCAACTAAAAAATTACCATTACCATCTCCAGGAAATGCTTGCCCATGTTCCAACCTTTCATCCTTGAAACTTAAGTTGCATGAACCACCAACATCAACACAATATTGCCTTGAAAGTTCTATAACAGCTCTTGCAGCTAGGCGTGCATGTTCTGAAAACTCAGCCGCTGCTTGAGCAGCAGAGGTAGCATCCTTAAATTTCGTGTTCCAATACTGCCTGCCAATAGAAAAATTACCATTACCATCTCAAGGAAATGATTGCCCATGTTCCAACCTTTTATCCTTGAAACCTAAGTGGCATGAACCACCATCATCAACACAATAATGCCTTGAAAGTTCTACAACAGCTCTGGCCGCTAGGCTTGCATGTTCTGCAAACTCAGCCCTTGCTTGAGCAGCAGAGGTAGCATCCTTAAATTTCATATTCCAATACTGCCTGCCAATAGAAAAATTACCATTACCATCTCAAGGAAATGATTGCCCATGTTCCAACCTTTTATCCTTGAAACCTAAGTGGCATGAACCACCATCATCAACACAATATTGCCTTGGAAGTTCTACAACAGCTCTGGCAGCTAGGCTTGCATGTTCTGCAAACTTAGCCCCTGCTTGAGTAGTAGAGGTAGCATCCTTAAATTTTATGTTCCAATACTGCTTGCCAATAGAAAAATTACCATTACCTCCTCAAGGAAATGATTGCCCATGTTCTAACATTTCATTCTTGAAAACTAAGTGGCATGTACCACTACCATCAACACAATATTGCCTTGAAAGTTCTACAACAGCTCTGGCAACTAGGCTTGCATGTTTTGCAAACTCAGTCGCCACTTGAGCAGCAGAGGTAGCATCCTTAATTTTCATGTTCCAATTCTGCCTGCCAACAGAAAAATTACCATTACCACCTCAAGGAAATGATTGCCCATGTTCCAACCTTTCATTCTTAAAAACTAAGTGGCATGTACCTCTACCATCAACAAAATATTGCCTTGAAAGTTCTACAATAGCTCTGGCAGCTAGGCTTGCATGTTCTGCAAACTCAGTCGCTTCTTGAGCAGCAGAGGTAGCATCCTTAAATTTCATGTTCGAATTCTGCCTGCCAACTTAAAAATTACCATTACCATCTCCAGGAAATGCTTGCCCATGTTCCAACCTTTTATCCTTGAAGCCTAAGTGGCATGAACCACCATCATCAACACAATAATGCCTTGAAAGTTCTACAACAGCTCTTGCAGCTAGGCTTGCATGTTCTGCAAACTCAGCTGCTGCTTGAGCAGCAGAGGTAGCAACCTTAAATTTCATGTTCCAATTCTGCTTGACAATAGAAAAATTAACAGTGCCATCTCCAGGAAATGCTTGCCCATGTTCCAACCTTTCATCCTTGAAACTTAAGTTGCATGAACCACCAACATCAACAGAATATTGCCTTGAATGTTCTACAACAGCTCTTGCAGCTAGGCGTGCATGTTCTGAAAACTAAGTCGCTGCTTGAGCAGCAGAGGTAGCATCCTTAAATTTCATGTTCCAATTCTGCCTGTCAATAGAAAATTTACCATCTCCAGGAAATGATTGACCATGTGCCAACCTTTTATCCATGAAACCTAAGTGGCATGAACCACCATCAACAACACTTTATTTCCTTTAAAGTTCTACAACAGCTCTGGCAGCTAGGCTTGCATTTTCTGCAAACTCAGTTGCTGCTTGAGCAACAAAGGTAGCATCCTTAAATTTCATGTTCCAATTCTGCCTGCTAATAGAAAAATTACCATTACCATCTCTAGGAAATGATTGACCATGTTCCAACCTTTCATCCTTGAAACCTAAGTGGCATGAACCACCATCATCAACACAATATTGCCTTGAAAGTTCTCCAACAGCTCTAGCAGCTAGGCTTGCATGTTCTCCAAACTCAGCCGCTGCTTGAGCATCAGAGGTAGCATCCTTAAATTTCATGTTTCAATTCTGCCTGCCAATAGAAATATTACCATTACCATCTCCAGGATATGATTGCCCATGTTCCAACCTTTCATCCTTGAAACCTAAGTGGCATGAACCACCATCATCAACACAACATTTTCTTGAAAGTTCTACAACAGCTCTGGCAGCTAGGCTTGCATGTTCTGCAAACTCTGCCGCTGCTTGAGCAGCAGAGGTAGCATCCTTAAATTTCATGTTCCAATTCTACTTGCCAACAAAAGAATTAACATTACCATCTCCAGGAAATGCTTGCCTATGTTCGAACCCTTCATCCTTGATACCTAAGTGGAATGAACCACCATCATCAACACAATATTGCCTTGAAAGTTCTATAATAGCTTTTGTAGCTAGGCTTGCATGTTCTGCAAACTCAGCCGCTACTTGAGCAGCAGAGGTAGCATCCTTAATTTTCATGTTCCAATTCTGCCTGCCAACAGAAAAATTACCATTACCACCTCAAGGAAATGATTGCCCATGTTCCAACCTTTCATCCTTGAAACCTAAGTGGCATGAACCATCATCATCAACACAATATTGCCCTGAAAGTTCTACAACAGCTCTGGCAGCTAGGCTTGTATGTTCTGCAAACTCAGTCGCTACTTGAGCAGCAGAGGTAGCATCCTTAATTTTCATGTTCCAATTCTGCCTGCCAACAGAAAAATTACCATTACCACCTCAAGGAAATGATTGCCCATGTTCCAACCTTTCATTCTTAAAAACTAAGTGGCATGTACCACTACCATCAACAAAATATTGCCTTGAAAGTTCTACAACAGCTCTGGCAGCTAGGCTTGCATGTTCTGCAAACTCAGTCGCTACTTGAGCAGCAGAGGTAGCATCCTTAATTTTCATATTCCAATTCTGCCTGCCAACAGAAAAATTACCATTACCACCTCAAGGAAATGATTGACTATGTTCCAACCTTTCATCCTTGAAAACTAAGTGGCATGAACCATCATCATCAACACAATATTGCCTTGAAAGTTTGACAACAGCTCTGGCAGCTAGGCTTGCATGTTCTGCAAACTCAAGACGCTTCTTGAGCAGCACAGGTAGCATCCTTAAATTTCATGTTCCAATTCTGCCTGCCAACTTAAAAATTACCATTACCATCTCCAGGAAATGCTTGCCCATGTTCCAACCTTTCATCCTTGAAACTTAAGTTGCATGAACCACCAACATCAACACAATATTGCCTTGAAAGTTCTACAACAGCTCTTGCAGCTAGGCGTGCATGTTCTGAAAACTCAGCCGCTGCTTGAGCAGCAGAGGTAGCATCCTTAAATTTCATGTTCCAATACTGCCTGCCAATAGAAAAATTACCAATACCATCTCAAGGAAATGATTGCCCATGTTCCAACCTTTTATCCTTGAAACCTAAGTGGCATGAACCACCATCATCAACACAATAATGCCTTGAAAGTTGTACAATAGCTCTGGCAGCTAGGCTTGCATGTTCTGCAAACTCAGCCGCTGCTTGAGCAGCAGAGGTAGCAACCTTAAATTTCATATTCCAATTCTTCTTGACAATAGAAAAATTAACATTACTATCTCCAGGAAATGCTTGCCCATGTTCCAACCTTTCATCCTTGAAACTTAAGTTGCATGAACCACCAACATCAACACAATATTGCCTTGAATGTTCTACACCAGCTCTTGCAGCTAGACGTGCATGTTCTGAAAACTCAGTCGCTGCTTGAGCAGCAGAGGTAGCATCCTTAAATTTCATGTTCCAATTCTGCCTGTCAATAGAAAATTCACCATCTCTAGGAAATGATTGACCATGTGCCATCCTTTTATCCTTGAAACCTAAGTGGCATGAACCACCATCATCAACACAATATTGCCTTTAAAGTTCTACAAAAGCTCTGGCAGCTAGGCTTGCATGTTCTGCAAACTCAGCTGCTGCTTGAGCAGCAAAGGTAGCATCCTTAAATTTCATGTTCCAATTCTGCCTACCAATAGAAAAATTACCATTACCATCTCCAGGAAATGATTGCCCATGTTCTAACCTTTCATCCTTGAAATCTAAGTGGCATGAACCACCATCATCAACACAATATTGCCTTGAAAGTTCTGCAACAGCTCTGGCAGCTAGGCTTGCATGTTCTGCAAACTTAGCCGCTGCTTGAGCAGTAGAGGTAGCATCCTTAAATTTTATGTTCAAATACTGCCTGCCAACAAAACAATTACCATTACCATCTCAAGGAAATGATTGCCCATGTTCCAACCTTTCATTCTTGAAAACTAGGTGACCACTACCATCAACACAATGTTGCCTTGAAAGTTCTACAACAGCTCTGGCAGCTAGGCTTGCATGTTCTGCAAACTTAGTCGCTACTTGAGCAATAGAGGTAGCATCCTTAATTTTCATGTTCCAGTTCTGCCTTCCAACAGAAAAATTACCATTACCACCTCAAGGAAATGATTGCCCATGTTCCAACCTTTCTTCCTTGAAAACTAAGTGGCATGAACCATCATCATCAACAAAATATTGCCTTGAAAGTTTGACAACAGCTCTGACAGCTAGGCTTGCATGATCTGCAAACTCAGCCGCTGTTTGAGCAGCAGAGGTAGCATCCTTAAATTTCATGTTCCAAATCTGCCTGCCAATAGAAAACTTACCATTACCATCTCCAGGAAATGATTGACCATGTTCCAACCTTTCATCCTTGAAACCTAAGTGGCATGAACCACCATCATCAACACAATATTGCCTTTAAAGTTCCCCAACAGCTCTGGAAGCTAGGCTTGCATGTTCTCCAAACTCAGCCGCTGCTTGAGCAGCAGAGGTAGCATCCTTAAATTTCATGTTCCAATACTGCCTGCCAATAGAAAAATTACCATTACCATCTCAAGGAAACGATTGCCCATGTTCCAACCTTTTATCCTTAAAACCTAAGTGGCATGAACCACTATCATCAACACAATAATGCCTTGAAAGTTCTACAACAGATCTGGCAGCTAGGCTTGCATGTTCTGCAAACTCAGCCGCTGCTTGAGCAGCAGAGGTATCAACCTTAAATTTCATATTCCAATTCTGCTTGCCAATAGAAAAATTAACAGTACTATCTCTAGGAAATTCTTGCCCATGTTCCAACCTTTCATCCTTGAAACTTAAGTGGCATGAACCACCATCATCAACACAATATTGCCTTGAAAGTTCTCAAACAGCTCTTGTAGCTAGGCGTGCATGTTCTGAAAACTCAGCCGCTGCTTGAGCAGCAGAGGTAGCATCCTTAAATTTCATGTTCCAATTCTGCCTGTTAATAGAAAATTTACTATCTCCAGGAAATGATTGACCATGTGCCAACCTTTTATCCTTGAAACCTAAGTGGCATGAACCACCATCATCAAAACATTATTGCCTTGAAAGTTCTACAACAGCTCTGGCAGCTAGGCTTGCATGTTCTGCAAACTCAGCTGCTGCTTGAGCAGCAAAGGTAGCATCCTTAAATTTCATGTTCCAATTCTGCCTGCCAATAGAAAAATTACCATTACCATCTCCATGAAATGATTGCCCATGTTCCAACCTTTCATCCTTGAAACCTAAGTGGCATGAACCACCAACATCAACACAATATTGCCTTGAATGTTCTACACCAGCTCTTGCAGCTAGACGTGCATGTTCTGAAAACTCAGTCGCTGCTTGAGCAGCAGAGGTAGCATCCTTAAATTTCATGTTCCAATTCTGCCTGTCAATAGAAAATTCACCATCTCTAGGAAATGATTGACCATGTGCCATCCTTTTATCCTTGAAACCTAAGTGGCATGAACCACCATCATCAACACAATATTGCCTTTAAAGTTCTACAAAAGCTCTGGCAGCTAGGCTTGCATGTTCTGCAAACTCAGCTGCTGCTTGAGCAGCAAAGGTAGCATCCTTAAATTTCATGTTCCAATTCTGCCTACCAATAGAAAAATTACCATTACCATCTCCAGGAAATGATTGCCCATGTTCCAACCTTTCATCCTTGAAATCTAAGTGGCATGAACCACCATCATCAACACAATATTGCCTTGAAAGTTCTGCAACAGCTCTGGCAGCTAGGCTTGCATGTTCTGCAAACTTAGCCGCTGCTTGAGCAGTAGAGGTAGCATCCTTAAATTTTATGTTCAAATACTGCCTGCCAACAAAAAAATTACCATTACCATCTCAAGGAAATGATTGCCCATGTTCCAACCTTTCATTCTTGAAAACTAGGTGACCACTACCATCAACACAATGTTGCCTTGAAAGTTCTACAACAGCTCTGGCAGCTAGGCTTGCATGTTCTGCAAACTTAGTCGCTACTTGAGCAATAGAGGTAGCATCCTTAATTTTCATGTTCCAGTTCTGCCTTCCAACAGAAAAATTACCATTACCACCTCAAGGAAATGATTGCCCATGTTCCAACCTTTCTTCCTTGAAAACTAAGTGGCATGAACCATCATCATCAACAAAATATTGCCTTGAAAGTTTGACAACAGCTCTGACAGCTAGGCTTGCATGATCTGCAAACTCAGCCGCTGTTTGAGCAGCAGAGGTAGCATCCTTAAATTTCATGTTCCAATTCTGCCTGCCAATAGAAAACTTACCATTACCATCTCCAGGAAATGATTGACCATGTTCCAACCTTTCATCCTTGAAACCTAAGTGGCATGAACCACCATCATCAACACAATATTGCCTTTAAAGTTCCCCAACAGCTCTGGAAGCTAGGCTTGCATGTTCTCCAAACTCAGCCGCTGCTTGAGCAGCAGAGGTAGCATCCTTAAATTTCATGTTCCAATACTGCCTGCCAATAGAAAAATTACCATTACCATCTCAAGGAAACGATTGCCCATGTTCCAACCTTTTATCCTTAAAAACTAAGTGGCATGAACCACTATCATCAACACAATAATGCCTTGAAAGTTCTACAACAGATCTGGCAGCTAGGCTTGCATGTTCTGCAAACTCAGCCGCTGCTTGAGCAGCAGAGGTATCAACCTTAAATTTCATATTCCAATTCTGCTTGCCAATAGAAAAATTAACAGTACTATCTCTAGGAAATTCTTGCCCATGTTCCAACCTTTCATCCTTGAAACTTAAGTGGCATGAACCACCATCATCAACACAATATTGCCTTGAAAGTTCTCAAACAGCTCTTGTAGCTAGGCGTGCATGTTCTGAAAACTCAGCCGCTGCTTGAGCAGCAGAGGTAGCATCCTTAAATTTCATGTTCCAATTCTGCCTGTTAATAGAAAATTTACTATCTCCAGGAAATGATTGACCATGTGCCAACCTTTTATCCTTGAAACCTAAGTGGCATGAACCACCATCATCAACACAATAATGCCTTGAAAGTTGTACAATAGCTCTGGCAGCTAGGCTTGCATGTTCTGCAAACTCAGCCGCTGCTTGAGCAGCAGAGGTAGCAACCTTAAATTTCATATTCCAATTCTGCTTGACAATAGAAAAATTAACATTACTATCTCCAGGAAATGCTTGCCCATGTTCCAACCTTTCATCCTTGAAACTTAAGTTGCATGAACCACCAACATCAACACAATATTGCCTTGAATGTTCTACACCAGCTCTTGCAGCTAGACGTGCATGTTCTGAAAACTCAGTCGCTGCTTGAGCAGCAGAGGTAGCATCCTTAAATTTCATGTTCCAATTCTGCCTGTCAATAGAAAATTCACCATCTCTAGGAAATGATTGACCATGTGCCATCCTTTTATCCTTGAAACCTAAGTGGCATGAACCACCATCATCAACACAATATTGCCTTTAAAGTTCTACAAAAGCTCTGGCAGCTAGGCTTGCATGTTCTGCAAACTCAGCTGCTGCTTGAGCAGCAAAGGTAGCATCCTTAAATTTCATGTTCCAATTCTGCCTACCAATAGAAAAATTACCATTACCATCTCCAGGAAATGATTGCCCATGTTCCAACCTTTCATCCTTGAAATCTAAGTGGCATGAACCACCATCATCAACACAATATTGCCTTGAAAGTTCTGCAACAGCTCTGGCAGCTAGGCTTGCATGTTCTGCAAACTTAGCCGCTGCTTGAGCAGTAGAGGTAGCATCCTTAAATTTTATGTTCAAATACTGCCTGCCAACAAAAAAATTACCATTACCATCTCAAGGAAATGATTGCCCATGTTCCAACCTTTCATTCTTGAAAACTAGGTGACCACTACCATCAACACAATGTTGCCTTGAAAGTTCTACAACAGCTCTGGCAGCTAGGCTTGCATGTTCTGCAAACTTAGTCGCTACTTGAGCAATAGAGGTAGCATCCTTAATTTTCATGTTCCAGTTCTGCCTTCCAACAGAAAAATTACCATTACCACCTCAAGGAAATGATTGCCCATGTTCCAACCTTTCTTCCTTGAAAACTAAGTGGCATGAACCATCATCATCAACAAAATATTGCCTTGAAAGTTTGACAACAGCTCTGACAGCTAGGCTTGCATGATCTGCAAACTCAGCCGCTGTTTGAGCAGCAGAGGTAGCATCCTTAAATTTCATGTTCCAAATCTGCCTGCCAATAGAAAACTTACCATTACCATCTCCAGGAAATGATTGACCATGTTCCAACCTTTCATCCTTGAAACCTAAGTGGCATGAACCACCATCATCAACACAATATTGCCTTTAAAGTTCCCCAACAGCTCTGGAAGCTAGGCTTGCATGTTCTCCAAACTCAGCCGCTGCTTGAGCAGCAGAGGTAGCATCCTTAAATTTCATGTTCCAATACTGCCTGCCAATAGAAAAATTACCATTACCATCTCAAGGAAACGATTGCCCATGTTCCAACCTTTTATCCTTAAAACCTAAGTGGCATGAACCACTATCATCAACACAATAATGCCTTGAAAGTTCTACAACAGATCTGGCAGCTAGGCTTGCATGTTCTGCAAACTCAGCCGCTGCTTGAGCAGCAGAGGTATCAACCTTAAATTTCATATTCCAATTCTGCTTGCCAATAGAAAAATTAACAGTACTATCTCTAGGAAATTCTTGCCCATGTTCCAACCTTTCATCCTTGAAACTTAAGTGGCATGAACCACCATCATCAACACAATATTGCCTTGAAAGTTCTCAAACAGCTCTTGTAGCTAGGCGTGCATGTTCTGAAAACTCAGCCGCTGCTTGAGCAGCAGAGGTAGCATCCTTAAATTTCATGTTCCAATTCTGCCTGTTAATAGAAAATTTACTATCTCCAGGAAATGATTGACCATGTGCCAACCTTTTATCCTTGAAACCTAAGTGGCATGAACCACCATCATCAAAACATTATTGCCTTGAAAGTTCTACAACAGCTCTGGCAGCTAGGCTTGCATGTTCTGCAAACTCAGCTGCTGCTTGAGCAGCAAAGGTAGCATCCTTAAATTTCATGTTCCAATTCTGCCTGCCAATAGAAAAATTACCATTACCATCTCCATGAAATGATTGCCCATGTTCCAACCTTTCATCCTTGAAACCTAAGTGGCATGAACCACCAACATCAACACAATATTGCCTTGAATGTTCTACACCAGCTCTTGCAGCTAGACGTGCATGTTCTGAAAACTCAGTCGCTGCTTGAGCAGCAGAGGTAGCATCCTTAAATTTCATGTTCCAATTCTGCCTGTCAATAGAAAATTCACCATCTCTAGGAAATGATTGACCATGTGCCATCCTTTTATCCTTGAAACCTAAGTGGCATGAACCACCATCATCAACACAATATTGCCTTTAAAGTTCTACAAAAGCTCTGGCAGCTAGGCTTGCATGTTCTGCAAACTCAGCTGCTGCTTGAGCAGCAAAGGTAGCATCCTTAAATTTCATGTTCCAATTCTGCCTACCAATAGAAAAATTACCATTACCATCTCCAGGAAATGATTGCCCATGTTCCAACCTTTCATCCTTGAAATCTAAGTGGCATGAACCACCATCATCAACACAATATTGCCTTGAAAGTTCTGCAACAGCTCTGGCAGCTAGGCTTGCATGTTCTGCAAACTTAGCCGCTGCTTGAGCAGTAGAGGTAGCATCCTTAAATTTTATGTTCAAATACTGCCTGCCAACAAAAAAATTACCATTACCATCTCAAGGAAATGATTGCCCATGTTCCAACCTTTCATTCTTGAAAACTAGGTGACCACTACCATCAACACAATGTTGCCTTGAAAGTTCTACAACAGCTCTGGCAGCTAGGCTTGCATGTTCTGCAAACTTAGTCGCTACTTGAGCAATAGAGGTAGCATCCTTAATTTTCATGTTCCAGTTCTGCCTTCCAACAGAAAAATTACCATTACCACCTCAAGGAAATGATTGCCCATGTTCCAACCTTTCTTCCTTGAAAACTAAGTGGCATGAACCATCATCATCAACAAAATATTGCCTTGAAAGTTTGACAACAGCTCTGACAGCTAGGCTTGCATGATCTGCAAACTCAGCCGCTGTTTGAGCAGCAGAGGTAGCATCCTTAAATTTCATGTTCCAATTCTGCCTGCCAATAGAAAACTTACCATTACCATCTCCAGGAAATGATTGACCATGTTCCAACCTTTCATCCTTGAAACCTAAGTGGCATGAACCACCATCATCAACACAATATTGCCTTTAAAGTTCCCCAACAGCTCTGGAAGCTAGGCTTGCATGTTCTCCAAACTCAGCCGCTGCTTGAGCAGCAGAGGTAGCATCCTTAAATTTCATGTTCCAATACTGCCTGCCAATAGAAAAATTACCATTACCATCTCAAGGAAACGATTGCCCATGTTCCAACCTTTTATCCTTAAAAACTAAGTGGCATGAACCACTATCATCAACACAATAATGCCTTGAAAGTTCTACAACAGATCTGGCAGCTAGGCTTGCATGTTCTGCAAACTCAGCCGCTGCTTGAGCAGCAGAGGTATCAACCTTAAATTTCATATTCCAATTCTGCTTGCCAATAGAAAAATTAACAGTACTATCTCTAGGAAATTCTTGCCCATGTTCCAACCTTTCATCCTTGAAACTTAAGTGGCATGAACCACCATCATCAACACAATATTGCCTTGAAAGTTCTCAAACAGCTCTTGTAGCTAGGCGTGCATGTTCTGAAAACTCAGCCGCTGCTTGAGCAGCAGAGGTAGCATCCTTAAATTTCATGTTCCAATTCTGCCTGTTAATAGAAAATTTACTATCTCCAGGAAATGATTGACCATGTGCCAACCTTTTATCCTTGAAACCTAAGTGGCATGAACCACCATCATCAAAACATTATTGCCTTGAAAGTTCTACAACAGCTCTGGCAGCTAGGCTTGCATGTTCTGCAAACTCAGCTGCTGCTTGAGCAGCAAAGGTAGCATCCTTAAATTTCATGTTCCAATTCTGCCTGCCAATAGAAAAATTACCATTACCATCTCCATGAAATGATTGCCCATGTTCCAACCTTTCATCCTTGAAACCTAAGTGGCATGAACCACCATCATCAACACAATATTGCCTTGAAAGTTCTACAACAGCTCTGACAGTTAGGTTTGCATGTTCTGCAAACTTAGCCGCTACTTGAGCAGTAGAGGTGGCATCCTTAAATTTTATGTTCCAATACTGCCTGCCAATAGAAAAATTACCATTACCATCTCAAGGAAATGATTGCCCATGTTCTAACATTACATTCTTGATAACTAAGTGGCATGTACCACTACCATCAACACAATATTGCCTTGAAAGTTCTACAATAGCTCTGGCAGCTAGGCTTGCATGTTCTGCAAACTCAGTCGCTACTTGAGCAGCAGAGGTAGCATCCTTAATTTTCATTTTCCAATTTTGCCTGCCAACAGAAAAATTACCATTGCCACCTCAAGGAAAAGATTGCCCATGTTCCAACCTTTCATTCTTAAAAACTAAGTGGCATGTACCACTACCATCAACAAAATATTGCCTTGAAAGTTCTACAACAGCTCTGGCAGCTAGGCTTGCACGTTCTGGAAACTTAGCCGTTGCTTGAGCGGCAGAGGTAGCAACCTTAAATTTCATATTCCAATTCTGCTTGACAACAGAAAAATTAACAGTACTATCTCCAGGAAATGCTTGCCCATGTTCCAACCTTTCATCCTTGAAAGTTAAGTTGCATGAACCACCAACATCAACAGAATATTGCCTTGAATGTTCTACAACAGCTCTTGCAGCTAGGCGTGCATGTTCTGAAAACTCAGTCGCTTCTTGAGCAGCACAAGTAGCATCCTTAAACTTCATGTTCCAATTCTGCCTGCCAACTGAAAAATTACCATTACCATCTCCAGGAAATGCTTGCCCATGTTCCAACCTTTCATCCTTGAAACTTAAGTTGCATGAACCACCAACATCAACACAATATTGCCTTGGAAGTTCTACAACAGCTCTTGCAGCTAGGCGTGCATGTTCTGAAAACTCAGCCACTGCTTGAGCAGCAGAGGTAGCATCCTTAAATTTCATGTTCCAATACTGCCTGCCAATAGAAAAATTACCATTACCATCTCAAGGAAATGATTGCCCATGTTCCAACCTTTTATCCTTGAAACCTAAGTGGCATGAACCACTATCATCAACACAATAATGCCTTGAAAGTTCTACAACAGCTCTGGCAGCTAGGCTTGCATGTTCTGCAAACTCAGCCGCTGCTTGAGCAGCAGAGGTAGCAACCTTAAATTTCATATTCCAATTCTGCTTGACAATAGAAAAATTAACATTACTATCTCCAGGAAATGCTTGCCCATGTTCCAACCTTTCATCCTTGAAACTTAAGTGGCATGAACCACCATCATCAATGCAATATTGCCTTGAAAGTTCTACAACAGCTCTTGCAGCTAGGCGTGCATGTTCTGAAAACTCAGCCGCTGCTTGAGCAGCAGAGGTAGCATCCTTAAATTTCATGTTCCAATACTGCCTGCCAATAGAAAAATTACCATTACCATTTCAAGGAAATGATTGCCCATGTTCCAACCTTTTATCCTTGAAACCTAAGTGGCATGAACCACCCTCATCAACACAATATTTCCTTTAAAGTTCTACAACAGCTCTGGCAGCTAGGCGTGCATGTTCTGCAAACTTAGCTGCTGCTTGAGCAACAAAGGTAGCATCCTTAAATTTCATGTTCCAATTCTGCCTGCCAATAGAAAAATTACCTTTACCATCTCCAGGAAATGATTGCCCATGTTCCAACCTTTCATCCTTGAAACCTAAGTGGCATGAACCACCATCATTAACACAATATTCCCTTCAAAGTTCTACAACAGCTCTGGCAGCTAGGCTTGCAAGTTCTGCAAACTTAGCCGCTGCTTGAGCAGTAGAGGCAGCATCCTTAAATTTTATGTTCCAATACTGCTTGCCAACAGAACAATTACCATTACCATCTCAAGGAAATGATTGCCCATGTTCTAACATTTCATTCTCGAAAACTAATTGGCATGTAACACTACCATCAACACAATATTGCCTTGAAAGTTCAACAACAGCTCTGGCAGCTAGGCTTGCATGTTCTGCAAACTCAGTTGCTACTTGAGCAGCAGAGGTAGCATCCTTAATTTTCATGTTCCAATTCTGCTTGCCAACAGAAAAATTACCATTACCACCTCAAGGAAATGATTGCCCATGTTCCAACCTTTCATCCTTGAAAACTAAGTGGAATGAACCACCATCATCAACACAATAATGCCTCTAAAGTTCTACAACAGATCTGGCAGCTAGGCTTGCATGTTCTGCAAACTCAGTCGCTGCTTGAGCAGCAAAGGTAGCAATCATAAATTTCATATTCCAATTCTGCTTGCCAATAGAAAAATTAACAGTACTATCTCCCGGAAATGCTTGCCCATGTTCCAACCTTTGATCCTTGAAACATAAGTTGCATGAACCACCATCATCAACATAATATTGCCTTGAAAGTTCTACAACAGCTCTTGCAGCTAGGCGTGCATGTTCTGAAAACTCAGCTGCTGCTTGAGCAGCGGAGGTAGCATCCTTACATTTCATGTTCCAATTCTGCCTGTCAATAGAAAATTTACCTTCTCCAGGAAATGATTGACCATGTGCCAACCTTTTATCCTTGAAACCTAAGTGGCATGAACCACCATCATCAACACAATATTGCCTTGAAAGTTCTACAACAGCTCTGGCAGCTAGGCTTGCATGTTCTGCAAACTTAGCCGCTGCTTGAGCAGTAGAGGTAGAATCCTTAAATATTATGTTCCAATACTGCTTGCTAACAAAAAAATTACCATTACCATCTCAAGGAAATGATTGCCCATGTTCTAACATTTCATTCTTGAAAACTAAGTGGCATGTAACACTACCATCAACACAATATTGCCTTGAAAGTTCTACAACAGCTCTGGCAGCTAGGCTTGCATGTGGAACATGGGCAATCATTTCCTTGAGGTGGTAATGGTAATTTTTCTGTTGGCAGGCAGAATTGGAACATGAAAATTAAGGATGCTACCTCTGCTGCTCAAGTAGCAACTGAGTTTGCAGAACATTCAAGCCTAGCTGCCAGAGCTGTTGTAGAACTTTCAAGGAAATATTGTGTTGATAATGATGGTTCATGCCACTTAGTTTTCAAGGATGAATGGTTTGAACTTGGGCAATCATTTCCTTGAGATGGTAATGGTAATTTATCTATTGGCAGGCAGAATTGGAACATGAAATTTAAGGATGCTGCCTCTGCTGCTCGAGCAGCAGCTGAGTTTGGAGAACATGCAAGCCTAGCATCCAGAGCTGTTGGAGAACATTCAAGGCAATATTGTGTTGATGATGGTGGTTCATGCCACTTAGGTTTAAAGGATGAAAGGTTGGAACATGTGAAAGCATTTCCGGGAGATGGTAATGTTAATTTTTCTGTTGGCAAGCAGAATTGGAACATGAAATTTAAGGATGCTACCTCTGCTGCTCAAGCAGCGGCTGTGTTTGCAGAACATGCAAGCCTAGCTGTCAGAGCTGTTGTAGAACTTTCAAGGAAATATTGTGTTGATGATGGTGGTTCATGCCACTTAAGTTTCAAGGATGAAAGGTTGGAACATGGGCAATCATATCCTGGAGATGGTAATGGTAATATTTCTATTGGCAGGCAGGATTGAAACATGAAATTTAAGGATGCTACCTCTGCTGCTCAAGCAGCGGCTGAGTTTGGAGAACATGCAAGCCTAGCTGCCAGAGCTGTTGTAGAACTTTCAAGGCAATATTGTGTTGATGATGGTGGTTCATGCCACTTAGGTTTCAAGGATGAAAGGTTGGAACATGGGCAATCATTTCCTTGAGATGGTAATGGTAATATTTGTGTTGGCAGCCAGAATTGGAACATGAAATTTAAGGATGCTGCCCCTGCTGCTCAAGCAGCAGCTGAGTTTGGAGAACATGCAAGCCGAGCTGCCAGAGCTGCTGGAGAACTTTCAAGGCAATATTGTGTTGATGATGGTAGTTCATGCCACTTAGGTTTCAAGGATGAAAGGTTGGAACATGGGAAAGCATTTCCTGGCAGCCAGAATTGGAACATGAAATTTAAGGATGCTGCCTCTGCTGCTCAAGCAGCGGCTGAGTTTGGAGAACATGCAAGCCTAGCTGCCAGAGCTGCTGGAGAACTTTCAAGGCAATATTGTGCTGATGATGGTGGTTCATGCCACTTAGGTTTCTAGGATGAATGGTTTGAACATGGGCAATCATTTCCTTGAGATGGTAATGGTAATTTTTCTGTTGACAGGCAGAATTGGAACATGAAATTTAAGGATGCTGCCTCTGCTGCTCAAGCAGCAGCTGAGTTTGGAGAACATGCAAGCCTAGCTGCCAGAGCTGTTGAAGAACATTCAAGGCAATATTGTGTTGATGATGGTGGTTCATGCCACTTAGGTTTCAAGGATGAAAGGTTGGAACATGGGAAAGCATTTCCTGGAGATGGTAATGTTAATTTTTCTGTTGGCAAGCAGAATTGGAACATGAAATTTAAGGATGCTACCTCTGCTGCTCAAGCAGCGGCTGAGTTTGCAGAACATGCAAGCCTAGCTGCCAGAGCTGTTGTAGAACTTTCAAGGCAATATTGTGTTGATGATGGTGGTTCATGCCACTTAGGTTTCAAGGATGAAAGGTTGGAACATGGGCAATCATTTCCTGGAGATGGTAATGGTAATTTTTATATTGGCAGGCAGAATTGAAACATGAAATTTAAGGATGCGACCTCTGCTGCTCAAGCAGCGGCTGAGTTTGGAGAACATGCAAGCCTAGCTGCCAGAGTTGTTGTAGAACTTTCAAGGCAATATTGTGTTGATGATGGTGGTTCATGTCACTTAGGTTTCAAGGATGAAAGGTTGGAACATGGGCAATCATTTCCTGGAGATGGTAATGGTAATTTTCCTATTGGCAGGCAGAATTGGAACAAGAAATTTAAGGATGCTACCTTTGTTGCTCAAGCAGCAGCTAAGTTTGCAGAACATGCAAGCCTAGCTGCCAGAGCTGTTGTAGAACTTTAAAGGAAATATTGTGTTGATGATGGTGGTTCATACCACTTAGGTTTCAAGGATAAAAGGTTGGCACATGGTCAATCATTTCCTGGAGAAGGTAAATTTTCTATTGACAGGCAGAATTGGAACATGAAATGTAAGGATGCTACCTCCGCTGCTCAAGCAGCGGCTGAGTTTTCAGAACATGCACGCCTAGCTGCAAGAGTTGTTGTAGAACTTTCAAGGCAATATTGTGTTGATGATGGTGGTTCATGCCACTTAAGTTTCAAGGATCAAAGGTTGGAACATGGGCAATCATTTCCTTGAGGTGGTAATGGTAATTTTTCTGTTGGCAGGCAGAATTGGAACATGAAAATTAAGGATGCTACCTCTGCTGCTCAAGTAGCAACTGAGTTTGCAGAACCTTTCATTCTTAAAAACTAAGTGGCATGTACCACTACCATCAACAAAATATTGCCTTCAAAGTTCTACAACAACTCTGGCAGCTAGGCTTGCATGTTCTACAAACTCAGTCGCTACTTGAGCAGCAGAGGTAGCATCCTTAATTTTCATGTTCCAATTCTGCTTGCCAACAGAAAAATTACCATTACCACCTCAAGGAAATGATTGCCCATGTTCCAACCTTTCATCCTTGAAAACTAAGTGGCATGAACCACCATCATCAACACAATAATGCCTCTAAAGTTCTACAACAGATCTGGCAGCTAGGCTTGCATATTCTGCAAACTCAGTCGCTGCTTGAGCAGCAGAGGTAGCAATCATAAATTTCATATTCCAATTCTGCTTGCCAATAGAAAAATTAACAGTACTATCTCTCGGAAATGCTTGCCCATGTTCCAACCTTTGATCCTTGAAACTTAAGTGGCATGAACCACCATCATCAACACAATATTGCCTTGAAAGTTCTACAACAGCTCTTGCAGCTAGGCGTGCATGTTCTGAAAACTCAGCCGCTGCTTGAGCAGTGGAGGTAGCATCCTTACATTTCATGTTCCAATTCTGCCTGTCAATAGAAAATTTACCTTCTCCAGGAAATGATTGACCATGTGCCAACCTTTTATCCTTGAAACCTAAGTGGTATGAACCACCATCATCAACACAATATTTCCTTTAAAGTTTTACAACAGCTCTGGCAGCTAGGCTTGCATGTTCTGCAAACTTAGCTGCTGCTTGAGCAACAAAGGTAGCATCCTTAAATTTCTTGTTCCAATTCTGCCTGCCAATAGGAAAATTACCATTACCATCTCCAGGAAATGATTGCCCATGTTCCAACCTTTCATCCTTGAAACCTAAGTGACATGAACCACCATCATCAACACAATATTGCCTTGAAAGTTCTACAACAGCTCTGGCAGCTAGGCTTGCATGTTCTCCAAACTCAGCCGCTGCTTGAGCAGCAGAGGTAGCATCCTTAAATTTCATGTTTCAATTCTGCCTGCCAATATGAAAAATTACCATTACCATCTCCAGGAAATGATTGCCCATGTTCCAACCTTTCATCCTTGAAACCTAAGTGGCATGAACCACCATCATCAACACAATATTGCCTTGAAAGTTCTACAACAGCTCTGGCAGCTAGGCTTGCATGTTCTGCAAACTCAGCCGCTGCTTGAGCAGCAGAGGTAGCATCCTTAAATTTCATGTTCCAATTCTGCTTGCCAACAGAAAAATTAACATTACCATCTCCAGGAAATGCTTTCCCATGTTCCAACCTTTCATCCTTGAAACCTAAGTGGCATGAACCACCATCATCAACACAATATTGCCTTGAATGTTCTTCAACAGCTCTGGCAGCTAGGCTTGCATGTTCTCCAAACTCAGCTGCTGCTTGAGCAGCAGAGGCAGCATCCTTAAATTTCATGTTCCAATTCTGCCTGTCAACAGAAAAATTACCATTACCATCTCAAGGAAATGATTGCCCATGTTCAAACCATTCATCCTAGAAACCTAAGTGGCATGAACCACCATCATCAGCACAATATTGCCTTGAAAGTTCTCCAGCAGCTCTGGCAGCTAGGCTTGCATGTTCTCCAAACTCAGCCGCTGCTTGAGCAGCAGAGGCAGCATCCTTAAATTTCATGTTCCAATTCTGGCTGCCAGGAAATGCTTTCCCATGTTCCAACCTTTCATCCTTGAAACCTAAGTGGCATGAACCACCATCATCAACACAATATTGCCTTGAAAGTTCTCCAGCAGCTCTGGCAGCTCGGCTTGCATGTTCTCCAAACTCAGCTGCTGCTTGAGCAGCAGAGGCAGCATCCTTAAATTTCATGTTCCAATTCTGGCTGCCAACACAAATATTACCATTACCATCTCAAGGAAATGATTGCCCATGTTCCAACCTTTCATCCTTGAAACCTAAGTGGCATGAACCACCATCATCAACACAATATTGCCTTGAAAGTTCTACAACAGCTCTGGCAGCTAGGCTTGCATGTTCTCCAAACTCAGCCGCTGCTTGAGCAGCAGAGGTAGCATCCTTAAATTTCATGTTTCAATCCTGCCTGCCAATAGAAATATTACCATTACCATCTCCAGGATATGATTGCCCATGTTCCAACCTTTCATCCTTGAAACTTAAGTGGCATGAACCACCATCATCAACACAATATTTCCTTGAAAGTTCTACAACAGCTCTGACCGCTAGGCTTGCATGTTCTGCAAACACAGCCGCTGCTTGAGCAGCAGAGGTAGCATCCTTAAATTTCATGTTCCAATTCTGCTTGCCAACAGAAAAATTAACATTACCATCTCCCGGAAATGCTTTCCCATGTTCCAACCTTTCATCCTTTAAACCTAAGTGGCATGAACCACCATCATCAACACAATATTGCCTTGAATGTTCTCCAACAGCTCTGGCAGCTAGGCTTGCATGTTCTCCAAACTCAGCTGCTGCTCGAGCAGCAGAGGCAGCATCCTTAAATTTCATGTTCCAATTCTGCCTGCCAACAGATAAATTACCATTACCATCTCAAGGAAATGATTGCCCAAGTTCAAACCATTCATCCTTGAAAACTAAGTGGCATGAACCATCATTATCAACACGATATTTCCTTGAAAGTTCTACAACAGCTCTGGCAGCTAGGCTTGAATGTTCTGCAAACTCAGCCGCTGCTTGAGCAGTAGAGGTAGCATCCTTAAATTTCATGTTCCAATTCTGCTTGCCAACAATAAAATTAACATTACCATCTCCAGGAAATGCTTTCCCATGTTCCAACCTTTCATCCTTGAAACCTAAGTGGCATTAACCACCATCATCAACACAATATTGCCTTGAAAGTTCTCCAGCAGCTCTGGCAGCTAAGCTTGAATGTTCTCCAAACTCAGCTGCTGCTTGAGCAGCAAAGGCAGCATCCTTAAATTTCATGTTCCAATTCTGCCTGCCAACAGAAAAATTACCATTACCATCTCAAGGAAATGATTGCCCAAGTTCAAACCATTCATCCTTGAAAACTAAGTGGCATGAACTATCATTATCAACACAATATTGCCTTGAAAGTTGTACAACAGCTCTGGCAGCTAGGCTTGCATGTTATGCAAACTCAGCCCTTGCTTGAGCAACAGAGGTAGCATCCTTAAATTTCATGTTCCAATTCTGCTTGCCAACAGAAAAATTAACATTACCATCTCCAGGAAATGCTTGCCCATGTTCCAACCTTTCATCCTTGAAACCTAAGAGGCATAAACCACCATCATCAACACAATATTGCCTTGAAAGCTCTCCAACAGCTCTGGCAGCTAGGCTTGCATGTTCTCCAAACTCAGTCTCTGCTTGAGCAACAGAGGTAGCATCCTTAAATTTCATTTTCCAATGCTGCCTGCCAATAGGAAAATTACCATTACCACCTCAAGGAAATGATTGCCCATGTTCCAACCTTTCATCCTTGAAAACTAAGTGGCATGAACCATCATCATCAACACAATATTGCCTTGAAAGTTTGACAATAGCTCTGGCAGCTAGGCTTGCATGTTCTGCAAACTCAGCCGCTACTTGAGCAGCAGAAGTAGCATCCTTAAATTTCATGTTCCAATTCTTCCTGCCAATAGAAAAATTACCATTTCCATCTCCAGGAAATGATTGACCATGTTCCAACCTTTCATCCTTGAAACCTAAGTGGCATGAACCACCATCATCAACCAAATATTTCCTTGAAAGTTCTCCAACAGCTCTGGCAGCTAGGCTTGCATTTTCTCTAAACTCAGTCTCTGCTTGAGCAACAGAGGTAGCATCCTTAAATTTCATTTTCCAATGCTGCCTGCCAATAGGAAAATTACCATTACCACCTCAAGGAAATGATTGCCCATGTTCCAACCTTTCATCCTTGAAAACTAAGTGGAATGAACCATCATCATCAACATAATATTGCCTTGAAAGTTTGACAATAGCTCTGGCAGCTAGGCTTGCATGTTCTGCAAACTCAGCCGCTACTTGAGCAGCAGAGGTAGCATCCTTAAATTTCATGTTCCAATTCTGCCTGCCAATAGAAAAATTACCATTTCCATCTCCAGGAAATGATTGACCATGTTCCAACCTTTCATCCTTGAAACCTAAGTGGCATGAACCACCATCATCAACACAATATTTCCTTGAAAGTTCTCCAACAGCTCTGGCAGCTAGGCTTGCATTTTCTCCAAACTCAGCCGCTGCTTGAACAGCAGAGGTAGCATCCTTAAATTTCATGTTCCAATTCTGCCTGCCAATAGAAATATTACCATTACCATCCCCAGGATATGATTGCCCATGTTCCAACCTTTCATCCTTGAAAACTAAGTGGAATGAACCACCATCATCAACACAATATTACCTTGAAAGTTCTATAATAGCTTTTGTAGCTATGCTTGCATGTTCTGCAAACTCAGCCGCTGCTTGAGCAGCAGAGGTAGCATCCTTAAATTTCATGTTCCAATTCTGCTTGCCAATAGAAAAATTAACATTACCAACTCCAGGAAATGCTTTCCAATGTTCCAACCTTTCATCCTTGAAAACTAAGTGGCATGAACCACCATCATCAACACAATATCGCCTTGAAAGTTCTCCAACAGCTCTGGCAGCTAGGCTTGTATGTTCTCCAAACTCAGCTGCTGCTTGAGCAGCAGAGGCAGCATCCTTAAATTTCATGTTCCAATTCTGCCTGCCAACAGAAAAATTACCATTACCATCTCAAGGAAATGATTGCCCAAGTTCAAACCTTTTATCCTTGAAAACTAAGTGGCATGAACCATCATTATCAACACAATATTGCCTTGAAATTTCTACAACAGCTCTGGCAGCTAGGCTTGCATGTTATGCAAACTCAGCCCTTGCTTGAGCAACAGAGGTAGCATCCTTAAATTTCATGTTCCAATTCTGCTTGCCAATAGAAAAATTAACATTCTCATATCCAGGAAATGATTGACCATGTTCCTACCTTTCATCCTTGAAACCTAAGTGGCATGAAACCACCATCATCAACACAATATTGCCTTGAAAGTTCTCCAACAGCTCTGGCAGCTAGGATTGCATGTTCTCCAAACTCAGCCGTTGCATGAGCAGCAGAGGTAGCATCCTTAAATTTTATGTTCCAATTCTGCCTGCCAATAGAAATATTACCATTACCATCTCCAGGATATGATTGCCCATGTTCCAACATTTCATCCTTGAAAACTAAGTGGCATGAACCACCATCATCAACACAATATTTCCTTGAAAGTACTACAACAGCTCTGGCAGTTAGGCTTGCATGTTCTCCAAACTCATTCGATGCTTGAGCAGCAGAGGTAGCATCCTTAAATTTCATGTTCCAATTCTGCTTGCCAAAAGAAAAATTATCATTACCATCTCCAGGAAATGCTTTCCCATGTTCCAACCTTTCATCCTTGAAACCTAAGTGGCATGAACAACCATCATCAACAGAATATTGCCTTGAAAGTTCTCCAACAGCTCTGGCAGCTAGGCTTGCATGTTCTCCAAACTCAGCTGCTGCTTGAGCAGCAGAGGCAGCATCCTTAAATTTCATGTTCCAATTATGCCTGCCAATAGAAACATTACCATTACCATCTCAAGGAAATGATTGCCCAAGTTCAAACCTTTCATCCTTGAAAACTAAGTGGCATGAACCATCATTATCAGCACAATATTGCCTTGAAAGTTTGACAATAGCTCTGGCAGCTAGGCTTGCATGTTCTGCAAACTCAGCCGCTACTTGAGCAGCAGAAGTAGCATCCTTAAATTTCATGTTCCAATTCTTCCTGCCAATAGAAAAATTACCATTTCCATCTCCAGGAAATGATTGACCATGTTCCAACCTTTCATCCTTGAAACCTAAGTGGCATGAACCACCATCATCAACCAAATATTTCCTTGAAAGTTCTCCAACAGCTCTGGCAGCTAGGCTTGCATTTTCTCTAAACTCAGTCTCTGCTTGAGCAACAGTGGTAGCATCCTTAAATTTCATTTTCCAATGCTGCCTGCCAATAGGAAAATTACCATTACCACCTCAAGGAAATGATTGCCCATGTTCCAACCTTTCATCCTTGAAAACTAAGTGGAATGAACCATCATCATCAACATAATATTGCCTTGAAAGTTTGACAATAGCTCTGGCAGCTAGGCTTGCATGTTCTGCAAACTCAGCCGCTACTTGAGCAGCAGAGGTAGCATCCTTAAATTTCATGTTCCAATTCTGCCTGGCAATAGAAAAATTACCATTTCCATCTCCAGGAAATGATTGACCATGTTCCAACCTTTCATCCTTGAAACCTAAGTGGCATGAACCACCATCATCAACACAATATTTCCTTGAAAGTTCTCCAACAGCTCTGGCAGCTAGGCTTGCATTTTCTCCAAACTCAGCCGCTGCTTGAACAGCAGAGGTAGCATCCTTAAATTTCATGTTCCAATTCTGCCTGCCAATAGAAATATTACCATTACCATCCCCAGGATATGATTGCCCATGTTCCAACCTTTCATCCTTGAAAACTAAGTGGAATGAACCACCATCATCAACACAATATTACCTTGAAAGTTCTATAATAGCTTTTGTAGCTATGCTTGCATGTTCTGCAAACTCAGCCGCTGCTTGAGCAGCAGAGGTAGCATCCTTAAATTTCATGTTCCAATTCTGCTTGCCAATAGAAAAATTAACATTACCAACTCCAGGAAATGCTTTCCAATGTTCCAACCTTTCATCCTTGAAAACTAAGTGGCATGAACCACCATCATCAACACAATATCGCCTTGAAAGTTCTCCAACAGCTCTGGCAGCTAGGCTTGTATGTTCTCCAAACTCAGCTGCTGCTTGAGCAGCAGAGGCAGCATCCTTAAATTTCATGTTCCAATTCTGCCTGCCAACAGAAAAATTACCATTACCATCTCAAGGAAATGATTGCCCAAGTTCAAACCTTTTATCCTTGAAAACTAAGTGGCATGAACCATCATTATCAACACAATATTGCCTTGAAATTTCTACAACAGCTCTGGCAGCTAGGCTTGCATGTTATGCAAACTCAGCCCTTGCTTGAGCAACAGAGGTAGCATCCTTAAATTTCATGTTCCAATTCTGCTTGCCAATAGAAAAATTAACATTCTCATATCCAGGAAATGATTGACCATGTTCCTACCTTTCATCCTTGAAACCTAAGTGGCATGAAACCACCATCATCAACACAATATTGCCTTGAAAGTTCTCCAACAGCTCTGGCAGCTAGGATTGCATGTTCTCCAAACTCAGCCGTTGCATGAGCAGCAGAGGTAGCATCCTTAAATTTTATGTTCCAATTCTGCCTGCCAATAGAAATATTACCATTACCATCTCCAGGATATGATTGCCCATGTTCCAACATTTCATCCTTGAAAACTAAGTGGCATGAACCACCATCATCAACACAATATTTCCTTGAAAGTACTACAACAGCTCTGGCAGTTAGGCTTGCATGTTCTCCAAACTCATTCGATGCTTGAGCAGCAGAGGTAGCATCCTTAAATTTCATGTTCCAATTCTGCTTGCCAAAAGAAAAATTATCATTACCATCTCCAGGAAATGCTTTCCCATGTTCCAACCTTTCATCCTTGAAACCTAAGTGGCATGAACAACCATCATCAACAGAATATTGCCTTGAAAGTTCTCCAACAGCTCTGGCAGCTAGGCTTGCATGTTCTCCAAACTCAGCTGCTGCTTGAGCAGCAGAGGCAGCATCCTTAAATTTCATGTTCCAATTATGCCTGCCAATAGAAACATTACCATTACCATCTCAAGGAAATGATTGCCCAAGTTCAAACCTTTCATCCTTGAAAACTAAGTGGCATGAACCATCATTATCAGCACAATATTGCCTTGAAAGTTCTACAACAGCTCTGGCAGCTAGGCTTGCATGTTATGCAAACTCAGCCCTTGCTTGAGCAACAGAGGTAGCATCCTTAAATTTCATGTTCCAATTCTGCTTGCCAACAGAAAAATTAACATTACCATCTCCAGGAAATGCTTGCCCATGTTCCAACCTTTCATCCTTGAAACCTAAGTAGCATAAACCACCATCATCAACACAATATTGCCTTGAAAGTTCTCCAATAGCTCTGGCAGCTAGGCTTGCATGTTCTCCAAACTCAGTCGCTTCTTGAGCTACAGAGGTAGCATCCTTAAATTTCATGTTCCAATTCTGCCTGCCAGTAGAAAAATTACCATTACCATCTCCAGGAAATGATTGCCCATGTTCCAACCTTTCATCCTTGAAACCTAAGTGGCATGAACCACCATCATCAACACAATATTGCCTTGAATGTTCTCCAACAGCTCTGGCAGCTAGGCTTGCATGTTCTCCAAACTTAGCCGCTGCTTGAGCAGCAGAGGTAGCATCCTTAAATTTCATGTTCCAATTCTGCCTGCCAATAGAAATATTACCATTACCATCTCCAGGATATGATTGCCCATGTTCCAACCTTTCATCCTTGAAACCTAAGTGGCATGAACCACCATCATCAACACAATATTTCTTTGAAAGTTCTACAACAGCTCTGGAAGCTAGGCTTGCATGTTCTGCAAACTCAGCCGCTGCTTGAGCAGCAGAGGTAGCATCCTTAAATTTGATGTTCGAATTCTGCTTCCCAACAGAAAAATTAACATTACCATCTCCAGGAAATGCTTGCCCATGTTCCAACCTTTCATCCTTGAAACCTAAGTAGCATAAACCACCATCATCAACACAATATTGCCTTGAAAGTTCTCCAATAGCTCTGGCAGCTAGGCTTGCATGTTCTCCAAACTCAGTCGCTTCTTGAGCTACAGAGGTAGCATCCTTAAATTTCATGTTCCAATTCTGCCTGCCAGTAGAAAAATTACCATTACCATCTCCAGGAAATGATTAACCATGTTCCAACCTTTCATCCTTGAAACCTAAGTGGCATGAAACCACCATCATCAACACAATATTGCCTTGAAAGTTCTCCAACAGCTCTGGCAGCTAGGCTTGCATGTTCTCCAAACTCAGCCGCTGCATGAGCAGCAGAGGTAGCATCCTTAAATTTTATGTTCCAATTCTGCCTGCCAATAGAAATATTACCATTACCATCTCCAGGATATGATTGCCCATGTTCCAACCTTTCATCCTTGAAACCTAAGTGGCATGAACCACCATCATCAACACAATATTTCCTTGAAAGTTCTACAACAGCTCTGGCAGCTAGGCTTGCATGTTCTGCAAACTCAGTCGCTGCTTGAGCAGCAGAGGTAGCATCCTTAAATTTCATGTTCGAATTCTGCTTGCCAACAGAAAAATTAACATTACCATCTCAAGGAAATGCTTTCCCATGTTCCAACCTTTCATCCTTGAAACCTAAGTGGCATGAACCACCATCATCAACACAATATTGCCTTGAAAGTTCTCCAACAGCTCTGGCAACTAGGCTTGCATGTTCTCCAAACTCAGCTGCTGCTTGAGCAGCAGAGGCAGCATCCTTAAATTTCATGTTCCAATTCTGCCAGCCAACAGAAAAATTACCATTACCATCTCAAGAAAATGATTGCCCAATTCAAACCTTTCATCCTTGAAAACTAAGTGGCATGAACCATCATTATCAACACAATATTGCCTTGAAAGTTCGACAACAGCTCTGGCAGCTAGGCTTGCATGTTATGCAAACTCAGCCCTTGCTTGAGCAACAGAGGTAGCATCCTTAAATTTCATGTTCCAATTTTGCTTGCCAACAGAAAAATTAACATTACCATCTCCAGGAAATGCTTGCCCATGTTCCAGCCTTTCATCCTTGAAACCTAAGTGGCATAAACCATCATCATTAATACAATATTGCCTTGAAAGTTCTCCAACAGCTCTGGCAGCAAGGTTTGCATGTTCTCCAAACTCAGTCGCTGCTTGAGCAACAGAGGTAGCATCCTTAAATTTCATTTTCCAATACTGCCTGCCAATAGAAAAATTACCATTACCATCTCAAGGAAATGATTGCCCATGTTCCAACCTTTCATCCTTGAAACCTAAGTGGCATGAACAAACATCATCAACACAATATTGGCTTGAAAGTTCTACAACAGCTCTGGCAGCTAGGCTTGCATGTTCTGCAAACTCAGCCCTTGCTTGAGCAGCAGAGGTAGCATCCTTAAATTTCATGTTCCAATTCTGCTTGCCAACAGAAAAATTAACATTACCATCTCCAGGAAATGCTTGCCCATGTTCCAAACTTTCATCCTTGAAACCTAAGTGGAATGAACCACCATCATCAACACAATATTGCCTTGAAAGTTCTACAATAGCTTTTGTAGCTAGGCTTTCATGTTCTGCAAACTCAGTCGCTACTTGAGCAGCAGAGGTAGCATCCTTAATTTTCATGTTCCAATTCTGGCTGCCAACAGAAAAATTACCATTACCACCTCAAGGAAATGATTGCCCATGTTCCAACATTTCATCCTTGAAAACTAAGTGGCATGAACCATCATCATCAACACAATATTTCCTTGAAAGTTCTATAACAGCACTGGCAGCTAGGCTTGCATGTTCTGCAAACTCAGCCGCTGCTTGAGCAGCAGAGGTAGCATCCTTAAATTTCATGTTCCAATTCTGCCTGCCAATAGAAAAATTGCCATTACCATCTCAAGGAAATGATTGACCATGTTCCAACCTTTCATCCTTTAAACCTAAGTGGCATGACCCACCAGCATTAACACAATATTGCCTTGAAAGTTCTCCAACAGCTCTGGCAGCTAGGCTTGCATGTTCTCCAAACTCAGCCGCTGCTTGAGCAGCAGAGGTAGCATCCTTAAATTTCATGTTCCAATACTGCCTGCCAATAGAAAAATTACCATTACCATCTCAAGGAAATGGTTGCCCAAGTTCCAACCTTTTATCCTTGAAACCTAAGTGGCATGAACCACCATCATCAACACAATAATGCCTTGAAAGTTCTACAATAGCTCTGGCAGCTAGGCTTGCAGGTTCTGCAAACTCAGCCGATGCTTGAGCAGCAGAGGTAGCAACCTTAAATTTCATATTCTTATTCTGCTTGCCAGTAGAAAAATTAACATTACTATCTCCAGGAAATGCTTGCCCATGTTCCAACCTTTCATCCTTGAAACTTAAGTGGCATGAACCACCATCATCAACATAATATTGCCTTGAAAGTTCTACAACAGCTCTTGCAGCTAGGCGTGCATGTTCTGAAAACTCAGCCGCTGCTTGAGCAGCAGAGGTAGCATCCTTAAATTTCATGTTCCAATTCTGCATGTCAATAGAAAATTTACCATCTCCAGGAAATGATTGACCATGTGCCAACCTTTTATCATTGAAACCTAAGTGGCATGAACCACCATTATCAACATAATATTGCCTTGAAAGTTCTACAATAGCTCTGGCAGCTAGGCTTGCACGTTCTTCAAACTCAGCTGCTGCTTGAGCATCAGAGGTAGCATCCTTAAATTTCATGTTCCAATTCTGCCTGCCAGTAAAAACATTACCATTACCATCTCCAGGAAATGATTGCCCATGTTCCAACCTTTCATCCTTGAAACCTAAGGGGCATGAACCACCATCATCAACACAATATTGCCTTGAAAGTTCTACAACAGCTCTGGCAGCTAGGCTTGCATGTTTTGCAAACTTAGCCGCTGCTTGAGCAGTAAAGGTAGCATCCTTAAATTTTATGTTCCAATACTACCTGCCAATAGAAAAATTACCATTACCATCTCAAGGAAATGATTGCCCATGGTCCAACCTTTCATTCTTGAAAACTAAGTGGCATGAACCACTACCATCAACACAATATTGCCTTGAAAGTTCTACAACAGCTCTGGCAGCTAGGCTTGCATGTTCTGCAAACTCAGTCGCTATTTGAGCAGCAGAGGTAGCATCCTTAAATTTCATGTTCCAATTCTGCCTGCCAATAGAAAAATTACCATTACCATCTCCAGATAATGATTGCCCATGTTCCAACCTTTTATCCTTGAAACCTAAGTGGCATGAACCATCATCATCAACACAATATTGCCTTGAAAGTTCTACAAAAGCTTGGGCTGCTAGGCTTGCATGTTCTGCAAACTCAGCCGCTGCTTGAGCAGCAGAGGTAGCATCCTTAAATTTCATGTTCCAATTCTGCCTGCCAATAGAAAATTTACCATCTCCAGGAAATGATTGCCCATGTTCCAACATTTTATCCTAGAAACCTAAGTGGCATGAACCATCATCAACAACACAATATTTCCCAGAAAGTTCTACAACAGCTCTGGCAGCTAGGCTTGCATGTTCTGCAAACTCAGCCGCTGCTTGAGCAGCAGAGGTAGCATCATTAAATTTCATGTTCCAATTCTGCTTGCCAACAGAAAAAATAACATTACCATCTCCAGGAAATGCTTTCCCATGTTCCAACCTTTCATCCTTGAAACCTAAGTGGCATGAACCACCATCATCAACACAATATTACCTTGAAAGTTCTCCAACAGCTCTGGCAGCTAGGCTTGCATGTTCTCCAAACTCAGCTGCTGCTTGAGCAGCAGAGGCAGCATCCTTAAATTTCATGTTCCAATTCTGCCTCCCAACAGAAAAATTACCTTTATCATCTCAAGAAAATGATTGCCCAATTCAAACCTTTCATCCTTGAAAACTAAGTGGCATGAACCATCTTTATCAACACAATATTGCCTTGAAAGTTCTACAACAGCTCTGGCAGCTAGGCTTGCATGTTATGCAAACTCAGCTTCTGCTTGAGCAGCAGAGGTAGCATCATAAATTTCATGTTGCAATTCTTCCTGCCAACAGAAAAATTACCATTACCATCTCCAGGAAATGATTGCCCATGTTCCAACCTTTCATCCTTGAAACCTAAGTGGCATAAACCACCATCATCAACACAATATTGCCTTGAAAGTTCTCCAACAGCTCTGGCAGCTAGGATTGCATGTTCTCCAAACTCAGTCGCTGCTTGAGCAACAGAGGTAGCATCCTTAAATTTCATTTTCCAATACTGCCTGCCAATAGAAAAATTACCATTACCATCTCAAGGAAATGATTGCCCATGTTCCAACCTTTCATCCTTGAAACCTAAGTGGCATGAACCACCATCATCAACACAATATTGCCTTGAAAGTTCTACAACAGCTCTGGCAGCTAGGCTTGCATGTTCTGCAAACTTAGCCCTTGCTTGAGCAGCAGAGGTAGCATCCTTAAATTTCATGTTCCAATTCTGCTTGCCAACAGAAAAATTAACATTACCATCTCCAGGAAATGCATGCCCATGTTCCAAACTTTCATCCTTGAAACCTAAGTGGAATGAACCACCATCATCAACACAATATTGCCTTGAAAGTTCTACAATATTTTTTGTAGCTAGGCTTTCATGTTCTGCAAACTCAGTCGCTACTTGAGCAGCAGAGGTAGCATACTTAATTTTCATATTCCAATTCTGCCTGCCAACAGAAAAATTATGTAAGCCCAGACTATGCATCCTGTTTGTGTTGATGATGGTGGTTCATGCCACTTAGGTTTCAAGGATAGGTTGGAACATTGGCATTCATTTCCTGGAGATGGTAATGGTAATGTTTCTATTGGCAGGCAGAATTGGACCATGAAATTTAAGGATGCTACCTCTGTTGCTCAAGTTGCGACTGAGTTTGCAGAACATGCAGGCCTAGCTACAAGAGCTGTTGTAGAACTTTCAAGGCAATATTGTGTTAATGATGGTGGTTCATGCCACTTAGGTTTCAAGGATAAAAGGTTGAAACGTGGGCAATCATATCCTGGAGATGGTAATGGTAATATTTCTATTGGCAGGCAGAATTGAAACATGAAATTTAAGGATGCTACCTCTGCTGCTCAAGCAGCGGCTAAATTTGCAGAACATGCAAGCCTAGCTGCCAGAGCTGTTGTAGAACTTTCAAGGAAATATTGTGTTGATGATGATGGTTCATGCCACTTAGGTTTCAAGGATAAAAGGTTGGAACATGGCAATCATTTCCTGGAGATGGTAAATTTTCTTTTGGCAGGCAGAATTGGAACATGAAATTTAAGGATGCTACCTCTGCTAATCAAGCAGAGGCAGAGTTTGCAGAACATGCAAGCCTAGCTGCGAGAGCTGTTGTAGAACTTTCAAGGCAATATTGTGTTGATGATGATGGTTCATGCCACTTAGGTTTCAAAGATAAAAGGTTGGAACATGGGTAATCATTTTCTGGAGATAGTAATGGTAATTTTTCTATTGGCAGGCAGAATTGGACCATGAAATTTAAGGATGCTACCTCTGCTGCTCAAGTAGCGACTGAGTTTGCAGAACATGCAAGCCTAGCTACAAGAGCTGTTGTAGAACTTTCAAGGCAATATTGTGTTGATGATGGTGGTTCATGCCACTGAGGTTTCAAGGATAAAAGGTTGGAACATGGGTAATCATTTTCTGGAGATGGTAATGGTAATTTTTCTATTGGCAGGCAGAATTTGACCATGAAATTTAAGGATGCTACCTCTGCTGCTCAAGTAGCGACTGAGTTTGCAGAACATGCAGGCCTAGCTACAAGGACTGTTGTAGAACTTTCAAGCCAATATTGTGTTGATGGTGGTGGTTCATGCCACTTAGGTTTCAAGGATAAAAGGTTGGAACATGGGCAATCATTTCCTTGAGATGGTAATGGTAATATATCTATTGGCAGGCAGAATTGGAACATGAAATTTAAGGATGCTACCCCTGCTGCTCAAGCAGCGGCTGAGTTTGCAGAACATGCAAGCCTAGCTGTCAGAGCTGTTGTAGAACTTTCAAGGAAATATTGTATTGATGATGATGGTTCATCCCACTTAGGTTTCAAAAATAAAAGTTTGGAACATGGGCAATCATTTCCTGGATATGGTAAATTTTCTATTGGCAGGCAGAATTGGAACATGAAATTTAAGGATGTTACCTCTGCTGCTCAAGTAGCGAGTGAATTTGCAGAATATGCAAGCCTAGCTGTCAGAGCTGTTGTAGAACTTTCAAGGAAATATTGTGTTGATGATGATGGTTCATGCCACTTAGGTTTCAAGGATAAAAGGTTGGAACATGGGCAATCATTTCCTGAAGATGGTAAATTTTCTATTGGTAGGCAGAATTGGAACATGAAATTTAAGGTTGCTACCTCTGCTGCTCAAGCAGCGACTTAGTTTGCAAGCCATCCAAGCCTAGCTGCCAGAGTTGTTGTAGAACTTTCAAGGCAATATTGTGTTGATGATGGTGGTTCATGCCAATTAGGTTTCAAGGATGAAAGGTTGGAACAGGGGAAATCATTTCCTTGAGATGGTAATGGTAATTTTTCTATTGGCACGCAGAATTGGAACATAAAATTTAAGGATGCTACCTCTGCTGCTCAAGCAACGGCTGAGTTTGCAGAACATGCATGCCTAGCTGCCAAAGCTTTTGTAGAACTTTCAAGGCAATATTGTGTTGATGATGATGGTTCATGCCACTTAGTTTTCAAGTATAAAAGGTTGGAACATTGGCAATCAGTTTCTGGAGATGGTAATGGTAATTTTTCTATTGGCAGGCAGAATTGGAACATGAAATTTAAGGATGCTACCTTTGCTGCTCAAGTAGCGACTGAGTTGGCAGAACATGCAAGCCTGGCTGCCAGAGCTGTTGTAGAACTTTCAAGGCAATATTATGTTGATGATGATGGTTCATGCCACTTAGGTTTCAAGGATAAAAGGTTGGAACATGGGCAACCATTTCCTGGAGATGGTAAATTTTTTATTGGCAGGAAGAATTGGAACATGAAATTTAAGGATGCTACCACTGCTGCTCATGCAGCGGCTGAGTTTGCAGAACATGACAGCCTAGCTGCCAGAGCTGTTGTAGAACTTTCAAGGCAATATTGTGTTGATGATGATGGTTCATGCCTCTTAGTTTTCAAGGATGAAAGGTTGGAACAAGGGCAATCATTTCCTTGAGATGGTAATGGTAATTCTTCTATTGGCAGGCAGAATTGGAACATGAAATTTAAGGATGCTACCTCTGCTGCTCAAGCAGCGGCTGAGTTTGGAGAACATGCAAGCCTAGCTGCCAGAGCTGTTGTAGAACTTTCAAGGCAATATTGTGTTGATGATGATGGTTCATGCCACTTAGTTTTCAAGGATAAAAGGTTGGAACATGGGCAATCATTTTCTGGAGATGGTAATGGTAATGTTTCTATTGGCAAGCAGAATTGGAACATGAAATTTAAGGATGCCACCTTTGCTACTCAAGTAGCGACTAAGTTTGCAGAACATGCAAGCATGGCTGCCAGAGCTGTTGTAGAACTTTCAAGGAAATATTGTGTTGATGATGATGGTTCATGCCACTTAGGTTTCAAGGATAAAAGGTTGGAACATGGGCAATCATTTCCTGGAGATGGTAAATTTTCTATTGGCAGGCATATTTAGAACATGAAATTTAACGATGCTACCTCTGCTGCTCAAGCAGCGGTTGAGTTTGCAGAACATGCAAGCCTAGCTGCCAGAGCTGTTGTAGAACTTTCAAAGAAATATTGTGTTGATGATTATGGTTCATGCCACTTAGGTTTCAAGAATAAAAGTTTGGAACATGGGCAATCATTTCCTAGAGATGGTAAATTTTCTATTGGCAGGAAGAATTTAACCATAAATTTAAGGATGCTACCTCTGCTGCTGAAGCAACGGCTGAGTTTGCAGAACATGCAAGCCTAGCTGCCAGAGCTGTTGTAGAACTTTCAAGGCAATATTGTGTTGATGATGATGGTTCATGCCACTTAGTTTTCAAGGATAAAAGGTTGGAACATGGCAATCATTTTCTAGAGATGGTAATGGTAATTGTTCTATTGGCAGACAGAATTGGAACATGAAATTTAAGGATGCTACCTCTGCTGCTCAAGTAGCGACTGAATTTGCAGAACATGCCCAGAGCTGTTGTAGAACTTTAAAGGCAATATTGTGTTGATAATGGTGGTTCATGCCACTTAGATTTCAAGGATGAAAGGTTGGAACATGGGCAATCATTTCCTGGAGATGGTAATTTTTCTGTAGGCAAGCAGAATTGGAACATGAAATTTAAGGATGCTACAACTGCTGCTCAAGTAGCGGCTGAGTTTGCAGATCATGCAAGCCTAGCTGCCAGAGCTGTTGTAGAGCTTTCAAGGCAATATTGTGTTGATGATGATGGTTCATGTCACTGAGATTTCAAGGATAAAAGGTTGGAACATGGGCAATCATTTTCTGGAGATGGTAATGGTAATTCTTCTATTGGCAGGCAGAATTGGACCATGAAATTTAAGGATGCTACCTCTGCTACTCAAGTAGCGACTGAATTTTTAGAACATGCAGGCCTAGATACAAGAGCTGTTGTAGAACATTCAAGGCAATATTGTGTAGATGATGGTGGTTCATGCCACTTAGGTTTCAAGAATGAAAAGTCGGAACATGGGCAATCACTTCCTGGAGATGGTAATGGTAATATTTTTGTTGGCAGGTAGAATTGGAACATGAAATTTAAGGATGCTACCTCTGCTGCTCAAGCAGCGGCTGAGTTTGCAAGACATCCAAGCCTAGTTGCCAGAGTTGTTGTAGAACTTTCAAGGCAATATTGTGTTGATGATGGTGGTTCATGCCACTTAGGTTTCAAGGATGAAAGGTTGGAACAGGGGCAATCATTTCCTTGAGATGGTAATGGTAATATATCTATTGGCAGGCAGAATTGGAACATGAAATTTAAGGATGCTACCCCTGCTGCTCAAGCAGCGGCTGAGTTTGCAGAACATGCAAGCCTAGCTGTCAGAGCTGTTGTAGAACTTTCAAGGAAATATTGTGTTGATGATGATGGTTCATGCCACTTAGGTTTCAAGGATAAAAGGTTGGAACATGGTAATCATTTCCTGGAGATGGTAAATTTTCTATTGGCAGGCAGAATTGGAACATGAAATTTAAGGATGCTACCTCTGCTAATCAAGCAGTGGCTGAGTTTACAGAATATGCAAGCCTAGCTGCGAGAGCTGTTGTAGAACTTTCAAGGCAATATTGTGTTGATGATGATGGTTCATGCCACTGAGGTTTCAAGGATAAAAGGTTGGAACATGGGTAATCATTTTCTGGAGATGGTAATGGTAATTTTTCTATTGGCAGGCAGAATTTGACCATGAAATTTAAGGATGCTACCTCTGCTGCTCAAGTAGCGACTGAGTTTGCAGAACATGCAGGCCTAGCTACAAGGGCTGTTGTAGAACTTTCAAGCCAATATTGTGTTGATGGTGGTGGTTCATGCCACTTAGGTTTCAAGGATAAAAGGTTGGAACATGGGCAATCATTTCCTTGAGATGGTAATGGTAATATATCTATTGGCAGGCAGAATTGGAACATGAAATTTAAGGATGCTACCCCTGCTGCTCAAGCAGCGGCTGAGTTTGCAGAACATGCAAGCCTAGCTGTCAGAGCTGTTGTAGAACTTTCAAGGAAATATTGTATTGATGATGATGGTTCATCCCACTTAGGTTTCAAAAATAAAAGTTTGGAACATGGGCAATCATTTCCTGGATATGGTAAATTTTCTATTGGCAGGCAGAATTGGAACATGAAATTTAAGGATGTTACCTCTGCTGCTCAAGTAGCGAGTGAATTTGCAGAATATGCAAGCCTAGCTGTCAGAGCTGTTGTAGAACTTTCAAGGAAATATTGTGTTGATGATGATGGTTCATGCCACTTAGGTTTCAAGGATAAAAGGTTGGAACATGGGCAATCATTTCCTGAAGATGGTAAATTTTCTATTGGTAGGCAGAATTGGAACATGAAATTTAAGGTTGCTACCTCTGCTGCTCAAGCAGCGACTTAGTTTGCAAGCCATCCAAGCCTAGCTGCCAGAGTTGTTGTAGAACTTTCAAGGCAATATTGTGTTGATGATGGTGGTTCATGCCAGTTAGGTTTCAAGGATGAAAGGTTGGAACAGGGGAAATCATTTCCTTGAGATGGTAATGGTAATTTTTCTATTGGCACACAGAATTGGAACATAAAATTTAAGGATGCTACCTCTGCTGCTCAAGCAACGGCTGAGTTTGCAGAACATGCATGCCTAGCTGCCAAAGCTTTTGTAGAACTTTCAAGGCAATATTGTGTTGATGATGATGGTTCATGCCACTTAGTTTTCAAGTATAAAAGGTTGGAACATTGGCAATCAGTTTCTGGAGATGGTAATGGTAATTTTTCTATTGGCAGGCAGAATTGGAACATGAAATTTAAGGATGCTACCTTTGCTGCTCAAGTAGCGACTGAGTTGGCAGAACATGCAAGCCTGGCTGCCAGAGCTGTTGTAGAACTTTCAAGGCAATATTATGTTGATGATGATGGTTCATGCCACTTAGGTTTCAAGGATAAAAGGTTGGAACATGGGCAACCATTTCCTGGAGATGGTAAATTTTTTATTGGCAGGAAGAATTGGAACATGAAATTTAAGGATGCTACCACTGCTGCTCATGCAGCGGCTGAGTTTGCAGAACATGACAGCCTAGCTGCCAGAGCTGTTGTAGAACTTTCAAGGCAATATTGTGTTGATGATGATGGTTCATGCCTCTTAGTTTTCAAGGATGAAAGGTTGGAACAAGGGCAATCATTTCCTTGAGATGGTAATGGTAATTCTTCTATTGGCAGGCAGAATTGGAACATGAAATTTAAGGATGCTACCTCTGCTGCTCAAGCAGCGGCTGAGTTTGGAGAACATGCAAGCCTAGCTGCCAGAGCTGTTGTAGAACTTTCAAGGCAATATTGTGTTGATGATGATGGTTCATGCCACTTAGTTTTCAAGGATAAAAGGTTGGAACATGGGCAATCATTTTCTGGAGATGGTAATGGTAATGTTTCTATTGGCAAGCAGAATTGGAACATGAAATTTAAGGATGCCACCTTTGCTACTCAAGTAGCGACTAAGTTTGCAGAACATGCAAGCATGGCTGCCAGAGCTGTTGTAGAACTTTCAAGGAAATATTGTGTTGATGATGATGGTTCATGCCACTTAGGTTTCAAGGATAAAAGGTTGGAACATGGGCAATCATTTCCTGGAGATGGTAAATTTTCTATTGGCAGGCATATTTAGAACATGAAATTTAATGATGCTACCTCTGCTGCTCAAGCAGCGGTTGAGTTTGCAGAACATGCAAGCCTAGCTGCCAGAGCTGTTGTAGAACTTTCAAAGAAATATTGTGTTGATGATTATGGTTCATGCCACTTAGGTTTCAAGAATAAAAGTTTGGAACATGGGCAATCATTTCCTAGAGATGGTAAATTTTCTATTGGCAGGAAGAATTGGAACATGAAATTTAAGGATGCTACCTCTGCTGCTCAAGCAGCGGCTGAGTTTGCAGAACATGCAAGCCTAGCTGCCAGAGCTGTTGTAGAACTTTCAAGGCAATATTGTGTTGATGATGATGGTTCATGCCACTTAGTTTTCAAGGATAAAAGGTTGGAACATGGCAATCATTTTCTAGAGATGGTAATGGTAATTTTTCTATTGGCAGACAGAATTGGAACATGAAATTTAAGGATGCTACCTCTGCTGCTCAAGTAGCGACTGAATTTGCAGAACATGCCCAGAGCTGTTGTAGAACTTTAAAGGCAATATTGTGTTGATAATGGTGGTTCATGCCACTTAGGTTTCAAGGATGAAAGGTTGGAACATGGGCAATCATTTCCTGGAGATGGTAATTTTTCTGTAGGCAAGCAGAATTGGAACATGAAATTTAAGGATGCTACAACTGCTGCTCAAGTAGCGGCTGAGTTTGCAGATCATGCAAGCCTAGCTGCCAGAGCTGTTGTAGAGCTTTCAAGGCAATATTGTGTTGATGATGATGGTTCATGTCACTGAGATTTCAAGGATAAAAGGTTGGAACATGGGCAATCATTTTCTGGAGATGGTAATGGTAATTCTTCTATTGGCAGGCAGAATTGGACCATGAAATTTAAGGATTCTACCTCTGCTACTCAAGTAGCGACTGAATTTGTAGAACATGCAGGCCTAGATACAAGAGCTGTTGTAGAACATTCAAGGCAATATTGTGTAGATGATGGTGGTTCATGCCACTTAGGTTTCAAGAATGAAAAGTCGGAACATGGGCAATCACTTCGTGGAGATGGTAATGGTAATATATCTATTGGCAGGCAGAATTGGAACATGAAATTTAAGGATGCTACCCCTGCTGCTCAAGCAGCGGCTGAGTTTGCAGAACATGCAAGCCTAGCTGTCAGAGCTGTTGTAGAACTTTCAAGGAAATATTGTGTTGATGATGATGGTTCATGCCACTTAGGTTTCAAGGATAAAAGGTTGGAACATGGGCAATCATTTCCTGGAGATGGTAAATTTTCTATTGGCAGGCAGAATTGGAAGATGAAAATTAAGGTTGCTACCTCTGCTGCTCACGCAGCGGCTAAGTTTGCAAGATATCCAAGCCTAGTTGCCAGAGTTGTTGTAGAACTTTCAAGGCAATATTGTGTTGATGATGGTGGTTCATGCCACTTAGGTTTCAAGGATGAAAGGTTGAAACAGGGGCAATCATTTCCTTGAGATGGTAATGGTAATATATCTATTGGCAGGCAGAATAGGAACATGAAATTTAAGGATGCTACCCCTGCTGCTCAAGCAGCGGCTGAGTTTGCAGAACATGCAAGCCTAGCTGTCAGAGCTGTTGTAGAACTTTCAAGGAAATATTGTGTTGATGATGATGGTTCATGCCACTTAGGTTTCAAGGATAAAAGGTTGGAACATGGGCAATCATTTCCTGGAGATGGTAAATTTTCTATTGGCAGGCAGAATTGGAACATGAAATTTAAGGATGCTACCTCTGCTGCTCAAGCAACGGCTGAGTTTGCAGAACATTCAAGCCTAGCTGCCAGAGCTGTTGTAGAACTTTCAAGGCAATATTGTGTGGATGATGGTGGTTCATGCCACTTAGGTTTCAAGGATGAAAGGTTGGAATATGGGCAATCATTTCCTGGAGATGGTAATGGTAATTTTTCTATGGCAGGCATAATTGGAACATGAAATTTAAGGATGCTACCTCTGCTAATCAAGCAGCGGCTGAGTTTGTAGAACTTCCAAGCCTAGCTGCCAGAGCAGTTGTAGAACTTTCAAGGCAATATTGCGTTGATGATGGTGGTTCATGCCAATTAGGTTTCAAGGATGAAAGGTTGGAACAGGGGCAATCATTTCCTTGAGATGGTAATGGTAATATTTCTATTGGCAGGCAGAATTGGAACATGAAATTTAAGGATGCTACCTCTGCTGCTCAAGCAGCAGCTGAGTTTGCAGAACATGCAAGCCTAGCTGTCAGAGCTGTTGTAGAACTTTCAAGGAAATATTGTGTTGATGATAATGGTTCATGCCACTTAGGTTTCAAGGATAAAAGGTTGGAACATGGGCAATCATTTCCTGGAGATGGTAAATCTTCTATTGGCAGGCAGAATTGGAACATGAAATTTAAGGATGCTACCTCTGCTGCTCAAGCAGCGGCTGAGTTTGCAGAACATGCAAGCCTAGTTGTCAGAGCTGTTGTAGAACTTTCAAGGAAATATTTTGTTGATGATGATGGTTCATGCCACTTAGGTTTCAAGAATAAAAGGTTGGAACATGGGCAATCATTTCCTTGAGATGGTAAATTTTCTATTGGCAGGCATAATTGGAACATGAAATTTAAAGATGCTACCTCTGCTGCTCATGCAGTGGCTGAGTTTGCAGAACATTCAAGCCTAACTGCCAGAGCTGTTGTAGAACTTTCAAGGCAATATTGTGTTGATGATGGTGGTTCATGCCACTTAGGTTTCAAGGATGAAAGGTTGGAATATGGGCAATGATTTCCTGGAGATGGTAATGGTAATTTTTCTGTTGGCAGGCATAATTGGAACATGAAATTTAAGGATGCTACCTCTGCTAATCAAGCAGCGGCTGAGTTTGCAGAACATGCAAGCCTAGCTGCCAGAGCTGTTGTAGAACTTTTAAGGCAATATTGTGCTGATGATGATGGTTGATGCCACTTAGGTTTCAAGGATGATAGGTTGGAACATGGGCAATCAATTCCTGGAGATGGTAATGATAATGTTACTATTGGCAGGCAGAATTGGACCATGAAATTTAAGGATGCAACCTCTGCTGCTCAAGTAGCGACTGAGTTTGCAGAACTTACAAGCCTAGCTACAAGAGCTGTTGTAGAACTTTCAAGGTAATATTGTGTTAATGATGGTGGTTCATGGAACCTAGGTTTCAAGGATAAAAGGTTGGAACATGGGCAATCATATCCTGGAGATGGTAATGGTAATATTTCTTTTGGCAGGCATAATTGGAACATGAAAATTAAGGATGCTACCTCTGGAGCTCAAGCAGCGGCTGAGTTTGCAGAACATGCAAGCCTAGCTGCCAGAGCTGTTGTAGAACTTTAAAGGCAATATTGTGTTGATGATGGTGGTTCATGCCACTTAGGTTTCAAGAATGAAAGGTTGGAACACGGGCAATCATTTCCTGGAGATGGTAATTTTTCTGTTGGCAAGCAGAATTGGAACATGAAATTTAAGGATGCTACAACTGCTGCTCAAGTAGCGGCTGAGTTTGCAGATCATGCAAGCCTAGCTGCCAGAGCTGTTGTAGAACTTTCAAGGCAATATTGTATTGATGATGATGGTTCATGTCACTGAGGTTTCAAGGATAAAAGGTTGGAACATGGGCAATCATTTTCTGGAGATGGTAATGGTAATTTTTCTATAGGCAGGCAGAATTGGACCATGAAATTTAAGGATGCTACCTCTGCTGCTCAAGTAGCGACTGAATTTGTAGAACATGCAGGCCTAGCTGCCAGAGTTGTTGTAGAACTTTCAAGGCAATATTGTGTTGATGATGGTGGTTCATGCCACTTAGGTTTCAAGGATAAAAGGTTGGAACATGGGCAATCATTTCCTGGAGATGGTAATGGTAATATTTCTATTGGCAGGCAGAATTGGAACATGAAATTTAAGGATGCTACCTCTGCTGCTCAAGCAGCGGCTGAGTTTGCAGAACATGCAAGCCTAGCTGTCAGAGCTGTTGTAGAACTTTCAAGGAAATATTGTGTTGATGATGATGGTTCATGCCACTTAGGTTTCAAGGATAAAAGGTTGGATCATGGGCAATCATTTCCTGGAGATGGTAAATTTTCTATTGGCAGGCAGAATTGGAAGATGAAAATTAAGGTTGCTACCTCTGCTGCTCAAGCAGCGGCTGAGTTTGCAAGACATCCAAGCCTAGCTGCCAGAGTTGTTGTAGAACTTTCAAGGCAATATTGCGTTGATGATGGTGGTTCATGCCACTTAGGTTTCAAGGATGAAAGGTTGGAACATGGGCAATCATTTCCTTGAGATGGTAATGGTAATATTTCTATTGGCAGGCAGAATTGGAACATGAAATTTAAGGATGCTACCTCTGCTGCTCAAGCTGCGGCTGAGTTTGCAGAACATGCAAGCCTAGCTGTCAGAGCTGTTGTAGAACTTTTAAGGAAATATTGTGTTGATGATGATGGTTCATGTCACTTAGGTTTCAAGGATAAAAGGTTGGAACATGGGCAATCATTTCCTGGAGATGGTAAATTTTCTATTGGCAGGCAGAATTGGAACATGAAATTTAAGGTTGCTACCTCTGCTGCTCAAGCAGCGGCTGAGTTTGCAAGACATCCAAGCCTAGCTGCCAGAGTTGTTGTAGAACTTTCAAGGAAGTATTGTGTTGATGATTGTGGTTCATGTCACTTAGGTTTCAAGGATAAAAGGTTGGAACATGGGAAATCATTTCCTAGAGATGGTAATGGTAATATTCCTATTGGCAGGCAGAATTGGAACATGAAATTTAAGGATGCTACCTCTGCTGCTCAAGCAGCGGCTGAGTTTGCAGAACATGCAAGCCTAGCTATCAGAACTGCTGTGGAACAACTTTCAAGAAAATATTATGTTGATGATGATGGTTCATGCCACTTAGGTTTCAAGGATAAAAGGTTGGAACATGGGCAATCATTTCCTGGAGATTGTAAATTTTCTATTGGCAGGTAGAATTGGAACATGAAATTTAAGGATGCTACCTCTGCTGCTCATGCAGCGGATGAGTTTGCAGAACATGCAAGCCTAGCTGCCAGAGCTGTTGTAGAACTTTCAAGGCAATATTGTGTTGATGATGATGGTTCATGCCACTTAGGTTTCAAGGATGAAAGGTTGGAACATGGGCAATCATTTCCTGGAGATGGTAATGGTAATGTTACTATTGGCAGGCAGAATTGGACCATGAAATTTAAGGATGCAACCTCTGCTGCTCAAGTAGCGACTGAATTTACAAAACATACAAGCCTAGCTACAAGAGCTGTTGTAGAACTTTCAAGGCAATATTGTGTTGATGATGGTGGTTCATGCCACTTAGGTTTCAAGGATAAAAGGTTTGAACGTGGGCAATCATATCCTGGAGATGGTAATGGTAATATTTCTTTTGGCAGGCAGAATTGGAACATGAAATTTAAGGATGCTACCTCTGGAGCTCAAGCAGCGGCTGAGTTTGAAGAACATGCAAGCCTAGCTGCCAGAGCTGTTGTAGAACTTTAAAGGCAATATTGTGTTGATGATGGTGGTTCATGCCACTTAGGTTTCAAGGATAAAAGGTTGGAACATGGGCAATCATTTCCTGGAGATGGTAATTTTTCTGTTGGCAAGCAGAATTGGAACATGAAATTTAAGGATGCTACAACTACTGCTCAAGTAGCGGCTGAGTTTGCAGATCATGCAAGCCTAGCTGCCAGAGCTGTTGTAGAACTTTCAAGGCAATATTGTGTTGATGATGATGGTTCATGTCACTGAGGTTTCAAGGATGAAAGGTTGGAACATGGGCAATCATTTCCTGGAGATGGTAATGGTAATGTTACTATTGGCAGGCAGAATTGGACCATGAAATTTAAGGATGCAACCTCTGCTGCTCAAGTAGCGACTGAGTTTGCAAACACATACAAGCCTAGCTACAAGAGCTGTTGTAGAACTTTCAAGGCAATATTGTGTTGATGATGGTGGTTCATGCCACTTAGGTTTCAAGGATAAAAGGTTGGAACGTGGGCAATCATATCCTGGAGATGGTAATGGTAATATTTCTATTGGCAGGCAGAATTGGAACATGAAATTTAAGGATGCTACCTCTGCTGCTCAAGTAGCGACTGCATTTGCAGAACATGCAAGCCTAGCTGCCAGAGCTGTTGTAAAACTTTCAAGGCAATATTGTGTTGATGATGGTGGTTCATGCCACTTAGGTTTCAAGGATAAAAGGTTGGAACGTGGGCAATCATATCCTGGAGATGGTAATGGTAATATTTCTATTGGCAGGCAGAATTGGAACATGAAATTTAAGGATGCTACCTCTGCTGCTCAAGTAGCGACTGAATATGCAGAACATGCAAGCCTAGCTGCCAGAGCTGTTGTAGAACTTTCAAGGCAATGTTGTGTTGATGATGATGGTTCATTCCACTTAGATTTCAAGGATAAAAGGTTGGAACATGGGCAATCATTTCCTGGAGATGGTAAATTTTCTATTGGCAGGCAGAATTGGAACATGAAATTTAAGGATGCTACCTCTGCTAATCAAGCAGCGGCTGAGTTGGCAGAACATGAAAACCTAGCTGCCAGAGCTGTTGTAGAACTTTTAAGGCAATATTGTATTGATGATGATGGTTCATGCCACTTAGGTTTCTAGGATGAAAGGTTGGAACATGGGCAATCATTCCCTGGAACGTGGGCAATCATAACCTGGAGATGGTAATGGTAATATTTCTATTGGCAGGCAGAATTGGAACATGAAATTTAAGGATGCTACCTCTACTGCTCAAGTAGCGGCTAAGTTTGCAGAATATGCAAGCCTAGCTACCAGAGCTGTTGTAGAACTTTCAAGGCAATATTGTGTTGATGATGATGGTTCATGCCACTGAGGTTTCAAGGATAAAAGGTTGGAACATGGGCAATCATTTTCTGGAGATGGTAATGGTAATGTTTCTATTGGCAGGCAGATTTGGTCTATGAAATTTAAGGATGCTACCTCTGCTACTCAAGTAGCGACTAAATTTGCAGAACATGCAAGCCAAGCTGCCAGAGCTGTTGTAGAACTTTCAAGGCAATATTGTGTTGATGATGATGGTTCATGCCACTTAGGTTTCAAGGATGAAAAGTTGGAACAGGGGCAATCATTTCCTTGAGATGGTAATGGTAATATTTCTACTGGCAGGCAGAATTGGAACATGAAATTTAAGGATGCTACCTCTGCTGCTCAAGCAGTGATTAAGTTTGCAGAACATGCAAGCCCAGCTGTCAGAGCTGTTGTAGAACTTTCAAGGAAATATTGTGTTGATGATGATGGTTCATGCCACTTAGGTTTCAAGGATAAAAGGTTGGAACATGGGTAATCATTTCCTGGAGATGGTAATTTTTCTATTGGCAGGCAGAATTGGAACATGAAATTTAAGTTTGCTACCTCTGCTGCTCAAGCAGCGACTGAGTTTGCAGAACATGCAAGCCTAGCTGTCAGAGCTGTTGTAGAACTTTCAAGGAAATATTGTGTTGATGATGATGGTTCATGCCACTTAGGTTTCAAGGATAAAAGGTTGGAACATGGGCAATCATTTCCTCGAGATGGTAAATTTTCTATTGGCAGGCAGAATTGGAACATGAAATTTAAGGATGCTACCTCTGCTGCTCATGCAGCGGCTGAGTTTGCAGAACATGCATGCCTAGCTGCCAGAGATGTTGTAGATTTCAAGGCAATATTGTGTTGATGATGATGGTTCATGCCACGTAGTTTTCAAGGATAAAAGGTTGGAACATGGGCAATTATTTCATGGAGATGGTAAATTTTCTATTGGAAGGCAGAATTGGAGCTTGAAATTTAAGGATGTTACCTCTGCTAATCAAGCAGCAGCTGAGTTTGCAGAACATGCAAACCTAGCTGCCAGAGCTGTTGTAGAACTTTTAAGGCAATATTGTGTTGATGATGATGGTTCAAGCCACTTAGGTTTCAAGGATAAAAGGTTGGAACATGGGCAATCATATCCTGGAGATGGTAAATTTTCTATTGGCAGGCATAATTGGAACTTAAAATTTAAGGATGCTACCTCGGCTGCTCAAGCAGCGGCTGAGTTTGCAGAACATGCAAGCCTAGCTGCCAGAGCTGTTGTAGAACTTTCAAGGAAATATTGTGTTGATGATGATGGTTCATGCCACTTAGGTTTCAAGGATAAAAGGTTGGAACATGGGCAATCATTTCCTGGAGATGGTAAATTTTCTATTGGCAAGCAGAATTGGACCATGAAATTTAAGGATGCTACCTCTGCTGCTCAAGTAGCGACTGAGTTTGCAGAACATGCAGGCCTAGCTACAAGAGCTGTTATAGAACTTTCAAGGCAATATTGTGTTGATGGTGGTGGTTCATGCCACTTAGGTTTCAAGGATAAAAGGTTGGAACATGGGCAATAATTTCCTGGAGATGGTAAATTTTCTATTGGCAGGCAGAATTGGAACATGAAATTTAAGGATGCTACCTCTGCTGCTCAAGCAGCGGCTGAGTTTGCATTACATCCAAGCCTAGCTGCCAATGTTGTTGTAGAACTTTCAAGGCAATATTGTGTTGATGATGGTGGTTCATGCCACTTAGGTTTCAAGGATGAAAGGTTGGAACATGGGCAAGCATTTCCTGGAGATGATAATGTTAATTTTTCTGTTGGCAAGTAGAATTGGAACATGAAATTTAAGGATGCTACCTTTGTTGCTCAAGGAGTGGCTGAGTTTCCAGAACATGCAATCCTAGCTGCCAGAGATGTTGTAATGGTAATATTTCTATTGGCAGGAAGAATTGGAATATGAAATTTAAGGATGCTACCTCTGCTGCTCAAGCAGCGACTGAGTTTGTAGAACATGCAAGCCAAGCTGCCAGAGCTGTTGTAGAACTTTCAAAGAAATATTGTGTTGATGATGATGGTTCACGCCACTTAGGTTTCAAGGATAAAACGTTAGAACATGGGCAATCATTTCCTGGAGATGGTAAATTTTCTATTGGCAGGCAGAATTGGAATATGAAATTTAAGGATGCTACCACTGCTGCTCAAGCAGCGGCTGAGTTTGCAGAACATCCAAGCCTAGCTGCTAGAGCTGTTGTAGAACTTTCAAGGCAATATTGTGTTGATGATGGTGGTTCATGCCACTTAGTTTTCAAGGATGAAAGGTTGGAACATGGGCAATCATTTCCTTGAGATGGTAATGGTAATTTTTCTGTTGGCAGGTAGAATTGGAAAATGAAATTAAAAGGATGCTACCTCTGCTGCTCAAGTAGCGACTGCGTTTGCAGAACATGCAAGCCTAGCTGCCCGAGCTGTTGTAAAACTTTCAAGGCAATATTGTGTTGATGATGGTGGTTCATGCCACTTAGGTTTCAAGGATAAAAGGTTGGAACATGGGCAATCATATCCTAGAGATGGTAATGGTAATATTTCTATTGGCAGGCTGAATTGGAACATGAAATTTAAGGATGCTACCTCTGCTGCTGGAACATGGGCAATCATTTCACAGAGATGGTAATGGTAGTTTTTCTGTTGGTAGGTAGAATTGGAACATGAAATTTAAGGATGCTACTTCTGCTGCTCAAGTAGCGACTGCATTTGCAGAACATGCAAGCCTAGCTGCCAGAGCTGTTGTAAAACTTTCAAGGCAATATTGTGTTGATGATGGTGGTTCATGCCACTTAGGTTTCAAGGATAAAAGGTTGGAACGTGGGCAATCATATCCTGGAGATGGTAATGGTAATATTTCTATTGGCATGCAGAATTGGAACATGAAATTTAAGGATGCTACCTCTGCTGCTCAAGTAGCGACTGAATATGCAGAACATGCAAGCCTAGCTGCCAGAGCTGTTGTAGAACTTTCAAGGCAATGTTGTGTTGATGATGATGGTTCATTCCACTTAGATTTCAAGGATAAAAGGTTGGAACATGGGCAATCATTTCCTGGAGATGGTAAATTTTCTATTGGCAGGCAGAATTGGAACATGAAATTTAAGGATGCTACCTCTGCTGCTCAAGTAGCGACTGCATTTGCAGAACATGCAAGCCTAGCTGCCAGAGCTGTTGTAAAACTTTCAAGGCAATATTGTGTTGATGATGGTGGTTCATGCCACTTAGGTTTCAAGGATAAAAGGTTGGAACGTGGGCAATCATATCCTGGAGATGGTAATGGTAATTATTTCTATTGGCAGGCAGAATTGGAACATGAAATTTAAGGATGCTACCTCTGCTGCTCAAGTAGCGACTGAATATGCAGAACATGCAAGCCTAGCTGCCAGAGCTGTTGTAGAACTTTCAAGGCAATGTTGTGTTGATGATGATGGTTCATTCCACTTAGATTTCAAGGATAAAAGGTTGGAACATGGGCAATCATTTCCTGGAGATGGTAAATTTTCTATTGGCAGGCAGAATTGGAACATGAAATTTAAGGATGCTACCTCTGCTAATCAAGCAGCGGCTGAGTTGGCAGAACATGAAAACCTAGCTGCCAGAGCTGTTGTAGAACTTTTAAGGCAATATTGTATTGATGATGATGGTTCATGCCACTTAGGTTTCTAGGATGAAAGGTTGGAACATGGGCAATCATTCCCTGGAACGTGTGCAATCATAACCTGGAGATGGTAATGGTAATATTTCTATTGGCAGGCAGAATTGGAACATGAAATTTAAGGATGCTACCTCTACTGCTCAAGTAGCGGCTAAGTTTGCAGAATATGCAAGCCTAGCTACCAGAGTTGTTGTAGAACTTTCAAGGCAATATTGTGTTGATGATGATAGTTCATGCCACTGAGGTTTCAAGGATAAAAGGTTGGAACATGGGCAATCATTTTCTGGAAATGGTAATGGTAATTTTTCTATTGGCAGGCAGATTTGGTCTATGAAATTTAAGGATGCTACCTCTGCTACTCAAGTAGCGACTAAATTTGCAGAACATGCAAGCCAAGCTGCCAGAGCTGTTGTAGAACTTTCAAGGCAATATTGTGTTGATGATGATGGTTCATGCCACTTAGGTTTCAAGGATGAAAAGTTGGAACAGGGGCAATCATTTCCTTGAGATGGTAATGGTAATATTTCTACTGGCAGGCAGAATTGGAACATCAAATTTAAGGATGCTACCTCTGCTGCTCAAGCAGTGATTAAGTTTGCAGAACATGCAAGCCTAGCTGTCAGAGCTGTTGTAGAACTTTCAAGGAAATATTGTGTTGATGATGATGGTTCATGCCACTTAGGTTTCAAGGATAAAAGGTTGGAACATGGGTAATCATTTCCTGGAGATGGTAAATTTTCTATTGGCAGGCAGAATTGGAACATGAAATTTAAGTTTGCTACCTCTGCTGCTCAAGCAGCGACTGAGTTTGCAGAACATGCAAGCCTAGCTGTCAGAGCTGTTGTAGAACTTTCAAGGAAATATTGTGTTGATGATGATGGTTCATGCCACTTAGGTTTCAAGGATAAAAGGTTGGAACATGGGCAATCATTTCCTCGAGATGGTAAATTTTTTATTGGCAGGCAGAATTGGAACATGAAATTTAAGGATGCTACCTCTGCTGCTCATGCAGCGGCTGAGTTTGCAGAACATGCATGCCTAGCTGCCAGAGATGTTGTAGAACTTTCAAGGCAATATTGTGTTGATGATGATGGTTCATGCCACGTAGTTTTCAAGGATAAAAGGTTGGAACATGGGCAATCATTTCATGGAGATGGTAAATTTTCTATTGGAAGGCAGAATTGGAGCTTGAAATTTAAGGATGTTACCTCTGCTAATCAAGCAGCAGCTGAGTTTGCAGAACATGCAAACCTAGCTGCCAGAGCTGTTGTAGAACTTTTAAGGCAATATTGTGTTGATGATGATGGTTCAAGCCACTTAGGTTTCAAGGATAAAAGGTTGGAACATGGGCAATCATATCCTGGAGATGGTAAATTTTCTATTGGCAGGCATAATTGGAACATGAAATTTAAGGATGCTACCCCTGCTGCTCAAGCAGCGGCTGAGTTTGCAGAACATGCAAGCCTAGCTGTCAGAGCTGTTGTAGAACTTTCAAGGAAATATTGTGTTGATGATGATGGTTCATGCCACTTAGGTTTCAAGGATAAAAGGTTGGAACATGGGCAATCATTTCCTGGAGATGGTAAATTTTCTATTGGCAAACAGAATTGGACCATGAAATTTAAGGATGCTACCTCTGCTGCTCAAGTAGCGACTGAGTTTGCAGAACATGCAGGCCTAGCTACAAGAGCTGTTATAGAACTTTCAAGGCAATATTGTGTTGATGGTGGTGGTTCATGCCACTTAGGTTTCAAGGATAAAAGGTTGGAACATGGGCAATAATTTCCTGGAGATGGTAAATTTTCTATTGGCAGGCAGAATTGGAACATGAAATTTAAGGATGCTACCTCTGCTGCTCAAGCAGCGGCTGAGTTTGCATTACATCCAAGCCTAGCTGCCAGAGCTGTTGTAGAACTTTCAAAGAAATATTGTGTTGATGATGATGGTTCATGCCACTTAGGTTTCAAGGATAAAACGTTAGAACATGGGCAATCATTTCCTGGAGATGGTAAATTTTCTATTGGCAGGCAGAATTGGAATATGAAATTTAAGGATGCTACCACTGCTGCTCAAGCAGCGGCTGAGTTTGCAGAACATCCAAGCCTAGCTGCTAGAGCTGTTGTAGAACTTTCAAGGCAATATTGTGTTGATGATGGTGGTTCATGCCACTTAGTTTTCAAGGATGAAAGGTTGGAACATGGGCAATCATTTCCTTGAGATGGTAATGGTAATTTTTCTGTTGGCAGGTAGAATTGGAACATGAAATTTAAGGATGCTACCTCTGCTGGTCAAGTAGCGACTGCGTTTGCAGAACATGCAAGCCTAGCTGCCAGAGCTGTTGTAAAACTTTCAAGGCAATATTGTGTTGATGATGGTGGTTCATGCCACTTAGGTTTCAAGGATAAAAGGTTGGAACGTTGGCAATCATATCCTGGAGATGGTAATGGTAATATTTCTATTGGCAGGCAGAATTGGAACATGAAATTTAAGGATGCTACCTCTGCTGCTGGAACATGGGCAATCATTTCACAGAGATGGTAATGGTAATGTTTCTGTTGGCAGGCAGAGTTGGAACATTAAATTTAAGGATGCTACCTCTGCTGCTCAAGTAGCGGCTGATTTTGTAGAACATGCCAGCCTAGCTGCCAGAGCTGTTGTAGAACTTTCAAGGCAATATTGTGATGATGATGGTTGTTCATGCCACTTAGGTTTCAAGGATGAAAGGTTGGAACATGGGTAATCATTTCCTGGAGATGGTAATGGTAATTTTTCTATTGCCAGGCAGAATTGAAACATGAAATTTAAGGATGCTACCTCTAATGCTCAAGCAGCGGCTGAGAACATGCAAGCCTAGCTGCCAGAGCTGTTGTAGAACTTTCAAGGCAATATTGTGTTGATGATGGTAGTTCATACCACTTAGGTTTCAAGGATGAAAGGTTGGAACATGGGCAATCATTTCCTGGAGATGGTAATGGTAATGTTTCTTTTGGCAGGCAGAGTTCGAACATTAAATTTAAGGATGCTACCTCTGCTGCTCAAGCAGCGGCTGATTTTGCAGAACATGCCAGCCTAGCTGCCAGAGCTGTTGTAGAACTTTCAAGGCAATATTATGTTGATGATGTTGGTTCATGCCACTTAGGTTTCAAGGATGAAAGGTTGGAACATGGGCAATCATTTCCTTGAGATGGTAAATTTTCTATTGGCAGGCAGAATTTGAACATAAAATTTAAGGATTCTACCTCTGCTGCTCAAGCAGCGGCTGAGTTTGCAAAACAACTAAGCCTAGCTGCCAGAGCTGTTGTAGTACTTTCAAGGCAATATTGTGTCGATGATGGTGGTTCATGCCACTTAGATTTCAAGGATGAAAGGTTGGAACATGGGAAATTAATTTATTTATTGGCAGGAAGAATTGGATTATGAAATTTAAGGATGCTACCTCTACTGCTCAAGCAGCGATTGAGTTTGCAGAACATGCCAGCCTAGCTGCCAGAGCTGCTATAGAACTTTCAGGGCAATATTGTGTTGATGATGGTGGTTCATGCCACTTAGGTTTCAAGGATGAAAGGTTGGAACATGGGCAATCATTTCCTTGAGATGGTGATGGTAATGTTTTCGTTGGCAGGCAGAATTGGAACATGAAATTTAAGGATGCTACCTCTACTGCACAACAGCGGCTGAGTTTGCAGAACATGCAAGCCTAGCTGCCAGAGCTGTTTTAGAACTTTCAAGGCAATATTATGTTGATGATGGTGGTTCATGCCACTTAGTTTTCAAGGATGAAAGGTTAAAACATGGGCAATCATTTCCTTGAGATGGTAATAGTAATTGTTCTGTTGGCAGGCAGAATTGGAACATGAAATTTAAGGATGCTACCTCTACTGCTCAAGAAGCGGCTGAGTTTGCAGAACATGCAAGCCTAGCTGCCAGAGCTGTTGGAGAACTTTCAAGGCAATATTGTGTTGATGATGGTGGTTCATGCCACTTAAGTTTCAAGGATAAAAGGTTGGAACATGGGCAATCATTTCCTGGAAATGGTAAATTTACTATTGGAAGGCAGAATTGGAACATGAATTTGAAGGATGCTACCTCTGCTGCTCAAGCAGCAGCTGAGTTTGCAGAACAACCAAGCCTAGCTGCCAGAGCTGTTGTAGAACTTTCCAGGCAATATTGTGTTGATGATGGTGGTTCATGCCACTTAGGTTTCAAGGATGAAAGGTTGGAACATGGGCAATCATTTCCTTGAGATGGTGATGGTAATGTTTTCGTTGGCAGGCAGAATTGGAACATGAAATTTAAAGATGCTACCTCTACTGCACAACAGCGGCTGAGTTTGCAGAACATGCAAGCCTAGCTGCCAGAGCTGTTTTAGAACTTTCAAGGCAATATTATGTTGATGATGGTGGTTCATGCCACTTAGTTTTCAAGGATGAAAGGTTAAAACATGGGCAATCATTTCCTTGAGATGGTAATAGTAATTGTTCTGTTGGCAGGCAGAATTGGAACATGAAATTTAAGGATGCTACCTCTACTGCTCAAGAAGCGGCTGAGTTTGCAGAACATGCAAGCCTAGCTGCCAGAGCTGTTGGAGAACTTTCAAGGCAATATTGTGTTGATGATGGTGGTTCATGCCACTTAAGTTTCAAGGATAAAAGGTTGGAACATGGGCAATCATTTCCTGGAAATGGTAAATTTACTATTGGAAGGAAGAATTGGAACATGAAATTTAAGGATGCTACCTCTGCTGCTCAAGCAGCGGCTGAGTTTGCAGAACAACCAAGCCTAGCTGCCGGAGCTGTTGTAGAACTTTTAAGGCAATATTGTGTTGATGATGGTGGTTCAAGCCTAGCTGCCAGAGCTGTTGTAGAACTTTCAAGGCAATATTGTGTTGATGATGGTGGTTCATGCCACTTAGGTTTCAAGGATGAAAGGTTGGAACATGGGCAATCATTTCCTTGAGATGGTGATGGTAATGTTTTCGTTGGCAGGCAGAATTGGAACATGAAATTTAAGGATGCTACCTCTACTGCACAACAGCGGCTGAGTTTGCAGAACATGCAAGCCTAGCTGCCAGAGCTGTTTTAGAACTTTCAAGGCAATATTATGTTGATGATGGTGGTTCATGCCACTTAGTTTTCAAGGATGAAAGGTTAAAACATGGGCAATCATTTCCTTGAGATGGTAATAGTAATTGTTCTGTTGGCAGGCAGAATTGGAACATGAAATTTAAGGATGCTACCTCTACTGCTCAAGAAGCGGCTGAGTTTGCAGAACATGCAAGCCTAGCTGCCAGAGCTGTTGGAGAACTTTCAAGGCAATATTGTGTTGATGATGGTGGTTCATGCCACTTAAGTTTCAAGGATAAAAGGTTGGAACATGGGCAATCATTTCCTGGAAATGGTAAATTTACTATTGGAAGGCAGAATTGGAACATGAAATTTAAGGATGCTACCTCTGCTGCTCAAGCAGCGGCTGAGTTTGCAGAACAACCAAGCCTAGCTGCCAGAGCTGTTGTAGAACTTTCAAGGCAATATTGTGTTGATGATGGTGGTTCATGCCACTTAGGTTTCAAGGATGAAAGGTTGGAACATGGGCAATCATTTCCTTGAGATGGTGATGGTAATGTTTTCGTTGGCAGGCAGAATTGGAACATGAAATTTAAGGATGCTACCTCTACTGCACAACAGCGGCTGAGTTTGCAGAACATGCAAGCCTAGCTGCCAGAGCTGTTTTAGAACTTTCAAGGCAATATTATGTTGATGATGGTGGTTCATGCCACTTAGTTTTCAAGGATGAAAGGTTAAAACATGGGCAATCATTTCCTTGAGATGGTAATAGTAATTGTTCTGTTGGCAGGCAGAATTGGAACATGAAATTTAAGGATGCTACCTCTACTGCTCAAGAAGCGGCTGAGTTTGCAGAACATGCAAGCCTAGCTGCCAGAGCTGTTGGAGAACTTTCAAGGCAATATTGTGTTGATGATGGTGGTTCATGCCACTTAAGTTTCAAGGATAAAAGGTTGGAACATGGGCAATCATTTCCTGGAAATGGTAAATTTACTATTGGAAGGCAGAATTGGAACATGAAATTTAAGGATGCTACCTCTGCTGCTCAAGCAGCGGCTGAGTTTGCAGAACAACCAAGCCTAGCTGCCAGAGCTGTTGTAGAACTTTCAAGGCAATATTGTGTTGATGATGGTGGTTCATGCCACTTAGGTTTCAAGGATGAAAGGTTGGAACATGGGCAATCATTTCCTTGAGATGGTGATGGTAATGTTTTCGTTGGCAGGCAGAATTGGAACATGAAATTTAAGGATGCTACCTCTACTGCACAACAGCGGCTGAGTTTGCAGAACATGCAAGCCTAGCTGCCAGAGCTGTTTTAGAACTTTCAAGGCAATATTATGTTGATGATGGTGGTTCATGCCACTTAGTTTTCAAGGATGAAAGGTTAAAACATGGGCAATCATTTCCTTGAGATGGTAATAGTAATTGTTCTGTTGGCAGGCAGAATTGGAACATGAAATTTAAGGATGCTACCTCTACTGCTCAAGAAGCGGCTGAGTTTGCAGAACATGCAAGCCTAGCTGCCAGAGCTGTTGGAGAACTTTCGAGGCAATATTGTGTTGATGATGGTGGTTCATGCCACTTAAGTTTCAAGGATAAAAGGTTGGAACATGGGCAATCATTTCCTGGAAATGGTAAATTTACTATTGGAAGGCAGAATTGGAACATGAAATTTAAGGATGTTACCTCTGCTGCTCAAGCAGCGGCTGAGTTTGCAGAACAACCAAGCCTAGCTGCCGGAGCTATTGTAGAACTTTCAAGGCAATATTGTGTTGATGATGGTGGTTCATGCCAGCTGCCAGAGCTGTTGTAAAACTTTCAAGGCAATAATGTGTTGATGATGGTGGTTCATGCCATTTAGTTTTCAAGGATGAAAGGTTGGAACATGGGCAATCATTTCCTTGAGATGGTGATGGTAATGTTTCTGTTGGCAGGTAGAATTGGAACATAAAGTTTAAGCATGTTGCCTCTGCTGCACAGCAGCGGGTGAGTTTGCATAACATGCAAGCCTAGCTGCCAGAGCTGTTGTAGAACTTTCAAAGCAATATTGTATTGATGATGGTGGTTCATACCACTTAGTTTTCAAGGATGAAAAGTTGGAACATGGGCAATCATTTCCTTGAGACGGTAATAGTAATTTTTCTGTTGACAGGCAGAATTGGAACATGAAATTTAAGGATGCTACCTCTGCTACTCAAGCAGCGACTGAGTTTGCAGAACATGCAAGCCTAGCTGCCAGATCTGTTGGAGAACTTTCAAGGCAATATTGTGTTGATGATGGTGGTTCATGCCACTTAAGTTTCAAGGATAAAAGGTTGGAACATGGGCAATCATTTCCTGGAAATGGTAAATTTACTATTGGAAGGCAGAATTGGAACATGAAATTTAAGGATGCTACCTCTGCTGCTCAAGCAGCGGCTGAGTTTGCAGAACAACCAAGCCTAGCTGCCAGAGCTGTTGTAGAACTTTCAAGGCAATATTGTGTTGATGATGGTGGTTCATGCCACTTAGGTTTCAAGGATGAAAGGTTGGAACATGGGCAATCATTTCCTTGAGATGGTGATGGTAATGTTTTCGTTGGCAGGCAGAATTGGAACATGAAATTTAAGGATGCTACCTCTACTGCACAACAGCGGCTGAGTTTGCAGAACATGCAAGCCTAGCTGCCAGAGCTGTTTTAGAACTTTCAAGGCAATATTATGTTGATGATGGTGGTTCATGCCACTTAGTTTTCAAGGATGAAAGGTTAAAACATGGGCAATCATTTCCTTGAGATGGTAATAGTAATTGTTCTGTTGGCAGGCAGAATTGGAACATGAAATTTAAGGATGCTACCTCTACTGCTCAAGAAGCGGCTGAGTTTGCAGAACATGCAAGCCTAGCTGCCAGAGCTGTTGGAGAACTTTCAAGGCAATATTGTGTTGATGATGGTGGTTCATGCCACTTAAGTTTCAAGGATAAAAGGTTGGAACATGGGCAATCATTTCCTGGAAATGGTAAATTTACTATTGGAAGGCAGAATTGGAACATGAAATTTAAGGATGCTACCTCTGCTGCTCAAGCAGCGGCTGAGTTTGCAGAACAACCAAGCCTAGCTGCCAGAGCTGTTGTAGAACTTTCAAGGCAATATTGTGTTGATGATGGTGGTTCATGCCACTTAGGTTTCAAGGATGAAAGGTTGGAACATGGGCAATCATTTCCTTGAGATGGTGATGGTAATGTTTTCGTTGGCAGGCAGAATTGGAACATGAAATTTAAGGATGCTACCTCTACTGCACAACAGCGGCTGAGTTTGCAGAACATGCAAGCCTAGCTGCCAGAGCTGTTTTAGAACTTTCAAGGCAATATTATGTTGATGATGGTGGTTCATGCCACTTAGTTTTCAAGGATGAAAGGTTAAAACATGGGCAATCATTTCCTTGAGATGGTAATAGTAATTGTTCTGTTGGCAGGCAGAATTGGAACATGAAATTTAAGGATGCTACCTCTACTGCTCAAGCAGCGGCTGAGTTTGCAGAACATGCAAGCCTAGCTGCCAGAGCTGTTGGAGAACTTTCAAGGCAATATTGTGTTGATGATGGTGGTTCATGCCACTTAAGGTTTCAAGGATGAAAGGTTGGAACATGGGCAATCATTTCCTTGAGATGGTGATGGTAATGTTTTCGTTGGCAGGCAGAATTGGAACATGAAATTTAAGGATGCTACCTCTACTGCACAACAGCGGCTGAGTTTGCAGAACATGCAAGCCTAGCTGCCAGAGCTGTTTTAGAACTTTCAAGGCAATATTATGTTGATGATGGTGGTTCATGCCACTTAGTTTTCAAGGATGAAAGGTTAAAACATGGGCAATCATTTCCTTGAGATGGTAATAGTAATTGTTCTGTTGGCAGGCAGAATTGGAACATGAAATTTAAGGATGCTACCTCTACTGCTCAAGCAGCGGCTGAGTTTGCAGAACATGCAAGCCTAGCTGCCAGAGCTGTTGGAGAACTTTCAAGGCAATATTGTGTTGATGATGGTGGTTCATGCCACTTAAGTTTCAAGGATAAAAGGTTGGAACATGGGCAATCATTTCCTGGAAATGGTAAATTTACTATTGGAAGGCAGAATTGGAACATGAAATTTAAGGATGCTACCTCTGCTGCTCAAGCAGCGGCTGAGTTTGCAGAACAACCAAGCCTAGCTGCCAGAGCTGTTGTAGAACTTTCAAGGCAATATTGTGTTGATGATGGTGGTTCATGCCACTTAGGTTTCAAGGATGAAAGGTTGGAACATGGGCAATCATTTCCTTGAGATGGTGATGGTAATGTTTTCGTTGGCAGGCAGAATTGGAACATGAAATTTAAGGATGCTACCTCTACTGCACAACAGCGGCTGAGTTTGCAGAACATGCAAGCCTAGCTGCCAGAGCTGTTTTAGAACTTTCAAGGCAATATTATGTTGATGATGGTGGTTCATGCCACTTAGTTTTCAAGGATGAAAGGTTAAAACATGGGCAATCATTTCCTTGAGATGGTAATAGTAATTGTTCTGTTGGCAGGCAGAATTGGAACATGAAATTTAAGGATGCTACCTCTACTGCTCAAGAAGCGGCTGAGTTTGCAGAACATGCAAGCCTAGCTGCCAGAGCTGTTGGAGAACTTTCAAGGCAATATTGTGTTGATGATGGTGGTTCATGCCACTTAAGTTTCAAGGATAAAAGGTTGGAACATGGGCAATCATTTCCTGGAAATGGTAAATTTACTATTGGAAGGCAGAATTGGAACATGAAATTTAAGGATGCTACCTCTGCTGCTCAAGCAGCGGCTGAGTTTGCAGAACAACCAAGCCTAGCTGCCAGAGCTGTTGTAGAACTTTCAAGGCAATATTGTGTTGATGATGGTGGTTCATGCCACTTAGGTTTCAAGGATGAAAGGTTGGAACATGGGCAATCATTTCCTTGAGATGGTGATGGTAATGTTTTCATTGGCAGGCAGAATTGGAACATGAAATTTAAGGATGCTACCTATGCTGCTCAAGCAGCGACTGAGTTTGCAGAACATGCAAGCCTAGCTGCTAGAGCTATTGTAGAACTTTCAAGGCAATACTATGTTGATGATGGTGGTTCATGCCATTTAGTTTTCAAGGATGAATGGTTAGAACATGGGCAATCATTTCCTTGAGATGGTGATGGTAATGTTCCTGTTGGCAGGCAGAATTGGAACATAAAATTTAGGGATGCTACCTCTGCTGCTCAAGCAGCGGCTGAGTTTGGAGAACATGCAAGCCTAGTTGCCCCAACTGTTGGAGAACTTTCCAGGAAATATTGTGTTGATGATGGAGGTTTATGCCACTTAGGCTTCAAGGATGAAAAGTTGGAACATGGGCAATCATTTCCTTGAGACGGTAATAGTAATTTTTCTGTTGACAGGCAGAATTGGAACATGAAATTTAAGGATGCTACCTCTGCTACTCAAGCAGCGACTGAGTTTGCAGAACATGCAAGCCTAGCTGCCAGATCTGTTGGAGAACTTTCAAGGCAATATTGTGTTGATGATGGTGGTTCATGCCACTTAAGTTTCAAGGATAAAAGGTTGGAACATGGGCAATCATTTCCTGGAAATGGTAAATTTACTATTGGAAGGCAGAATTGGAACATGAAATTTAAGGATGCTACCTCTGCTGCTCAAGCAGCGGCTGAGTTTGCAGAACAACCAAGCCTAGCTGCCAGAGCTGTTGTAGAACTTTCAAGGCAATATTGTGTTGATGATGGTGGTTCATGCCACTTAGGTTTCAAGGATGAAAGGTTGGAACATGGGCAATCATTTCCTTGAGATGGTGATGGTAATGTTTTCGTTGGCAGGCAGAATTGGAACATGAAATTTAAGGATGCTACCTCTACTGCACAACAGCGGCTGAGTTTGCAGAACATGCAAGCCTAGCTGCCAGAGCTGTTTTAGAACTTTCAAGGCAATATTATGTTGATGATGGTGGTTCATGCCACTTAGTTTTCAAGGATGAAAGGTTAAAACATGGGCAATCATTTCCTTGAGATGGTAATAGTAATTGTTCTGTTGGCAGGCAGAATTGGAACATGAAATTTAAGGATGCTACCTCTACTGCTCAAGAAGCAGCTGAGTTTGCAGAACATGCAAGCCTAGCTGCCAGAGCTGTTGGAGAACTTTCAAGGCAATATTGTGTTGATGATGGTGGTTCATGCCACTTAAGTTTCAAGGATAAAAGGTTGGAACATGGGCAATCATTTCCTGGAAATGGTAAATTTACTATTGGAAGGCAGAATTGGAACATGAAATTTAAGGATGCTACCTCTGCTGCTCAAGCAGCGGCTGAGTTTGCAGAACAACCAAGCCTAGCTGCCGGAGCTATTGTAGAACTTTCAAGGCAATATTGTGTTGATGATGGTGGTTCATGCCAGCTGCCAGAGCTGTTGTAAAACTTTCAAGGCAATAATGTGTTGATGATGGTGGTTCATGCCATTTAGTTTTCAAGGATGAAAGGTTGGAACATGGGCAATCATTTCCTTGAGATGGTGATGGTAATGTTTCTGTTGGCAGGTAGAATTGGAACATAAAGTTTAAGCATGTTGCCTCTGCTGCACAGCAGCGGGTGAGTTTGCATAACATGCAAGCCTAGCTGCCAGAGCTGTTGTAGAACTTTCAAAGCAATATTGTATTGATGATGGTGGTTCATACCACTTAGTTTTCAAGGATGAAAAGTTGGAACATGGGCAATCATTTCCTTGAGACAGTAATAGTAATTTTTCTGTTGACAGGCAGAATTGGAACATGAAATTTAAGGATGCTACCTCTACTGCTCAAGAAGCGGCTGAGTTTGCAGAACATGCAAGCCTAGCTGCTAGATCTGTTGGAGAACTTTCAAGGCAATATTGTGTTGATGATGGTGGTTCTTGCCACTTAGGTTTCAAGGATGAAAGGTTGGAACATGGACAAGCATTTCCTGGAGATTGTAATGGTAATTTTTCTATTGGCAGGCAGAATTGGAACATGAAATTTAAGGATGCTACCTCTGCTGCTCAAGTAGCGACTGAGTTTGCAGAACATGCAAGCCTAGCTGCCAGAGCTATTGTAGAACTTTCAAGGCAATACTATGTTGATGATGGTGGTTCATGCCATTTAGTTTTCAAGGATGAATGGTTAGAACATGGGCAATCATTTCCTTGAGATGGTGATGGTAATGTTCCTGTTGGCAGGCAGAATTGGAACATAAAATTTAGGGATGCTACCTCTGCTGCTCAAGCAGCGGCTGAGTTTGGAGAACATGCAAGCCTAGTTGCCCCAACTGTTGGAGAACTTTCCAGGAAATATTGTGTTGATGATGGAGGTTTATGCCACTTAGGCTTCAAGGATGAAAGTTTGGAACATTGGCAAGCATTTCCTGGAGACGCTAATGGTAATTTTTCTGTTGGCAAGAAGTATTGGAACATGAAATTTTAGGATGCTACCTCTGCTGCTCAAGTAGCGACTGAGTTTGTAGAACATGCAAGCCTAGCTGCCAGAGCTGTTGTAGAACTTTCAAGGCAATACTATGTTGATGATGGTGGTTCATGCCACTTAGTTTTCAAGGATGAAAGGTTGGAACATGGGCAATCATTTCCTTGAGATTGTGATGGTAATGTTTCTGTTGGCAGGCAGAATTGGAACATAAATTTTTCGGATGCTACCTCTGCTGCACAAGCAGCAGCTGATTTTGCAGAACATGCAAGCCTAGCTGACATAGCTGTTGTAGAACTTTCAAGGCAATATTGTGTTGAATGATGGTGGTTCATGCCACTTAGTTTTCAAGGATGAAAAGTTGGAACATAGGCAATCATTTCCTTGAGATGGTAATAGTAATATTTCTATTGGCAGGCAGAATTGGAACAAGAAATTTAAGGATGCTACCTCTCCTACTCAAGCAGCGGCTGAGTTTGCAGAACATGCAAGCCTAGCTGCCAGAGCTGTTGCAGAATTTTCAAGGCAATACTATGTTGATGATGGTGGTTCATGCCACTTAGGTTTCAAGAATGAAAAGTTGGAAAATGGGCAATCATTTCCTGGAGATAGTAATGGAAATTTTTCTGATAGCAGGTAGAATTGGAACATGAAATTTAAGGATGATACCTCTACTGCTCAAGCAACGGCTGAGTTTACAGAACATCGAAGCCTAGTTGCTAGAGCTGTTGTAGAACTTTCAAGGCAATATTGTGTTGATGATGGTGGTTCATGCCACTTAGGTTTCAAGGATGAAAGGTTGGAACATGGGCAATCATTTCCTGCAGATGGTAATGGTAATTTTTTTATTGGCAGGCAAAATTGGAACATGAAATTTAAGGATGCTACATTTGCTACTCAAGCAGCGGCTGAGTTTGCAGAACATTCAAACCTAGCTGCCAGAGCTGTTTTAGAACTTTCAAGGCAATACTGTGTTGATGATGGTGGTTCATGCCACTTAGTTTTCAAGGATGAAAGGTTGGAACATGGGCAATCATTTCCTTGAGATGGTAATGGTAATTTTTCTGTTGGCAGGCAGAATTGGAACATGAAATTTAAGGATGCTACCTCTGCTGCTCAAGCAGCGGCTGAGTTTGCAGAACATGCAAGCCTAGCTGCCAGAGCTGTTGTAGAACTTTCAAGGCAATATTATGTTGATGATGGTGGTTCATGCCACTTAGTTTTCAAGAATGAAAGGTTAAAACATGGGCAATCATTTCCTTGAGATGGTAATGGTAATTTTTCTGTTGGCAGAATTGGAACATGAAATTTAAGGATGCTACCTCTGCTGCTCAAGTAGCGGCTGAGTTTGCAGAACATGCAAGCCTAGCTGCCAGAGCTGTTGTAGAACTTTCAAGGCAATATTGTGTTGATGATGGTGGTTCATGCCACTTAGGTTTCAAGGATAAAAGGTTGGAACATGGGCAATCATTTCCTGGAGATGGTAATGGTAATTTTTCTATTGGCAGGCAGAATTGGAACATGAAATTTAAGGATGCTACCTCTGCTGCTCAAGTAGCGACTGAGTTTGCAGAACATGCAAGCCTAGCTGCCAGAGCTGTTGTAGAACTTTCAAGGCAATACTATGTTGATGATGGTGGTTCATGCCACTTAGTTTTCAAGGATGAAAGGTTGGAACATGGGCAATCATTTCCTTGAGATGGTGATGGTAATGTTTCTGTTGGTAGGCAGAATTGGAACATAAATTTTAAGGATGCTACCTCTTCTGCACAAGCAGCAACTGCGTTTGCAGAACATGCAAGCCTAGCTGACATAGCTGTTGTAGAACTTTCAAGGCAATATTGTGTTGATGATGGTGGTTCATGCCACTTAGTTTTCAAGGATGAAAGGTTGGAACATGGGCAATCATTTCCTTGAGATGGTAATAGTAATTTTTCTATTGGCAGGCAGAATTGGAACATGAAATTTAAGTATGCTACCTCTGCTGCTCAAGCAGCGGCTGAGTTTGCAGAACATGCAAGCCTAGCTGCCAGAGCTGTTGTAGAACTTTCAAGGCAATACTGTGTTGATGATGGTGGTTCATGCCACTTAGGTTTCAAGGATGAAAGGTTGGAACATGGGCAATCATTTCCTTGTGTTGATGATGGTAATTTTTCTATTGTTAGGTAGAATTGGAACATGAAATTTAAGGATGCTACCTCTGCTGCTCAAGCAGCGGCTGAGTTTGCAGAACATCCAAGCCTAGCTGCCAGAGCTGTTGTAGAACTTTCAAGGCAATATTGTGTTGATGATGGTGGTTCATGCCACTTAGGTTTCAAGGATGAAAGGTTGGAACATGGGCAATCATTTCCTGCAGATGGTAATGGTAATTTTTCTATTGGCAGGCAGAATTGGAACATGAAATTTAAGGATGCTACCTCTGCTGCTCAAGTAGCGACTGAGATTGCAGAGCATGCAAGCCTAGCTGCCAGAGCTGTTGTAGAACTTTCAAGGCAATACTGTGTTGATGATGGGGGTTCATGCCACTTAGTTTTCAAGGATGAAAGGTTGGAACATGGGCAATCATTTCCTTGAGATGGTGATGGTAATGTTTCCATTGGCAGGCAGAATTGCAACATGAAATTAAAGGATGCTACCTCTGCTGCTCAAGCAGCGACTGAGTTTGCAGAACATGCAAGCCTAGCTGACAGAGTTTCTGTAGAACTTTCAAGGCAATATTATGTTGATGATGGTGGTTCATGCCACTTAGGTTTCAAGGATGAAAGGTTAAAACATGGGCAATCATTTCGTTGAGATGGTAATGGTAATTTTTCTGTTGGCAGGCAGAATTGGAACATGAAATTTAAGGATGCTACCTCTGTTGCTCAAGCAGCGGCTGAGGTTGCAGAACATGCAAGCCTAGCTGCCAGAGCTGTTGGAGAACTTTCAAGGCAATATTGTGCTGATGATGGTGGTTCATGCCACTTAGGTTTCAAGGATGAAAGGTTGGAACATGGGCAATCATTTCCTAGAGATGTTAATGGTAATTTTTCTGTTGGGAGGCAAAATTGGAACATGAAATTTAAGGATGCTAACCTCTACTGCTCAAGCAGCGGCTGAGTTTGCAGAACATGCAAGCCTAGCTGCCAGAGCTGTTGTAGAACTTTCAAGGTAATATTGTGTTGATGATGGTGGTTCATGCCACTTAGGTTTCAAGGATGAAATGTTGGAACATGGGCAATCATTTCCTTGAGATGGTAATGGTAATTTTTCTGCTGGCAGGCAGAATTGGAACATGAAATTTAAGGATGCTACCTATGCTGCTCAAGCAGCGGCTGAGTTTGGAGAATATGCAGGCCTAGCTGCCAGAGCTATTGTAGAACTTTCAAGGCAATACTATGTTGATGATGGTGGTTCATGCCACTTAGGTTTCAAGGATAAAAGGTTGGAACATGGGCAATCATTTCCTGGAGATGGTAATGGTATTATTTCTATTGGTAGGTAGAATTGGAACATGAAATTTAAGGATGCTACCTCTGCTGCTCAAGCAGCGGCTGAGTTTGCAGAATATTCAAGCCTAGCTGCCAGAGCTGTTGTAGAACTTTCAAGGCAATATTGTGTTGATGATGGTGGTTCATGCCACTTAGGTTTCAAGGATGAAAGGTTGGAATATGGGCAATCATTTCCTGGAGATGGTAATGGTAATTTTTCTGTTGGCAGGCAGAATTGGAACATGAAATTTAAGGATGCTACCTCTGCTGCTCAAGCAGCGACTGAGTTTGCAGAACATGCAAGCCTAGCTGCCAGAGCTGTAGTAGAACTTTCAAGGCAATACTGTGTTGATGATGGTGGTTCATGCCACATAGGTTTCAAGGATGAAAGGTTGGAACATGGGCAATCATTTCCTGGAGATGGTAATGGAAATTTTTCAATTGTCAGGATGAATTGGAACATGAAATTTAAGGATGCTACCTCTGCTACTCAAGCAGTGGCTGAGTTTGCAGAACATGCAAGCCTAGCTGCCAGAGCTGTTGTAGAACTTTCAAGGCAATATTGTGTTGGCATGATGGTAGTTCATGCCGCTTAGGTTTCAAGGATGAAAGGTTGGAAAATTGGCAATCATTTCCTGGAGAAGGTAATGGTAACATTTCTGATAGCAGGTAGAATTGGAACATGAAATTTAAGGATGCTACCTCTGCTGCTCAAGCAACGGCTGAGTTTGCAGAACATCCAAGCCTAGCTGCCAGAGCTGTTGTAGAACTTTCAAGGCAATATTGTGTTGATGATGGGAGTTCATGCCACATAGGTTTCAAGGATGAAAGGTTGGAACATGGGCAAGCATTTCCTAGAGATAGTAATGGTAATGGTAATTTTTCTGTTGGAAGGCATAATTGGAACATGAAATTTAAGGATGCTACCTCTGCTGCTCAAGCAGCGGCTGAGTTTGCAGAACATGCAAGCCTAGCTGCCAGAGTTGTTGTAGAACTTTCAAGGCAATATTTTGTTGATGATGGTGGTTCATGCCACTTAGGTTTCAAGGATGAAAGGCTGGAACATGGGCAAGCATTTCCTAGAGATGGTAATGGTAATATTTGCAAGCAGAATTGGAACATGAAATTTAAGGATGCTACCTCTGATGCTCAAGTAGCGGCTGAGTTTGCAGATCATGCAAGCCTGGCTGCCAGTGCTATTGTAGAACTTTCAAGGCAATATTATTTTGATGATGGTGGTTCATGCCACTTAGTTTTCAAGGATGAAAGGTTAAAACATGGGCAATCATTTCCTTGAGAAGGTAATGGTAATTTTTCTGTTGGCAAGCAGAATTGGAACATGAAATTTAAGGATGCTACCTCTGTTGCTCAAGCAACGGCTGAGTTTGCAGAACATGCAATCCTAGCTGACAGAGCTGTTGTAGAACATTCAAGGCAATATTGTGTTGATGATGGTGGTTCATGCCACTTAAGTTTCAAGGATGAAAGGTTGGAACATGGGCAATCATTTCCTGGAGATGGTAATGGTAATTTTTCTGTTGGCAGGCATAATTGGAACATGAAATTTAAGGATGCTACCTCTGCTGCTCAAGCAGCGGCTGAGTTTGCAGAACATGCAAGCCTAGCTGCAAGAGCTGTTGTAGAACTTTCAAGGCAATACTATGTTGATGATGGTGGTTCATGCCACTTAGTTTTCAAGGATGAAAGGTTGGAACATGGGCAATCATTTCCTTGAGATGGTGATGGTAATGTTTCTGTTGGTAGGAAGAATTGGAACATAAATTTTAAGGATGCTACCTCTTCTGCACAAGCAGCAACTGCGTTTGCAGAACATGCAAGCCTAGCTGACATAGCTGTTGTAGAACTTTCAAGGCAATATTGTGTTGATGAAGGTGGTTCATGCCACTTAGTTTTCAAGGATGAAAAGTTGGAACATGGGCAATCATTTCCTTGAGATGGTAATAGTAACTTTTCTATTGGCATGCAGAATTGGACCAAGAAATTTAAGGATGCTACCTCTGCTACTCAAGCAGCGGCAGAGTTTGCAGAACATGCAAGCCTAGCTGCCAGAGCTATTGTAGAATTTTCAAGGCAATACTGTGCTGATGAAGGTGGTTCATGCCACATAGGTTTCAAGGATGAAAGGTTGGAACATAGGCAATCATTTCCTGGAGATAGTAATGGAAATTTTTCTGATAGGAGGTAGAATTCGAACATGAAATTTAAGGATGATGCCTCTGCTGCTCAAGCAACGGCTGAGTTTGCAGAACATCCAAGCCTGGTTGCTAGAGCTGTTGTAGAACTTTCAAGGCAATATTGTGTTGATGATGGTGGTTCATGCCACTTAGGTTTCAAGGATGAAAGGTCGGAACATGGGCAATCATTTCCTGCAGATGGTAATGGTAATTTTTTTATTGGCAGGCAAAATTGGAACATGAAATTTAACGATGCTACATTTGCTACTCAAGTAGCGACTGAGATTGCAGAGCATGCAAGCCTAGCTGCCAGAGCTGTTGTAGAACTTTCAAGGCAATACTGTGTTGATGATGGGGGTTCATGCCACTTAGTTTTCAAGGATGAAAGGTTGGAACATGGGCAATCATTTCCTTGAGATGGTGATGGTAATGTTTCCATTGGCAGGCAGAATTGCAACATGAAATTAAAGGATGCTACCTCTGCTGCACAACAGTAGCTCAGTTTGCAAAACATACAAGCCTAGCTGCCAGAGCTGTCTTAGAACTTTCAAGGCAATATTATGTTGATGATGGTGGTTCTTGCCACTTAGGTTTCAAGAATAAAAGGTTAAAACATGGGCAATCATTTCCTTGAGATGGTAATGGTAATTTTTCTGTTGGCAGGCAGAATTGGAACATGAAATTTAAGGATGCTACCTCTGCTGCTCATGCAGCGACTGAGTTTGCAAAACGTGCAAGCCAAGCTGCCAGAGCTGTTGGAGAACTTTCAAGGAAATATTGTGCTGATGATGGTGGTTCATGCCACTTAGGTTTCAAGGAAAGGTTGGAACATGGGCAAGCATTTCCTAGAGATGGTAATGGTAATATTTCTGTTAGCAGGTAGAATTGGAACATGAAATTTAAGGATGCAACCTCTACTACTCAAGCAGCGGCTGAGTTTGCAGAACATGCAAGCCTAGCTGCCAGAGGTGTTGTAGAACTTTCAAGGTAATATTGTGTTGATGATGGTGGTTCATGCCACTTAGGTTTCAAGGATGAAATGTTGGAACATGGGCATTCATTTCCTGGAGATGGTAATTTCTCTGTTGGCAAGCAGAATTGGAACATAATATTTAAGGATGCTACCTCTGCTCCTCAAGTAGCGACTGAGTTTGCAGAACATGCAAGCTTAGCTGCCAGAGCTGTTATTGAACTTTCAAGGCAATACTATGTTGATGATGGTGGTTCATACCACTTAGGTTTCAAGGATAAAAGGTTGGAAAATGGGCAATAATTTCCTGGAGATGGTAATGGTACTTTTTCTGATGGTAGGTAGAATTGGAACATGAAATTTAAGGATGCTACCTCTGCTGCTCAAGCAACGGCTGAGTTTGTAGAACATCCAAGCCTAGCGGCCAGAGCTGTTGTAGAAATTTCAAGGCAATATTGTGTTGATGATGGTAGTTCATGCCACTTAGGTTTCAAGGATGAAAGGTTGGAACATGGGCAATCATTTCTTGCAGATGGTAATGGTAATTTTTCTATTGGCAGGCAGAATAGGAATATGAAATTTAAGGATGCTACCTCTGCTACTCAAGCAGCGACTGAGTTTGCAGAGCATGCAAGCCTAGCTGCCAGAGCTATAGTAGAACTTTCAAGGCAATACTGTGTTGATGAAGGTGGTTCATGCCACATAGGTTTCAAGGATGAAAGGTTGGAACGTGGGCAATCATTTCCTGGAGATGGTAATGGAAATTTTTCTATTGTCAGGATGAATTGGAACATGAAATTTAAGGATGCTACCTCTGCTACTCAAGCAGTGGCTGAGTTTGCAGAACATGCAAGCCTAGCTGCCAGAGCTGTTGTAGAACTTTCAAGGCACGATGGTAGTTCATGCCGCTTAGGTTTCAAGGATGAAAGGTTGGAAAATTGGCAATCATTTCCTGGAGATGGTAATGGTAACATTTCTGATAGCAGGTAGAATTGGAACATGAAATTTAAGGATGCTACCTCTGCTGCTCAAGCAACGGCTGAGTTTGCAGAACATCCAAGCCTAGCTGCCAGAGCTGTTGCAGAACTTTCAAGGCAATATTGTGTTGATGATGGTAGTTCATGCCACATAGGTTTCAAGGATGAAAGGTTGGAACATGGGCAAGCATTTCCTAGAGATGGTAATGGTAATGGTAATTTTTCTGTTGGAAGGCATAATTGGAACATGAAATTTAAGGATGCTACCTCTGCTGCTCAAGCAGCGGCTGAGTTTGCAGAACATGCAAGCCTAGCTGCCAGAGTTGTTGTAGAACTTTCAAGGCAATATTTTGTTGATGATGGTAGTTCATGCCACTTAGGTTTCAAGGATGAAAGGCTGGAACATGGGCAACCATTTCCCGGAGATGGTAATTTTTCTGTTGGCAAGCAGAATTGGAACATGAAATTTAAGGATGCTACCTCTGATGCTCAAGTAGCGGCTGAGTTTGCAGATCATGCAAGCCTGGCTGCCAGTGCTATTGTAGAACTTTCAAGGCAATATTATTTTGATGATGGTGGTTCATGCCACTTAGTTTTCAAGGATGAAAGATTAAAACATGGGCAATCATTTCCTTGAGAAGGTAATGGTAATTTTTCTGTTGGCAAGCAGAATTGGAACATGAAATTTAAGGATGCTACCTCTGTTGCTCAAGCAACGGCTGAGTTTGCAGAACTTGCAATCCTAGCTGACAGAGCTGTTGTAGAACTTTCAAGGCAATATTGTGTTGATGATGGTGGTTCATGCCACTTAAGTTTCAAGGATGAAAGGTTGGAACATGGGCAATCATTTCCTAGAGATGGTAATGGTAATTTTTCTGTTGGCAGGCATAATTGGAACATGAAATTTAAGGATGCTACCTCTGCTGCTCAAGCAGCGGCTGAGTTTGCAGAACATGCAAGCCTAGCTGCAAGAGCTGTTGTAGAACTTTCAAGGCAATACTATGTTGATGATGGTGGTTCATGCCACTTAGGTTTCAAGGATGAAAGGTTGGAACATAGGCAATCATTTCCTTGAGATGGTGATGGTAATGTTTTCGTTGGCAGGCAGAATTGGAACATGAAATTTAAGGATGCTACCTCTACTGCACAACAGCGGCTGAGTTTGCAGAACATGCAAGCCTAGCTGCCAGAGCTGTTTTAGAACTTTCAAGGCAATATTATGTTGATGATGGTGGTTCATGCCACTTAGTTTTCAAGGATGAAAGGTTAAAGAACATGGGCAATCATTTCCTGGAGATGGTAATGGTAATTGTTCTGTTGGCAGGCAGAATTGGAACATGAAATTTAAGGATGCTACCTCTGCTGCTCAAGCAGCGGCTGAGTTTGCAGAACATGCAAGCCTAGCTGCCAGAGCTGTTTTAGAACTTTCAAGGCAATATTGTGTTGATGATGGTGGTTCATGCCACTTAGGTTTCAAGGATGAAAGGTTGGAACATGGGCAATCATTTCCTTGAGATGGTAATGGTAAATTTACTATTGGAAGGCAGAATTGGAACATGAAATTTAAGGATGCTACCTCTGCTGCTCAAGCAGCGGCTGAGTTTGCAGAACAACCAAGCCTAGCTGCCGGAGCTATTGTAGAACTTTCAAGGCAATATTGTGTTGATGATGGTGGTTCATGCCAGCTGCCAGAGTTGTTGTAAAACTTTCAAGGCAATAATGTGTTGATGATGGTGGTTCATGCCATTTAGTTTTCAAGGATGAAAGGTTGGAACATGGGCAATCATTTCCTTGAGATGGTGATGGTAATGTTTCTGTTGGCAGGTAGAATTGGAACATAAAATTTAGGGATGCTACCTCTGCTGCTCAAGCAGCGGCTGAGTTTGGAGAACATGCAAGCCTAGTTGCCCCAGCTGTTGTAGAACTTTCAAAGCAATATTGTATTGATGATGGTGGTTCATACCACTTAGTTTTCAAGGATGAAAAGTTGGAACATGGGCAATCATTTCCTTGAGACGGTAATAGTAATTTTTCTGTTGACAGGCAGAATTGGAACATGAAATTTAAGGATGCTACCTCTGCTACTCAAGCAGCGACTGAGTTTGCAGAACATGCAAGCCTAGCTGCCAGATCTGTTGGAGAACTTTCAAGGCAATATTGTGTTGATGATGGTGGTTCATGCCACTTAGGTTTCAAGGATGAAAGGTTGGAACATGGGCAATCATTTCCTAGAGATGGTAATGGTAATTTTTCTATTGGCAGGCAGAATTGGAACATGAAATTTAAGGATGCTACCTCTGCTGCTCAAGCAGCGGCTGAGTTTGCAGAACATCCAAGCCTAGCTGCCAGAGCTGTTGTAGAACTTTCAAGGCAATATTGTGTTGATGATGGTGGTTCATGCCACTTAGGTTTCAAGGATGAAAGGTTGGAACATGGGCAATCATTTCCTTGAGATGGTAATGGTAATTTTTTCTATTGGCAGGCAGAATTGGAACATGAAATTTAAGGATGCTACCTCTACTGCTCAAGCAGCGGCTGAGTTTGCAGAACATGCAAGCCTAGCTGCCAGAGCTGTTGTAGAACTTTCAAGGCAATATTGTGTTGATGATGGTGGTTCATGCCACTTAGGTTTCAAGGATGAAAGGTTGAAACATGGGCAATCATTTCCTTGAGATGGTAATGGTAATTTTTCTATTGGCAGGCAGAATTGGAACATGAAATTTAAGGATGCTACCTCTACTGCTCAAGTAGCGGCTGAGTTTGCAGAACATGCAAGCCTAGCTGCCAGAGCTGTTGTAGAACTTTCAAGGCAATATTGTGTTGATGATGGTGGTTCATGCCACTTAAGTTTCAAGGATGAAAGGTTGGAACATGGGCAATCATTTCCTGGAGATGGTAATGGTAATTTTCTATTGGCAGGCAGAATTGGAACATGAAATTTAAGGATGCTACCTCTGCTGCTCAAGTAGCGGCTGAGTTTGCAGAACATGCAAGCCTAGCTGCCAGAGCTGTTGTAGAACTTTCAAGGCAATATTGTGTTGATGATGGTGGTTCATGCCACTTAGGTTTCAAGGATGAAAGGTTGGAACATGGGCAATCATTTCCTTGAGATGGTAATGGTAATTTTTTTCTGTTGGCAGGCAGAATTGGAACATGAAATTTAAGGATGCTACCTCTGCTGCTCAAGCAGCGGCTGAGTTTGCAGAACATGCAAGCCTAGCTGCCAGAGCTGTTGTAGAACTTTCAAGGCAATATTGTGTTGATGATGGTGGTTCATGCCACTTAGGTTTCAAGGATGAAAGGTTGGAACATGGGCAATCATTTCCTGGAGATGGTAATAGTAATTTTTCTGTTGGCAGGCAGAATTGGAACATGAAATTTAAGGATGCTACCTCTGCTGCTCAAGCAGCGGCTGAGTTTGCAGAACATCCAAGCCTAGCTGCCAGAGCTGTTGTAGAACTTTCAAGGCAATATTGTGTTGATGATGGTGGTTCATGCCACTTAGGTTTCAAGGATGAAAGGTTGGAACATGGGCAATCATTTCCTGGAGATGGTAATGCTAAATTTACTATTGGAAGGCAGAATTGGAACATGAAATTTAAGGATGCTACCTCTGCTGCTCAAGCAGCGGCTGAGTTTGCAGAACAACCAAGCCTAGCTGCCAGAGCTGTTGTAGAACTTTCAAGGCAATATTGTGTTGATGATGGTGGTTCATGCCACTTAGGTTTCAAGGATGAAAGGTTGGAACATGGGCAATCATTTCCTTGAGATGGTAATGGTAATTTTTCTGTTGGCAGGCAGAATTGGAACATGAAATTTAAGGATGCTACCTCTGCTGCTCAAGCAGCGGCTGAGTTTGCAGAACATGCAAGCCTAGCTGCCAGAGCTGTTGTAGAACTTTCAAGGCAATATTGTGTTGATGATGGTGGTTCATGCCACTTAGGTTTCAAGGATGAAAGGTTGGAACATGGGCAATCATTTCCTGGAGATGGTAATGGTAATTTTTCTGTTGGCAGGCAGAATTGGAACATGAAATTTAAGGATGCTACCTCTGCTGCTCAAGCAGCGGCTGAGTTTGCAGAACATGCAAGCCTAGCTGCCAGAGCTGTTGTAGAACTTTCAAGGCAATATTGTGTTGATGATGGTGGTTCATGCCACTTAGGTTTCAAGGATGAAAGGTTGGAACATGGGCAATCATTTCCTGGAGATGGTAATGGTAATTTTTCTGTTGGCAGGCAGAATTGGAACATGAAATTTAAGGATGCTACCTCTGCTGCTCAAGCAGCGGCTGAGTTTGCAGAACATGCAAGCCTAGCTGCCAGAGCTATTGTAGAACTTTCAAGGCAATACTGTGTTGATGATGGTGGTTCATGCCATTTAGGTTTCAAGGATGAAAGGTTGGAACATGGGCAATCATTTCCTTGAGATGGTAATGGTAATTTTTCTGTTGGCAGGCAGAATTGGAACATGAAATTTAAGGATGCTACCTCTGCTGCTCAAGCAGCGGCTGAGTTTGGAGAACATGCAAGCCTAGTTGCCCCAACTGTTGGAGAACTTTCCAGGAAATATTGTGTTAATGATGGAGGTTTATGCCACTTAGGCTTCAAGGATGAAAGTTTAGAACATTGGCAAGCATTTCCTGGAGACGCTAATGGTAATTTTTCTGTTGGCAAGCAGTATTGGAACATGAAATTTTAGGATGCTACCTCTGCTGCTCAAGCAACGGCTGAGTTTGCAGACAATCCAAGCCTAGCTGCCAGAGCTGTTGTAGAACTTTCAAGGCAATATTGTGTTGATGATGGCGGTTCATGCCACTTAGGTTTCAAGGATGAAAGGTTGGAACATGGGCAATCGTTTCCTGGATATGGTAATGGTAATTTTTCTATTGGCAGGCAGAATTGGAACATGAAATTTAAGGATGCTACCTCTGCTGCTCAAGTAGCGACTGAGTTTGCAGAACATGCAAGCCTAGCTGACAGAGCTGTTGTAGAACTTTCAAGGCAATATTGTGTTGATGATGGTGGTTCATGCCACTTAGGTTTCAAGGATGAAAGTATGGAACATGGGCAATCATTTCCTGGAGATGGTAATGGTAATTTTTCTATTGGCAGGCTGAATTGGAACATGAAATTTAAGGATGCTACCTCTGCTGATCAAGTAGCGGCTGAGTTTGCAGAACATGCAAGCCTAGCTGCCAGAGTTATTGTTGAACTTTCAAGGCAATACTGTGTTGATGATGGTGGTTCATGCCACTTAGGTTTCAAGGATGAAAGGTTGGAAAATGGGCAATCATTTCCTCCAGATGGTAATGGTAATTTTTCTAATGGAAGGTAGAATTGGAACATGAAATTTAAGGATGCTACCTCTATTGCTCAAGTAGCGGCTGAGTTTGCAGAACATGCAAGCCTAGCTGCCAGAGCTGTTGTAGAACTTTCAAGGCAATATTATGTTGATGATGGTGGTTCATACCACTTAGGTTTCAAGGATGAAAGGTTGGAACCTGGGCAATCATTTACTGGAGATGGTAATGTTAATTTTTCTATTGGCAGGCAGAATTGGAACATGAAATTTAAGGATGCTACCTATGCTGCTCAAGTAGCGACTGAGTTTGCAGAACATGCACGCCTAGCTGCCAGAGCTGTTGTAGAACTTTCAAGGCAATACTGTGTTGATGATGGTGGTTCATGCCACTTAGGTTTCAAGGATGAAAGGTTGGAACATGGGCAATCATTTCCTTGAGATGGTAATGGTAATTTTGTTATTCGCAGGCAAAATTGGAACATGAAATTTAAGGATGCTGCATCTGCTGCTCAAGTAGCGACTGAGTTTGCAGAACATGCAAGCCTAGCTGCCAGAGCTGTTGTAGAACTTTCAAGGCAATATTGTGTTGATGATGGTGGTTCATGCCAGTTAGGTTTCAAGGATGAAAGGTTGGAACATGGGCAATCATTTCCTGGAGATGGTAATGGTAATTTTTCTGTTGGCAGGCAGAATTGGAACATGAAATTTAAGGATGCTACCTCTGCTGCTCAAGCAGCGGCTGAGTTTGCAGAACATCCAAGCCTAGCTGCCAGAGCTGTTGTAGAACTTTTAAGGCAATATTGTGTTGATGATGGCGGTTCATGCTACTTAGGTTTCAAGGATGAAAGGTTGGAACATGGGCAATCGTTTCCTGGATATGGTAATGGTAATTTTTCTATTGGCAGGCAGAATTGGAACATGAAATTTAAGGATGCTACCTCTGCAGCTCAAGTAGCGACTGAGTTTGCAGAACATCCAAGCCTATCTGCCAGAGCTGTTGTAGAACAATCAAGGAAATATTGTGTAGATGATGGTGGTTCATGCCACTTAGGTTTCAAGGATGAAAGGTTGGAACACGGGCAATCATTTCCTGGAGATGGTAATGGTAATTTTTCTGTTGGCAGGCAGAATTGGAACATGAAATTTAAGGATGCTACCTCTGCTGATCAAGCAGCGGCTGAGTTTGCAGAACATACAAGCGTTGCTGCCAGAGCTGTTGTAGAACTTTCAAGGCAATACTGTGTTGATGATGGTGGTTCATGCCACTTAGGTTTCAAGGATGAAAGGTTGGAACATGGGTAATCATTTCCTAGAGATGGTAATGGTAATTTTTCTGTTGGCAGGCAGAATTGGAATATGAAATTTAAGGATGCTACCTCTGCTGCTCAAGCAACAGCTGAGTTTGCAGAACATGCAAGTCTTGCTGCCAGAGCTGTTGTAGAACTTTCAAGGCAATATTGTGTTGATGATGGTGGTTCATGCCACTTAGGTTTCAAGGATGAAAGGTTGGAACATGGGCAATCATTTCCTGGAGATGGTGATGGTAATTTTTCTGTTGGCAGGCAGAATTGGAACATGAAATTTAAGGATGCTACCTCTGCTGCTCAAGCAGCGGCTGAGTTTGCAGAACATGCAAGCCTAGCTGCCAGAGCTGTTGTAGAACTTTCAAGGCAATATTGTGTTGATGATGGTGGTTCATGCCACTTAGGTTTCAAGGATGAAAGGTTGGAACATGGGCAATCATTTCCTTGAGATAGTAATGATAATTATTCTGTTGGCAGGCAGAATTGGAACATGAAATTTAAGGATGCTACCTCTGCTGCTCAAGTAGCGACTGAGTTTGCAGAACATGAAAGCCTAGCTGCCAGAGCTGTTGTAGAACTTTCAAGGCAATATTGTGTTGATGATGGTGGTTCATGCCAGTTAGGTTTCAAGGATGAAAGGTTGGAAAATGGGCAATCATTTCCTGGAGATGGTAATGGTAATTTTTCTGATGGCAGGTAGAATTGGAATATGAAATTTAAGGATGCTACCTCTGCTGCTCAAGCAACGGCTGAGTTTGCAGACAATCCAAGCCTAGCTGCCAGAGCTGTTGTAGAACTTTTAAGGCAATATTGTGTTGATGATGGCGGTTCATGCTACTTAGGTTTCAAGGATGAAAGGTTGGAACATGGGCAATCGTTTCCTGGATATGGTAATGGTAATTTTTCTATTGGCAGGCAGAATTGGAACATGAAATTTAAGGATGCTACCTCTGCAGCTCAAGTAGCGACTGAGTTTGCAGAACATCCAAGCCTATCTGCCAGAGCTGTTATAGAACAATCAAGGAAATATTGTGTAGATGATGGTGGTTCATGCCACTTAGGTTTCAAAGATGAAAGTATGGAACATGGGCAATCATTTCCTGGAGATGGTAATGGTAATTTTTCTATTGGCAGGCAGAATTGGTACATGAAATTTAAGGATGCTACCTCTGCTGATCAAGTAGCGACTGAGTTTGCAGAACATACAAGCGTTGCTGCCAGAGCTGTTGTAGAACTTTCAAGGCAATACTGTGTTGATGATGGTGGTTCATGCCACTTAGGTTTCAAGGATGAAAGGTTGGAACATGGGTAATCATTTCCTAGAGATGGTAATTTTTCTGTTGGCAAGCAGAATTGGAACATGAAATTTAAGGATGCAACCTCTGTTGCTCAAGTAGCGGCTGAGTTTGCAGATTATGCAAGCCTAGCTGCCAGAGCTGTTGTAGAACTTTCAAGGCAATATTGTGTTGATGATGGTGGTTCATGCCACTTAGGTTTCAAGGATAAAAGGTTGGAACATGGGCAATCATTTCCTGGAGATGGCAAAGTTTCTATTGGCAAGCAGAATTGGAACATGAAATTTAAGGATGCTACCTCTGCTGCTCAACCAGCGGCTGAGTTTGCAGAACATGCAAGCCTAGCTGCCAGAGCTGTTGTAGAACTTTCAAGGCAATATTGTTTTGATGATGATGGTTCATGCCACTTAGGTTTCAAGGATGAAAGTTTGGAACATGGAAAATCATTTCCTAGAGATAGTAATTTTTCTGTTGGCAAGTAGAATTGGAACATGAAATTTAAGGATGCTACCTCTACTGTTCAAGTAGTGGTTGAGTTTGCAGATCATGCAAGCCTAGCTGCCACAGCTGTTGTAGAATTTCAAGGCAATATTGTGTTGATGATGGTGGGTCATGCCACTTAGGTTTCTACGATAAAAGGTTGGAAGATGAAATTTAAGGATGCTACCTCTATTGCTCAAGTAGCGGCTGAGTTTGCAGAACATGCAAGCCTAGCTGCCAAAACTGTTGTAGAACTTTCAAGGCAATACTGTGTTGATGATGGTGGTTCATACCACTTAGGTTTCAAGGATGAAAGGTTGGAACCTGGGCAATCATTTACTGGAGATGGTAATGGTAATTTTTCTATTGGCAGGCAGAATTGGAACATGAAATTTAAGGATGCTACCTATGCTGCTCAAGTAGCGACTGAGTTTGCAGAACATGCACGCCTAGCTGCCAGAGCTATTGTAGAACTTTCAAGGCAATACTGTGTTGATGATGGTGGTTCATGCCACTTAGTTTTCAAGGATGAATGGTTGGAACATGGGCAATCATTTCCTTGAGCTGGTAATGATAATTTTTCTGTTGGCAGGAAGAATTGGAACATGAAATTTAAGGATGCTAGCTCTGCTGCTCAAGTAGCGACTGAGTTTGCAGAACATGAAAGCCTAGCTGCCAGAGCTATTGTTGAACTTTCAAGGCAATATTGTGTTGATGATGGTGGTTCATGCCAGTTAGGTTTCAAGGATGAAAGGTTGGAAAATGGGCAATCATTTCCTGGAGATGGTAATGGTAATTTTTCTGATGGCAGGTAGAATTGGAATATGAAATTTAAGGATGCTACCTCTGCTGCTCAAGTAATGGCTGAGTTTGCACACAATCCAAGCCTAGCTGCCAGAGCTGTTGTAGAACTTTCAAGGCAATATTGTGTTGATGATAGCGGTTCATGCCACTTATGTTTCAATGATGAAAGGTTGGAACATGGGCAATCGTTTCCTGGATATGGTAATTGTAATTTTTCTATTGGCAGGCAGAATTGGAACATGAAATTTAAGGATGCTACCGCTGCTGCTCAAGTAGCGACTGAGTTTGCAGAACATCCAAGCCTAGCTGCCAGAGCTGTTATAGAAAAATCAAGGCAATATTGTGTAGATGATGGTGGTTCATGCCACTTAGGTCTCAAAGATGAAAGTATGGAACATGGGCAATTATTTCCTGGAGATGGTAATGGTAATTTTTCTATTGGCAGGCAGAATTGGAACATGAAATTTAAGGATGCTACCTCTGCTGATCAAGTGGCGACTGAGTTTGCAGAACATGCAAGCGTAGCTGCCAGAGCTATTGTAGAACTTTCAAGGCAATACTGTGTTGATGATGGTGGTTCATGCCACTTAGGTTTCAAGGATGAAAGGTTGGAACATGGGTAATCATTTCCTAGAGATGGTAATTTTTCTGTTGGCAAGCAGAATTGGAACATGAAATTTAAGGATGCAACCTCTGTTGCTCAAGTAGCGGCTGAGTTTGCAGATTATGCAAGCCTAGCTGCCAGAGCTGTTGTAGAACTTTCAAGGCAATATTGTGTTGATGATGGTGGTTCATGCCACTTAGGTTTCAAGGATAAAAGGTTGGAACATGGGCAATCATTTACTGGAGATGGTAATGGTAATTTTTCTATTGGCAGGCAGAATTGGAACATGAAATTTAAGGATGCTACCTATGCTGCTCAAGTAGCGACTGAGTTTGCAGAACATGCACGCCTAGCTGCCAGAGCTGTTGTAGAACTTTCAAGGCAATACTGTGTTGATGATGGTGGTTCATGCCACTTAGTTTTCAAGGATGAAAGGTTGGAACATGGGCAATCATTTCCTTGAGCTGGTAATGATAATTTTTCTGTTGGCAGGAAGAATTGGAACATGAAATTTAAGGATGCTAGCTCTGCTGCTCAAGTAGCGACTGAGTTTGCAGAACATGAAAGCCTAGCTGCCAGAGCTGTTGTAGAACTTTCAAGGCAATATTGTGTTGATGATGGTGGTTCATGCCAGTTAGGTTTCAAGGATGAAAGGTTGGAAAAAGGGCAATCATTTCCTGGAGATGGTAATGGTAATTTTTCTGATGGCAGGTAGAATTGGAATATGAAATTTAAGGATGCTACCTCTGCTGCTCAAGCAACGGCTGAGTTTGCAGACAATCCAAGCCTAGCTGCCAGAACTGTTGTAGAACTTTCAAGGCAATATTGTGTTGATGATGGCGGTTCATGCCACTTAGGTTTCAAGGATGAAAGGTTGGAACATGGGCAATCGTTTCCTGGATATGGTAATGGTAATTTTTCTATTGGCAGGCAGAATTGGAACATGAAATTTAAGGATGCTACCTCTGCTGCTCAAGTAGCGACTGAGTTTGTAGAACATCCAAGCCTAGCTGCCAGAGCTGTTATAGAACAATCAAGGCAATATTGTGTAGATGATGGTGGTTCATGCCACTTAGGTTTCAACGATGAAAGTATGGAACATGGGCAATCATTTCCTGGAGATGGTAATGGTAATTTTTCTATTGGCAGGCAGAATTGGAACATGAAATTTAAGGATGCTACCTCTGCTGATCAAGTAGCGACTGAGTTTGCAGAACGTGCAAGCGTAGCTGCCAGAGCTGTTGTAGAACTTTCAAGGCAATACTGTGTTGATGATGGTGGTTCATGCCACTTAGGTTTTAAGGATGAAAGGTTGGAACATGGGTAATCATTTCCTAGAGATGGTAATTTTTCTGTTGGCAAGCAGAATTGGAACATTAAATTTAAGGATGCAACCTCTGTTGCTCAAGTAGCAGCTGAGTTTGCAGATTATGCAAGCCTAGCTGCCAGAGCTGTTGTAGAACTTTCAGGGCAATATTGTGTTGATGATGGTGGTTCTTGTCACTTAGGTTTCAAGGATAAAAGGTTAGAACATGGGCAATCATTTCCTGGAGATGGCAAAGTTTCTATTGGCAGGCAGAATTGGAACATGAAATTTAAGGATGCTACCTCTGCTGCTCAACCAGCGGCTGAGTTTGCAGAACATGTAAGCCTAGCTGCCAGAGCTGTTGTAGAACTTTCAAGGCAATATTGTTTTGATGATGGTGGTTCATGCCACTTAGGTTTCAAGGATGAAAGGTTGGAACATGGGAAATCATTTCTTAGAGATGGTAATTTTTCTGTTGGCAAGTAGAATTGGAACATGAAATTTAAGGATGCTACCTCTGCTGCTCAAGTAGTGGTTGAGACTTTGCAGATCATGCAAGCCTAGCTGCCACAGCTGTTGTAGAATTTCAAGGCAATATTGTGTTGATGATGGTGGGTCATGCCACTTAGGTTTCTACGATAAAAGGTTGGAACATGAAATTTAAGGATGCTACCTCTATTGCTCAAGTAGCGGCTGAGTTTGCAGAACATGCAAGCCTAGCTGCCAAAATTGTTGTAGAACTTTCAAGGCAATATTGTGTTGATGATGGTGGTTCATGCCACTTAATTTTCAAGGATGAAAGGTTGGAATATGGGCAATCATTTCCTTGAGCTGGTAATGATAATTTTCCTGTTGGCAGGAAGAATTGGAACATGAAATTTAAGGATGCTAGCTCTGCTGCTTAAGTAGCGACTGAGTTTGCAGAACATGAATGCCTAGCTGCCAGAGCTGTTGTAGAACTTTCAAGGCAATACTGTGTTGATGATGGTGCTTCATGCCAGTTAGGTTTCAAGGATGAAAGGTTGGAAAATGGGCAATCATTTCCTGGAGATGGTAATGGTAATTTTTCTGATGGCAGGTAGAATTGGAATATGAAATTTAAGGATGCTACCTCTGCTGCTCAAGCAATGGCTTAGTTTGCAATCAATCCAAGCCTAGCTGCCAGAGTTGTTGTAGAACTTTCAAGGCAATATTGTGTTGATGATGGTGGTTCATGCCACTTAGGTTTCAAGGACGAAAGGTTGGTACATGGGAAATTGTTTCCTGGATATGGTAATGGTAATTTTTCTATTGGCAGGCAGAATTGGAACATGAAATTTAAGGATGCTACCTCTGCTGCTCAAGTAGCGACTAAGTTTGCAGAACATGCAGGCCTAGTTGCCAGAGCTGTTGTAGAACTTTCAAGGCAATACTGTGTTGATGGTGGTGTTTCATGCCACTTAGTTTCCAAGGATGAACGGTTATAGCATGGGCAATGATTTCCTTGAGATGGTAATGATAATTTTTCTGTTGGCAGGCAGAATTGGAACATGAAATTTAAGGGTGCTAACTCTGCTGCTCAAGTAGCGACTGAGTTTGTAGAACATCCAAGCCTAGCTGCCAGAGCTGTTGTAGAACTTTCAAGGCAAAATAGTGTTGATGATGGTGGTTCATGCCACTTAGGTTTCAAGGATGAAAGTATGGAACATGGGTAATCATTTCCTGGAGATGGTAATGGTAATTTTTGTATTGGCAGGCAGAATTGGAACATGAAATTTAAGGATGCTACCTCTGCTGATCAAGTAGCTGCTGAGTTTGCAGATCATGCAAGCCTAGCTGCCAGGGCTGTTGTAGAACTTTCAAGGCAATATTATGTTGATGATAGTGGTTCATGCCACTTAGTTTTCAAGGATGAAAGGTTAAAACATGGGCAATCATTTCCTTGAGAAGGTAATGGTAATTTTTCTGTTGGCAAGCATAATTGGAACATGAAATTTAAGGATGCTACCTTTGCTGCTCAAGCAACGGCTGAGTTTGCAGAACATGCAATCCTAGCTGACAGAGCTGTTGTAGAACTTTCAAGGCAATATTGTGTTGATGATGGTGGTTCATGCCACTTAAGTTTCAAGGATGAAAGGTTGGAACATGGGCAATCATTTCCTGGAGATGGTAATGGTAATTTTTCTGTTGGCAGGCATAATTGGAACATGAAATTTAAGGATGCTACCTCTGCTGCTCAAGCAGCGGCTGAGTATGCAGAACATGCAAGCCTAGCTGCCAGAGCTGTTGTAGAACTTTCAAGGCAATATTGTGTTGATGATGGTGGTTCATGCCAGTTAGGTTTCAAGGATGAAAGGTTGGAAAATGGGCAATCATTTCCTGGAGATGGTAATGGTAATTTTTCTGATGGCAGGTAGAATTGGAATATGAAATTTCAGGATGCTACCTCTGCTGCTCAAGCAACGGCTGAGTTTGCAGTCAATCCAAGCCTAGCTGCCAGAGTTGTTGTAGAACTTTCAAGGCAATATTGTGTTGATGATGGTGGTTCATGCCACTTAGGTTTCAAGGATGAAAGGTTGGAACATGGGAAATCGTTTCCTGGATATGGTAATGGTATTTTATCTATTGGCAGGCAGAATTGGAACATGAAATTTAAGGATGCTACCTCTGCTGATCAAGTAGCTGCTGAGTTTGCAGATCATGCAAGCCTAGCTGCCAGTGCTGTTGTAGAACTTTCAAGGCAATATAATGTTGATGATGGTGGTTCATGCCACTTAATTTTCAAGGATGAAAGGTTAAAACATGGGCAATCATTTCCTTGAGAAGGTAATGGTAATTTTTCTGTTGACAAGCAGAATTGGAACATGAAATTTAAGGATGCTACCTCTGCTGCTCAAGCAACGGCTGAGTTTGCAGAACATGCAATCCTAGCTGACAGAGCTAATGTAGAACATTCAAGGCAATATTGTGTTGATGATGGTGGTTCATGCCACTTATGTTTCAAGGATGAAAGGATGGAACATGGGCAATCATTTCCTGGAGATGGTAATGGTAATTTTTCTGTTGGCAGGCATAATTGGAACATGAAATTTAAGGATGCTACCTCTGCTGCTCAAGCAGCGGCTGAGTTTGCAGAACATGCAAGACTAGCTGCCAGAGCTGTTGTAGAACTTTCAAGGCAATACTGTGTTGATGATGGTGCTTCATGCCACTTAGTTTTCAAGGATGAAAGGTTGTAACATGGGCAATCATTTCCTTGAGATGGTAATGATAATTTTTCTGTTGGCAGGCAGAATTGGAACATGAAATTTAAGGATGCTACCTATGCTGCTCAAGTAGCGACTGAGTTTGCAGAACATCCAAGCCTAGCTGCCAGAGCTGTTGTAGAACATTCAAGGCAATATAGTGTTGATGATGGTGGTTCATGCCACTTAGGTTTCAAGGATGAAAGTATGGAACATGGGCAATCATTTCCTGGAGATGGTAATGGTAATTTTTGTATTGGCAGGCAGAATTGGAACATGAAATTTAAGGATACTACCTCTGCTGATCAAGTAGCTGCTGAGTTTGCAGATCATGCAAGCCTAGCTGCCAGTGCTGTTGTAGAACATTCAAGGCAATATAATGTTGATGATGGTGGTTCATGCCACTTAGTTTTCAAGGATGAAAGGTTAAAACATGGGCAATCATTTCCTTGAGAACGTAATGGTAATTTTTTTGTTGGCAAGCAGAATTGGAACATGAAATTTAAGGATGCTACCTCTGCTGCTCAAGCAACGGCTGAGTTTGCAGGACATGCAATCCTAGCTGGCAGAGCTGTTGTAGAACTTTAAAGGCAATATTGTGTTGATGATGGTGGTTCATGCCACTTAAGTTTCAAGGATGAAAGGTTGGAACATGGGCAATCATTTCCTGGAGATGGTAATGGTAATTTTTCTGTTGGCAGGCATAATTGGAACATGAAATTTAAGGATGCTACCTCTGCTGCTCAAGCAGCGGCTGAGTTTGCAGAACATGCAAGCCTAGCTGCCAGAGCTGTTGTAGAACTTTCAAGGCAATATTGTGTTGATGATGGTGGTTCATGCCAGTTAGGTTTCAAGGATGAAAGGTTGGAAAATGGGCAAGCATTTCCTTGAGATGATAATGGTAATTTTTCTGTTGGCAAGCAGAATTGGAACATGAAATTTAAGGATGCTACCTCTACTGCACAAGTAATGGCTGAGTTTGTAGATCATGCAAGCCTAGCTGCCACAGCTGTTGTAGAATTTCAAGGCAATATTGTGTTGATGATGGTGGGTCATGCCACTTAGGTTTCAAGGATAAAAGATTGGAACATGGGCAATCATTTCCTAGAGATGGTAATTTTTCTGTTGGCAGGCAGAATTTGAACATGAAATTTAAGGATGCTACCTTTGCTGATCAAGTAGCTGCTGAGTTTGCAGATCATGCAAGCCTAGCTGCTAGTGCTGTTGTAGAACTTTCAAGACAATATAATGTTGATGATGGTGGTTCATGCCACTTACTTTTCAAGGATGAAAGGTTAAAACATGGGCAATCATTTCCTTGAGAAGGTAATGGTAATTTTTCTGTTGTCAAGCAGAATTGGAACATGAAATTTAAGGATGCTACCTCTGCTGCTCAAGCAACGGCTGAGTTTGCAGAACATGCAATCGTAGCTGACAGAGCTGTTGTAGAACTTTCAAGGCAATATTGTGTTGATGATGGTGGTTCATATCACTTAGGTTTCAAGGATGAAAGGTTGGAACCTAGGCAATAATTTACTGGAGATGGTAATGGTAATTTTTCTATTGGCAGGCAGAATTGGAACATGAAATTTAAGGATGCTACCTATGCTGCTCAAGTAGCGACTGAGTTTGCAGAACATGTAAGCCTAGCTGCCAGAGCTGTTGTAGAACTTTCAAGGCAATACTATGTTGATGATGGTGGTTCATGCCACTTAGTTTTCAAGGATGAAAGGTTGGAACATGGGCAACCATTTCCTTGAGATGGTAATGATAATTTTTCTGTTGGCAGGCAGAATTGGAACATAAAATTTAAGGATGCTACCTCTGCTGCTCAAGTAGCGACTGAGTTTGCAGAACATGCAAGCCTAGCCGCCAGAGCTGTTGTAGAACTTTCAAGGCAATACTGTGTTGATAATAGTGGTTCATGCCAGTTAGGTTTCAAGGATGAAAGGTTGGAAAATGGGCAATCATTTCCTGGAGATGGTAATGGTAATTTTTCTGATGGCAGGTAGAATTGGAATATGAAATTTAAGGATGCTACCTCTGCTGCTCAAGCAACGGCTGAGTTTGCAGACAATCCAAGCCTAGCAGCTAGAGCTGTTGTAGAACTTTCAAGGCAATATTTTGTTGATGATGGCGGTTTATGCCACTTAGGTTTCAAGGATGAAAGGTTGGAACATGGGCAATCGTTTCCTGGATATGGTAATGGTAATTTTTCTATTGGCAGGCAGAATTGGAACATGAAATTTAAGGATGCTACCTCTGCTGCTCAAGTAGCGACTGAGTTTGCAGAACATCCAAGCCTAGCTGCCAGAGCTGTTGTAGAACAATCAAGGCAATATTTTGTTGATGATGGTGGTTTATGCCACATAGGTTTCAAGGATGATAGTATGGAACATGGGCAATCATTTCCTGGAGATGGTAATGGTAATTTTTCTATTGGCAGGCAGAATTGGAACATGAAATTTAAGGATGCTACCTCTGCTGATCAAGTAGCGACTGAGTTTGCAGAACATGCAAGCGTAGCTGCCAGAGCTGTTGTAGAACTTTCAAGGCAATACTGTGTTGATGATGGTGGTTCATGCCACTTAGGTTTCAAGGATGAAAGGTTGGAACATGGGCAATCATTTCCTAGAGATGGTAATTTTTCTGTTGGCAAACAGAATTGGAACATGAAATTTAAGGATGCTACCTCTGTTGCTCAAGTAGCGGCTGAGTTAGCAGATCATGCAAGCCTAGCTTGCAGAGTTGTTGTAGAACTTTCAAAGCAATATTGTGTTGATGATGGTGGTTCATGCCACTTAGGTTTCAAGGATAAAAGGTTGGAACATGGTCAATCATTTCCTGGAGATGGTAATGATAATTTTTCTGTTGGCAGGCAGAATTGGAACATGAAATTTAAGAATGCTACCTCTGCTGCTCACGTAGCGACTGAGTTTGCAGAACATGCAAGCCTAGCCGCCAGAGCTGTTGTAGAACTTTCAAGGCAATACTGTGTTGATAATGGTGGTTCATGCCAGTTAGGTTTCAAGGATGAAATGTTGGAAAATGGGTAATCATTTCCTGGAGATGGTAATGGTAATTTTTCTGATGGCAGGTAGAATTGGAATATGAAATTTAAGGATGCTACCTCTGCTGCTCAAGCAACGGCTGAGTTTGCAGACAATCCAAGCCTAGCTGCCAGAGCTGTTGTAGAACTTTCAAGGCAATATTGTGTTGATGATGGCGGTTCATGCCACTTAGGTTTCAAGGATGAAAGGTTGGAACATGGGCAATCATTTCCTGGAGATGGTAATGGTAATTTTTCTATTGGCAGGCAGAATTGGAACATGAAATTTAAGGATGCTACCTCTGCTGCTCAAGTAGCGACTGAGTTTGCAGAACATGCAAGCCTAGCTACCAGAGCTGTTGTAGAACTTTCAAGGCAATATTGTGTTGATGATGGTGGTTCATGCCACTTAGGTTTCAAGGATGAAAGGTTGGAACATGGGCAATCATTTCCTGGAGATGGTAATTTTTCTGTTGGCAAGCAGAATTGGAACATGAAATTTAAGGATGCTACCTCTGCTGCTCAAGTAGCGACTGAGTTTGCAGAACATCCAAGCCTAGCTGCCAGAGCTGTTGTAGAACAATCAAGGCAATATTGTGTTGATGATGGTGGTTTATGCCACATAGGTTTCAAGGATGAAAGTATGGAACATGGGCAATCATTTCCTGAAGATGGTAATGGTAATTTTTCTATTGGCAGGCAGAATTGGAACATGAAATTTAAGGATGCTACCTCTGCTGATCAAGTAGCGACTGAGTTTGCAGAACATGCAAGCGTAGCTGCCAGAGCTGTTGTAGAACTTTCAAGGCAATACTGTGTTGATGATGGTGGTTCATGCCACTTAGGTTTCAAGGATGAAAGGTTGGAACATGGGCAATCATTTCCTAGAGATGGTAATTTTTCTGTTGGCAAGCAGAATTGGAACATGAAATTTAAGGATGCTACCTCTGTTGCTCAAGTAGCGGCTGAGTTAGCAGATCATGCAAGCCTAGCTTGCAGAGTTGTTGTAGAACTTTCAAGGCAATATTGTGTTGATGATGGTGGTTCATGCCACGTAGGTTTCATGGATGAAAGGTGGAACATGGGCAATCTTTTCCTGAAGATGGTAATGGTAATTTTTCTATTGGCAGGCAGAATTGGAACATGAAATTTAAGGATGCTACCTCTGCTGCTCAACCAGCGGCTGAGTTTGCAGAACATGCAAGCCTAGCTGCCAGAGCTGTTGTAGGACTTTCAAGGCAATATTGTGTTGATGATAGTGGTTCATGCCACATAGGTTTCAAGGATGAAAAGTTGGAACATGGGAAATCATTTCCTGGAGATGGTAATTTTTCTGTTGGCAAGCAGAATTGGAACATGAAATTAAAGGATGCTACCTCTGCTGCTCAAGTAGCGACTGAGTTTGCAGAACATCCAAGCCTAGCTGCCAGAGCTATTGTAGAACAATCAAGGCAATATTGTGTTGATGATGGTGGTTTATGCCACATAGGTTTCAAGGATGAAAGTATGGAACATGGGCAATCATTTCCTGAAGATGGTAATGGTAATTTTTCTATTGGCAGGCAGAATTGGAACATGAAATTTAAGGATGCTACCTCTGCTGATCAAGTAGCGACTGAGTTTGCAGAACATGCAAGCGTAGCTGCCAGATCTATTGTAGAACTTTCAAGGCAATATTGTGTTGATGATGGTGGTTCATGCCACTTAGGTTTCAAGGATGAAAGGTTGGAACATGGGCAATCATTTCGTGGAGATGGTAATGGTAATTTTTCTGTTGGCAGGCAGAATTGGAACATGAAATTTAAGGATGCTACCTCTGCTGCTCAAGTAGCGGCTGAGTTTGCAGAACATGCAAGCCTAGCTGCCAGAGCTGTTGTAGAACTTTCAAGGCAATACTGTGTTGATGATGGTGGTTCATGCCACTTAGGTTTCAAGGATGAAAGGTTGGAACATGGGCAATCATTTCCTTGAGATGGTAATGATAATTTTTCTGTTGGCAGGCAGAATTGGAACATGAAATTTAAGGATGCTACCTCTGCTGCTCAAGCAGCGACTGAGTTTGCAGAACATGCAAGCCTAGCTGCCAGAGCTGTTGTAGAACTTTCAAGGCAATACTGTGTTGATGATGGTGGTTCATGCCAGTTAGGTTTCAAGGATGAAAGGTTGGAAAATGGGCAATCATTTCCTGGAGATGGTAATGGTAATTTTTCTGATGGCAGGTAGAATTGGAATATGAAATTTAAGGATGCTACCTCTGCTGCTCAAGCAACGGCTGAGTTTGCAGACAATCCAAGCCTAGCTGCCAGAGCTGTTGTAGAACTTTCAAGGCAATATTGTGTTGATGATGGCGGTTCATGCCACTTAGGTTTCAAGGATGAAAGGTTGGAACATGGGCAATCGTTTCCTGGATATGGTAATGGTAATTTTTCTATTGGCAGGCAGAATTGGAACATGAAATTTAAGGATGCTACCTCTGCTGCTCAAGTAGCGACTGAGTTTGCAGAACATGCAAGCCTAGCTGCCAGAGCTATTGTAGAACTTTCAAGGCAATACTGTGTTGATGATGGTGGTTCATGCCACTTAGGTTTCAAGGATGAAAGGTTGGAACATGGGCAATGATTTCCTTGAGATGGTAATGATAATTTTTCTGTTGGCAGGCAGAATTGGAACATGAAATTTAAGGGTGCTACCTCTGCTGCTCAAGTAGCGACTGAGTTTGCAGAACATCCAAGCCTAGCTGCCAGAGCTGTTGTAGAACATTTAAGGCAATATAGTGTTGATGATGGTGGTTCATGCCACTTAGGTTTCAAGGATGAAAGTATGGAACATGGGCAATCATTTCCTGGAGATGGTAATGGTAATTTTTGTATTGGCAGGCAGAATTGGAACATGAAATTTAAGGATGCTACCTCTGCTGATCAAGTAGCGACTGAGTTTGCAGAACATGCAAGCGTAGCTCCTAGAGCTGTTGTAGAACTTTCAAGGCAATACTGTGTTGATGATGGTGGTTCATGCCACTTAGGTTTCAAGGATGAAAGGTTGGAACATGGGCAATCATTTCCTAGAGATGGTAATTTTTCTGTTGGCAAGCAGAATTGGAACATGAAATTTAAGGATGCTACCTCTGTTGCTCAAGTAGCGGCTGAGTTTGCAGATCATGCAAGCCTAGCTGCCAGAGCTGTTGTAGAACTTTCAAGGCAATATTGTGTTGATGATGGTGGTTCATGCCACTTAGGTTTCAAGGATGAAAGGTTGGAACATGGGCAATCATTTCCTGGAGATGGTAATGGTAATTTTTCTATTGGCAGGCAGAATTGGAACATGAAATTTAAGGATGCTACCTCTGCTGCTCAAGCAGCGGCTGAGTTTGCAGAACATCCAAGCCTAGCTGCCAGAGCTGTTGTAGAACTTTCAAGGCAATATTGTGTTGATGATGGTGGTTCATGCCACTTAGGTTTCAAGGATGAAAGGTTGGAACATGGGCAATCATTTCCTGGAGATGGTAATGGTAATTTTTCTATTGGCAGGCAGAATTGGAACATGAAATTTAAGGATGCTACCTCTGCTGCTCAAGTAGCGACTGAGTTTGCAGAACATGCAAGCCTAGCTACCAGAGGTGTTGTAGAACTTTCAAGGCAATATTGTGTTGATGATGGTGGTTCATGCCACTTAGGTTTCAAGGATGAAAGGTTGGAACATGGGCAATCATTTCCTGGAGATGGTAATGGTAATTTTTCTGTTGGCAGGCAGAATTGGAACATGAAATTTAAGGATGCTACCTCTGCTGCTCAAGTAGCGACTGAGTTTGCAGAACATGCAAGCCTAGCTGCCAGAGCTGTTGTAGAACTTTCAAGGCAATATTGTGTTGATGATGGTGGTTCATGCCACTTAGGTTTCAAGGATGAAAGGTTGGAACATGGGCAATCATTTCCTGGAGATGGTAATGGTAATTTTTCTGTTGGCAGGCAGAATTGGAACATGAAATTTAAGGATGCTACCTCTGCTGCTCAAGCAGTGGCTGAGTTTGCAGAACATGCAAGCCTAGCTGCCAGAGCTGTTGTAGAACTTTCAAGGCAATATTGTGTTGATGATGGTGGTTCATGCCACTTAGGTTTCAAGGATGAAAGGTTGGAACATGGGAAATCATTTCCTGGAGATGGTAATGGTAATTTTTCTATTGGCAGGCAGAATTGGAACATGAAATTTAAGGATGCTACCTCTGCTGCTCAAGTAGCGGCTGAGTTTGCAGAACATGCAAGCCTAGCTGCCAGAGCTGTTGTAGAACTTTCAAGGCAATATTGTGTTGATGATGGTGGTTCATGCCACTTAGGTTTCAAGGATGAAAGGTTGGAACATGGGCAAGCATTTCCTGGAGATGGTAATGGTAATTTTTCTATTGGCAGGTAGAATTGGAACATGAAATTTAAGGATGCTACCTCTGCTGCTCAAGTAGCGACTGAGTTTGCAGAACATCCAAGCCTAGCTGCCAGAGCTGTTGTAGAACATTTAAGGCAATATAGTGTTGATGATGGTGGTTCATGCCACTTAGGTTTCAAGGATGAAAGTATGGAACATGGGCAATCATTTCCTGGAGATGGTAATGGTAATTTTTCTATTGGCAGGCAGAATTGGAACATGAAATTTAAGGATGCTACCTCTGCTGCTCAAGTAGCGACTGAGTTTGTAGAACATGCAAGCCTAGCTACCAGAGGTGTTGTATTACCATTACCATCTCCAGGAAATGATTGCCCATGTTCCAACCTTTCATACTTGAAACCTAAGTGGCATGAACTTCTATCATCAAAACAATATTGCCTTGAAAGTTCTACAACAGCTACGACAGCTAGGCTTGCATGTTCTGCAAACTCTGCTGCTGCTTGAGAAGCAGAGGTAGCATCCTTAAATTTCATGTTCCAATTCTACTTGCCAACAGAAAAATTACCATTACCATCTCCAGGAAATGATTGCCCATTTCCAACCTCTCATCCTTGAAACCTAAGTGGCATGAACCCCATCATCAACACAATATTGCCTTGAAAGTTCTACAACAGCTCTGGCAACTAGGCTTACCTGTTCTGCAAACTCAGCCGCTGCTTGAGCAGAAGAGGTAGCATCCTTAAATTTCAAGTTCCAATTCTGCTTGCCTATAGAAAAATTACCATTACCATCTCCAGGAAATGCTAGCCCATTTTCTAACCTTTCATCCTTGAAACCGAAGTGGCATGAACCACCATCATCAACACAATATTGCCTTGAAAGTTCTCCAACAGCTCTGGTAGCTAGGCTTGCATGTTCTCCAAACTCATCCGCTGCTTGAGCAGTAGAGGTAGCATCCTTAAATTTCATGTTCCAATTCTGCCAGCCAATAGAAATATTACCATTACCATCTCCAGGAAATGATTGCCCATGTTCCAACCTTTCATCCTTGAAACCTAAGTGGCATGAACCACCATCATCAACACAATATTGCCTTTAAAGTTCTACAACTACTCTGGCATCTAGGCTTGCATGTTCTGCAAACTCAGCCACTGCTTGAGCAGCATAGGTAGCATCCTTAAATTTCATGTTCCAATTTTTCCTGCCAATAGAAAATATACCATCTCCAGGAAATGATTGCCCATGTTCCAACCTTTCATCCTTGAAACCTAAGTGGCATGAACTACTATCATCAACACAATATTGCCTTGAAAGTTCTACAACAGCTATGGTAGCTAGGCTTGCATGCTCTGCAAACTCTACCGCTGCTTGAGCAGCAGAGGTATCATCCTTAAATTTCAAGTTCCAATTCTGCTTGCCAACATAAAAATTACCATTACAATCTCCAAGAAATGATTGCCCATGTTCCAACCTTTCATCCTTGAAACCTAAGTGGCATGAACCACCATCATCAACACAATATTGCCTTGAAAGTTCTACAATAGCTCTGGCAGCTAGGCTTACCTGTTCTGCAAACTGAGCCGCTACTTGAGCAGCAGAGGTAGCATCCATAAATTTCAAGTTCCAATTCTACTTGCCAATAGAAAAATTACCATTACCATCTCCAGGAAATGCTTGCCCATTTTCTAACCTTTCATAGTGGCATGAACCACCATCATCAACACAATATTGCCTTGAAAGTTCTCCAACAGCTCTGGCAGCTAGGCTTGTATGTTATGCAAACTCTGCCGCTGCTTGAGCTGCAGAAGTAGCATCCTTAAATTTCATGTTCCAATTTTGCCTGCCAACAAAAAAATTACCATTACCATCTCCAGGAAATGATTGCCCATGTTCCAACCTTTCATCCTTGAAACCTAAGTGGGATGAACCACCATCATCAACACAATATTGCCTTGAAAGTTCTACAACAGCTCTGGCAGCTAGGCTTGCATGTTCTGCAAACTCAGCCACTGCTTGAGAAGCAGAGGTAGCATCCTTAAATTTCATGATCCAATTCTGCCTGCCAATAGAAAAATTACCATCTCCAGGAAATGATTGCCCATGTTCCAACCTTTCATACTTGAAACCTAAGTGGCATGAACTGCTAGCATCAACACAATATTGCCTTGAAAGTTCTACAACAGCTATGGCAGCTAGGCTTGCATGTTTTGCAAACTGTGCTGCTGCTTGAGCAGTAGAGGTAGCATCCTTAAATTTCATGTTCCAATTCTACTTGCCAATAGAAAAATTACCATTACCATCTCCAGGAAATGCTTGCCCATTTTCTAACCTTTCATAGTGGCATGAACCACCATCATCAACACAATATTGCCTTGAAAGTTCTCCAACAGCTCTGGCAGCTAGGCTTGTATGTTATGCAAACTCTGCCGCTGCTTGAGCTGCAGAAGTAGCATCCTTAAATTTCATGTTCCAATTTTGCCTGCCAACAAAAAAATTACCATTACCATCACCAGGAAATGATTGCCCATGTTCCAACCTTTCATCCTTGAAACCTAAGTGGCATGAACCACCATCATCAACACAATATTGCCTTGAAAGTTCTACAACGGCTCTGGCAGCTAGGCTTGCATGTTCTGCAAACTCAGCCACTGCTTGAGAAGCAGAGGTAGCATCCTTAAATTTCATGATCCAATTCTGCCTGCCAATAGAAAAATTACCATCTCCAGGAAATGATTGCCCATGTTCCAACCTTTCATACTTGAAACCTAAGTGGCATGAACTGCTAGCATCAACACAATATTGCCTTGAAAGTTCTACAACAGCTATGGCAGCTAGGCTTGCATGTTTTGCAAACTGTGCTGCTGCTTGAGCAGTAGAGGTAGCATCCTTAAATTTCATGTTCCAATTCTACTTGCCAACAGAAAAATTACCATTACCATCTCCAGGAAATGATTGCCCATGTTCCAACCTTTCATCCTTCAAACCTAAGTGGCATGAACCACCATCATCAACACAATATTGCCTTGAAAGTTCTACAACAGCTCTGGCAGCTAGGCTTACCTGTTCTGCAAACTCAGCCGTTGCTTGAGCAGCAGAGGTAGCATCCTTAAATTTAATGTTCCAATTCTGCTTGCCAACAGAAGAACCACCATTACAATCTCCAGGAAATGCTAGCCCATTTTCTAACCTTTCATCCTTGAAACCGAAGTGGCATGAACCACCATCATCAACACAATATTGCCTTGAAAGTTCTCCAACAGCTCTGGCGGCTAGGCTTGCATGTTCTCCAAACTCAGCCGCTACTTGAGCATCAGAGGTAGCATCCTTAAATTTCATGTTCCAATACTGCCTGCCAATAGAAAAATTACCATTACCATCCCCAGGAAATGATTGCCCATGTTCCAACCTTTCATCCTTGAATCCTAAGGGGCATGAACCACCATCATCAACACAATATTGCCTTTAAAGTTCTACAACATCTCTGAGATCTAGGCTTTCATGTTCCGCAAACTCACCCACTGCTTGAGCAGCATAGGTAGCATCCTTAAATTTCATGTTCCAATTCTTCCTGCCAATAGAAAAATTACCATCTACAGGAAATGATTGCCCATGTTCCAACCTTTCATCCTTGAAACCTAAGTGGCATGAACTACTATCATCAACACAATATTGCCTTGAAAGTTCTACAACAGCTATGGCAGCTAGGCTTGCATGCTCTGCAAACTCTACCGCTGCTTTAGCAGCAGAGGTAGCATCCTTAAATTTCATGTTCCAATTCTGCTTGCCAACAGAACAATTACCATTACAATCTCCACGAACTGATTGCCCATGTTCCAACCTTTCATCCTTGAAACCTAAGTGGCATGAACCACCATCATCAACACAATATTGCCTTGAAAGTTCTACAACAGCTCTGGCAGCTAGGCTTACCTATTTTGCAAACTCAGCCGCTACTTGAGCAGCAGAGGTAGCATCCTTAAATTTCAAGTTCTAATTCTACTTGCCAATAGAAAAATTACCATTACCATCTCCAGGAAATGCTTGCCCATTTTCTAACCTTTCATCCTTGAAACCTAAGTGGCATGAACCACCATCATCAACACAATATTGCCTTGAAAGTTCTCCAACATCTCTGGCAGCTAGGCTTGCATGTTATGCAAACTCAGACGCTGCTTGAGCTACAGAAGTAGCATCCTTAAATTTCATGTTCCAATTCTGCCTGCCAACAAAACAATTACCATTACCATCTCCAGGAAATGATTGCCCATGTTCCAACCTTTCATCCTTGAAACCTAAGTGGGATGAACCACCATCATCAACACAATATTGCCTTGAAAGTTGTACAACAGCTCGGGTAGCTAGGCTTACCTGTTCTGCAAACTCAGCCGCTACTTGAGCAGCAGAGGTAGCATCCTTAAATTTCAAGTTCCAATTCTGCTTGCCAATAGAAAAATTACCATTACCATCTCCAGGAAATGCTTGCCCATGTTCCAACCTTTCATCCTTGAAACCTAAGTGGCATGAACCACCATCATCAACACAATATTGCCTTTAAAGTTCTACAACAGCTCTGGCAGCTAGGCTTGCATGTTCTGCAAACTCAGCCGCTGCTTGAGTAGTAGAGGTAGCAACCTTAAATATCATGTTCCAATTCTGCTTGCCAACAGAAAAATTACCATTACCATCTCAAGGAAATGATTGCACATGTTCCAACCTTTCATCCTTGAAACCTAAGTGGCATGAACCACCATCATCAACACAATATTGTCTTGAAAGTTCTACAACAACTCTGGCAGCTAGGCTTGCATGTTCTGCAAACATAGCCGCTGCTTGAGCAGTAGAGGTAGCATCCTTAAATTTCATGTTCTAATTCTGCTTGCCAACAGAAAAATTACCATTACTATCTCCAGGAAATGCTTGCCCATTTTTGAACCTTTCATCCTTGAAACCTAAGTGGCATGAACCACCATCATCAACACAATATTGCCTTGAATGTTCTCCAACAACTCTGGCAGCTAGGCTCGCATGTTCTCCAAACTCAGACGCTGCTTGAGCAGCAAAGGTAGCATCCTTAAATTTCATGTTCCAATTCTGCCTGCCAATAGAAAAGTTACCATCTCCAGGAAATGATTGCCCATGTTCCAACCTTTCATCCTTGAAACCTAAGTGGCATGAACTACTATCATCAACACAATATTGCCTTGAAAGTTCTACAAGGCAATATTGTAGATGGTAATATTGTAGAACTTTCAAGGCAATATTGTGTTGATGATGGTGGTTCATGCCACTTAGGTTTCAAGGATGAAAGGTTGGAACATGGGCAATCATTTCCTGGAGATGGTAATTTTTCTATTGGCAGGAAGAATTGGAATATGAAATTTAAGGATGCTACCTCTGCTGCTCAAGCAGTGGCTGAGTTTGCAGAACATGCAAGCCTAGCTGCCAGAGCTGTTGTAGAACTTTAAAGGCAATATTGTGTTGATGATGGTGGTTCATGCCACTTAGGTTTCAAGGATGAAAGGTTGGAACATGGGCAATCATTTCCTGGAGATGGTAATGGTAATTTTTCTATTGGCAGGCAATATTGGAACATGAAATTTAAGGATGCTACCTCTACTGCTCAAGCAGCGGCTGAGTTTGGAGAACATGCAAACCTAGCTGCCAGAGCTATTGGAGAACTTTCAAGGCAATATTGTGTTGATGATGGTGGTTCATGCCACTTAAGTTTCAAGGATGAAAGGTTAGAAAATGAGCAAGCATTTCCTAGAGATGGTAATGGTAATTTTTCTATTGGCAAGCAGAATTGGAACTTGAAATTTAAGGATGCTACCTCTTCTGCTCAAGCAGCGGCTGAGTTTGCAGAACAGGTAAGCCTAGGTGCCAAAGCTATTGTAAAACTTTCAAGGCAATATTGTGTTGATGATGGTGGTTCATGACACTTAGGTTACAAGGCTGAAAGGTTGGAACATGGGCAATCATTTCCTTGAGATGGTAATGGTAATTTTTCTGTTGGCAAGCAGAATTGGAACATGAAATTTAAGGATGCTACCTCTGCTGCTCAAGCAATGGCAGAGTTTGCAGAGCATGCAAGCCTAGCTGCCATAGCAGTTGTAGAACTTTCAAGGCAATATTGTGTTGATGATAGTAGTTCATTCCACTTAGGTTTCAAGGATGAAAGGTTGGAACATGGGCAATCATTTTCTGGAGATGGTAATTTTTCTATCGGCAGGCACAATTGGCACATGAAATTTAAGGATGCTACCTCTGCTGCTCAAGCAGTGGCTGAGTTTGTGCCAGAGCTGTTGTAGAACTTTCAAGGCAATATTGTGTTGATGTTAGTGGTTCGTGCCACTTAGGTTTCAAGGATGAAAGGTTGGAACATGGGCAAACCTTTCCTTGAGATGGTAATGGTAAGTTTTCTATTGGCAGGCAGTATTGAACATGAAATTTAAGGATGCTACCTCTGCTGCTCAAGCAGCGGCTGAGTTTGGAGAACATGCAAGCCTAGCTGCCGGAGCTGTTGGAGAACGTTCAAGGCAATATTGTGTTGATGATGGTGGTTCATGCCACTTAGGTTTCAAGGATGAAACGTTGGAAAATTGGCAAGCATTTCCTGGAGATGGTAATTTTTCTATTGGCAGGAAGAATTGGAAAATCAAATTTAAGGATGCTACCTCTACTGCTCAAGCACGACTGAGTTTGCAGAACATGCAAGCCTAGCTGCCAGAGCTGTTGTAGAACTTTCAAGGCAATATTGTGTTGATGATGGTGGTTCATGCAACTTAGGTTTCAAGGATGAAAGGTTGGAACATGGGCAATCATTTCCTAGAGATGGTAATGGTAATTTTTCTATTGGCAAGCAGTATTGGAACATGAAATTTAAGGATGCTACCTCTGCTGCTCAAGCAGCGGCTGAGTTTGGAGAACATGCAAGCCTAGCTGCCAGAGCTGTTGGAGAACTTTCAAGGCAATATTGTGTTGATGATGGTGGTTCATGCCACTTAGGTTTCAAGGATGAAAGGTTGGAACATGGACAATCATTTCCTTGAGATGGTAATGGTAATTTTTCTATTGGCAGGCAGTATTGAACATGAAATTTAAGGATGCTACCTCTGCTGCTCAAGAAGCGGCTAAGTTTGGAGAACATGCAAGCCTAGCTGCCAGAGCTATTAGAGAACTTTCAAGGCAATATTGTGTTGATGATGGTGGTTCATGCCACTTAGGTTTCAAGGAAGAAAGGTTGTAACATGGGCAATCATTTCCTGGAGATGGTAATGGTAATTTTTCTATTGGAAAGCAGTATTGGAACATGAAATTTAAGGATGCTACCTCTGCTGCTCAAGCAGCGGCTGAGTTGGGAGAACATGCAAGCCTAGCTGCCAGCGCTGTTGGAGAACATTCAAGGCAATATTGTGTTGATGATGGTGGTTCATGCCACTTAGGTTTCAAGGATGAAAGGTTAGAAAATGGGCAAGCATTTCCTGGAGATGGTAATGGTAATTTTTCTATTGGCAGGCAGTATTGGAACATGAAATTTAAGGATGCTACCTCTGTTGCTCAAGCAGCGGCTGAGTTTGGAGAACATGCAAGCCTAGCTACCAGAGCTGTTGGAGAACTTTCAAGGCAATATTGTGTTGATGATGGTGGTTCATGCCACTTAGGTTTCAAGGATGAAACGTTGGAAAATGGGCAAGCATTTCCTGGAGATGGTAATTTTTCTATTGGCAGGAAGAATTGGAACATGAAATTTAAGGATGCTACCTCTGCTGCTCAAGCAGCTGGCTGAGTTTGCAGAACATGCAAGCTTAGCTGCCAGAGCTGTTGTAGAACTTTAAAGGCAATATTGTGTTGATGATGGTGGTTCATGCAACTTAGGTTTCAAGGATGAAAGGTTGGAACATGGGCAATCATTTCCTAGAGATGGTAATGGTAATTTTTCTATTGGCAGGCAGTATTGGAACATGAAATTTAAGGATACTACCTCTGCTGCTCAAGCAGCGGCTGAGTTTGGAGAACATGCAAGCCTAGCTGCCAGAGCTGTTGGAGAACTTTCAAGGCAATATTGTGTTGATGATGGTGGTTCATGCCACTTAGGTTTCAAGGATGAAAGGTTGGAACATGGGCAATCATTTCCTGGAGATGGTAATTTTTCTATTGGCAGGAAGAATTGGAATATGAAATTTAAGGATGCTACCTCTGCTGCTCAAGCAGTGGCTGAGTTTGCAGAACATGCAAGCCTAGCTGCCAGAGCTTTTGTAGAACTTTAAAGGCAATATTGTGTTGATGATGGTGGTTCATGCCACTTAGGTTTCAAGGATGAAAGGTTGGAACATGGGCAATCATTTCCTGGAGATGGTAATGGTAATTTTTCTATTGGCAGGCAATATTGGAACATGAAATTTAAGGATGCTACCTCTACTGCTCAAGCAGCGGCTGAGTTTGGAGAACATGCAAGCCTAGCTGCCAGAGCTATTGGAGAACTTTCAAGGCAATATTATGTTGATGATGGTGGTTCATGCCACTTAAGTTTCAAGGATGAAAGGTTAGAAAATGAGCAAGCATTTCCTAGAGATGGTAATGGTAATTTTTCTATTGGCAAGCAGAATTGGAACTTGAAATTTAAGGATGCTACCTCTTCTGCTCAAGCAGCGGCTGAGTTTGCAGAACAGGTAAGCCTAGGTGCCAGAACTGTTGTAAAACTTTCAAGGCAATATTGTGTTGATGATGGTGGTTCATGTTACTTAGGTTACAAGGCTGAAAGGTTGGAACATGGGCAATCATTTCCTTGAGATGGTAATGGTAATTTTTCTGTTGGCAAGCAGAATTGGAACATGAAATTTAAGGATGCTACCTCTGCTGCTCAAGCAATGGCAGAGTTTGCAGAGCATGCAAGCCTAGCTGCCATAGCAGTTGTAGAACTTTCAAGGCAATATTGTGTTGATGATAGTAGTTCATTCCACTTAGGTTTCAAGGATGAAAGGTTGGAACATGGGCAATCATTTTCTGGAGATGGTAATTTTTCTATCGGCAGGCACAATTGGCACATGAAATTTAAGGATGCTACCTCTGCTGCTCAAGCAAGTGGCTGAGTTTGTGCCAGAGCTGTTGTAGAACTTTCAAGGCAATATTGTGTTGATGTTAGTGGTTCGTGCCACTTAGGTTTCAAGGATGAAAGGTTGGAACATGGGCAAACCTTTCCTTGAGATGGTAATGGTAAGTTTTCTATTGGCAGGCAGTATTGAACATGAAATTTAAGGATGCTACCTCTGCTGCTCAAGCAGCGGCTGAGTTTGGAGAACATGCAAGCCTAGCTGCCGGAGCTGTTGGAGAACGTTCAAGGCAATATTGTGTTGATGATGGTGGTTCATGCCACTTAGGTTTCAAGGATGAAACGTTGGAAAATGGGCAAGCATTTCCTGGAGATGGTAATTTTTCTATTGGCAGGAAGAATTGGAAAATCAAATTTAAGGATGCTACCTCTGCTGCTCAAGCACTGGCTGAGTTTGCAGAACATGCAAGCTTAGCTGCCAGCGCTGTTGTAGAACTTTAAAGGCAATATTGTGTTGATGATGGTGGTTCATGCAACTTAGGTTTCAAGGATGAAAGGTTGGAACATGGGCAATCATTTCCTAGAGATGGTAATGGTAATTTTTCTATTGGCAAGCAGTATTGGAACATGAAATTTAAGGATGCTACCTCTGCTGCTCAAGCAGCGGCTGAGTTTGGAGAACCATGCAAGCCTAGCTGCCAGAGCTGTTGGAGAACTTTCAAGGCAATATTGTGTTGATGATGGTGGTTCATGCCACTTAGGTTTCAAGGATGAAAGGTTGGAACATGGGCAATCATTTCCTTGAGATGGTAATGGTAATTTTTCTATTGGCAGGCAGTATTGAACATGAAATTTAAGGATGCTACCTCTGCTGCTCAAGCAGCGGCTAAGTTTGGAGAACATGCAAGCCTAGCTGCCAGAGCTATTAGAGAACTTTCAAGGCAATATTGTGTTGATGATGGTGGTTCATGCCACTTAGGTTTCAAGGAAGAAAGGTTGTAACATGGGCAATCATTTCCTGGAGATGGTAATGGTAATTTTTCTATTGGAAAGCAGTATTGGAACATGAAATTTAAGGATGCTACCTCTGCTGCTCAAGCAGCGGCTGAGTTTGGAGAACATGCAAGCCTAGCTGCCAGCGCTGTTGGAGAACATTCAAGGCAATATTATGTTGATGATGGTGGTTCATGCCACTTAGGTTTCAAGGATGAAAGGTTAGAAAATGGGCAAGCATTTCCTGGAGATGGTAATGGTAATTTTTCTATTGGCAGGCAGTATTGGAACATGAAATTTAAGGATGCTACCTCTGTTGCTCAAGCAGCGGCTGAGTTTGGAGAACATGCAAGCCTAGCTACCAGAGCTGTTGGAGAACTTTCAAGGCAATATTGTGTTGATGATGGTGGTTCATGCCACTTAGGTTTCAAGGATGAAACGTTGGAAAATGGGCAAGCATTTCCTGGAGATGGTAATTTTTCTATTGGCAGGAAGAATTGGAACATGAAATTTAAGGATGCTACCTCTGCTGCTCAAGCACTGGCTGAGTTTGCAGAACATGCAAGCTTAGCTGCCAGAGCTGTTCTAGAACTTTAAAGGCAATATTGTGTTGATGATGGTGGTTCATGCAACTTAGGTTTCAAGGATGAAAGGTTGGAACATGGGCAATCATTTCCTAGAGATGGTAATGGTAATTTTTCTATTGGCAGGCAGTATTGGAACATGAAATTTAAGGATACTACCTCTGCTGCTCAAGCAGCGGCTGAGTTTGGAGAACATGCAAGCCTAGCTGCCAGAGCTGTTGGAGAACTTTCAAGGCAATATTGTGTTGATGATGGTGGTTCATGCCACTTAGGTTTCAAGGATGAAAGGTTGGAACATGGGCAATCATTTCCTTGAGATGGTAATGGTAATTTTTCTATTGGCAGGCAGTATTGAACATGAAATTTAAGGATGCTACCTCTGCTGCTCAAGCAGCCGCTGAGTTTGGAGAACATGCAAGCCTAGCTGCCAGAGCTATTGGAGAACTTTCAAGGCAATATTGTGTTGATGATGGTGGTTCATGCCACTTAGGTTTCAAGGAAGAAAGGTTGTAACATGGGCAATCATTTCCTGGAGATGGTAATGGTAATTTTTCTATTGGCAAGCAGTATTGGAACATGAAATTTAAGGATGCTACCTCTGCTGCTCAAGCAAAGGCTGAGTTTGGAGAACATGCAAGCCTAGCTGCCAGAGCTGTTGGAGAACTTTCAAGGCTATATTGTGTTGATGATTATGGTTCATGTCACTTAGGTTTCAAGGATGAAAGGTTGGAACATGGGCAAGTATTTCCTGGAGATGGTAATGGTAATTTTTCTGTTGGCAAGCAGAATTGGAACATGAAATTTAAGGGATGCTACCTCTGCTGCTCAGGCAACGGCTGAGTTTGCAGAACATGCAAGCCTAGCTGCCAGAGCTGTTGTAGAACTTTTAAGGCAATATTGTGTTGATGATGGTGGTTCATGCCACTTAGGTTTCAAGGATGAAACGATGGAAAATGGGCAAGCATTTCCTGGATATGGTAATTTTCTATTGGCAGGAAGAATTGGAACATGAAATTTAAGGATGCTACCTCTGCTGCTCAAGCAGCGGCTGAGTTTGGAGAACATGCAAGCCTAGCTGCCAGAGCTGTTAGAGAACTTTAAAGACAATATTGTGTTGATGTTGGTGGTTCGTGCCACTTAGGTTTCAAGGATGAAAGGTTGGAACATGGGCAAACCTTTCCTTGAGATGGTAATGGTAAGTTTTCTATTGGCAGGCAGTATTGAACATGAAATTTAAGGATGCTACCTCTGCTGCTCAAGCAGCGGCTGAGTTTGGAGAACATGCAAGCCTAGCTGCCGGAGCTGTTGGAGAACGTTCAAGGCAATATTGTGTTGATGATGGTGGTTCATGCCACTTAGGTTTCAAGGATGAAACGTTGGAAAATGGGCAAGCATTTCCTAGAGATGGTAATTTTTCTATTGGCAGGAAGAATTGGAACATCAAATTTAAGGATGCTACCTCTGCTGCTCAAGCACTGGCTGAGTTTGCAGAACATGCAAGCTTAGCTGCCAGCGCTATTGTAGAACTTTAAAGGCAATATTGTGTTGATGATGGTGGTTCATGCAACTTAGGTTTCAAGGATGAAAGGTTGGAACATGGGCAATCATTTCCTAGAGATGGTAATGGTAATTTTTCTATTGGCAAGCAGTATTGGAACATGAAATTTAAGGGATGCTACCTCTGCTGCTCAAGCAGCGGCTGAGTTTGGAGAACATGCAAGCCTAGCTGCCAGAGCTGTTAGAGAACTTTCAAGGCAATATTGTGTTGATGATGGTGGTTCATGCCACTTAGGTTTCAAGGATGAAAGGTTGGAACATGGGCAATCATTTCCTAGAGATGGTAATTTGTCTATTGGCAGGAAGAATTGGAACATGAAATTTATGGATGCTACCTCTGCTGCTCATGCAGTGGCTGAGTTTGAAGAACATGCAAGCCTAGCTGCCAGAGCTATTATAGAACTTTAAAGGCAATATTGTGTTGATGATGGTGGTTCATGCCACTTAGGTTTCAAGGATGAAAGGTTGAATCATGGGCAATCATTTCCTAGAGATGGTAATGGTAATTTTTCTATTGGCAGGCAGTATTGGAACATGAAATTTAAGGATGCTACCTCTGCTGCTCAAGCAGCGGCTGAGTTTGGAGAACATGCAAACCTAGCTGCCAGAGCTATTGGAGAACTTTCAAGGCAATATTGTGTTGATGATGGTGGTTCATGCCACTTAGGTTTCAAGGATGAAAGGTTAGAAAATGGGCAAGCATTTCCTGGAGATGGTAATGGTAATTTTTCTATTGGCAAGCAGAATTGGAAATTAAAATTTAAGGATGCTACCTCTACTGCTCAAGCAGCGGCTGAGTTTGCAGAACAGGTAAGCCTAGCTGCCAGAGCTGTTGTAGAACTTTCAAGGCAATATTGTGTTGATGATGGTGGTTCATGCCACTTAGGTTTCAAGGATGAAAGGTTGGAACATGGGCAATCATTTCCTGGAGATGGTAATTTTTGTATTGGCAGGAAGAATTGGAACATGAAATTTAAGGATGCTACCTCTACTGCTCAAGCAGTGGCTGAGTTTGCAGAACATGCAAGCCTAGCTGCCAGAGCTGTTGTAGAACTTTAAAGGCAATATTGTGTCGATGATGGTGGTTCATGCCACTTAGGTTTCAAGGATGAAAGGTTGGAACATGGGCAATCATTTCCTGGAGATGGTAATGGTAATTTTTCTATTGGCAGGCAATATTGGAACATGAAATTTAAGGATGCTACCTCTACTGCTCAAGCAACGGCTGAGTTTGGAGAACATGCAAGCCTAGCAGCCAGAGCTCTTGGAGAACTTTCAAGGCAATATTGTGTTGATGATGGTGGTTCATGCCACTTAGGTTTCAAGGATGAAAGGTCAGAAAATGAGCAAGCATTTCCTGGAGATTGTAATGGTAATTTTTCTATTGGCAAGCAGAATTGGAACTTAAAATTTAAGGATGCTACCTCTTCTGCTCAAGCAGCGGCTGAGTTTGCAGAACAGGTAAGCCTAGGTGCCAGAGCTGTTGTAAAACTTTCAAGGCAATATTGTGTTGATGATGGTGGTTCATGCCACTTAGGTTACAAGGCTGAAAGGTTGGAACATGGGCAATCATTTCCTGGAGATGGTAATTTTTCTATCGGCAGGCACAATTGGAACATGAAATTTAAGGATGCTACCTCTGCTGCTCAAGCAGTGGCTGAGTTTGCAGAACATGCAAGCCTAGCTGCCAGAGCTGTTGTAGAACTTTCAAGGCAATATTGTGTTGATGTCTGTGGTTCGTGCCACTTAGGATTCAAGGATGAAAGGTTGGAACATGGGCAATCCTTTCCTTGAGATGGTAATGGTAAGTTTTCTATTGGCAAGCAGTATTGGAACATGAAATTTAAGGATGTTACCTCTGCTGCTCAAGCAGCGGCTGAGTTTGGAGAACATGCGAGCCTAGCTGCCAGAGCTATTTTAGAACATTCAAAGCAATATTGTGTTGATGATGGTGGTTCATGCCACTTAGGTTTCAAGGATGAAAGGTTCGAAAATGGGCAAGCATTTCCTGGAGATAGTAATGGTAATTTTTCTGTTGGCAAGAAGAATTGGAACATCAAATTTAAGGATGCTACCTCTGCTACTCAAGCAGCGACTGAGTTTGCAGAACATGCAAGCCTAGCTACCAGAGCTGTTGTAGAACTTTCAAGACAATATTGTGTTGATGATGGTGGTTCATGCCACTTAGGTTTCAAGGATGAAAGGTTGGAACATGGGCAATCATTTCCTTGAGATGGTAATGGTAATTTTTTTGTTGGCAAGGCAATATTGGAACATGAAATTTAAGGATGCTACCTCTTCTACTCAAGCAGCGGCTAAGTTTGGAGAACATGCAAGCCTAGCTGCCAGAGCTGTTGGAGAACTTTCAAGGCAATATTGTGTTGATGATGGTGGTTCATGCCACTTAGGCTTCAAGGATGAAAGGTTAGAAAATGAGCAAGCATTTCCTGGAGATTGTAATGGTAATTTTTCTGTTGGCAAGCAGAATTGGAACTTGAAATTTAAGGATGCTACCTCTTCTGCTCAAGCAGCGGCTGAGTTTGCAGAACAGGTAAGCCTAGGTGCCATAGCAGTTGTAAAACTTTCAAGGCAATATTGTGTTGATGATGGTGGTTCATGCCACTTAGGTTACAAGGCTGAAAGGTTGGAACATGGGCAATCATTTCCTGGAGATGGTAATTTTTCTATCGGCAGGCACAATTGGAACATGAAATTTAAGGATGCTACCTCTGCTGCTCAAGCAGTGGCTGAGTTTGCAGAACATGCAAGCCTAGCTGCCAGAGCTGTTGTAGAACTTTCAAGGCAATATTGTGTTGATGTTGGTGGTTCGTGCCACTTAGGTTTCAAGGATGAAAGGTTAGAACATGGGCAATCCTTTCCTTGAGATGGTAATGGTAAGTTTTCTATTGGCAGGCAGTATTGGAACATGAAATTTAAGGATGTTACCTCTACTGCTCAAGCAACGGCTGAGTTTGGAGAACATGCGAGCCTAGCTGCCAGAGCTGTTTTAGAACATTCAAGGCAATATTGTGTTGATGATGGTGGTTCATGCCACTTAGGTTTCAAGGATGAAAGGTTCGAAAATGGGCAAGCATTTCCTAGAGATAGTAATGGTAATTTTTCTGTTGGCAAGAAGAATTGGAACATCAAATTTAAGGATGCTACCTCTGCTACTCAAGCAGCGGCTGAGTTTGCAGAACATGCAAGCCTAGCTACCAGAGTTGTTGTAGAACTTTCAAGACAATATTGTGTTGATGATGGTGGTTCATGCCACTTAGGTTTCAAGGATGAAAGGTTGGAACATGTGCAATCATTTCCTTGAGATGGTAATGGTAATTTTTCTGTTGGCAAGCAGAATTGGAACATGAAATTTAAGGATGCTACCTCTTCTACTCAAGCAGCGGCTGAGTTTGGAGAACATGCAAGCCTAGCTGCCAGAGCTGTTGGAGAACTTTCAAGGCAATATTGTGTTGATGATGGTGGTTCATGCCACTTAGGTTTCAAGGATGAAAGGTTAGAAAATGGGCAAGCATTTCCTGGAGATGGTAATGGTAATTTTTCTATTGGCAAGCAGAATTGGAACTTGAAATTTAAGGATGCTACCTCTGCTGCTCAAGTAGCGGCTGAGTTTGCAGAACAGGTAAGCCTAGCTGCCAGAGCTGTTATAGAACTTTCAAGGCAATATTGTGTTGATGATGGTGGTTCATGCCACTTAGGTTTCAAGGATGAAAGGTTGGAACATGGACAATCATTTCCTGGAGATGGTAATGGTAATTTTTCTGTTGGCAAGCAGAATTGGAACATGAAATTTATGGATGCTACCTCTGCTGCTCAAGCAGCGGCAGAGTTTGCAGAACATGCAAGCCTAGCTGCCATAGCTGTTGTAGAACTTTCAAGGCAATATTGTGTTGATGATAGTAGTTCATGCCACTTAGGTTTCAAGGATGAAAGGTTGGAACATGGGCAATCATTTCCTTGAGATGGTAATGGTAATTTTTCTATTGGCAGGCAGTATTGAACATGAAATTTAAGGATGCTACCTCTGCTGCTCAAGAAGTGGCTGAGTTTGGAGAATATGCAAGCCTAGCTGCCAGAGCTATTGGAGAACTTTCAAGGCAATATTGTGTTGATGATGGTGGTTCATGCCACTTAGGTTTCAAGGAAGAAAGGTTGTAACATGGGCAATCATTTCCTGGAGATGGTAATGGTAATTTTTCTATTGGCAGGCAGTATTGGAACATGAAATTTAAGGATGCTACCTCTGTTGCTCAAGCCACGGCTGAGTTTGGAGAACATGCAAGCCTAGCTGCCAGAGCTGTTGGAGAACTTTCAAGGCAATATTGTGTTGATGATTGTGGTTCATGCCACTTAGGTTTCAAGGATGAAAGGTTGGATCATGGGCAAGTATTTCTTGGAGATGATAATGGTAATTTTTCTGTTGGCAAGCAGAATTGGAACATGAAATTTAAGGGATGCTACCTCTGCTGCTCAAGCAACGGCTGAGTTTGCAGAACATGCAAGCCTAGCTGCCAGAGCTGTTGTAGAACTTTCAAGGCAATATTGTGTTGATGATGGTGGTTCATGCCACTTAGGTTTCAAGGATGAAACGTTGGAAAATGGGCAAGCATTTCCGGGAGATGGTAATTTTTCTATTGGCAGGAAGAATTGGAACATGAAATTTAAGGATGCTACCTCTGCTGCTCAAGCAGCGGCTGAGTTTGGAGAACATGCAAGCCTAGCTGCCAGAGCTATTGGAGAACTTTCAAGGCAATATTGTGTTGATGATGGTGGTTCATGCCACTTAGGTTTCAAGGATGAAAGGTTGGAACATGGGCAATCATTTCCTGGAGATGGTAATTTTTCTATTGGCAGGAAGAATTGGAACATGAAATTTAAGGATGCTACCTCTGCTGCTCATGCAGTGGCTGAGTTTGCAGAACATGCAAGCCTAGCTGCCAGAGCTATTGTAGAACTTTAAAGGCAATATTGTGTTGATGATGGTGGTTCATGCCACTTAGGTTTCAAGGATGAAAGGTTGGAACATGGGCAATCATTTCCTAGAGATGGTAATGGTAATTTTTCTATTGGCAGGCAGTATTGGAACATGAAATTTAAGGATGCTACCTCTGCTGCTCAAGCAGCGGCTGAGTTTGGAGAACATGCAAGCCTAGCTGCCAGAGCTATTGTAGAACTTTCAAGGCAATATTGTGTTGATGATGGTGGTTCATGCCACTTAGGTTTCAAGGATGAAAGGTTGGAACATGGGCAATCATTTCCTGGAGATGGTAATGGTAATTTTTCTATTGGCAGGCAGTATTGGAACATGAAATTTAAGGATGCTACCTCTGTTGCTCAAGCAACGGCTGAGTTTGGAGAACATGCAAGCCTAGCTGCCAGAGCTGTTGGAGAACTTTCAAGGCAATATTGTGTTGATGATTGTGGTTCATGCCACTTAGGTTTCAAGGATGAAAGGTTGGAACATGGGCAAGTATTTCTTGGAGATGATAATGGTAATTTTTCTGTTGGCAAGCAGAATTGGAACATGAAATTTAAGGGATGCTACCTCTGCTGCTCAAGCAACGGCTGAGTTTGCAGAACATGCAAGCCTAGCTGCCAGAGCTGTTGTAGAACTTTCAAGGCAATATTGTGTTGATGATGGTGGTTCATGCCACTTAGGTTTCTAGGATGAAACGTTGGAAAATGGGCAAGCATTTCCTGGAGATGGTAATTTTTCTATTGGCAGGAAGAATTGGAACATGAAATTTAAGGATGCTACCTCTACTGCTCAAGCAGCGGCTGAGTTTGGAGAACATGCATGCCTAGCTGCCAGAGCTATTGGAGAACTTTCAAGGCAATATTGTGTTGATGATGGTGGTTCATGCCACTTAGGTTTCAAGGATGAAAGGTTGGAACATGGGCAATCATTTCCTGGAGATGGTAATTTTTCTATTGGCAGGAAGAATTGGAACATGAAATTTAAGGATGCTACCTCTGCTGCTCATGCAGTGGCTGAGTTTGCAGAACATGCAAGCCTAGCTGCCAGAGCTATTGTAGAACTTTAAAGGCAATATTGTGTTGATGATGGTGGTTCATGCCACTTAGGTTTCAAGGATGAAAGGTTGGAACATGGGCAATCATTTCCTAGAGATGGTAATGGTAATTTTTCTATTGGCAGGCAGTATTGGAACATGAAATTTAAGGATGCTACCTCTGCTGCTCAAGCAGCGGCTGAGTTTGGAGAACATGCAAGCCTAGCTGCCAGAGCTATTGTAGAACTTTCAAGGCAATATTGTGTTGATGATGGTGGTTCATGCCACTTAGGTTTCAAGGATGAAAGGTTGGAACATGGGCAATCAATACTTGGAGATGGTAATTTTTCTATTGGCAGGAAGAATTGGAACATGAAATATAAGGATGCTACCTCTGCTGCTCAAGCAGTGGCTGAGTTTGCAGAACATGCAAGCCTAGCTGCCAGAGCTGTTGTAGAACTTTAAAGGCAATATTGTGTTGATGATGGTGGTTCATGCCACTTAGGTTTCAAGGATGAAAGGTTGGAACATGGGCAATCATTTCCTGGAGATGGTAATGGTAATTTTTCTATTGGCAGGCAGTATTGGAACATGAAATTTAAGGATGCTACCTCTGTTGCTCAAGCCACGGCTGAGTTTGGAGAACATGCAAGCCTAGCTGCCAGAGCTGTTGGAGAACTTTCAAGGCAATATTGTATTGATGATTGTGGTTCATGCCACTTAGGTTTCAAGGATGAAAGGTTGGATCATGGGCAAGTATTTCTTGGAGATGATAATGGTAATTTTTCTGTTGGCAAGCAGAATTGGAACATGAAATTTAAGGGATGCTACCTCTGCTGCTCAAGCAACGGCTGAGTTTGCAGAACATGCAAGCCTAGCTGCCAGAGCTGTTGTAGAACTTTCAAGGCAATATTGTGTTGATGATGGTGGTTCATGCCACTTAGGTTTCTAGGATGAAACGTTGGAAAATGGGCAAGCATTTCCTGGAGATGGTAATTTTTCTATTGGCAGGAAGAATTGGAACATGAAATTTAAGGATGCTACCTCTACTGCTCAAGCAGCGGCTGAGTTTGGAGAACATGCATGCCTAGCTGCCAGAGCTATTGGAGAACTTTCAAGGCAATATTGTGTTGATGATGGTGGTTCATGCCACTTAGGTTTCAAGGATGAAAGGTTGGAACATGGGCAATCATTTCCTGGAGATGGTAATTTTTCTATTGGCAGGAAGAATTGGAACATGAAATTTAAGGATGCTACCTCTACTGCTCATGCAGTGGCTGAGTTTGCAGAACATGCAAGCCTAGCTGCCAGAGCTATTGTAGAACTTTAAAGGCAATATTGTGTTGATGATGGTGGTTCATGCCACTTAGGTTTCAAGGATGAAAGGTTGGAACATGGGCAATCATTTCCTAGAGATGGTAATGGTAATTTTTCTATTGGCAGGCAGTATTGGAACATGAAATTTAAGGATGCTACCTCTGCTGCTCAAGCAGCGGCTGAGTTTGGAGAACATGCAAGCCTAGCTGCCAGAGCTATTGTAGAACTTTCAAGGCAATATTGTGTTGATGATGGTGGTTCATGCCACTTAGGTTTCAAGGATGAAAGGTTGGAACATGGGCAATCAATACTTGGAGATGGTAATTTTTCTATTGGCAGGAAGAATTGGAACATGAAATATAAGGATGCTACCTCTGCTGCTCAAGCAGTGGCTGAGTTTGCAGAACATGCAAGCCTAGCTGCCAGAGCTGTTGTAGAACTTTAAAGGCAATATTGTGTTGATGATGGTGGTTCATGCCACTTAGGTTTCAAGGATGAAAGGTTGGAACATGGGCAATCATTTCCTGGAGATGGTAATGGTAATTTTTCTATTGGCAGGCAGTATTGGAACATGAAATTTAAGGATGCTACCTCTGTTGCTCAAGCAACGGCTGAGTTTGGAGAACATGCAAGCCTAGCTGCCAGAGCTGTTGGAGAACTTTCAAGGCAATATTGTGTTGATGATTGTGGTTCATGCCACTTAGGTTTCAAGGATGAAAGGTTGGAACATGGGCAAGTATTTCTTGGAGATGATAATGGTAATTTTTCTGTTGGCAAGCAGAATTGGAACATGAAATTTAAGGGATGCTACCTCTGCTGCTCAAGCAACGGCTGAGTTTGCAGAACATGCAAGCCTAGCTGCCAGAGCTGTTGTAGAACTTTCAAGGCAATATTGTGTTGATGATGGTGGTTCATGCCACTTAGGTTTCTAGGATGAAACGTTGGAAAATGGGCAAGCATTTCCTGGAGATGGTAATTTTTCTATTGGCAGGAAGAATTGGAACATGAAATTTAAGGATGCTACCTCTACTGCTCAAGCAGCGGCTGAGTTTGGAGAACATGCATGCCTAGCTGCCAGAGCTATTGGAGAACTTTCAAGGCAATATTGTGTTGATGATGGTGGTTCATGCCACTTAGGTTTCAAGGATGAAAGGTTGGAACATGGGCAATCATTTCCTGGAGATGGTAATTTTTCTATTGGCAGGAAGAATTGGAACATGAAATTTAAGGATGCTACCTCTACTGCTCATGTAGTGGCTGAGTTTGCAGAACATGCAAGCCTAGCTGCCAGAGCTATTGTAGAACTTTAAAGGTAATATTGTGTTGATGATGGTGGTTCATGCCACTTAGGTTTCAAGGATGAAAGGTTGGAACATGGGCAATCATTTCCTGGAGATGGTAATGGTAATTTTTCTATTGGCAGGCAGTATTGGAACATGAAATTTAAGGATGCTACCTCTGTTGCTCAAGCAACGGCTGAGTTTGGAGAACATGCAAGCCTAGCTGCCAGAGCTGTTGGAGAACTTTCAAGGCAATATTGTGTTGATGATTGTGGTTCATGCCACTTAGGTTTCAAGGATGAAAGGTTGGAACATGGGCAAGTATTTCTTGGAGATGATAATGGTAATTTTTCTGTTGGCAAGCAGAATTGGAACATGAAATTTAAGGGATGCTACCTCTGCTGCTCAAGCAACGGCTGAGTTTGCAGAACATGCAAGCCTAGCTGCCAGAGCTGTTGTAGAACTTTCAAGGCAATATTGTGTTGATGATGGTGGTTCATGCCACTTAGGTTTCAAGGATGAAACATTGGAAAATGGGCAAGCATTTCCTGGAGATGGAAACTTTTCTATTGGCAGGAAGAATTGGAACATGAAATTTAAGGATGCTACCTCTGCTGCTCAAGCAGCAGCTGAGTTTGGAGAACATGCAAGCCTAGCTGCCAGAGCTATTGGAGAACTTTCAAGGCAATATTGTGTTGATGATGGTGGTTCATGCCACTTAGGTTTCAAGGATGAAAGGTTGGAACATGGGCAATCATTTCTTGGAGATAGTAATTTTTCTATTGGCAGGAAGAATTGGAACATGAAATTTAAGGATGCTACCTCTACTGCTCATGTAGTGGCTGAGTTTGCAGAACATGCAAGCCTAGTTGCCAGAGCTGTTGTCGAAGTTTCAAGGCAATATTGTGTTGATGTTGGTGGTTCATGCCACTTAGGTTTCAAGGATGAAAGGTTGGAACATGTGCAATCATTTCCTTGAGATGGTAATGGTAATTTTTCTGTTGGCAAGCAGAATTGGAACATGAAATTTAAGGATGCTACCTCTTCTACTCAAGCAGCGGCTGAGTTTGGAGAACATACAAGCCTAGCTGCCAAAGCTGTTGGAGAACTTTTAAGGCAATATTGTGTTGATGATGGTGGTTCATGCCACTTAGGTTTCAAGGATAAAAGGTTAGGAAATGGGCAAGCATTTCCTGGAGATGGTAATGGTAATTTTTCTATTGGCAAGCAGAATTGGAACTTGAAATTTAAGGATGCTACCTCTGCTGCTCAAGCAGCGGCTGAGTTTGCAGAACAGGTAAGCCTAGCTGCCAGAGCTGTTATAGAACTTTCAAGGCAATATTATGTTGATGATAGTAGTTCATGCCACTTAGGTTTCAAGGATGAAAGGTTGGAACATGGGCAATCATTTCCTTGAGATGGTAATGGTAATTTTTCTATTGGAAGGCAGTATTGGAACATGAAATTTAAGGATTCTACCTCTGTTGCTCAAGCAACGGCTGAGTTTGGAGAACATGCAAGCCTAGCTGCCAGAGCTGTTGGAGAACTTTCAAGGCAATATTGTGTTGATGATTGTGGTTCATGCCACTTAGGTTTCAAGGATGAAAGGTTGGAACATGGGCAATCATTTCCTTGAGATGGTAATGGTAAGTTTTCTATTGGCAGGCAGTATTGGAACATGAAATTTAAGGATGTTACCTCTGCTGCTCAAGCAGCGGCTGAGTTTGAAGAACATGCGAGCCTAGCTGGCAGAGCTGTTGGAGAACATTCAAGGCAATATTGTGTTGATGATGGTGGTTCATGCCACTTAGGTTTCAAGGATGAAAGGTTCGAAAATGGGCAAGCATTTCCTGGAGATAGTAATGGTAATTTTTCTGTTGGCAAGAAGAATTGGAACATAAAATTTAAGGATGCTACCTCTGCTACTCAAGCAGCGGCTGAGTTTGCAGAACATGCAAGCCTAGCTACCAGAGTTGTTGTAGAACTTTCAAGACAATATTGTGTTGATGATGGTGGTTCATGCCACTTAGGTTTCAAGGATGAAAGGTTGGAACATGGGCAATCATTTCCTTGAGATGGTAATGGTAAGTTTTCTATTGGCAGGCAGTATTGGAACATGAAATTTAAGGATGTTACCTCTGCTGCTCAAGCAGCGGCTGAGTTTGAAGAACATGCGAGCCTAGCTGGCAGAGCTGTTGGAGAACATTCAAGGCAATATTGTGTTGATGATGGTGGTTCATGCCACTTAGGTTTCAAGGATGAAAGGTTCGAAAATGGGCAAGCATTTCCTGGAGATAGTAATGGTAATTTTTCTGTTGGCAAGAAGAATTGGAACATAAAATTTAAGGATGCTACCTCTGCTACTCAAGCAGCGGCTGAGTTTGCAGAACATGCAAGCCTAGCTACCAGAGTTGTTGTAGAACTTTCAAGACAATATTGGGTTGATGATGGTGGTTCATGCCACTTAGGTTTCAAGGATGAAAGGTTGGAACATGTGCAATCATTTCCTTGAGATGGTAATGGTAATTTTTCTGTTGGCAAGCAGAATTGGAACATGAAATTTAAGGATGCTACCTCTTCTACTCAAGCAGCGGCTGAGTTTGGAGAACATACAAGCCTAGCTGCCAAAGCTGTTGGAGAACTTTTAAGGCAATATTGTGTTGATGATGGTGGTTCATGCCACTTAGGTTTCAAGGATAAAAGGTTAGGAAATGGGCAAGCATTTCCTGGAGATGGTAATGGTAATTTTTCTATTGGCAAGCAGAATTGGAACTTGAAATTTAAGGATGCTACCTCTGCTGCTCAAGCAGCGGCTGAGTTTGCAGAACAGGTAAGCCTAGCTGCCAGAGCTGTTATAGAACTTTCAAGGCAATATTATGTTGATGATAGTAGTTCATGCCACTTAGGTTTCAAGGATGAAAGGTTGGAACATGGGCAATCATTTCCTTGAGATGGTAATGGTAATTTTTCTATTGGAAGGCAGTATTGGAACATGAAATTTAAGGATTCTACCTCTGTTGCTCAAGCAACGGCTGAGTTTGGAGAACATGCAAGCCTAGCTGCTAGAGCTGTTGGAGAACTTTCAAGGCAATATTGTGTTGATGATTGTGGTTCATGCCACTTAGGTTTCAAGGATGAAAGGTTGGAACATGGGCAAGTATTTCTTGGAGATGATAATGGTAATTTTTCTGTTGGCAAGCAGAATTGGAACATGAAATTTAAGGGATGCTACCTCTGCTGCTCAAGCAACGGCTGAGTTTGCAGAACATGCAAGCCTAGCTGCCAGAGCTATTGTAGAACTTTCAAGGCAATATTGTGTTGATGATGGTGGTTCATGCCACTTAGGTTTCAAGGATGAAACGTTGGAAAATGGGCAAGCATTTCCTGGAGATGGTAATTTTTCTATTGGCAGGAAGAATTGGAACATGAAATTTAAGGATGCTACCTCTGCTGCTCAAGCAGCGGCTGAGTTTGGAGAACATGCAAGCCTAGCTGCCAGAGCTATTGGAGAACTTTCAAGGCAATATTGTGTTGATGATGGTGGTTCATGCCACTTAGGTTTCAAGGATGAAAGGTTGGAACATGGGCAATCATTTCCTGGAGATGGTAATTTTTCTATTGGCAGGAAGAATTGGAACATGAAATTTAAGGATGCTACCTCTACTGCTCATGCAGTGGCTGAGTTTGCAGAACATGCAAGCCTAGCTGCCAGAGCTATTGTAGAACTTTAAAGGCAATATTGTGTTGATGATGGTGGTTTATGCCACTTAGGTTTCAAGGATGAAAGGTTGGAAGATGGGCAATCATTTCCTAGAGATGGTAATGGTAATTTTTCTATTGGCAGGCAGTATTGGAACATGAAATTTAAGGATGCTACCTCTGCTGCTCAAGCAGCGGCTGAGTTTGGAGAACATGCAAGCCTAGCTGCCAGAGCTATTGTAGAACTTTCAAGGCAATATTGTGTTGATGATGGTGGTTCATGCCACTTAGGTTTCAAGGATGAAAGGTTGGAACAGGGGCAATCAATTCTTGGAGATGGTAATTTTTCTATTGGCAGGAAGAATTGGAACATGAAATATAAGGATGCTACCTCTGCTGCTCAAGCAGTGGCTGAGTTTGCAGAACATGCAAGCCTAGCTGCCAGAGCTGTTGTAGAACTTTAAAGGCAATATTGTGTTGATGATGGTGGTTCATACCACTTAGGTTTCAAGGATGAAAGGTTGGAACATGGGCAATCATTTCCTGGAGATGGTAATGGTAATTTTTCTATTGGCAGGCAGTATTGGAACATGAAATTTAAGGATGCTACCTCTACTGCTCAAGCAGTGGCTAAGTTTGGAGAACATGCAAGCCTAGCTGCCAGAGCTGTTGGAGAACTTTCAAGGCAATATTGTGTTGATGATGGTGGTTCATGCCACTTAGGTTTCAAGGATGAAAGGTTGGAACATGTGCAATCATTTCCTTGAGATGGTAATGGTAATTTTTCTGTTGGCAAGCAGAATTGGAACATGAAATTTAAGGATGCTACCTCTTCTACTCAAGCAGCGGCTGAGTTTGGAGAACATACAAGCCTAGCTGCCAAAGCTGTTGGAGAACTTTTAAGGCAATATTGTGTTGATGATGGTGGTTCATGCCACTTAGGTTTCAAGGATAAAAGGTTAGAAAATGGGCAAGCATTTCCTGGAGATGGTAATGGTAATTTTTCTATTGGCAAGCAGAATTGGAACTTGAAATTTAAGGATGCTACCTCTGCTGCTCAAGCAGCGGCTGAGTTTGCAGAACAGGTAAGCCTAGCTGCCAGAGCTGTTATAGAACTTTCAAGGCAATATTATGTTGATGATAGTAGTTCATGCCACTTAGGTTTCAAGGATGAAAGGTTGGAACATGGGCAATCATTTCCTTGAGATGGTAATGGTAATTTTTCTATTGGAAGGCAGTATTGGAACATGAAATTTAAGGATTCTACCTCTGTTGCTCAAGCAACGGCTGAGTTTGGAGAACATGCAAGCCTAGCTGCCAGAGCTGTTGGAGAACTTTCAAGGCAATATTGTGTTGATGATTGTGGTTCATGCCACTTAGGTTTCAAGGATGAAAGGTTGGAACATGGGCAAGTATTTCTTGGAGATGATAATGGTAATTTTTCTGTTGGCAAGCAGAATTGGAACATGAAATTTAAGGGATGCTACCTCTGCTGCTCAAGCAACGGCTGAGTTTGCAGAACATGCAAGCCTAGCTGCCAGAGCTGTTGTAGAACTTTCAAGGCAATATTGTGTTGATGATGGTGGTTCATGCCACTTAGGTTTCAAGGATGAAACGTTGGAAAATGGGCAAGCATTTCCTGGAGATGGTAATTTTTCTATTGGCAGGAAGAATTGGAACATGAAATTTAAGGATGCTACCTCTGCTGCTCAAGCAGCGGCTGAGTTTGGAGAACATGCAAGCCTAGCTGCCAGAGCTATTGGAGAACTTTCAAGGCAATATTGTGTTGATGATGGTGGTTCATGCCACTTAGGTTTCAAGGATGAAAGGTTGGAACATGGGCAATCATTTCCTGGAGATGGTAATTTTTCTATTGGCAGGAAGAATTGGAACATGAAATTTAAGGATGCTACCTCTACTGCTCATGCAGTGGCTGAGTTTGCAGAACATGCAAGCCTAGCTGCCAGAGCTATTGTAGAACTTTAAAGGCAATATTGTGTTGATGATGGTGGTTCATGCCACTTAGGTTTCAAGGATGAAAGGTTGGAACATGGGCAATCATTTCCTAGAGATGGTAATGGTAATTTTTCTATTGGCAGGCAGTATTGGAACATGAAATTTAAGGATGCTACCTCTGCTGCTCAAGCAGCGGCTGAGTTTGGAGAACATGCAAGCCTAGCTGCCAGAGCTATTGTAGAACTTTCAAGGCAATATTGTGTTGATGATGGTGGTTCATGCCACTTAGGTCTCAAGGATGAAAGGTTGGAACAGGGGCAATCAATTCTTGGAGATGGTAATTTTTCTATTGGCAGGAAGAATTGGAACATGAAATATAAGGATGCTACCTCTGCTGCTCAAGCAGTGGCTGAGTTTGCAGAACATGCAAGCCTAGCTGCCAGAGCTGTTGTAGAACTTTAAAGGCAATACTGTGTTGATGATGGTGGTTCATACCACTTAGGTTTCAAGGATGAAAGGTTGGAACATGGGCAATCATTTCCTGGAGATGGTAATGGTAATTTTTCTATTGGCAGGTAGTATTGGAACATGAAATTTAAGGATGCTACCTCTACTGCTCAAGCAGTGGCTAAGTTTGGAGAACATGCAAGCCTAGCTGCCAGAGCTGTTGGAGAACTTTCAAGGCAATATTGTGTTGATGATGGTGGTTCATGCCACTTAGGTTTCAAGGATGAAAGGTTAGAAAATGGGCAAGCATTTCCTGGAGATGGTAATGGTAATTTTTCTATTGGCAAGCAGAATTGGAACTTGAAAATTAAGGATGCTACCTCTGCTGCTCAAGCAATGACTGAGTTTGCAGAACATGCAAGCCTAGCTGCCAGAGCTGTTGTAGAACTTTCAAGGCAATATTGTGTTGATGATGGTGGTTCATGCCACTTAGGTTTCAAGGATGAAACATTGGAAAATGGGCAAGCATTTCCTGGAGATGGAAACTTTTCTATTGGCAGGAAGAATTCGAACATGAAATTTAAGGATGCTACCTCTGCTGCTCAAGCAGCAGCTGAGTTTGGAGAACATGCAAGCCTAGCTGCCAGAGCTATTGGAGAACTTTCAAGGCAATATTGTGTTGATGATGGTGGTTCATGCCACTTAGGTTTCAAGGATGAAAGGTTGAAACATGGGCAATCATTTCCTGGAGATAGTAATTTTTCTATTGGCAGGAAGAATTGGAACATGAAATTTAAGGATGCTACCTCTACTGCTCATGCAGTGGCTGAGTTTGCACAACATGCAAGCCTAGTTGCCAGAGTTGTTGTAGAACTTTCAAGGCAATATTGTGTTGATGTTGGTGGTTCGTGCCACTTAGGTTTCAAGGATGAAAGGTTGGAACATGGGCAATCATTTCCTTGAGATGGTAATGGTAAGTTTTTTATTGGCAGGCAGTATTAGAACATGAAATTTAAGGATGTTACCTCTGCTGCTCAAGCAGCGGCTGAGTTTGAAGAACATGCGAGCCTAGCTGGCAGAGCTGTTGGAGAACATTCAAGGCAATATTGTGTTGATGATGGTGGTTCATGCCACTTAGGTTTCAAGGATGAAAGGTTCGAAAATGGGCAAGCATTTCCTGGAGATAGTAATGGTAATTTTTCTGTTGGCAAGAAGAATTGGAACATAAAATTTAAGGATGCTACCTCTGCTACTCAAGCAGCGGCTGAGTTTGCAGAACATGCAAGCCTAGCTACCAGAGTTGTTGTAGAACTTTCAAGACAATATTGTGTTGATGATGGTGGTTCATGCCACTTAGGTTTCAAGGATGAAAGGTTGGAACATGTGCAATCATTTCCTTGAGATGGTAATGGTAATTTTTCTGTTGGCAAGCAGAATTGGAACATGAAATTTAAGGATGCTACCTCTTCTACTCTAGCAGCGGCTGAGTTTGGAGAACATGCAAGCCTAGCTGCCAAAGCTGTTGGAGAACTTTCAAGGCAATATTGTGTTGATGATGGTGGTTCATGCCACTTAGGTTTCAAGGATGAAAGGTTAGAAAATGGGCAAGCATTTCCTGGAGATGGTAATGGTAATTTTTCTATTGGCAAGCAGAATTGGAACTTGAAATTTAAGGATGCTACCTCTGCTGCTCAAGTAGCGGCTGAGTTTGCAGAACAGGTAAGCCTAGCTGCCAGAGCTGTTATAGAACTTTCAAGGCAATATTGTGTTGATGATGGTGGTTCATGCCACTTAGGTTTCAAGGATGAAAGGTTGGAACATGGACAATCATTTCCTGGAGATGGTAATGGTAATTTTTCTGTTGGCAAGCAGAATTGGAACATGAAATTTATGGATGCTACCTCTGCTGCTCAAGCAGCGGCAGAGTTTGCAGAACATGCAAGCCTAGCTGCCATAGCTGTTGTAGAACTTTCAAGGCAATATTGTGTTGATGATAGTAGTTCATGCCACTTAGGTTTCAAGGATGAAAGGTTGGAACATGGGCAATCATTTCCTTGAGATGGTAATGGTAATTTTTCTATTGGCAGGCAGTATTGAACATGAAATTTAAGGATGCTACCTCTGCTGCTCAAGCAGCGGCTGGGTTTGGAGAATAGGCAAGCCTAGCTGCCAGAGCTATTGGAGAACTTTCAAGGCAAAATTGTGTTGATGATGGTGGTTCATGCCACTTAGGTTTCAAGGAAGAAAGGTTGTAACATGGGCAATCATTTCCTGGAGATGGTAATGGTAATTTTTCTATTGGCAGGCAGTATTGGAACATGAAATTTAAGGATGCTACCTCTGCTGCTCAAGCAACGGCTGAGTTTGGAGAACATGCAAGCCTAGCTGCCAGAGCTGTTGGAGAACTTTCAAGGCAATATTGTGTTGATGATTGTGGTTCATGCCACTTAGGTTTCAAGGATGAAAGGTTGGAACATGGGCAAGTATTTCCTGGAGATGATAATGGTAATTTTTCTATTGGCAAGCAGAATTGGAACATGAAATTTAAGGGATGCTACCTCTGCTGCTCAAGCAACGGCTGAGTTTGCAGAACATGCAAGCCTAGCTGCCAGAGCAGTTGTAGAACTTTCAAGGCAATATTATGTTGATGATGGTGGTTCATGCCACTTAGGTTTCAAGGATAAAACGTTGGAAAATGGGCAAGCATTTCCTGGAGATGGTAATGGTAATTTTTCTATTGGCAGGCAGTATTGGAACATGAAATTTAAGGATGCTACCTCTGCTGCTCAAGCAGCGGCTGAGTTTGGAGAACATGCAAGCCTAGCTGCCAGAGCTATTGTAGAACTTTCAAGGCAATATTGTGTTGGTGATGGTGGTTCATGCCACTTAGGTTTCAAGGATGAAAGGTTGGAACTTGGGCAATCATTTCCTGGAGATAGTAATTTTTCTATTGGCAGGAAGAATTGGAACATGAAATACAAGGATGCTACCTCTGCTGCTCAAGCAGTGGCTGAGTTTGCAGAACATACAAGACTAGCTGCCAGAGCTGTTGTAGAACTTTAAAGGCAATATTGTGTTTATGATGGTGGTTCATGCCACTTAGGTTTCAAGGATGAAAGGTTGGAACATGGGCAATCATTTCCTGGAGATGGTAATGGTAATTATTCTATTGGCAGGAAGTATTGGAACATGAAATTTAGGGATGCTACCTCTACTGCTCAAGCAGCGGCTGAGTTTGGAGAACATGCAAGCCTAGCTGCCAGAGCTGTTGGAGAACTTTCAAGGCAATATTGTGTTGATGATGGTGGTTCATGCCACTTAGGTTTCAAGGATGAAAGGTTAGAAAATGGGCAAGCATTTCCTGGAGATGGTAATGGTAATTTTTCTATTGGCAAGCAGAATTGGAACTTGAAAATTAAGGATGCTACCTCTGATGCTCAAGCAACGACTGAGTTTGCAGAACATGCAAGCCTAGCTGCCAGAGCTGTTGTAGAACTTTCAAGGCAATATTGTGTTGATGATGGTGGTTCATGCCACTTAGGTTTCAAGGATGAAACATTGGAAAATGGGCAAGCATTTCCTGGAGATGGAAACTTTTCTATTGGCAGGAAGAATTCGAACATGAAATTTAAGGATGCTACCTCTACTGCTCAAGCAGCAGCTGAGTTTGGAGAACATGCAAGCCTAGCTGCCAGAGCTATTGGAGAACTTTCAAGGCAATATTGTGTTGATGATGGTGGTTCATGCCACTTAGGTTTCAAGGATGAAAGGTTGAAACATGGGCAATCATTTCCTGGAGATAGTAATTTTTCTATTGGCAGGAAGAATTGGAACATGAAATTTAAGGATGCTACCTCTACTGCTCATGCAGTGGCTGAGTTTGCACAACATGTAAGCCTAGTTGCCAGAGCTGTTGTAGAACTTTCAAGGCAATATTGTGTTGATGTTGGTGGTTCGTGCCACTTAGGTTTCAAGGATGAAAGGTTGGAATATGTGCAATCATTTCCTTGAGATGGTAATGGTAATTTTTCTGTTTGGCAAGCAGAATTGGAACATGAAATTTAAGGATGCTACCTCTTCTACTCTAGCAGCGGCTGAGTTTGGAGAACATGCAAGCCTAGCTGCCAAAGCTGTTGGAGAACTTTTAAGGCAATATTGTGTTGATGATGGTGGTTCATGCCACTTAGGTTTCAAGGATGAAAGGTTAGAAAAAGGGCAAGCATTTCCTGGAGATGGTAATGGTAATTTTTCTATTGGCAAGCAGAATTGGAACTTGAAATTTAAGGATGCTACCTCTGCTGCTCAAGTAGCGGCTGAGTTTGCAGAACAGGTAAGCCTAGCTGCCAGAGCTGTTATAGAACTTTCAAGGCAATATTGTGTTGATGATGGTGGTTCATGCCACTTAGGTTTCAAGGATGAAAGGTTGGAACATGGACAATCATTTCCTGGAGATGGTAATGGTGATTTTTCTGTTGGCAAGCAGAATTGGAACATGAAATTTATGGATGCTACCTCTGCTGCTCAAGCAGCGGCAGAGTTTGCAGAACATGCAAGCCTAGCTGCCATAGCTGTTGTAGAACTTTCAAGGCAATATTGTGTTGATGATAGTAGTTCATGCCACTTAGGTTTCAAGGATGAAAGGTTGGAACATGGGCAATCATTTCCTTGAGATGGTAATGGTAATTTTTCTATTGGCAGGCAGTATTGAACATGAAATTTAAGGATGCTACCTCTGCTGCTCAAGCAGCGGCTGGGTTTGGAGAATAGGCAAGCCTAGCTGCCAGAGCTATTGGAGAACTTTCAAGGCAAAAATGTGTTGATGATGGTGGTTCATGCCACTTAGGTTTCAAGGAAGAAAGGTTGTAACATGGGCAATCATTTCCTGGAGATGGTAATGGTAATTTTTCTATTGGCAGGCAGTATTGGAACATGAAATTTAAGGATGCTACCTCTGCTGCTCAAGCAACGGCTGAGTTTGGAGAACATGCAAGCCTAGCTGCCAGAGCTGTTGGAGAACTTTCAAGGCAATATTGTGTTGATGATTGTGGTTCATGCCACTTAGGTTTCAAGGATGAAAGGTTGGAACATGGGCAAGTATTTCCTGGAGATGATAATGGTAATTTTTCTATTGGCAAGCAGAATTGGAACATGAAATTTAAGGGATGCTACCTCTGCTGCTCAAGCAACGGCTGAGTTTGCAGAACATGCAAGCCTAGCTGCCAGAGCTGTTGTAGAACTTTCAAGGCAATATTATGTTGATGATGGTGGTTCATGCCACTTAGGTTTCAAGGATAAAACGTTGGAAAATGGGCAAGCATTTCCTGGAGATGGTAATGGTAATTTTTCTATTGGCAGGCAGTATTGGAACATGAAATTTAAGGATGCTACCTCTGCTGCTCAAGCAGCGGCTGAGTTTGGAGAACATGCAAGCCTAGCTGCCAGAGCTATTGTAGAACTTTCAAGGCAATATTGTGTTGGTGATGGTGGTTCATGCCACTTAGGTTTCAAGGATGAAAGGTTGGAACTTGGGCAATCATTTCCTGGAGATAGTAATTTTTCTATTGGCAGGAAGAATTGGAACATGAAATATAAGGATGCTACCTCTGCTGCTCAAGCAGTGGCTGAGTTTGCAGAACATACAAGACTAGCTGCCAGAGCTGTTGTAGAACTTTAAAGGCAATATTGTGTTTATGATGGTGGTTCATGCCACTTAGGTTTCAAGGATGAAAGGTTGGAACATGGGCAATCATTTCCTGGAGATGGTAATGGTAATTATTCTATTGGCAGGAAGTATTGGAACATGAAATTTAAGGATGCTACCTCTACTGCTCAAGCAGCGGCTGAGTTTGGAGAACATGCAAGCCTAGCTGCCAGAGCTGTTGGAGAACTTTCAAGGCAATATTGTGTTGATGATGGTGGTTCATGCCACTTAGGTTTCAAGGATGAAAGGTTAGAAAATGGGCAAGCATTTCCTGGAGATGGTAATGGTAATTTTTCTATTGGCAAGCAGAATTGGAACTTGAAAATTAAGGATGCTACCCCTGCTGCTCAAGCAACGGCTGAGTTTGCAGAACATGCAAGCCTAGCTGCCAGAGCTATTGTAGAACTTTAAAGGCAATATTGTGTTGATGATGGTGGTTCATGCCACTTAGGTTTCAAGGATGAAACGTTGGAAAATAGGCAAGCATTTCCTGGAGATGGTAATTTTTCTATTGGCAGGAAGAATTGGAACATGAAATTTAAGGATGCTACCTCTGCTGCTCAAGCAGCGGCTGAGTTTGGAGAACATGCAAGCCTAGCTGCCAGAGCTATTGGAGAACTTTCAAGGAAATATTGTGTTGATGATGGTGGTTCATGCCACTTAGGTTTCAAGGATGAAAGGTTGGAACATGGGCAATCATTTCATGGAGATGGTAATTTTTCTATTGGCAAGAAGAATTGGAACATGAAATTTAAGGATGCTACCTCTACTGCTCATGCAGTGGCTGAGTTTGCAGAACATGCAAGCCTAGCTGCCAGAGCTATTGTAGAACTTTAAAGGCAATATTGTGTTGATGATGGTGGTTCATGCCACTTAGGTTTCAAGGATGAAAGGTTGGAACATAGGCAATCATTTCCTAGAGATGGTAATGGTAATTTTTCTATTGGCAGGCAGTATTGGAACATGAAATTTAAGGATGCTACCTCTGCTGCTTAAGCAGCGGCTTAGTTTGGAGAACATGCAAGCCTAGCTACCAGAGCTATTGTAGAACTTTCAAGGCAATATTGTGTTGATGATGGTGGTTCATGCCACTTAGGTTTCAAGGATGAAAGGTTGGAACATGGGCAATCATTTCCTGGAGATGGTAATTTTTCTATTGGCAGGAAGAATTGGAACTTGAAATATAAAGATGCTACCTCTGCTGCTCAAGCAGTGGCTAAGTTTGCAGAACATGCAAGCCTAGCTGCCAGAGCTGTTGTAGAACTTTAAAGGCAATATTGTGTTGATGATGGTGGTTCATGCCACTTAGGTTTCAAGGATGAAAGGTTGGAACATGGGCAATCATTTCCTGGAGATGGTAATGGTAATTTTTCTATTGGCAGGCAGTATTGGAACATGAAATTTAAGGATGCTACCTCTACTACTCAAGCAGCGGCTGAGTTTGGAGAACATGCAAGCCTAGCTGCCAGAGCTGTTGGAGAACTTTCAAGGCAATATTGTGTTGATGATGGTTGTTCATGCCACTTAGGTTTCAAGGATGAAAGGTTAGAAAATGGGCAAGCATTTCCTTGAGATGGTAATGGTAATTTTTCTATTGGCAAGCAGAATTGGAACTTGAAAATTAAGGATGCTACCTCTGCTGCTCAAGCAGCGGCTGAGTTTGGAGAACATGCAAGCCTAGCTGCCAGAGCTATTGGAGAACTTTCAAGGCAATATTATGTTGATGATGGTGGTTCATGCCACTTAGGTTTCAAGGATGAAAGGTTGGAACATGGGCAATCATTTCCTGGAGATGGTAATTTTTCTATTGGCAGGAAGAATTGGAACATGAAATTTAAGGATGCTACCTCTGCTGCTCAAGTAGCGGCTGAGTTTGCAGAACATGCAAGCCTAGCTGCCAGAGCTATTGTAGAACTTTAAAGGCAATATTGTGTTGATGATGGTGGTTCATGCCACTTAGGTTTCAAGGATGAAAGGTTGGAACATGGGCAATCATTTCCTAGAGATGGTAATGGTAATTTTTCTATTGGCAGGCAGTATTGGAACATGAAATTTAAGGATGCTACCTCTGCTGCTCAAGCAACGGCTGAGTTTGGAGAACATGCAAGCCTAGCTGCCAGAGCTATTGTAGAACTTTCAAGGCAATATTGTGTTGATGATGGTGGTTCATGCCACTTAGGTTTCAAGGATGAAAGGTTGGAACATGGGCAATCATTTCCTGGAGATGGTAATTTTTCTATTGGCAGGAAGAATTGGAACATGAAATATAAGGATGCTACCTCTGCTGCTCAAGCAGTGGCTGAGTTTGCAGAACATGCAAGCCTAGCTGCCAGAGCTGTTGTAGAACTTTAAAGGCAATATTGTGTTGATGATGGTAGTTCATGCCACTTAGGTTTCAAGGATGAAAGGTTGGAACATGGGCAATCATTTCCTGGAGATGGTAATGGTAAATTTGCTGTTGGCAGGTAGAATTGGAACATGAAATTTAAGGATGCTACCTCTGCTGCTCAAGCAGCGGCTCAGTTTGCAGAACATGCAAGCCTAGCTACCAGAGCTGTTGTAGAACTTTCAAGGCAATATTGAGTTGATGATGGTGGTTCATGCCACTTAGGTTTCAAGGATGAAAGGTTAGAAAATGGGCAAGCATTTTCTGGAGATGGTAATGGTAATTTTTCTATTGGCGCAAGCAGAATTGGAACTTGAAAATTAAGGATGCTACCTCTGCTGCTCAAGCAACGGCTGAGTTTGCAGAACATGCAAGCCTAGCTGCCAGAGCTGTTGTAGAACTTTCAAGGCAATATTGTGTTGATGATGGTGGTTCATGCCACTTAGGTTTCAAGGATGAAACGTTGGAAAATGGGCAAGCATTTCCTAGAGATGGTAATTTTTCTATTGGCAGGAAGAATTGGAACATGAAATTTAAGGATGCTACCTCTGCTGCTCAAGCAGCGGCTGAGTTTGGAGAACATGCAAGCCTAGCTGCCAGAGCTATTGGAGAACTTTCAAGGCAATATTGTGTTGGTGATGGTGGTTCATGCCACTTAGGTTTCAAGGATGAAAGCTTGGAACATGGGCAATTATTTCCTGGACATGGTAATTTTTCTATTGGCAGGAAGAATTGGAACATTAAATTTAAGGATGCTACCTCCACAGATCATGCAGTGGCTGAGTTTGCAGAACATGCAAGCCTAGCTGCCAGAGCTGTTGTAGAACTTTCAAGGCAATATTGTGTTGATGTTGGTGGTTCGTGCCACTTAGGTTTCAAGGATGAAAGGTTGGAACATGGGCAATCATTTCCTTGAGATGGTAATGGTAAGTTTTCTATTGGCAGGCAGTATTGGAACATGAAATTTAAGGATGTTACCTCTGCTGCTCAAGCAGCGGCTGAGTTTGGAGAACATGCAAGCCTAGCTGCCAGAGCTGTTCGAGAACATTCAAGGCAATATTGTGTTGATGATGGTGGTTCATGCCACTTAGGTTTCGAGGATGAAAGGTTCGAAAATGGGAAAGCATTTCCTGGAGATAGTAATGGTAATTGTTCTGTTGGCAAGAAAAATTGGAAGATTAAATTTAAGGATGCTACCTCTGCTACTCAAGCAGCGGCTGAGTTTATAGAACATGGAAGCCTAGCTACCAGAGTTGTTGTAGAACTTTCAAGACAATATTGTGTTGATGATGGTGGTTCATGCCACTTAGGTTTCAAGGATGAAAGGTTGGAACATGTGCAATCATTTCCTTGAGATGGTAATGGTAATTTTTCTGTTGGCAAGCAGAATTGGAACATGAAATTTAAGGATGCTAACTCTTCTACTCAAGCAGCGGCTGAGTTTGGAGAACATGCAAGCCTAGCTGCCAGAGCTGTTGGAGAACTTTCAAGGCAATATTGTGTTGATGATGGTGGTTCATGCCACTTAGGTTTCAAGGATGAAAGGTTAGAAAATGGGCAAGCATTTCCTGGAGATGGTAATGGTAATTTTTCTATTGGCAAGCAGAATTGGAACTTGAAATTTAAGGATGCTTCCTCTGCTGCTCAAGTAGCGGCTGAGTTTGCAGAACAGGTAAGCCTAGCTGCCGGAGCTGTTATAGAACTTTCAAGGCAATATTGTGTTGATGATGGTGGTTCATGCCACTTAGGTTTCAAGGATGAAAGGTTGGAACATGGACAATAATTTCCTGGAGATGGTAATGGTAATTTTTCTGTTGGCAAGTGAAATTGGAACATGAAATTTATGGATGCTACCTCTGCTGCTCAAGCAGCGGCAGAGTTTGCAGAACATGCAAGCCTAGCTGCCATAGCTGTTGTAGAACTTTCAAGGCAATATTGTGTTGATGATAGTAGTTCATGCCACTTAGGTTTTAAGGATGAAAGGTTGGAACATGGGCAATCATTTCCTGGAGATGGTAATTTTTCTATTGGCAGGAAGAATTGGAACATGAAATTTAAGGATGCTACCTCTGCTGCTCAAGCAGCGGCTGAGTTTGGAGAATATGCAAGCCTAGCTGCCAGAGCTATTGGAGAACTTTCAAGGCAATATTGTGTTGATGATGGTGGTTCATGCCACTTAGGTTCAAGGAAGAACGGTTGTAACATGGGCAATCATTTCCTGGAGATGGTAGTTTTTCTATTGGCAGGCACTATTGGAACATGAAATTTAAGGATGCTACCTCTGCTGCTCAAGCAACGGCTGAGTTTGGAGAACATGCAAGCCTAGCTGCCAGAGCTGTTGGAGAACTTTCAAGGCAATGTTGTGTTGATGATTGTGGTTCATGCCACTTAGGTTTCAAGGATGAAAGGTTGGAACATAGGCAAGTATTTCCTGGAGATGATAATGGTAATTCTTCTGTTGGCAAGCAGAATTGGAACATGAAATTTAAGGGATGCTACCTCTGCTGCTCAAGCAACGGCTGAGTTTGCAGAACATGCAAGCCTAGCTGCCAGAGCTGTTGTAGAACTTTCAAGGCAATATTGTGTTGATGATGGTGGTTCATGCCACTTAGGTTTCAAGGATGATACGTTGGAAAATGGGCAAGCATTTCCTGGAGATGGTAATTTTTCTATTGGAAGGAAGAATTGGAACATGAAATTTAAGGATGCTACCTCTGCTGCTCAAGCAGCGGCTGAGTTTGGAGAACATGCAAGCCTAGCTGCCAGAGCTATTGGAGAACTTTCAAGGCAATATTGTGTTGATGATGGTGGTTCATGCCACTTAGGTTTCAAGGATGAAAGGTTGGAACATGGGCAATCATTTCCTGGAGATGGTAATTTTTCTATTGGCAGGAAGAATTGGAACATGAAATTTAAGGATGCTACCTCTACTGCTCATGCAGTGGCTGAGTTTGCAGAACATGCAAGCCTAGCTGCGAGAGCTATTGTAGAACTTTAAAGGCAATATTGTGTTGATGATGGTGGTTCATGCCACTTAGGTTTCAAGGATGAAAGGTTGGAACATAGGCAATCATTTTCTAGAGATGGTAATGGTAATTTTTCTATTGGCAGGTAGTATTGGAACATGAAATTTAAGGATGCTACCTCTGCTGCTCAAGCAGCGGCTGAGTTTGGAGAACATGCAAGCCTAGCTGCCAGAGCTATTGTAGAACTTTCAAGGCAATATTGTGTTGATGATGGTGGTTCATGCCACTTAGGTTTCAAGGATGAAAGGTTGGAACATGGGCAATCATTTCCTGGAGATGGTAATTTTTCTATTGGCAGGAAGAATTGGAACATGAAATATAAGTATGCTACCTCTGCTGCTCAAGCAGCGGCTGAGTTTGGAGAACATGCAGGCCTAGCTGCCAGAGCTGTTGGAGAACTTTCAAGGCAATATTGTGTTGATGATGGTGGTTCATGCCACTTAGGTTCAAGGAAGAACGGTTGTAACATGGGCAATCATTTCCTGGAGATGGTAGTTTTTCTATTGGCAGGCACTATTGGAACATGAAATTTAAGGATGCTACCTCTGCTGCTCAAGCAACGGCTGAGTTTGGAGAACATGCAAGCCTAGCTGCCAGAGCTGTTGGAGAACTTTCAAGGCAATGTTGTGTTGATGATTGTGGTTCATGCCACTTAGGTTTCAAGGATGAAAGGTTGGAACATAGGCAAGTATTTCCTGGAGATGATAATGGTAATTCTTCTGTTGGCAAGCAGAATTGGAACATGAAATTTAAGGGATGCTACCTCTGCTGCTCAAGCAACGGCTGAGTTTGCAGAACATGCAAGCCTAGCTGCCAGAGCTGTTGTAGAACTTTCAAGGCAATATTGTGTTGATGATGGTGGTTCATGCCACTTAGGTTTCAAGGATGATACGTTGGAAAATGGGCAAGCATTTCCTGGAGATGGTAATTTTTCTATTGGAAGGAAGAATTGGAACATGAAATTTAAGGATGCTACCTCTGCTGCTCAAGCAGCGGCTGAGTTTGGAGAACATGCAAGCCTAGCTGCCAGAGCTATTGGAGAACTTTCAAGGCAATATTGTGTTGATGATGGTGGTTCATGCCACTTAGGTTTCAAGGATGAAAGGTTGGAACATGGGCAATCATTTCCTGGAGATGGTAATTTTTCTATTGGCAGGAAGAATTGGAACATGAAATTTAAGGATGCTACCTCTACTGCTCATGCAGTGGCTGAGTTTGCAGAACATGCAAGCCTAGCTACCAGAGCTATTGTAGAACTTTAAAGGCAATATTGTGTTGATGATGGTGGTTCATGCCACTTAGGTTTCAAGGATGAAAGGTTGGAACATAGGCAATCATTTTCTAGAGATGGTAATGGTAATTTTTCTATTGGCAGGTAGTATTGGAACATGAAATTTAAGGATGCTACCTCTGCTGCTCAAGCAGCGGCTGAGTTTGGAGAACATGCAAGCCTAGCTGCCAGAGCTATTGTAGAACTTTCAAGGCAATATTGTGTTGATGATGGTGGTTCATGCCACTTAGGTTTCAAGGATGAAAGGTTGGAACATGGGCAATCATTTCCTGGAGATGGTAATTTTTCTATTGGCAGGAAGAATTGGAACATGAAATATAAGTATGCTACCTCTGCTGCTCAAGCAGCGGCTGAGTTTGGAGAACATGCAGGCCTAGCTGCCAGAGCTGTTGGAGAACTTTCAAGGCAATATTGTGTTGATGATGGTGGTTCATGCCACTTAGGTTCAAGGAAGAACGGTTGTAACATGGGCAATCATTTCCTGGAGATGGTAGTTTTTCTATTGGCAGGCACTATTGGAACATGAAATTTAAGGATGCTACCTCTGCTGCTCAAGCAACGGCTGAGTTTGGAGAACATGCAAGCCTAGCTGCCAGAGCTGTTGGAGAACTTTCAAGGCAATGTTGTGTTGATGATTGTGGTTCATGCCACTTAGGTTTCAAGGATGAAAGGTTGGAACATAGGCAAGTATTTCCTGGAGATGATAATGGTAATTCTTCTGTTGGCAAGCAGAATTGGAACATGAAATTTAAGGATGCTACCTCTGCTGCTCAAGCAACGGCTGAGTTTGCAGAACATGCAAGCCTAGCTGCCAGAGCTGTTGTAGAACTTTCAAGGCAATATTGTGTTGATGATGGTGGTTCATGCCACTTAGGTTTCAAGGATGATACGTTGGAAAATGGGCAAGCATTTCCTGGAGATGGTAATTTTTCTATTGGAAGGAAGAATTGGAACATGAAATTTAAGGATGCTACCTCTGCTGCTCAAGCAGCGGCTGAGTTTGGAGAACATGCAAGCCTAGCTGCCAGAGCTATTGGAGAACTTTCAAGGCAATATTGTGTTGATGATGGTGGTTCATGCCACTTAGGTTTCAAGGATGAAAGGTTGGAACATGGGCAATCATTTCCTGGAGATGGTAATTTTTCTATTGGCAGGAAGAATTGGAACATGAAATTTAAGGATGCTACCTCTACTGCTCATGCAGTGGCTGAGTTTGCAGAACATGCAAGCCTAGCTACCAGAGCTATTGTAGAACTTTAAAGGCAATATTGTGTTGATGATGGTGGTTCATGCCACTTAGGTTTCAAGGATGAAAGGTTGGAACATAGGCAATCATTTTCTAGAGATGGTAATGGTAATTTTTCTATTGGCAGGTAGTATTGGAACATGAAATTTAAGGATGCTACCTCTGCTGCTCAAGCAGCGGCTGAGTTTGGAGAACATGCAAGCCTAGCTGCCAGAGCTATTGTAGAACTTTCAAGGCAATATTGTGTTGATGATGGTGGTTCATGCCACTTAGGTTTCAAGGATGAAAGGTTGGAACATGGGCAATCATTTCCTGGAGATGGTAATTTTTCTATTGGCAGGAAGAATTGGAACATGAAATATAAGTATGCTACCTCTGCTGCTCAAGCAGCGGCTGAGTTTGGAGAACATGCAGGCCTAGCTGCCAGAGCTGTTGGAGAACTTTCAAGGCAATATTGTGTTGATGATGGTGGTTCATGCCACTTAGGTTCAAGGAAGAACGGTTGTAACATGGGCAATCATTTCCTGGAGATGGTAGTTTTTCTATTGGCAGGCACTATTGGAACATGAAATTTAAGGATGCTACCTCTGCTGCTCAAGCAACGGCTGAGTTTGGAGAACATGCAATCCTAGCTGCCAGAGCTGTTGGAGAACTTTCAAGGCAATGTTGTGTTGATGATTGTGGTTCATGCCACTTAGGTTTCAAGGATGAAAGGTTGGAACATAGGCAAGTATTTCCTGGAGATGATAATGGTAATTCTTCTGTTGGCAAGCAGAATTGGAACATGAAATTTAAGGGATGCTACCTCTGCTGCTCAAGCAACGGCTGAGTTTGCAGAACATGCAAGCCTAGCTGCCAGAGCTGTTGTAGAACTTTCAAGGCAATATTGTGTTGATGATGGTGGTTCATGCCACTTAGGTTTCAAGGATGATACGTTGGAAAATGGGCAAGCATTTCCTGGAGATGGTAATTTTTCTATTGGAAGGAAGAATTGGAACATGAAATTTAAGGATGCTACCTCTGCTGCTCAAGCAGCGGCTGAGTTTGGAGAACATGCAAGCCTAGCTGCCAGAGCTATTGGAGAACTTTCAAGGCAATATTGTGTTGATGATGGTGGTTCATGCCACTTAGGTTTCAAGGATGAAAGGTTGGAACATGGGCAATCATTTCCTGGAGATGGTAATTTTTCTATTGGCAGGAAGAATTGGAACATGAAATTTAAGGATGCTACCTCTACTGCTCATGCAGTGGCTGAGTTTGCAGAACATGCAAGCCTAGCTACCAGAGCTATTGTAGAACTTTAAAGGCAATATTGTGTTGATGATGGTGGTTCATGCCACTTAGGTTTCAAGGATGAAAGGTTGGAACATAGGCAATCATTTTCTAGAGATGGTAATGGTAATTTTTCTATTGGCAGGTAGTATTGGAACATGAAATTTAAGGATGCTACCTCTGCTGCTCAAGCAGCGGCTGAGTTTGGAGAACATGCAAGCCTAGCTGCCAGAGCTATTGTAGAACTTTCAAGGCAATATTGTGTTGATGATGGTGGTTCATGCCACTTAGGTTTCAAGGATGAAAGGTTGGAACATGGGCAATCATTTCCTGGAGATGGTAATTTTTCTATTGGCAGGAAGAATTGGAACATGAAATATAAGTATGCTACCTCTGCTGCTCAAGCAGCGGCTGAGTTTGGAGAACATGCAGGCCTAGCTGCCAGAGCTGTTGGAGAACTTTCAAGGCAATATTGTGTTGATGATGGTGGTTCATGCCACTTAGGTTTCAAGGATGAAAGGTTAGAAAATGGGCAAGCATTTCCTTGAGATTGTAATGGTAATTTTTCTATTGGCAAGCATAATTGGAACTTGAAATTTAAGGATGCTACCTCTGCTGCTCAAGTAGCGGCTGAGTTTGGAGAATATGCAAGCCTAGTAGCCAGAGCTATTGGAGAACTTTTAAGGCAATATTGTGTTGATGATGGTGGTTCATGCCACTTAGGTTTCAAGGAAGAACGGTTGTAACATGGGCAATCATTTCCTGGAGATGGTAATGGTATTTTTTCTATTGGCAGGCAGTATTGGAACATGAAATTTAAGGATGCTACCTCTGCTGCTCAAGCAACGGCTGAGTTTGGAGAACATGCAAGCCTAGCTGCCAGAGCTGTTGGAGAACTTTCAAGGCAATATTGTGTTGATGATTGTGGTTCATGCCACTTAGGTTTCAAGGATGAAAGGTTGGAACATGGGCAAGTATTTCCTGGAGATGATAATGGTAATTTTTCTGTTGGCAAGCAGAATTGGAACATGAAATTTAAGGGATGCTACCTCTGCTGCTCAAGCAACGGCTGAGTTTGCAGAACATGCAAGCCTAGCTGCCAGAGCTGTTGTAGAACTTTCAAGGCAATATTGTGTTGATGATGGTGGTTCATGCCACTTAGGTTTCAAGGAAGAACGGTTGTAACATGGGCAATCATTTCCTGGAGATGGTAATGGTATTTTTTCTATTGGCAGGCAGTATTGGAACATGAAATTTAAGGATGCTACCTCTGCTGCTCAAGCAACGGCTGAGTTTGGAGAACATGCAAGCCTAGCTGCCAGAGCTGTTGGAGAACTTTCAAGGCAATATTGTGTTGATGATGGTGGTTCATGCCACTTAGGTTTCAAGGAAGAACGGTTGTAACATGGGCAATCATTTCCTGGAGATGGTAGTTTTTCTATTGGCAGGCACTATTGGAACATGAAATTTAAGGATGCTACCTCTGCTGCTCAAGCAACGGCTGAGTTTGGAGAACATGCAAGCCTAGCTGCCAGAGCTGTTGGAGAACTTTCAAGGCAATGTTGTGTTGATGATTGTGGTTCATGCCACTTAGGTTTCAAGGATGAAAGGTTGGAACATGGGCAAGTATTTCCTGGAGATGATAATGGTAATTTTTCTGTTGGCAAGCAGAATTGGAACATGAAATTTAAGGGATGCTACCTCTGCTGCTCAAGCAACGGCTGAGTTTGCAGAACATGCAAGCCTAGCTGCCAGAGCTGTTGTAGAACTTTCAAGGCAATATTGTGTTGATGATGGTGGTTCATGCCACTTAGGTTTCAAGGATGATACGTTGGAAAATGGGCAAGCATTTCCTGGAGATGGTAATTTTTCTATTGGAAGGAAGAATTGGAACATGAAATTTAAGGATGCTACCTCTGCTGCTCAAGCAGCGGCTGAGTTTGGAGAACATGCAAGCCTAGCTGCCAGAGCTATTGGAGAACTTTCAAGGCAATATTGTGTTGATGATGGTGGTTCATGCCACTTAGGTTTCAAGGATGAAAGGTTGGAACATGGGCAATCATTTCCTGGAGATGGTAATTTTTCTATTGGCAGGAAGAATTGGAACATGAAATTTAAGGATGCTACCTCTACTGCTCATGCAGTGGCTGAGTTTGCAGAACATGCAAGCCTAGCTACCAGAGCTATTGTAGAACTTTAAAGGCAATATTGTGTTGATGATGGTGGTTCATGCCACTTAGGTTTCAAGGATGAAAGGTTGGAACATAGGCAATCATTTTCTAGAGATGGTAATGGTAATTTTTCTATTGGCAGGTAGTATTGGAACATGAAATTTAAGGATGCTACCTCTGCTGCTCAAGCAGCGGCTGAGTTTGGAGAACATGCAAGCCTAGCTGCCAGAGCTATTGTAGAACTTTCAAGGCAATATTGTGTTGATGATGGTGGTTCATGCCACTTAGGTTTCAAGGATGAAAGGTTGGAACATGGGCAATCATTTCCTGGAGATGGTAATTTTTCTATTGGCAGGAAGAATTGGAACATGAAATATAAGTATGCTACCTCTGCTGCTCAAGCAGCGGCTGAGTTTGGAGAACATGCAGGCCTAGCTGCCAGAGCTGTTGGAGAACTTTCAAGGCAATATTGTGTTGATGATGGTGGTTCATGCCACTTAGGTTTCAAGGATGAAAGGTTAGAAAATGGGCAAGCATTTCCTTGAGATTGTAATGGTAATTTTTCTATTGGCAAGCATAATTGGAACTTGAAATTTAAGGATGCTACCTCTGCTGCTCAAGTAGCGGCTGAGTTTGGAGAATATGCAAGCCTAGCAGCCAGAGCTATTGGAGAACTTTTAAGGCAATATTGTGTTGATGATGGTGGTTCATGCCACTTAGGTTTCAAGGAAGAACGGTTGTAACATGGGCAATCATTTCCTGGAGATGGTAATGGTATTTTTTCTATTGGCAGGCAGTATTGGAACATGAAATTTAAGGATGCTACCTCTGCTGCTCAAGCAACGGCTGAGTTTGGAGAACATGCAAGCCTAGCTGCCAGAGCTGTTGGAGAACTTTCAAGGCAATATTGTGTTGATGATTGTGGTTCATGCCACTTAGGTTTCAAGGATGAAAGGTTGGAACATGGGCAAGTATTTCCTGGAGATGATAATGGTAATTTTTCTGTTGGCAAGCAGAATTGGAACATGAAATTTAAGGGATGCTACCTCTGCTGCTCAAGCAACGGCTGAGTTTGCAGAACATGCAAGCCTAGCTGCCAGAGCTGTTGTAGAACTTTCAAGGCAATATTGTGTTGATGATGGTGGTTCATGCCACTTAGGTTTCAAGGAAGAACGGTTGTAACATGGGCAATCATTTCCTGGAGATGGTAATGGTATTTTTTCTATTGGCAGGCAGTATTGGAACATGAAATTTAAGGATGCTACCTCTGCTGCTCAAGCAACGGCTGAGTTTGGAGAACATGCAAGCCTAGCTGCCAGAGCTGTTGGAGAACTTTCAAGGCAATATTGTGTTGATGATGGTGGTTCATGCCACTTAGGTTTCAAGGAAGAACGGTTGTAACATGGGCAATCATTTCCTGGAGATGGTAGTTTTTCTATTGGCAGGCACTATTGGAACATGAAATTTAAGGATGCTACCTCTGCTGCTCAAGCAACGGCTGAGTTTGGAGAACATGCAAGCCTAGCTGCCAGAGCTGTTGGAGAACTTTCAAGGCAATGTTGTGTTGATGATTGTGGTTCATGCCACTTAGGTTTCAAGGATGAAAGGTTGGAACATGGGCAAGTATTTCCTGGAGATGATAATGGTAATTCTTCTGTTGGCAAGCAGAATTGGAACATGAAATTTAAAGGATGCTACCTCTGCTGCTCAAGCAACGGCTGAGTTTGCAGAACATGCAAGCCTAGCTGCCAGAGCTGTTGTAGAACTTTCAAGGCAATATTGTGTTGATGATGGTGGTTCATGCCACTTAGGTTTCAAGGATGATACGTTGGAAAATGGGCAAGCATTTCCTGGAGATGGTAATTTTTCTATTGGAAGGAAGAATTGGAACATGAAATTTAAGGATGCTACCTCTGCTGCTCAAGCAGCGGCTGAGTTTGGAGAACATGCAAGCCTAGCTGCCAGAGCTATTGAAGAACTTTCAAGGCAATATTGTGTTGATGATGGTGGTTCATGCCACTTAGGTTTCAAGGATGAAAGGTTGGAACATGGGCAATCATTTCCTGGAGATGGTAATTTTTCTATTGGCAGGAAGAATTGGAACATGAAATTTAAGGATGCTACCTCTACTGCTCATGCAGTGGCTGAGTTTGCAGAACATGCAAGCCTAGCTACCAGAGCTATTGTAGAACTTTAAAGGCAATATTGTGTTGATGATGGTGGTTCATGACACTTAGGTTTCAAGGATGAAAGGTTGGAACATGGGCAATCATTTTCTAGAGATGGTAATGGTAATTTTTCTATTGGCAGGTAGTATTGGAACATGAAATTTAAGGATGCTACCTCTGCTGCTCAAGCAGCGGCTGAGTTTGGAGAACATGCAAGCCTAGCTGCCAGAGCTATTGTAGAACTTTCAAGGCAATATTGTGTTGATGATGGTGGTTCATGCCACTTAGGTTTCAAGGATGAAAGGTTGGAACATGGGCAATCATTTCCTGGAGATGGTAATTTTTCTATTGGCAGGAAGAATTGGAACATGAAATATAAGTATGCTACCTCTGCTGCTCAAGCAGCGGCTGAGTTTGGAGAACATGCAGGCCTAGCTGCTAGAGCTGTTGGAGAACTTTCAAGGCAATATTGTGTTGATGATGGTGGTTCATGCCACTTAGGTTTCAAGGATGAAAGGTTAGAAAATGGGCAAGCATTTCCTTGAGATGGTAATGGTAATTTTTCTATTGGCAAGTATAATTGGAACTTGAAATTTAAGGATGCTACCTCTGCTGCTCAAGTAGCGGCTGAGTTTGGAGAATATGCAAGCCTAGCTGCCAGAGCTATTGGAGAACTTTTAAGGCAATATTGTGTTGATGATGGTGGTTCATGCCACTTAGGTTTCAAGGAAGAACGGTTGTAACATGGGCAATCATTTCCTGGAGATGGTAATGGTATTTTTTCTATTGGCAGGCAGTATTGGAACATGAAATTTAAGGATGCTACCTCTGCTGCTCAAGCAACGGCTGAGTTTGGAGAACATGCAAGCCTAGCTGCCAGAGCTGTTGGAGAACTTTCAAGGCAATATTGTGTTGATGATTGTGGTTCATGCCACTTAGGTTTCAAGGATGAAAGGTTGGAACATGGGCAAGTATTTCCTGGAGATGATAATGGTAATTTTTCTGTTGGCAAGCAGAATTGGAACATGAAATTTAAGGGATGCTACCTCTGCTGCTCAAGCAACGGCTGAGTTTGTAGAACATGCAAGCCTAGCTGCCAGAGCTGTTGTAGAACTTTCAAGGCAATATTGTGTTGATGATGGTGGTTCATGCCACTTAGGTTTCAAGGAAGAACGGTTGTAACATGGGCAATAATTTCCTGGAGATGGTAATGGTATTTTTTCTATTGGCAGGCAGTATTGGAACATGAAATTTAAAGATGCTACCTCTGCTGCTCAAGCAACGGCTGAGTTTGGAGAACATGCAAGCCTAGCTGCCAGAGCTGTTGGAGAACTTTCAAGGCAATATTGTGTTGATGATTGTGGTTCATGCCACTTAGGTTTCAAGGATGAAAGGTTGGAACATGGGCAAGTATTTCCTGGAGATGATAATGGTAATTTTTCTGTTGGCAAGCAGAATTGGAACATGAAATTTAAGGGATGCTACCTCTGCTGCTCAAGCAACGGCTGAGTTTGCAGAACATGCAAGCCTAGCTGCCAGAGCTGTTGTAGAACTTTCAAGGCAATATTGTGTTGATGATGGTGGTTCATGCCACTTAGGTTTCAAGGATGATACGTTGGAAAATGGGCAAGCATTTCCTGGAGATGGTAATTTTTCTATTGGAAGGAAGAATTGGAACATGAAATTTAAGGATGCTACCTCTGCTACTCAAGCAGCGGCTGAGTTTGGAGAACATGCAAGCCTAGCTGCCAGAGCTATTGGAGAACTTTCAAGGCAATATTGTGTTGATGATGGTGGTTCATGCCACTTAGGTTTCAAGGATGAAAGGTTGGAACATGGGCAATCATTTCCTGGAGATGGTAATTTTTCTATTGGCAGGAAGAATTGGAACATGAAATTTAAGGATGCTACCTCTACTGCTCATGCAGTGGCTGAGTTTGCAGAACATGCAAGCCTAGCTGCCAGAGCTATTGTAGAACTTTAAAGGCAATATTGTGTTGATGATGGTGGTTCATGCCACTTAGGTTTCAAGGATGAAAGGTTGGAACATGGGCAATCATTTCCTAGAGATGGTAATGGTAATTTTTCTATTGGCAGGTAGTATTGGAACATGAAATTTAAGGATGCTACCTCTGCTGCTCAAGCAACGGCTGAGTTTGGAGAACATGCAAGCCTAGCTGCCAGAGCTGTTGGAGAACTTTCAAGGCAATATTGTGTTGATGATTGTGGTTCATGCCACTTAGGTTTCAAGGATGAAAGGTTGGAACATGGGCAATCATTTCCTGGAGATGGTAATTTTTCTATTGGCAGGAAGAATTGGAACATGAAATTTAAGGATGCTATCTCTACTGCTCATGCAGTGGCTGAGTTTGCAGAACATGCAAGCCTAGCTGCCAGAGCTATTGTAGAACATTAAAGGCAATATTGTGTTGATGATGGTGGTTCATGCCACTTAGGTTTCAAGGATGAAAGGTTGGAACATGGGCAATCATTTTCTAGAGATGGTAATGGTAATTTTTCTATTGGCAGGTAGTATTGGAACATGAAATTTAAGGATGCTACCTCTGCTGCTCAAGCAACGGCTGAGTTTGGAGAACATGCAAGCCTAGCTGCCAGAGCTGTTGGAGAACTTTCAAGGCAATATTGTGTTGATGATTGTGGTTCATGCCACTTAGGTTTCAAGGATGAAAGGTTGGAACATGGGCAAGTATTTCCTGGAGATGATAATGGTAATTTTTCTGTTGGCAAGCAGAATTGGAACATGAAATTTAAGGGATGCTACCTCTGCTGCTCAAGCAACGGCTGAGTTTGCAGAACATGCAAGCCTAGCTGCCAGAGCTGTTGTAGAACTTTCAAGGCAATATTGTGTTGATGATGGTGGTTCATGCCACTTAGGTTTCAAGGAAGAACGGTTGTAACATGGGCAATCATTTCCTGGAGATGGTAATGGTATTTTTTCTATTGGCAGGCAGTATTGGAACATGAAATTTAAGGATGCTACCTCTGCTGCTCAAGCAACGGCTGAGTTTGGAGAACATGCAAGCCTAGCTGCCAGAGCTGTTGGAGAACTTTCAAGGCAATATTGTGTTGATGATTGTGGTTCATGCCACTTAGGTTTCAAGGATGAAAGGTTGGAACATGGGCAAGTATTTCCTGGAGATGATAATGGTAATTTTTCTGTTGGCAAGCAGAATTGGAACATGAAATTTAAGGGATGCTACCTCTGCTGCTCAAGCAACGGCTGAGTTTGCAGAACATGCAAGCCTAGCTGCCAGAGCTGTTGTAGAACTTTCAAGGCAATATTGTGTTGATGATGGTGGTTCATGCCACTTAGGTTTCAAGGATGATACGTTGGAAAATAGGCAAGCATTTCCTGGAGATGGTAATTTTTCTATTGGAAGGAAGAATTGGAACATGAAATTTAAGGATGCTACCTCTGCTGCTCAAGCAGCGGCTGAGTTTGGAGAACATGCAAGCCTAGCTGCCAGAGCTATTGGAGAACTTTCAAGGCAATATGGTGTTGACGATGGTGGTTCATGCCACTTAGGTTTCAAGGATGAAAGGTTGGAACATGGGCAATCATTTCCTTGAGATGGTAATTTTTCTATTGGCAGGAAGAATTGGAACATGAAATTTAAGGATGCTACCTCTACTGCTCATGCAGTGGCTGAGTTTGCAGAACATGCAAGCCTAGCTGCCAGAGCTATTGTAGAACTTTAAAGGCAATATTGTGTTGATGATGGTGGTTCATGCCACTTAGGTTTCAAGGATGAAAGGTTGGAACATGGGCAATTATTTTCAAGAGATGGTAATGGTAATTTTTCTATTGGCAGGTAGTATTGGAACATGAAATTTAAGGATGCTACCTCTGCTACTCAAGCAGCGGCTGAGTTTGGAGAACATGCAAGCCTAGCTGCCAGAGCTATTGGAGAACTTTCAAGGCAATATTGTGTTTATGATGGTGGTTCATGCCACTTAGGTTTCAAGGATGAAAGGTTGGAACATGGGCAATCATTTCCTTGAGATGGTAATTTTTCTATTGGCAGGAAGAATTGGAACATGAAATTTAAGGATGCTACCTCTACTGCTCATGCAGTGGCTGAGTTTGCAGAACATGCAAGCCTAGCTGCCAGAGCTATTGTAGAACTTTAAAGGCAATATTGTGTTGATGATGGTGGTTCATGCCACTTAGGTTTCAAGGATGAAAGGTTGGAACATGGGCAATTATTTTCAAGAGATGGTAATGGTATTTTTTCTATTGGCAGGCACTATTGGAACATGAAATTTAAGGATGCTACCTCTGCTGCTCAAGCAACGGCTGACTTTGGAGAACATGCAAGCCTAGCTGCCAGAGCTGTTGGAGAACTTTCAAGGCAATATTGTGTTGATGATTGTGGTTCATGCCACTTAGGTTTCAAGGATGAAAGGTTGGAACATGGGCAAGTATTTCCTGGAGATGATAATGGTAATTTTTCTGTTGGCAAGCAGAATTGGAACATGAAATTTAAGGGATGCTACCTCTGCTGCTCAAGCAACGGCTGAGTTTGCAGAACATGCAAGCCTAGCTGCCAGAGCTGTTGTAGAACTTTCAAGGCAATATTATGTTGATGATGGTGGTTCATGCCACTTAGGTTTCAAGGATGATACGTTGGAAAATGGGCAAGCATTTCCTGGAGATGGTAATTTTTCTATTGGAAGGAAGAATTGGAACATGAAATTTAAGGATGCTACCTCTGCTGCTCAAGCAACGGCTGAGTTTGGAGAACATGCAAGCCTAGCTGCCAGAGCTATTGGAGAACTTTCAAGGCAATATGGTGTTGACGATGGTGGTTCATGCCACTTAGGTTTCAAGGATGAAAGGTTGGAACATGGGCAATCATTTCCTTGAGATGGTAATTTTTCTATTGGCAGGAAGAATTGGAACATGAAATTTAAGGATGCTACCTCTACTGCTCATGCAGTGGCTGAGTTTGCAGAACATGCAAGCCTAGCTGCCAGAGCTATTGTAGAACTTTAAAGGCAATATTGTGTTGATGATGGTGGTTCATGCCACTTAGGTTTCAAGGATGAAAGGTTGGAACATGGGCAATTATTTTCAAGAGATGGTAATGGTAATTTTTCTATTGGCAGGTAGTATTGGAACATAAAATTTAAGGATGCTACCTCTGCTACTCAAGCAGCGGCTGAGTTTGGAGAACATGCAAGCCTAGCTGCCAGAGCTATTGGAGAACTTTCAAGGCAATATTGTGTTTATGATGGTGGTTCATGCCACTTAGGTTTCAAGGATGAAAGGTTGGAACATGGGCAATCATTTCCTTGAGATGGTAATTTTTCTATTGGCAGGAAGAATTGGAACATGAAATTTAAGGATGCTACCTCTACTGCTCATGCAGTGGCTGAGTTTGCAGAACATGCAAGCCTAGCTGCCAGAGCTATTGTAGAACTTTAAAGGCAATATTGTGTTGATGATGGTGGTTCATGCCACTTAGGTTTCAAGGATGAAAGGTTGGAACATGGGCAATTATTTTCAAGAGATGGTAATGGTATTTTTTCTATTGGCAGGCACTATTGGAACATGAAATTTAAGGATGCTACCTCTGCTGCTCAAGCAACGGCTGAGTTTGGAGAACATGCAAGCCTAGCTGCCAGAGCTGTTGGAGAACTTTCAAGGCAATATTGTGTTGATGATTGTGGTTCATGCCACTTAGGTTTCAAGGATGAAAGGTTGGAACATGGGCAAGTATTTCCTGGAGATGATAATGGTAATTTTTCTGTTGGCAAGCAGAATTGGAACATGAAATTTAAGGGATGCTACCTCTGCTGCTCAAGCAACGGCTGAGTTTGCAGAACATGCAAGCCTAGCTGCCAGAGCTGTTGTAGAACTTTCAAGGCAATATTGTGTTGATGATGGTGGTTCATGCCACTTAGGTTTCAAGGATGATACGTTGGAAAATGGGCAAGCATTTCCTGGAGATGGTAATTTTTCTATTGGAAGGAAGAATTGGAACATGAAATTTAAGGATGCTACCTCTGCTGCTCAAGCAGCGGCTGAGTTTGGAGAACATGCAAGCCTAGCTGCCAGAGCTATTGGAGAACTTTCAAGGCAATATTGTGTTGATGATGGTGGTTCATGCCACTTAGGTTTCAAGGATGAAAGGTTGGAACATGGGCAATCATTTCCTTGAGATGGTAATTTTTCTATTGGCAGGAAGAATTGGAACATGAAATTTAAGGATGCTACCTCTACTGCTCATGCAGTGGCTGAGTTTGCAGAACATGCAAGCCTAGCTGCCAGAGCTATTGTAGAACTTTAAAGGCAATATGGTGTTGATGATGGTGGTTCATGCCACTTAGGTTTCAAGGATGAAAGGTTGGAACATGGGCAATTATTTTCAAGAGATGGTAATGGTAATTTTTCTATTGGCAGGTAGTATTGGAACATGAAATTTAAGGATGCTACCTCTGCTACTCAAGCAGCGGCTGAGTTTGGAGAACATGCAAGCCTAGCTGCCAGAGCTATTGTAGAACTTTCAAGGCAATATTGTGTTGATGATGGTGGTTCATGCCACTTAGGTTTCAAGGATGAAAGGTTGGAACATGGGCAATCATTTCCTGGAGATGGTAATTTTTCTATTGGCAGGAAGAATTGGAACATGAAATATAAGGATGCTACCTCTACTGCTCAAGCAGCGGCTGAGTTTGCAGAACATGCAAGCCTAGCTGCCAGAGCTGTTGTAGAACTTTAAAGGTAATATTGTGTTGATGATGGTGGTTCATGCCACTTAGGTTTCAAGGATGAAAGGTTGGAACATGGGCAATCATTTCCTGGAGATGGTAATGGTAATTTTTCTATTGGTAGGCAGTATTGGAACATGAAATTTAAGGATGCTACCTCTACTGCTCAAGCAGCGGCTGAGTTTGGAGAACATGCAAGCCTAGCTGCCAGAGCTGTTGGAGAACTTTCAAGGCAATATTGTGTTGATGATGGTGGTTCATGCCACTTAGGTTTCAAGGATGAAAGGTTAGAAAATGGGCAAGCATTTCCTGGAGATGGTAATGGTAATTTTTCTATTGGCAAGCAGAATTGGAACTTGAAAATTAAGGATGGTACCTCTGCTGCTCAAGCAACGGCTGAGTTTGCAGAACATGCAAGCCTAGCTGCCAGAGCTGTTGTAGAACTTTCAAGGCAATATTGTGTTGATGATGGTGGTTCATGCCACTTAGGTTTCAAGGATGAAACGTTGGAAAATGGGCATGCATTTCCTGGAGATGGTAATTTTTCAATTGGCAGAAAGAATTGGAACATGAAATTTAAGAATGCTACCTCTGCTACTCAAGCAGCGGCTGAGTTTGGAGAACATGCAAGCCTAGCTGCCAGAGCTATTGGAGAACTTTCAAGGCAATATTGTGTTGATGATGGTGGTTCATGCCACTTAGGTTTCAAGGATGAAAGGTTGGAACATGGGCAATCATTTCCTGGAGATGGTAATTTTTCTATTGGCAGGAAGAATTGGAACATGAAATTTAAGGATGCTACCTCTACTGCTCATGCAGTGGCTGAGTTTGCAGAACATGCAAGCCTAGCTGCCAGAGCTGTTGGAGAACTTTCAAGGCAATATTGTGTTGATGTTGGTGGTTTGTGCCACTTAGGTTTCAAGGATGAAAGGTTGGAACATGGGCAATCATTTCCTTGAGATGGTAATGGTAAGTTTTCTATTGGCAGGCAGTATTGCAACATGAAATTTAAGGATGTTACCTCTGCTGCTCAAGCAGCGGCTGAGTTTGGAGAACATGCGAGCCTAGCTGCCAGAGCTGTTGGAGAACTTTCAAGGCAATATTGTGTTGATGATTGTGGTTCATGCCACTTAGGTTTCAAGGATAAAAGGTTGGAACATGGGCAAGTATTTCCTGGAGATGATAATGGTAATTTTTCTGTTGGCAAGCAGAATTGGAACATGAAATTTAAGGGATGCTACCTCTGCTGCTCAAGCAACGACTGAGTTTGTAGAACATGCAAGCCTAGCTGCCAGAGCTGTTGTAGAACTTTCAAGGCAATATTGTGTTGATAATGGTGGTTCATGCCACTTAGGTTTCAAGGATGATACGTTGGAAAATGGGCAAGTATTTCTGGAGATGGTAATGGTAATTTTTCTGTTGGCAAGTAGATTTGGAACATGAAATATAAGGATGCTACCTCTTCTACTCAAGCAGCGGCTGAGTTTGGAGAACATGCAAGCCTAGCTGCCAGAGCTGTTGGAGAACTTTCAAGGCAATATTGTGTTGATGATGGTGGTTCATTGCACTTAGGTTTCAAGGATGAAAGGTTAGAAAATGGGCAAGCATTTCCTGGAGATGGTAATGGTAATTTTTCTATTGGCAAGCAGAATTGGAACTTGAAATTTAAGGATGCTACCTCTGCTGCTCATGTAGCGGCTGAGTTTGCAGAACAGGTAAGCCTAGCTGCCGGAGCTGTTATAGAACTTTCAAGGCAATATTGTGTTGATGATGGTGGTTCATGCCACTTAGGTTTCAAGGATGAAAGGTTGGAACATGGACAATCATTTCCTGGAGATGGTAATGGTAATTTTTCTGTTGGCAAGTAAAATTGGAACATGAAATTTATGGATGCTACCTCTGCTGCTCAAGCAGCAGTAGAGTTTGCAGAACATGCAAGCCTAGCTGCCATAGCTATTGTAGAACTTTCAAGGCAATATTGTGTTGATGATAGTAGTTCATGCCACTTAGGTTTCAAGGATGAAAGGTTGGAACATGGGCAATCATTTCCTGGAGATGGTAATTTTTCTATTGGCAGGAAGAATTGGAACATGAAATTTAAGGATGCTACCTCTGCTGCTCAAGCAGTGGCTGAGTTTGGAGAATATGCAAGCCTAGCTGCCAGAGCTATTGGAGAACTTTCAAGGCAATATTGTGTTGATGATGGTGGTTCATGCCACTTAGGTTTCAAGGAAGAAAGGTTGTAACATGGGCAATCATTTCCTGGAGATGGTAATGGTATTTTTTCTATTGGCAGGCAGTGTTGGAACATGAAATTTAAGGATGCTACCTCTGCTGCTCAAGCAACGACTGAGTTTGGAGAACATGCAAGCCTAGCTGCCAGAGCTGTTGGAAAACTTTCAAGGCAATATTGTGTTGATGATTGTGGTTCATGCCACTTAGGTTTCAAGGATGAAAGGTTGGAACATGGGCAAGTATTTCCTGGAGATGATAATGGTAATTTTTCTGTTGGCAAGCAGAATTGGAACATGAAATTTAAGGGATACTACCTCTGCTGCTCAAGCAACGGCTGAGTTTGCAGAACATGCAAGCCTAGCTGCCAGAGCTATTGGAGAACTTTCAAGGCAATATTGTGTTGATGATGGTGGTTCATGCCACTTAGGTTTCAAGGATGAAAGGTTGGAACATGGGCAATCATTTCCTGGAGATGGTAATTTTTCTATTGGCAGGAAGAATTGGAACATGAAATTTAAGGATGCTACCTCTACTGCTCATGCAGTGGCTGAGTTTGCAGAACATGCAAGCCTAGCTGCCAGAGCTATTGTAGAACTTTAAAGGCAATATTGTGTTGATGATGGTGGTTCATGCCACTTAGGTTTCAAGGATGAAAGGTTGGAACATGGGCAATCATTTCCTAGAGATAGTAATGGTAATATTTCTATTGGCAGGCAGTATTAAAACATGAAATTTAAGGATGCTACCTCTGCTGCTCAAGCAGTGGCTGAGTTTGGAGAACATGGAAGCCTAGCTGCCAGAGCTATTGTAGAACTTTCAAGGCAATATTATGTTGATGATGGTGGTTCATGCCACTTAGGTTTCAAGGATGAAAGGTTGGAACATGGGCAATCATTTCCTGGAGATGGTAATTTTCCTATTGGCAGGAAGAATTGGAACATGAAATATAAGGATGCTACCTCTGCTGCTCAAGCAGTGGCTGAGTTTGCAGAACATGCAAGCCTAGCTTCCAGAGATGTTGTAGAACTTTAAAGGCAATATTATATTGATGATGGTGGTTCATGCCACTTAGGTTTCAAGGATGAAAGGTTGGAACATGGGCAATCATTTCCTGGAGATGGTAATGGTAATTTTTCTATTGGCAGGCAGTATTGGAACATGAAATTTAAGGATGCTACCTCTACTGCTCAAGCAGCGGCTGAGTTTGGAGAACATGCAAGCCTAGCTGCCAGAGCTGTTGGAGAACTTTCAAGGCAATATTGTGTTGATGATGGTGGTTCATGCCACTTAGGTTTCAAGGATGAAAGGTTAGAAAATGGGCAAGCATTTCCTGGAGATGGTAATGGTAATTTTTCTATTGGCAAGCAGAATTGGAACTTGAAATTTAAGGATGCTACCTCTGCTGCTCAAGTAGCGGCTGAGTTTGCAGAACAGGTAAGCCTAGCTGCCGGAGCTGTTATAGAACTTTCAAGGCAATATTGTGTTGATGATGGTGGTTCATGCCACTTAGGTTTCAAGGATGAAAGGTTGGAACATGGACAATCATTTCCTGGAGATGGTAATGGTAATTTTTCTGTTGGCAAGTAAAATTGGAACATGAAATTTATGGATGCTACCTCTGCTGCTCAAGCAGCAGTAGAGTTTGCAGAACATGCAAGCCTAGCTGCCATAGCTATTGTAGAACTTTCAAGGCAATATTGTGTTGATGATAGTAGTTCATGCCACTTAGGTTTCAAGGATGAAAGGTTGGAACATGGGCAATCATTTCCTGGAGATGGTAATTTTTCTATTGGCAGGAAGAATTGGAACATGAAATTTAAGGATGCTACCTCTGCTGCTCAAGCAGTGGCTGAGTTTGGAGAATATGCAAGCCTAGCTGCCAGAGCTATTGGAGAACTTTCAAGGCAATATTGTGTTGATGATGGTGGTTCATGCCACTTAGGTTTCAAGGAAGAAAGGTTGTAACATGGGCAATCATTTCCTGGAGATGGTAATGGTATTTTTTCTATTGGCAGGCAGTGTTGGAACATGAAATTTAAGGATGCTACCTCTGCTGCTCAAGCAACGACTGAGTTTGGAGAACATGCAAGCCTAGCTGCCAGAGCTGTTGGAAAACTTTCAAGGCAATATTGTGTTGATGATTGTGGTTCATGCCACTTAGGTTTCAAGGATGAAAGGTTGGAACATGGGCAAGTATTTCCTGGAGATGATAATGGTAATTTTTCTGTTGGCAAGCAGAATTGGAACATGAAATTTAAGGGATACTACCTCTGCTGCTCAAGCAACGGCTGAGTTTGCAGAACATGCAAGCCTAGCTGCCAGAGCTATTGGAGAACTTTCAAGGCAATATTGTGTTGATGATGGTGGTTCATGCCACTTAGGTTTCAAGGATGAAAGGTTGGAACATGGGCAATCATTTCCTGGAGATGGTAATTTTTCTATTGGCAGGAAGAATTGGAACATGAAATTTAAGGATGCTACCTCTACTGCTCATGCAGTGGCTGAGTTTGCAGAACATGCAAGCCTAGCTGCCAGAGCTATTGTAGAACTTTAAAGGCAATATTGTGTTGATGATGGTGGTTCATGCCACTTAGGTTTCAAGGATGAAAGGTTGGAACATGGGCAATCATTTCCTAGAGATAGTAATGGTAATATTTCTATTGGCAGGCAGTATTAAAACATGAAATTTAAGGATGCTACCTCTGCTGCTCAAGCAGTGGCTGAGTTTGGAGAACATGGAAGCCTAGCTGCCAGAGCTATTGTAGAACTTTCAAGGCAATATTATGTTGATGATGGTGGTTCATGCCACTTAGGTTTCAAGGATGAAAGGTTGGAACATGGGCAATCATTTCCTGGAGATGGTAATTTTCCTATTGGCAGGAAGAATTGGAACATGAAATATAAGGATGCTACCTCTGCTGCTCAAGCAGTGGCTGAGTTTGCAGAACATGCAAGCCTAGCTTCCAGAGATGTTGTAGAACTTTAAAGGCAATATTATATTGATGATGGTGGTTCATGCCACTTAGGTTTCTAGGATGAAAGGTTGGAACATGGGCAATCATTTCCTGGAGATGGTAATGGTAATTTTTCTATTGGCAGGCAGTATTGGAACATGAAATTTAAGGATGCTACCTCTACTGCTCAAGCAGCGGCTGAGTTTGGAGAACATGCAAGCCTAGCTGCCAGAGCTGTTGGAGAACTTTCAAGGCAATATTGTGTTGATGATGGTGGTTCATGCCACTTAGGTTTCAAGGATGAAAGGTTAGAAAATGGGCAAGCATTTCCTGGAGATGGTAATGGTAATTTTTCTATTGGCAAGCAGAATTGGTACTAGAAAATTAAGGATGCTACCTCTGCTGCTCAAGCAACGGCTGAGTTTGCAGAACATGCAAGCCTAGCTGCCAGAGCTGTTGTAGAACTTTCAAGGAAATATTGTGTTGATGATGGTGGTTCATGCCACTTAGGTTTCAAGGATGAAACGTTGGAAAATGGGCAAGCATTTCCTGGAGATGGTAATTTTTCTATTGGCAAGAAGAATTGGAACATGAAATTTAAGGATGCTACCTCTGCTGCTCAAGCAGCGGCTGAGTTTGGAGAACATGCAAGCCTAGCTGCCAGAGCTATTGGAGAACTTTCAAGGCAATATTGTGTTGATGATGGTGGTTCATGCCACTGAGGTTTCAAGGATGAAAGGTTGGAACATGGGCAATCATTTCCTGGAGATGGTAATTTTTCTATTGGCAGGAAGAATTGGAACATGAAATTTAAGGATGCTACCTCTACTGCTCATGCAGTGGCTGAGTTTGCAGAACATGCAAGCCTAGCTACTAGAGCTGTTGTAGAACTTTCAAGGCAATATTGTGTTGATGTTGGTGGTTCGTGCCACTTAGGTTTCAAGGATGAAAGGTTGGAACATGGGCAATCATTTCCTTGAGATGGTAATGGTAAGTTTTCTATTGGCAGGCAGTATTGGAACATGAAATTTAAGGATGTTACCTCTGCAGCTCAAGCAGCGGCTGAGTTTGGAGAACATGCGAGCCTAGCTGCCAGAGCTGTTGGAGAACATTCAAGGCAATATTGTGTTGATGATGGTGGTTCATGCCACTTAGGTTTCAAGGTTGAAAGGTTCAAAAATATGCAAGCATTTCCTGGAGATAGTAATGGTAATTTTTTGTTGGCAAGAAGAATTGGAACATTAAATTTAAGGATGCTACCTCTGCTACTCAAGCAGCGGCTGAGTTTGCAGAACATGCAAGCCTAGCTACTAGAGTTGTTGTAGAACTTTCAAGACAATATTGTGTTGATGATGGTGGTTTATGCCACTTAGGTTTCAAGGATGAAAGGTTGGAACATGTGCAATCATTTCCTTGAGATGGTAATGGTAATTTTTCTGTTGGCAAGCAGAATTGGAACATGAAATTTAAGGATGCTACCTCTTCTACTCAAGCAGCGGCTGAGTTTGGAGCACATGCAAGCCTAGCTGCCAGAGCTATTGGAGAACTTTCAAGGCAATATTGTGTTGATGATGGTGGTTCATGCCACTTAGGTTTCAAGTATGAAAGGTTGGAACATGGACAATCATTTCCTGGAGATGGTAATGGAAATTTTTCTGTTGGCAAGCAGAATTGGAACATGAAATTTATGGATGCTACCTCTGCTGCTCAAGCAGCGGCAGAGTTTGCAGAACATGCAAGCCTAGCTGCCATAGCTGTTGTAGAACTTTCAAGGCAATATTGTGTTGATGATAGTAGTTCATGCCACTTAGGTTTCAAGGATGAAAGGTTGGAACATGGGCAATCATTTCCTTGAGATGGTAATGGTAATTTTTCTATTAGCAGGCAGTATTGAACATGAAATTTAAGGATGCTAGCTCTGCTGCTCAAGCAGCGGTTTAGTTTGGAGAATATGCAAGCCTAGCTGCCAGAGCTATTGGAGAACTTTCAAGGCAATATTGTGTTGATGATGGTGCTTCATGCCACTTAGGTTTCAAGGAAGAAAGGTTGTAACATGGCCAATCATTTCCTGGAGATGGTAATGGTAATTTTTCTATTGGCAGGCAGTATTGGAACATGAAATTTAAGGATGCTACCTCTGCTGCTCAAGCAACGGCTGAGTTTGGAGAACATGCAAGCCTAGCTGCCAGAGCTGTTGGAGAACTTTCAAGGCAATATTGTGTTGATGATTGTGGTTCATGCCACTTAGGTTTCAAGGATGAAAGGTTGGAACATGGGCAAGTGTTTCCTGGAGATGATAATGGTAATTTTTCTGTTGGCAAGCAGAATTGGAACATGAAATTTAAGGGATGCTACCTCTGCTGCTGAAGCAACGGCTGAGTTTGCAGAACATGCAAGCCTAGCTGCCAGAGCTGTTGTAGAACTTTCAAGGCAATATTGTGTTGATGATGGTGGTTCATGCCACTTAGGTTTCAAGGATGAAACGTTGGAAAATGGGCAAGCATTTCCTGGAGATGGAAATTTTTCTATTGGTAGGAAGAATTGGAACATGAAATTTAAGGATGCTACCTCTGCTGCTCAAGCAGCGGCTGAGTTTGGAGAACATGCAAGCCTAGCTGCCAGAGCAATTGGAGAACTTTCAAGGCAATATTGTGTTTATGATGGTGGTTCATGCCACTTAGGTTTCAAGGATGAAAGGTTGGAACATGGGCAATTATTTCCTGGAGATGGTAATGGTAATTTTTCTATTGGCAGACAGTATTGGAACATGAAATTTAAGGATGCTACCTCTACTGCTCAAGCAGCGGCTGAGTTTGGAGAACATGCAAACCTAGCTGCCAGAGCTGTTGGAGAACTTTCAAGGCAATATTGTGTTGATGATGTGGTTCATGCCACTTAGGTTTCAAGGATGAAAGGTTAGAAAATGGGCAAGCATTTCCTGGAGATGGTAATGGTAATTTTTCTAATTGCAAGCAGAATTGGAACTTGAAAATTAAGGATGCTACCTCTGCTACTCAAGCAACGGCTGAGTTTGCAGAACATGCAAGCCTAGCTGCCAGAGCTGTTGTAGAACTTTCAAGGCAATATTATGTTGATGATGGTGGTTCATGCCACTTAGGTTTCAAGGATGAAACGTTGGAAAATGGGCAAGCATTTCCTGGAGATGGTAATTTTTCTATTGGCAGGAAGAATTGGAACATGAAATTTAAGGATGCTACCTCTACTGCTCATGCAGTGGCTGAGTTTGCAGAACATGCAAGCCTAGCTGTCAGAGCTATTGTAGAACTTTAAAGGCAATATTGTGTTGATGATAGTGGTTCATGCCACTTAGGTTTCAAGGATGAAAGGTTGGAACATGGGCAATCATTTCCTAGAGATGGTAATGGTAATATTTCTATTGGCAGGCAGTATTAAAACATGAAATTTAAGGATGCTACCTCTGCTGCTCAAGCAGTGGCTGAGTTTGGAGAACATGGAAGCCTAGCTGCCAGAGCTATTGTAGAACTTTCAAGGCAATATTGTGTTGATGATGGTGGTTCATGCCACTTAGGTTTGAAGGATGAAACGTTGGAAAATGGGCAAGCATTTCCTGGAGATGGTAATTTTTCTATTGGCAGGAAGAATTGGAACATGAAATTTAAGGATGCTACCTCTACTGCTCATGCAGTGGCTGAGTTTGCAGAACATGCAAGCCTAGCTGTCAGAGCTATTGTAGAACTTTAAAGGCAATATTGTGTTGATGATAGTGGTTCATGCCACTTAGGTTTCAAGGATGAAAGGTTGGAACATGGGCAATCATTTCCTAGAGATGGTAATGGTAATTTTTCTATTGGCAGGTAGTATTGGAACATGAAATTTAAGGATGCTACCTCTGCTGCTCAAGCAGCGGCTGAGTTTGGAGAACATGCAAGCCTAGCTGCCAGAGCTATTGTAGAACTTTCAAGGCAATATTGTGTTGATGATGGTGGTTCATGCCACTTAGGTTTCAAGGATGAAAGGTTGGAACATGGGCAATCATTTCCTGGAGATGGTAATTTTTCTATTGGCAGGAAGAATTGGAACATGAAATATAAGGATGCTACCTCTACTGCTCAAGCAGTGGCTGAGTTTGCAGAACATGCAAGCCAAGCTGCTAGAGCTGTTGTAGAACTTTAAAGGCAATATTGTGTTGATGATGGTGGTTCATGCCACTTAGGTTTCAAGGATGAAAGGTTGGAACATGGGCAATCATTTCCTGGAGATGGTAATGGTAATTTTTCTGTTGGCAGGCTGTATTGGAACATGAAATTTAAGGATGCTACCTCTACTGCTCAAGCAGCGGCTGAGTTTGGAGAACATGCAAGCCTAGCTGCCAGAGCTGTTGGAGAACTTTCAAGGCAATATTGTGTTGATGATGGTGGTTCATGCCACTTAGGTTTCAAGGATGAAAGGTTAGAAAATGGGCAAGCATTTCCTGGAGATGGTAATGGTAATTTTTCTAATTGCAAGCAGAATTGGAACTTGAAAATTAAGGATGCTACCTCTGCTGCTCAAGCAACGGCTGAGTTTGCAGAACATGCAAGCCTAGCTGCCAGAGCTGTTGTAGAACTTTCAAGGCAATATTGTGTTGATGATGGTGGTTCATGCCACTTAGGTTTCAAGGATGAAATGTTGGAAAATGGGCAAGCATTTCCTGGAGATGGTAATTTTTCTATTGGCATGAAGAATTGGAACATGAAATTTAAGGATGCTACCTCTGCTGCTCAAGCAGCGGCTGAGTTTGGAGAACATGCAAGCCTAGCTACCAGAGCTATTGGAGAACCTTCAAGGCAATATTGTGTTGATGATGGTGGTTCCACTTAGGTTTCAAGGATGAAAGGTTGGAACATGGGCAATCATTTCCTAGAGATGGTAATTTTTCTATTGGCAAGGAAGAATTGGAACATGAAATTTAAGGATGCTACCTCTACTGCTCATGCAGTGGCTGAGTTTGCAGAACATGCAAGCCTAGCTGCCAGAGCTATTGTAGAACTTTAAAGGCAATATTGTGTTGATGATGGTGGTTCATGCCACTTAGGTTTCAAGGATGAAAGGTTGGAACATGGGCAATCATTTCCTAGAGATGGTAATGGTAATTTTTCTATTGGCAGGCAGTATTGGAACATGAAATTTAAGAATGCTACCTCTGCTGCTCAAGCAGCGGCTGAGTTTGGAGAACATGCAAGCCTAGCTGCCAGATTTGTTGGAGAACTTTCAAGGCAATATTGTGTTGATGATGGTGGTTCATGCCACTTAGGTTTCAAGGATGAAAGGTTAGAAAATGGGCAAGCATTTCCTGGAGATGGTAATGGTAATTTTTCTATTGGCAAGCAGAATTGGAAATTGAAATTTAAGGATGCTATCTCTGCTGCTCAAGCAACGGCTGAGTTTGCAGAACAGGTAAGCCTAGCTGCCAGAGCTATTGTAGAACTTTCAAGGCAATATTGTGTTGATGATGGTGGTTCATGCCACTTAGGTTTCAAGGATGAAAGGTTGGAACATGGGCAATCATTTCCTGGAGATGGTAATTTTTCTATTGGCAGGAAGAATTGGAACATGAAATATAAGGATGCTACCTCTGCTGCTCAAGCAGTGGCTGAGTTTGCAGTACATGCAAGCCTAGCTGCCAGAGCTGTTGTAGAACTTTCAAGGCAATATTGTGTTAATGATAGTAGTTCATGCCACTTAGGTTTCAAGGATGAAAGGTTGGAACATGGGCAATCATTTCCTGGAGATGGTAATTTTTCTATTGGCAGGTAGAATTGGAACATGAAATTTAAGGATGCTACCTCTTCTGCTCAAGCAGTGGCTGAGTTTGCAGAACATGCAAGCCTAGCTGCCAGAGCTGTTGTAGAACTTTCAAGGCAATATTGTGTTGATGTTGGTGGTTCATGCCACTTAGGTTTCAAGGATGAAAGGTTGGAACATGGGCAATCATTTCCTTGAGATGGTAATGGTAAGTTTTCTATTGGCAGGAAGTATTGGAACATGGAATTTAGGGTGTTAGCTCTACTGCTCAAGCAGCGGCTGAGTTTGGAGAACATGCGAGCCTAGCTGCCAGAGCTGTTGGAGAACATTCAAGGCAATATTGTGTTGATGATGGTGGTTCATGCCAATTAGGTTTCAAGGATGAAAGGTTCGAAAATGGGCAAGCATTTCCTGGAGATGGTAATGGTAATTTTTCTATTGGCAAGCAGAATTGGAAATTGAAATTTAAGGATGCTATCTCTGCTGCTCAAGCAACGGCTGAGTTTGCAGAACAGGTAAGCCTAGCTGCCAGAGCTATTGTAGAACTTTCAAGGCAATATTGTGTTGATGATGGTGGTTCATGCCACTTAGGTTTCAAGGATGAAAGGTTGGAACATGGGCAATCATTTCCTGGAGATGGTAATTTTTCTATTGGCAGGAAGAATTGGAACATGAAATATAAGGATGCTACCTCTGCTGCTCAAGCAGTGGCTGAGTTTGCAGTACATGCAAGCCTAGCTGCCAGAGCTGTTGTAGAACTTTCAAGGCAATATTGTGTTAATGATAGTAGTTCATGCCACTTAGGTTTCAAGGATGAAAGGTTGGAACATGGGCAATCATTTCCTGGAGATGGTAATTTTTCTATTGGCAGGTAGAATTGGAACATGAAATTTAAGGATGCTACCTCTTCTGCTCAAGCAGTGGCTGAGTTTGCAGAACATGCAAGCCTAGCTGCCAGAGCTGTTGTAGAACTTTCAAGGCAATATTGTGTTGATGTTGGTGGTTCATGCCACTTAGGTTTCAAGGATGAAAGGTTGGAACATGGGCAATCATTTCCTTAAGATGGTAATGGTAAGTTTTCTATTGGCAGGAAGTATTGGAACATGGAATTTAGGGTGTTAGCTCTACTGCTCAAGCAGCGGCTGAGTTTGGAGAACATGCGAGCCTAGCTGCCAGAGCTGTTGGAGAACATTCAAGGCAATATTGTGTTGATGATGGTGGTTCATGCCAATTAGGTTTCAAGGATGAAAGGTTCGAAAATGGGCAAGCATTTCCTGGAGATGGTAATGGTAATTTTTCTAATTGCAAGCAGAATTGGAACTTGAAAATTAAGGATGCTACCTCTGCTGCTCAAGCAACGGCTGAGTTTGCAGAACATGCAAGCCTAGCTGCCAGAGCTGTTGTAGAACTTTCAAGGCAATATTGTGTTGATGATGGTGGTTCATGCCACTTAGGTTTCAAGGATGAAACGTTGGAAAATGGGCAAGCATTTCCTGGAGATGGTAATTTTTCTATTGGCAGGAAGAATTAGAACATGAAATTTAAGGATGCTACCTCTACTGCTCATGCAGTGGCTGAGTTTGCAGAACATGCAAGCCTAGCTATCAGAGCTATTGTAGAACTTTAAAGGCAATATTGTGTTGATGATAGTGGTTCATGCCACTTAGGTTTCAAGGATGAAAGGTTGGAACATGGGCAATCATTTCCTAGAGATGGTAATGGTAATTTTTCTATTGGCAGGTAGTATTGGAACATGAAATTTAAGGATGCTACCTCTGCTGCTCAAGCAGCGGCTGAGTTTGGAGAACATGCAAGCCTAGCTGCCAGAGCTATTGTAGAACTTTCAAGGCAATATTGTGTTGATGATGGTGGTTCATGCCACTTAGGTTTCAAGGATGAAAGGTTGGAACATGGGCAATCATTTCCTGGAGATGGTAATTTTTCTATTGGCAGGAAGAATTGGAACATGAAATATAAGGATGCTACCTCTGCTGCTCAAGCAGTGGCTGAGTTTGCAGAACATGCAAGCCTAGCTGCTAGAGCTGTTGTAGAACTTTAAAGGCAATATTGTGTTGATGATGGTGGTTCATGCCACTTAGGTTTCAAGGATGAAAGGTTGGAACATGGGCAATCATTTCCTGGAGATGGTAATGGTAATTTTTCTAATGGCAGGCTGTATTGGAACATGAAATTTAAGGATGCTACCTCTACTGCTCAAGCAGCGGCTGAGTTTGGAGAACATGCAAGCCTAGCTACCAGAGCTGTTGGAGAACTTTCAAGGCAATATTGTGTTGATGATGGTGGTTCATGCCACTTAGGTTTCAAGGATGAAAGGTTAGAAAATGGGCAAGCATTTCCTGGAGATGGTAATGGTAATTTTTCTAATTGCAAGCAGAATTGGAACTTGAAAATTAAGGATGCTACCTCTGCTGCTCAAGCAACGGCTGAGTTTACAGAACATGCAAGCCTAGCTGCAAGAGCTGTTGTAGAACTTTCAAGGCAATATTGTGTTGATGATGGTGGTTCATGCCACTTAGGTTTCAAGGATGAAACTTTGGAAAATGGGCAAGCATTTCCTGGAGATGGTAATTTTTCTATTGGCATGAAGAATTGGAACATGAAATTTAAGGATGCTACCTCTGCTGCTCAAGCAGCGGTTGAGTTTGGAGAACATGCAAGCCTACCTACCAGAGCTATTGGAGAACCTTCAAGGCAATATTGTGTTGATGATGGTGGTTCCACTTAGGTTTCAAGGATGAAAGGTTGGAACATGGGCAATCATTTCCTAGAGATGGTAATTTTTCTATTGGCAGGAAGAATTGGAACATGAAATTTAAGGATGCTACCTCTACTGCTCATGCAGTGGCTGAGTTTGCAGAACATGCAAGCCTAGCTGCCAGAGCTATTGTAGAACTTTAAAGGCAATATTGTGTTGATGATGGTGGTTCATGCCACTTAGGTTTCAAGTATGAAAGGTTGGAACATGGGCAATCATTTCCTAGAGATGGTAATGGTAATTTTTCTATTGGCAGGCAGTATTGGAACATGAAATTTAAGAATGCTACCTCTGCTACTCAAGCAGCGGCTGAGTTTGGAGAACATGCAAGCCTAGCTGCCAGAGTTGTTGGAGAACTTTCAAGGCAATATTGTGTTGATGATGGTGGTTCATGCCACTTACGTTTCAAGGATGAAAGGTTAGAAAATGGGCAAGCATTTCCTGGAGATGGTAATGGTAATTTTTCTATTGGCAAGCAGAATTGGAAATTGAAATTTAAGGATGCTATCTCTGCTGCTCAAGCAACGGCTGAGTTTGCAGAACAGGTAAGCCTAGTTGCCAGAGCTATTGTAGAACTTTCAAGGCAATATTGTGTTGATGATGGTGGTTCATGCCACTTAGGTTTCAAGGATGAAAGGTTGGAACATGGGCAATCATTTCCTGGAGATGGTAATTTTTCTATTGGCAGGAAGAATTGGAACATGAAATATAAGGATGCTACCTCTGCTGCTCAAGCAGTGGCTGAGTTTGCAGAACATGCAAGCCTAGCTGCCAGAGTTGTTGTAGAACTTTAAAGGAAATATTGTGTTGATGATGGTGGTTCATGCCACTTAGGTTTCAAGGATGAAAGGTTGGAACATGGGCAATCATTTCCTGAAGATGGTAATGGTAATTTTTCTATTGGCAGGCAGTATTGGAGCATCAAATTTAAGGATGCTACCTCTACTGCTCAAGCAGCGACTGAGTTTGGAGAACATGCAAGCCTAGCTGCCAGAGCTATTGGAGAACTTTCAAGGCAATATTGTGTTGATGATGGTGGTTCATGCCACTTTGGTTTCAAGGATGAAAGGTTAGAAAATGGGCAAGCATTTCCTGGAGATGGTAATGGTAATTTTTCTATTGGCAAGCAGAATTGGAACTTGAAAATTAAGGATGCTACCTCATCTGCTCAAGCAGCGGCTGAGTTTGCAGAACAGGTAAGCCTAGCTGCCAGAGCTGTTCTAGAACTTTCAAGGCAATATTGTGTTGATGATGGTGGTTCATGCCACTTAGGTTATAAGGATGAAAGGTTGGAACATGGGCAATCATTTCCTGGAGATGGTAATGGTAATTTTTCTGTTGGCAAGTAGAATTGGAACATGAAATTTAAGGATGCTACCTCTGCTGCTCAAGCAGTGGCAGAGTTTGCAGAGCATGCAAGCCTAGCTGCCATAGGTGTTGTAGAACTTTCAAGGCAATATTGTGTTAATGATAGTAGTTCATGCCACTTAGGTTTCAAGGATGAAAGGTTGGAACATGGGCAATCATTTCCTGGAGATGGTAATTTTTCTATTGGCAGGTAGAATTGGAACATGAAATTTAAGGATGCTACCTCTTCTGCTCAAGCAGTGGCTGAGTTTGCAGAACATGCAAGCCTAGCTGCCAGAGCTGTTGTAGAACTTTCAAGGCAATATTGTGTTGATGTTGTTGGTTCATGCCACTTAGGTTTCAAGGATGAAAGGTTTGAACATGGGCAATCATTTCCTTGAGATGGTAATGGTAAGTTTTCTATTGGCAGGAAGTATTGGAACATGGAATTTAGGGTGTTAGCTCTGCTGCTCAAGCAGCGGCTGAGTTTGGAGAACATGCGAGCCTAGCTGCCAGAGATGTTGGAGAACATTCAAGGCAATATTGTGTTGATGATGGTGGTTCATGCCACTTAGGTTTCAAGGATGAAAGGTTGGAACATGGGCAATCATTTCCTAGAATGGTAATTTTTCTATTGGCAGGAAGAATTTGAACATGAAATTTAAGGATGCTACCTCTACTGCTCATGCAGTGGCTGAGTTTGTAGAATATGCAAGCCTAGCTGCCAGAGCTATTGTAGAACTTTAAAGGCAATATTGTGTTGATGATGGTGGTTCATGCCACTTAGGTTTCAAGGATGAAAGGTTGGAACATGGGCAATCATTTCCTAGAGATGGTAATGGTAATTTTTCTATTGGCAGGCAGTATTGGAACATGAAATTTAAGAATGCTACCTCTGCTGCTCAAGTAGCGGCTGAGTTTGCAGAATAGGTAAGCCTAGCTGCCAGAGCTGTTATTGAACTTTCAAGGCAATATTGTGTTGATGATGGTGGTTCATGCCACTTAGGTTTCAAGGATGAAAGGTTGGAACATGGAAAATCATTTCCTGGAGATGGTAATTGTAATTTTTCTGTTGGCAAGCAAAATTGGAACATGAAATTTAAGGATGCTACCTCTGCTGCTCAAGCAGTGGCAGAGTTTGCAGAACATGCAAGCCTAGCTGCCATAGCTGTTGTAGAACTTTCAAGGCAATATTGTGTTGATGATAGTAGTTCATGCCACTTAGGTTTCAAGGATGAAAGGTTGGAACATGGGCAATCATTTCCTGGAGATGGTAATTTTTCTATTGGCAGGAAGAATTGGAACATGAAATTTAAGGATGCTACCTCTGCTGCTCAAGCAGTGGCTGAGTTTGCAGAACATGCAAGCCTAGCTGCCAGAGCTGTTGTAGAACTTTAAAGGCAATATTGTGTTGATGATGGTGGTTCATGCCACTTAGGTTTCAAGGATGAAAGGTTGGAACATGGGCAATCATTTCCTGGAGATGGTAATGGTAATTTTTCTATTGGCAAGCAGTATTGGAACATGAAATTTAAAGATGCTACCTCTGCTGCTCAAGCAGTGGCTGAGTTTGCAGAACATGCAAGCCTAGCTACCAGAGATGTTGGAGAACTTTCAAGGCAATATTGTGTTGGTGATGGTGGTTCATGCCACTTAGGTTTCAAGGATGAATGGTTGGAACAGGGGCAATCATTTCCTTGAGATGGTAATGGTCAGTTTTCTATTGGCAGGCAGTATTGGAACATGAAATTTAAGGATGCTACCTCTGCTGTTCAAGTAGCGGCTGAGTTTGCAGAACAGGTAAGCCAAGCTGCCAGAGCTGTTATAGAACTTTCAAGGCAATATTGTGTTGATGATGGTGGTTCATGCCACTTAGGTTTCAAGGATGAAAGGTTGGAACATGGACAATCATTTTCTGGAGATGGTAATGGTAATTTTTCTGTTGGCAAGCAGAATTGGAACATGAAATTTAAGGATGCTACCTCAGCTTCTCAAGCAGTGGCTGAGTTTGAAGAACATGCAAGCCTAGCTGCCAGAGCTGTTGTAGAATTTTCAAGGCAATGTTATGTTGATAATGGTGGTTCATGCCACTTAGGTTTCAAGGATGAAAGGTTGGAACATGGGCAATCATTTCCTGGAGATGGTAATTTTTCTATTGGCAGGAAGAATTGGAACATGAAATTTAAGGATGCTACCTCTGCTGCTCAAGCAGTGGCTGAGTTTGCAGAACATGCAAGCCTAGCTGCCAGAGCTGTTGTAGAATTTTAAAGGCAATATTGTGTTGATGATGGTGGTGCATGCCACTTAGGTTTCAAGGATGAAAGGTTGGAACATGGGCAATCATTTCCTGGAGATGGTAATGGTAATTTTTCTATTGGCAAGCAGTATTGGAACATGAAATTTAAAGATGCTACCTCTGCTGCTCAAGCAGCAGCTGAGTTTGCAGAACATGCAAGCCTAGCTGCCAGAGCTGTTGGAGAACTTTCAAGGCAATATTGTGTTGATGATGGTGGTTCATGCCACTTAGGTTTCAAGGATGAAAGGTTAGAAAATGGGCAAGCATTTCCTGGAGATGGTAATGGTAATTTTTCTATTGGCAAGCAGAATTGGAACTTGAAATTTAAGGATGCTACCTCTGCTGCTCAAGTAGCGGCTGAGTTTGCAGAACAGGTAAGCCTAGCTGCCAGAGCTGTTATAGAACTTTCAAAGCAATATTGTGTTGATGATTGTGGTTCATGCTACTTAGGTTTCAAGGATGAAAGGTTGGAACATGGGCAATCATTTCCTGGAGATGGTAATGGTAATTTTTCTGTTGGCATGCAGAATTGGAACGTGAAATTTAAGGATGCTACCTCTGCTGCTCAAGCAGTGGCAGAGTTTGCCAGAACATGCAAGCCTAGCTGCCATAGCTATTGTAGAACTTTCAAGGCAATATTGTGTTGATGATGGTGGTTCATGCCACTTAGGTTTCAAGGATGAAAGGTTGGAACATGGGCAATCATTTCCTGGAGATGGTAATTTTTCTATTGGCAGGAAGAATTGGAACATGAAATTTAAGGATGCTACCTCTGCTGCTCAAGCAGTGGCTGAGTTTGCAGAACATGCAAGCCTAGCTGCTAGAGCTGTTGTAGAACTTTAAAGGCAATATTGTGTTGATGATGGTGGTTCATGCCACTTAGGTTTCAAGGATGAAAGGTTGGAACATGGGCAATCATTTCCTGGAGATGGTAATGGTAATTTTTCTATTGGCAAGCAGTATTGGAACATGAAATTTAAAGATGCTACCTCTGCTGCTCAAGCAGCAGCTGAGTTTGCAGAACATGCAAGCCTAGCTGCCAGAGCTGTTGGAGAACTTTCAAGGCAATATTGTGTTGATGATGGTGGTTCATGCCACTTAGGTTTCAAGGATGAAAGGTTAGAAAATGGGCAAGCATTTCCTGGAGATGGTAATGGTAATTTTTCTATTGGCAAGCAGAATTGGAACTTGAAATTTAAGGATGCTACCTCTGCTGCTCAAGTAGCGGCTGAGTTTGCAGAACAGGTAAGCCTAGCTGCCAGAGCTGTTATAGAACTTTCAAAGCAATATTGTGTTGATGATTGTGGTTCATGCCACTTAGGTTTCAAGGATGAAAGGTTGGAACATGGGCAATCATTTCGTGGAGATGGTAATGGTAATTTTTCTGTTGGCATGCAGAATTGGAACGTGAAATTTAAGGATGCTACCTCTGCTGCTCAAGCAGTGGCAGAGTTTGCAGAACATGCAAGCCTAGCTGCCATAGCTATTGTAGAACTTTCAAGGCAATATTGTGTTGATGATGGTGGTTCATGCCACTTAGGTTTCAAGGATGAAAGGTTGGAACATGGGCAATCATTTCCTGGAGATGGTAATTTTTCTATTGGCAGGAAAAATTGGAACATGAAATATAAGGATGCTACCTCTGCTGCTCAAGCAGTGGCTGAGTTTGCAGAACATGCAAGCCTAGCTGCTAGAGCTGTTGTAGAACTTTAAAGGCAATATTGTGTTGATGATGGTGGTTCATGCCACTTAGGTTTCAAGGATGAAAGGTTGGAACATGGGCAATCATTTCTTGGAGATGGTAATGGTAATTTTTCTATTGGCAGGCTGTATTGGAACATGAAATTTAAGGATGCTACCTCTACTGCTCAAGCAGCGGCTGAGTTTGGAGAACATGCAAGCCTAGCTGCCAGAGCTGTTGGAGAAATTTCAAGGCAATATTGTGGTTATGATGGTGGTTCATGCCACTTAGGTTTCAAGGGTGAAAGGTTAGAAAATGGGCAAGCATTTCCTGGAGATGGTAATGGTAATTTTTCTAATTGCAAGCAGAATTGGAACTTGAAAATTAAGGATGCTACCTCTGCTGCTCAAGCAACGGCTGAGTTTGCAGAACATGCAAGCCTAGCTGCCAGAGCTGCTGTAGAACTTTCAAGGCAATATTGTGTTGATGATGGTGGTTCATGCCACTTAGGTTTCAAGGATGAAACGTTGGAAAATGGGCAAGCATTTCCTGGAGATGGTAATTTTTCTATTGGCATGAAGAATTGGAACATGAAATTTAAGGATGCTACCTCTGCTGCTCAAGCAGCGGCTGAGTTTGGAGAACATGCAAGCCTAGCTACCAGAGCTATTGGAGAACCTTCAAGGCAATATTGTGTAGATGATGGTGGTTCCACTTAGGTTTCAAGGATGAAAGGTTGGAACATGGGCAATCATTTCCTAGAGATGGTAATTTTTCTATTGGCAGGAAGAATTTGAACATGAAATTTAAGGATGCTACCTCTACTGCTCATGCAGTGGCTGAGTTTGCAGAACATGCAAGCCTAGCTGCCAGAGCTATTGTAGAACTTTAAAGGCAATATTGTGTTGATGATGGTGGTTCATGCCACTTAGGTTTCAAGGATGAAAGGTTGGAACATGGGCAATCATTTCCTAGAGATGGTAATGGTAATTTTTCTATTGGCAGGCAGTATTGGAACATGAAATTTAAGGATGCTACCTCTGCTGCTCAAGCAGCGGCTGAGTTTGGAGAACATGCAAGCCTAGCTGCCAGAGTTGTTGGAGAACTTTCAAGGCAATATTGTGTTGATGATGGTGGTTCATGCCACTTAGGTTTCAAGGATGAAAGGTTAGAAAATGGGCAAGCATTTCCTGGAGATGGTAATGGTAATTTTTCTATTGGCATGAAGAATTGGAACATGAAATTTAAGGATGCTACCTCTGCTGCTCAAGCAACGGCTGAGTTTGGAGAACATGCAAGCCTAGCTGCCAGAGCTATTGTAGAACTTTCAAGGCAATATTGTGTAGATGATGGTGGTTCATGCCACTTAGGTTTTAAGGATGAAAGGTTGGAACAAGGGCAATCATTTCCTTGAGATGGTAATGGTAATTTTTCTGTTCGCAGGCAGAGTTGGAACATGAAATTTAAGGATGCTACCTCTGCTGCTCAAGCAGCGGGTGAGTTTGCAGAACATGCAAGCCTAGCTGCCAGAGCTGTTGTAGAACTTTAAAGGCAATATTGTGTTGATGATGGTGGTTCATGCCACTTAGGTTTCAAGGATGAAAGGTTGGAACATGGGCAATCATTTCCTGGAGATGGTAATGGTAATTTTTCTATTGGCAAGCAGTATTGGAGCATCAAATTTAAGGATGCTACCTCTACTGCTCAAGCAGCGGCTGAGTTTGGAGAACATGCAAGCCTAGCTTCCAGAGCTGTTGGAGAACTTTCAAGGCAATATTGTGTTGATGATGGTGGTTCATGCCACTTAGGTTTCAAGGATGAAAGGTTAGAAAATGGGCAAGCATTTCCTGGAGATGGTAATGGTCATTTTTCTATTGGCAAGCAGAATTTGAAATTGAAAATTAAGGATGCTACCTCATCTGCTCAAGCAGCGGCTGAGTTTGCAGAACAGGTAAGCCTAGCTGCCAGAGCTATTGTAGAACTTTCAAGGCAATATTGTGTTGATGATGGTGGTTCATGCCACTTAGGTTTCAAGGATGAAAGGTTGGAACATGGGCAATCATTTCCTGGAGATGGTAATTTTTCTATTGGCAGGAAGAATTGGAACATGAAATATAAGGATGCTACCTCTGCTGCTCAAGCAGTGGCTGAGTTTGCAGAACATGCAAGCCTAAGCTGCCAGAGCTGTTGTAGAACTTTAAAGGCAATATTGTGTTGATGATGGTGGTTCATGCCACTTAGGTTTCAAGGATGAAAGGTTGGAACATGGGCAATCATTTCCTGGAGATGGTAATGGTAATTTTTCTATTGGCAGGCAGTATTGGAGCATCAAATTTAAGGATGCTACCTCTACTGCTCAAGCAGCGGCTGAGTTTGGAGAACATGCAAGCCTAGCTTCCAGAGCTGTTGGAGAACTTTCAAGGCAATATTGTGTTGATGATGGTGGTTCATGCCACTTTGGTTTCAAGGATGAAAGGTTAGAAAATGGGCAAGCATTTCCTGGAGATGGTAATGGTCATTTTTCTATTGGCAAGCAGAATTTGAACTTGAAAATTAAGGATGCTACCTCATCTGCTCAAGCAGCGGCTGAGTTTGCAGAACAGGTAAGCCTAGCTGCCAGAGCTGTTCTAGAACATTCAAGGCAATATTGTGTTGATGATGGTGGTTCATGCCACTTAGGTTTCAAGGATGAAAGGTTAGAAAATGGGCAAGCATTTCCTGGAGATGGTAATGGTAATTTTTCTATTGGCATGAAGAATTGGAACATGAAATTTAAGGATGCTACCTCTGCTGCTCAAGCAACGGCTGAGTTTGGAGAACATGCAAGCCTAACTGCCAGAGCTATTGTAGAACTTTCAAGGCAATATTGTGTAGATGATGGTGGTTCATGCCACTTAGGTTTCAAGGATGAAATGTTGGAACATGGGCAATCATTTCCTGGAGATGGTAATTTTTCTATTGGCAGGAAGAATTGGAACATGAAATTTAAGGATGCTACCTCTGCTGCTCAAGCAGTGGCTGAGTTTGCAGAACATGCAAGCCTAGCTGCTAGAGCTGTTGTAGAACTTTAAAGGCAATATTGTGTTGATGATGGTGGTTCATGCCACTTAGGTTTCAAGGATGAAAGGTTGGAACATGGGCAATCATTTCTTGGAGATGGTAATGGTAATTTTTCTATTGGCAGGCTGTATTGGAACATGAAATTTAAGGATGCTACCTCTACTGCTCAAGCAGCGGCTGAGTTTGGAGAACATGCAAGCCTAGCTTCCAGAGCTGTTGGAGAACTTTCAAGGCAATATTGTGTTGATGATGGTGGTTCATGCCACTTAGGTTTCAAGGATGAAAGGTTAGAAAATGGGCAAGCATTTCCTGGAGATGGTAATGGTAATTTTTCTATTGGCATGAAGAATTGGAACATGAAATTTAAGGATGCTACCTCTGCTGCTCAAGCAACGGCTGAGTTTGGAGAACATGCAAGCCTAGCTGCCAGAGCTATTGTAGAACTTTCAAGGCAATATTGTGTAGATGATGGTGGTTCATGCCACTTAGGTTTCAAGGATGAAAGGTTGGAACATGGGCAATCATTTCCTGGAGATGGTAATGGTCATTTTTCTATTGGCAAGCAGAATTTGAACTTGAAAATTAAGGATGCTACCTCATCTGCTCAAGCAGCGGCTGAGTTTGCAGAACAGGTAAGCCTAGCTGCCAGAGCTATTGTAGAACTTTCAAGGCAATATTGTGTTGATGATGGTGGTTCATGCCACTTAGGTTTCAAGGATGAAAGGTTGGAACATGGGCAATCATTTCCTGGAGATGGTAATTTTTCTATTGGCAGGAAGAATTGGAACATGAAATATAAGGATGCTACCTCTGCTGCTCAAGCAGTGGCTGAGTTTGCAGAACATGCAAGCCTAGCTGCCAGAGCTGTTGTAGAACTTTAAAGGCAATATTGTGTTGATGATGGTGGTTCATGCCACTTAGGTTTCAAGGATGAAAGGTTGGAACATGGGCAATCATTTCCTGGAGATGGTAATGGTAATTTTTCTATTGGCCGGCAGTATTGGAGCATCAAATTTAAGGATGCTACCTCTACTGCTCAAGCAGCGGCTGAGTTTGGAGAACATGCAAGCCTAGCTTCCAGAGCTGTTGGAGAACTTTCAAGGCAATATTGTGTTGATGATGGTGGTTCATGCCACTTTGGTTTCAAGGATGAAAGGTTAGAAAATGGGCAAACATTTCCTGGAGATGGTAATGGTCATTTTTCTATTGGCAAGCAGAATTTGAACTTGAAAATTAAGGATGCTACCTCATCTGCTCAAGCAGCGGCTGAGTTTGCAGAACAGGTAAGCCTAGCTGCCAGAGCTGTTCTAGAACATTCAAGGCAATATTGTGTTGATGATGGTGGTTCATGCCACTTAGGTTTCAAGGATGAAAGGTTAGAAAATGGGCAAGCATTTCCTGGAGATGGTAATGGTAATTTTTCTATTGGCATGAAGAATTGGAACATGAAATTTAAGGATGCTACCTCTGCTGCTCAAGCAACGGCTGAGTTTGGAGAACATGCAAGCCTAGCTGCCAGAGCTATTGTAGAACTTTCAAGGCAATATTGTGTTGATGATGGTGGTTCATGCCACTTAGGTTTCAAGGATGAAAGGTTGGAACATGGGCAATCATTTCCTGGAGATGGTAATTTTTCTATTGGCAGGAAGAATTGGAACATGAAATATAAGGATGCTACCTCTGCTGCTCAAGCAGTGGCTGAGTTTGCAGAACATGCAAGCCTAGCTGCCAGAGCTGTTGTAGAACTTTGAAGGCAATATTGTGTTGATGATGGTGGTTCATGCCACTTAGGTTTCAAAGATGAAAGGTTGGAACATGGGCAATCATTTCCTGGAGATGGTAATGGTAATTTTTCTGTTGGCAAGCAGTATTGGAGCATCAAATTTAAGGATGCTACCTCTACTGCTCAAGCAACGGCTGAGTTTGGAGAACATGCAAGCCTAGCTTCCAGAGCTGTTGGAGAACTTTCAAGGCAATATTGTGTTGATGATGGTGGTTCATGCCACTTAGGTTTCAAGGATGAAAGGTTAGAAAATGGGCAAGCATTTCCTGGAGATGGTAATGGTCATTTTTCTATTGGCAAGCAGAATTTGAACTTGAAAATTAAGGATGCTACCTCATCTGCTCAAGCAGCGGCTGAGTTTGCAGAACAGGTAAGCCTAGCTGCCAGAGCTATTGTAGAACTTTCAAGGCAATATTGTGTTGATGATGGTGGTTCATGCCACTTAGGTTTCAAGGATGAAAGGTTGGAACATGGGCAATCATTTCCTGGAGATGGTAATTTTTCTATTGGCAGGAAGAATTGGAACATGAAATATAAGGATGCTACCTCTGCTACTCAAGTAGCGGCTGAGTTTGCAGAACAGGTAAGCCTAGCTGCCAGAGCTGTTATTGAACTTTAAAGGCAATATTGTGTTGGTGATGGTGGTTCATGCCACTTAGGTTTCAAGGATGAAAGGTTGGAACATGGACAATCATTTCCTGGAGATGGTAATTGTAATTTTTCTGTTGGCAAGCGGAATTGGAACATGAAATTTAAGGATGCTACCTCTGCTGCTCAAGCAGCGGCAGAGTTTGCAGAACATGCAAGCCTAGCTGCCATAGCTGTTGTAGAACTTTCAAGGCAATATTGTGTTGATGATAGTAGTTCATGCCACTTAGGTTTCAAGGATGAAAGGTTGGAACATGGGCAATCATTTCCTGGAGATGGTAATTTTTCTATTGGCAGGAAGAATTGGAACATGAAATTTAAGGATGCTACCTCTGCTGCTCAAGCAGTGGCTGAGTTTGCAGAACGTGCAAGCCTAGCTGCCAGAGCTGTTGTAGAACTTTAAAGGCAATATTGTGTTGATGATGGTGGTTCATGCCACTTAGGTTTCAAGGATGAAAGGTTGGAACATGGGCAATCATTACCTGGAGATGGTAATGGTAATTTTTCTATTGGCAAGCAGTATTGGAACATGAAATTTAAAGATGCTACCTCTGTTGCTCAAGCAGTGGCTGAGTTTGCAGAACATGCAAGCCTAGCTACTAGAGCTGTTGGAGAACTTTCAAGGCAATATTGTGTTGATGATGGTGGTTCATGCCACTTAGGTTTCAAGGATGAATGGTTGGAACAGGGGCAATCATTTCCTTGAGATGGTAATGGTAAGTTTTCTATTGGCAGGCAGTATTGGAACATGAAATTTAAGGATGCTACCTCTGCTGCTCAAGCAGCGGCTGAGTTCGGAGAACATGCAAGCCTAGCTGCCAGAGATGTTGGAGAACTTTCAAGGCAATATTGTGTTGATGATGGTGGTTCATGCCACTTAGGTTTCAAGGATGAAAGGTTAGAAAATGGGCAAGCATTTCCTGGAGATGGTAATGGTAATTTTTCTATTGGCAAGCAGAATTGGAACTTGAAATTTAAGGATGCTACCTCTGCTGTTCAAGTAGCGGCTGAGTTTGCAGAACCGGTAAGCCTAGCTGCCAGAGCTGTTATAGAACTTTCAAGGGAATATTGTGTTGATGATGGTGGTTCATGCCACTTAGGTTTCAAGGATGAAAGGTTGGAACATGGACAATCATTTCCTGGAGATGGTAATGGTAATTTTTCTGTTGGCAAGCAGAATTGGAACATGAAATTTAAGGATGCTACCTCTGCTTCTCAAGCAGTGGCTGAGTTTGCAGAACATGCAAGCCTAGCTGCCAGAGCTGTTGTAAAACTTTCAAGGCAATGTTATGTTGATAATGGTGGTTCATGCCACTTAGGTTTCAAGGATGAAAGGTTGGAACATGGGCAATCATTTCCTGGAGATGGTAATTTTTCTATTGGCAGGAAGAATTGGAACATGAAATTTTAGGATGCTACCTCTGCTGCTCAAGCAGTGGCTGAGTTTGCAGAACATGCAAGCCTAGCTGCCAGAGCTGTTGTAGAATTTTAAAGGCAATATTGTGTTGATGATGGTGGTGCATGCCACTTAGGTTTCAAGGATGAAAGGTTGGAACATGGGCAATCATTTCCTGGAGATGGTAATGGTAATTTTTCTATTGGCAAGCAGTATTGGAACATGAAATTTAAAGATGCTACCTCTGCTGCTCAAGCAGCAGCTGAGTTTGCAGAACATGCAAACCTAGCTGCCAGAGCTGTTGGAGAAGTTTCAAGGCAATATTGTGTTGATGATGGTGGTTTATGCCACTTAGGTTTCAAGGATGAAAGGTTAGAAAATGGGCAAGCATTTCCTGGAGATGGTAATGGTAATTTTTCTATTGGCAAGCAGAATTGGAACTTGAAATTTAAGGATGCTACCTCTGCTGCTCAAGTAGCGGCTGAGTTTGCAGAACAGGTAAGCCTAGCTGCCAGAGCTGTTATAGAACTTTCAAAGCAATATTGTGTTGATGATTGTGGTTCATGCCACTTAGGTTTCAAGGATGAAAGGTTGGAACATGGGCAATCATTTCCTGGAGATGGTAATGGTAATTTTTCTGTTGGCATGCAGAATTGGAACATGAAATTTAAGGATGCTACCTCTGCTGCTCAAGCAGTGGCAGAGTTTGCAGAACATGCAAGCCTAGCTGCCATAGCTATTGTAGAACTTTCAAGGCAATATTGTGTTGATGATAGTAGTTCATGCCACTTAGGTTTCAAGAATGAAAGGTTGGAACATGGGCAATGATTTCTTGGAGATGGTAATTTTTCTATTGGCAGGAAGAATTGGAACATGAAATTTAAGGATGCTACCTCTGCTGCTCAAGTAGTGGCTGAGTTTGTAGAACATGCAAGCCTAGCAGCTAGACCTGTTGTAGAACTTTAAAGGTAATATTGTGTTGATGATGGTGGTTCATGCCACTTAGGTTTCAAGGATGAAAGGTTGGAACATGGGCAATCATTTCCTGGAGATGGTAATGGTAATTTTTCTATTGGCAGGCAGTATTGGAACATGAAATTTAAGGATGCTACCTCTGCTGCTCAAGCAGCGGCTGAGTTTGGAGAACATGCAAGCCTAGCTGCCAGAGCTGTTGGAGAACTTTCAAGGCAATATTGTGTTGATGATGGTGGTTCATGCCACTTAGGTTTCAAGGATGAAAGGTTGGAACATGGGCTAGCATATCCTGGATATGGTAAGGGTAATTTTTCTATTGGCAAGCAGAATTGGAACTTGAAATTTAAGGATGCTACCTCTGCTTCTCAAGCAGCAGCTGAGTTTGCAGAACAGGTAAGCCTAGTTGCCAGAGCTGTTGTAGAACTTTCAAGGCAATATTGTTTTGATGATGGTGGTTCATGCCACTTAGGTTTCAAGGATGAAAGGTTGGAACATGGGAAATCATTTCTTGGAGATGGTAATGGTAATTTTTCTGTTGGCAAGCAGAATTGGAACATGAAATTTAAGGATGCTACCTCTGCTGCTCAAGCAGCTGCAGAGTTTGCAGAACATACAAGCCTAGCTGCCATAGCTGTTGTAAAACTTTCAAGGCAATATTGTGTTGATGATAGTAGTTCATACCACTTAGGTTTCAAGGATGAAAGGTTGGAACATGGGCAATCATTTCCTGCAGATGGTAATGGTAATTTTTCTGTTGGCATGAAGAATTGGAACATGAAATTTAAGGATGCTACCTCTGTTGCTCAAGCAGTGGCAGAGTTTGCAGAACATGCAAGCCTAGCTGCCATAGCTATTGTAGAACTTTCAAGGCAATATTGTGTTGATGATAGTAGTTCATGCCACTTAGGTTTCAAGGATGAAAGGTTGGAACATGGGCAATGATTTCTTGGAGATGGTAATTTTTCTATTGGCAGGAAGAATAGGAACATGAAATTTAAGGATGCTACCTCTGCTGCTCAAGTAGTGGCTGAGTTTGTAGAACATGCAAGCCTAGCTGCTAGACCTGTTGTAGAACTTTAAAGGTAATATTATGTTGATGATGGTGGTTCATGCCACTTAGGTTTCAAGGATGAAAGGTTGGAACATGGGCAATCATTTCCTGGAGATGGTAATGGTAATTTTTCTATTGGCAGGCAGTATTGGAACATGAAATTTAAGGATGCTACCTCTGCTGCTCAAGCAGCGACTGAGTTTGGAGAACATGCAAGCCTAGCTGCCAGAGCTGTTGGAGAACTTTCAAGGCAATATTGTGTTGATGATGGTGGTTCATGCCACTTTGGTTTCAAGGATGAAAGGTTAGAAAATGGGCTAGCATATCCTGGATATGGTAATGGTAATTTTTCTATTGGCAAGCAGAATTGGAACTTGAAATTTAAGGATGCTACCTCTGCTTCTCAAGCAGCAGCTGAGTTTGCAGAACAGGTAAGCCTAGTTGCCAGAGCTGTTGTAGAACTTTCAAGGCAATATTGTTTTGATGATGGTGGTTCATGCCACTTAGGTTTCAAGGATGAAAGGTTGGAACATGGGAAATCATTTCTTGGAGATGGTAATGGTAATTTTTCTGTTGGCAAGCCGAATTGGAACATGAAATTTAAGGATGCTACCTCTGCTGCTCAAGCAGCTGCACAGTTTGCAGAACATACAAGCCTAGCTGCCATAGCTGTTGTAAAACTTTCAAGGCAATATTGTGTTGATGATAGTAGTTCATACCACTTAGGTTTCAAGGATGAAAGGTTGGAACATGGGCAATCATTTCCTGGAGATGGTAATTTTTCTATTGGCAGGCAGAATTGGAACATGAAATTTACGGATGCTACCTCTGCTTCTCAAGCAGTGGCTGAGTTTGCAGAACATGCAAGCCTAGCTGCCAGAGTTGTTGTCCAACTTTCAAGGCAATATTGTATTGATAATGGTGGTTCTTGCCACTTAGGTTTCAAGGATGAAAGGTTGGAACATGGGCAATCATTTCTTGGAGATGGTAATGGTAATTTTTATGTTGGCAAGCAGAATTGAAACATGAAATTTAAGGATGCTACCTCTGCTGCTCAAGCAGCGGCAGAGTTTGCAGAACATGCAAGCCTAGCTGCCATAGCTGTTGTAGAACATTCAAGGCAATATTGTGTTGATGATAGTAGTTCATACCACATAGGTTTCAAGGATGAAAGGTTGGAACATGGGCAATAATTTCCCGGAGATGGTAATTTTTCTATTGGCAGGCAGAATTGGAACATGAAATTTAAGGATGCTACTGCTGCTTCTCAAGCAGTGGCTGAGTTTGCAGAACATGCAAGCCTAGCTGCCAGAGCTGTTGTAGAACTTTCAAGGCAATATTATGTTGATAATGGTGGTTCATGCCACTTAGGTTTAAAGGATGAAAGGTTGGAACATGGGCAATCATTTCCTGGAGATGGTAATGGTAATTTTTCTGTTGGCATGCAGAATTGGAACATGAAATTTAAGGATGCTACCTCTGCTGCTCAAGCAGCGGCAGAGTTTGCATAACATGCAAGCCTAGCTGCCATAGCTATTGTAGAACTTTCAAGGCAATATTGTGTTGATGATAGTAGTTCATGCCACTTAGGTTTCAAGGATGAAAGGTTGGAACATGGGCAATCATTTCCTGGAGATGGTAATTTTTCTATTGGCAGGAAGAATTGGAACATGAAATTTAAGGATGCTACCTCTGCTGCTCAAGCAGTGGCTGAGTTTGCAGAACATGCAAGCCTAGCTGCTAGACCTGTTGTACAACTTTAAAGGTAATATTGTGTTGATGATGGTGGTTCACGCCACTTAGGTTTCAAGGATGAAAGGTTGGAACATGGGCAATCATTTCCTGGAGATGGTAATGGTAATTTTTCTATTGGCAGGCAGTATTGGAACATGAAATTTAAGGATGCTACCTCTGCTTCTCAAGCAGCGGCTGAGTTTGGAGAACATGCAAGCCTAGCTGCCAGAGCTGTTGGAGAACTTTCAAGGCAATATTGTGTTGATGATGGTGGTTCATGCCACTTCGGTTTCAAGGATGAAAGGTTAGAAAATGGGCTAGCATATCCTGGATATGGTAATGGTAATTTTTCTATTGGCAAGTAGAATTGGAACTTGAAATTTAAGGATGCTACCTCTGCTTCTCAAGCAGCAGCTGAGTTTGCAAAACATGTAAGCCTAGTTGCCAGAGCTGTTGTAGAACTTTCAAGGCAATATTGTGTTGATGATAGTGGTTCATGCCACTTAGGTTTCAAGGATGAAAGGTTGGAACATGGGCAATCACTTCTTGGAGATGGTAATGGTAATTTTTCTGTTGGCAAGAAGAATTGGAACATGAAATTTAAGGATGCTACTTCTGCTGCTCAAGCAGCGGCAGAGTTTGCAGAACATACAACCCTAGCTGCCATAGCTGTTGTTGAACTTTCAAGGCAATATTGTGTTGATGATAGTAGTTCATGCCACATAGGTTTCAAGGATGAAAGGTTGGAACATGGGCAAGCATTTCCTGGAGATGGTAATTTTTCTATTGGCAGGCAGAATTGGAACATGAAATTTAAGGATGCTACCTCTGCTTCTCAAGCAGTGGCTGAGTTTGCAGAACATGCAAGCCTAGCTGCCAGAGCTATTGTAGAACTTTCAAGGCAATATTATGTTGATAATGGTGGTTCATGCCACTTAGGTTTAAAGGATGAAAGGTTGGAACATGGGCAATCATTTCCTGGAGACGGTAATGGTAATTTTTCTATTGGCATGCAGAATTGGAACATGAAATTTAAGGATGCTACCTCTGCTGCTCAAGCAGCGGCAGAGTTTGCAGAACATGCAAGCCTAGCTGCCATAGCTATTGTAGAACTTTCAAGGCAATATTGTGCTGATGATAGTAGTTCATGCCACTTAGGTTTCAAGGATGAAAGGTTGGAACATGGGCAATCATTTCCTGGAGATGGTAATTTTTCTATTGGAAGGCAGAATTGGAACATGAAATTTATGGATGCTACCTCTGCTTCTCAAGCAGTGGCTGAGTATGCAGAACATGCAAGCCTAGCTGCCAGAGCTGTTGTCGAACTTTCAAGGCAATATTGTGTTGATAATGGTGGTTCATGCCACTAATGTTTCAAGGATGAAAGGTTGGAACATGGGCAATCATTTCTTGGAGATGGTAATGGTAATTTTTCTGTTGGCAAGCAGAATTGAAACATGAAACTTAAGGATGCTACCTCTGCTGCTCAAGCAGCGGCAGAGTTTGCAGAACATGCAAGCCTAGCTTCCATAGCTGTTGTAGAACTTTCAAGGCAATATTGTATTGATGATAGTAGTTCATGCCACATAGGTTTCAAGGATAAAAGGTTGGAACATGGGCAATCATTTCCTGGAGATGGTAATTTTTCTATTGGCAGGCAGAATTAGAACATGAAATTTAAGGATGCTACCTCTGCTTCTCAAGCAGTGGCTGAGTTTGCAGAACATGCAAGCCTAGCTGCCAGAGCTGTTGTAGAACTTTCAAGGCAATATTATGTTGATAATGGTGGTTCATGCCACTTAGGTTTCAAGGATGAAAGGTTGGAACATGGGCAATTATTTCCTTGAGATGGTAATGGTAAGTTTTCTATTGGCAGGCAGTATTGGAACATGAAATTTAAGGATGCTACCTCTGCTGCTCAAGCAGCGATAGAGTTTGCAGAACATGCAAGCTTAGCTGCCATAGCTATTGTAGAACTTTCAAGGCAATATTGTGTTGATGATGCTGGTTCATGCCACTTCGGTTTCAAGGATGAAAGGTTAGAAAATGGGCTAGCATTTCCGGGAGATGGTAATGGTAATTTTTCTATTGGCAAGCCGAGTTGGAACTTGAAATTTAAGGATGCTACCTCTGCTGCTCAAGCAGCAGCTGAGTTTGCAGAACAGGTAAGCCTAGCTGCCAGAGCTGATGTAGAATTTTCAAGGCAATATTGTGTTAATGATAGTGGTTCATGCCACTTAGGTTTCAAGGAGGAAAGGTTGGAACATGGGCAATAATTTCCTGGAGATGGTAATGGTAATTTTTCTATTGGCATGCAGAATTGGAACATGAAATTTAAGGATGCTACCTCTGCTGCTCAAGCAGCGGCAGAGTTTGCAGAACATGCAAGCCTAGCTGCCATAGCTATTGTAGAACTTTCAAGGCAATATTGTGTTGATGATAGTAGTTCATGCCACTTAGGTTTCAAGGATGAAAGGTTGGAACATGGGCAATCATTTCCTGGAGATGGTAATTTTTCTATTGGCAGGCAGAATTGGAACATGAAATTTATGGATGCTACCTCTGCTTCTCAAGCAGTGGCTGAGTTTGCAGAACATGCAAGCCTGGCTGCCAGAGCTGTTGTCAAACTTTCAAGGCAATATTGTGTTGATAATGGTGGTTCATGCCACTTATGTTTAAAGGATGAAAGGTTGGAACATGGGCAATCATTTCTTGGAGATGGTATTGGTAATTTTTCTGTTGGCAAGTAGAATTGAAACATGAAACTTAAGGATGCTACCTCTGCTGCTCAAGCAGCGGCAGAGTTTGCAGAACATGCAATCCTAGCTGCCATAGCTGTTGTAGAACTTTCAAGGCAATATTGTGTTGATGATAGTAGTTCATGCCACATAGGTTTCAAGGATAAAAGGTTGGAACATGGGCAATCATTTCCTGGAGATGGTAATTTTTCTATTGGCAGGCAGAATTGGAACATGAAATTTGAGGATGCTACCTCTGCTTCTCAAGCAGTGGCTGAGTTTGCAGAACATGCAAGCCTAGCTGCCAGAGCTGTTGTAGAACTTTCAAGGCAATATTATGTTGATAATGGTGGTTCAAGCCACTTAGGTTTCAAGGATGAAAGGTTGGAACATGGGAAATTATTTCCTTGAGATGGTAATGGTAAGTTATCTATTGGCAGGAAATATTGGAACATGAAATTTAAGGATGCTACCACTGCTGCTCAAGCAGCGATAGAGTTTGCAGAACATGCAAGCCTAGCTGCCATAGCTATTGTAGAACTTTCAAGGCAATATTGTGTTGATGATGGTGGTTCATGCCACTTCGGTTTCAAGGATGAAAGGTTAGAAAATGGGCTAGCATTTTCGGGAGATGGTAATGGTAATTTTTCTATTGGCAAGCCGAGTTGGAACTTGAAATTTAAGGATTCTACCTCTGCTGCTCAAGCAGCAGCTGAGTTTGCAGAACAGGTAAGCCTAGCTGTCAGAGCTGATGTAGAACATTCAAGGCAATATTGTGTTAATGATGGTGGTTCATGCCAGTTAGGTTTCAAGGAGGAAAGGTTGGAACATGGGCAATCATTTCCTGGAGATGGTAATGGTAATTTTTCTGTTGGCAAGCAGAATTGGAACATGAAATTTAAGGATGCTACCTCTGCTGCTCAAGCAATGGCAGAGTTTGCAGAACATGCAAGCCTAGCTGCCATAGCTGTTGTAGAACTTTCAAGGCAATATTGTGTTGATGATAGTAGTTCATGCCACTTAGGTTTCAAGGATGAAAGGTTGGAACATAGGCAATATTTTCCTGGAGATGGTAATTTTTCTATTGGCAGGCAGAATTGGAACATAAAATTTAAGGATGCTACCTCGGCTTCTCAAGTAGTGGCTAAGTTTGCAGAACATGCAAGCCTAGCTGCCAGAGCTGTTGTAGAACTTTTAAGGCAATATTATGTTGATAATGGTGGTTCATGCCACTTAGGTTTCAAGGATGAAAGGTTGGAACAGGGGCAATCATTTCCTTGAGATGGTAATGGTAAGTTTTCTATTGGCAGGAGTACTGGAACATGAAATTTAAGGATGCTACCTCTGCTGCTCAAGCAGCGGCAGAGTTTGCAGAACATGCAGGCCTAGCTGCCATAGCTATTGTAGAACTTTCAAGGCAATATTGTGTTGATGATGGTGGTTCATGCCAGTTAGGTTTCAAGGATGAAAGGTTGGAACATGGGCAATCATTTCCTGGAGATGGTAATGGTAATTTTTCTATTAGCAAGTAGAATTTGAATATGAAATTTAAGGATGCTACCTTTGCTGCTCAAGCAGCGGCAGAGTTTGCAGAACATGTAAGCCTAGCTGCCATAGCTGTTGTAGAACTTTCAAGGTAATATTGTATTGATGATAGTAGTTCATGCCACTTAGGTTTCAAGGATGAAAGGTTGGAACATGGGCAATCATTTCCTGGAGATGGTAATTTTTCTATTGGCAAGCAGAATTGGAACGTGAAATTTAAGGATGCTATCTCTGCTTCTCAAGCAGTGGCTGAGTTTGCAGAACATGCAAGCCTAGCTGCCAGAGCTGTTGTAGAACTTTCAAGGCAATATTGTGTTGATAATGGTGGTTCATGCCACTTAGGTTTCAAGGATGAAAGGTTGGAACATGGGCAATCATTTCCTTGAGATGGTAATGGTAAGTTTTCTATTGGCAGGCAGTATTGGAACATGAAATTTAAGGATGCTACCTCTGCTGCTCAAGCAGCAGCAGAGTTTGCAGAAAATGCAAGCCTAGCTGCCATAGCTATTGCAGAATTTTCAAGGCAATATTGTGTTGATGATAGTAGTTCATGCCACTTAGGTTTCAAGGATTAAAGGTTGGAACATAGGCAATCATTTCCTGGAGATGGTAATTTTTCTATTGGCAGGCAGAATTGGAACATGAAATTTAAGGATGCTGCCTCTGCTTCTCAAGCAGTGGCTGAGTTTGCAGAACAGGCAAGCCTAGCTGCCAGAGCTGTTGTAGAACTTTCAAGGCAATATTATGTTGATAATGGTGGTTCATGCCACTTAGGTTTCAAGGATGAAAGGTTGGAACATGGGCAATCATTTCCTGGAGATGGTAATTTTTCTATTGGCAGGCAGAATTGGAACATGAAATTTAAGGATGCTACCTCGGCTTCTCAAGTAGTGGCTGAGTTTGCAGAATATGCAAGCCTAGCTGCCATAGCTGTTGTAGAACTTTCAAGGCAATATTGTGTTGATGATGGTGGTTCATGCCAGTTAGGTTTCAAGGATGAAAGGTTGGAACATGGGCAATCATTTCCTGGAGATGGTAATGGTAATTTTTCTATTAGCAAGTAGAATTTGAATATGAAATTTAAGGATGCTACCTCTGCTGCTCAAGCAGCGGCAGAGTTTGCAGAACATGTAAGCCTAGCTGCCATAGCTGTTGTAGAACTTTCAAGGTAATATTGTATTGATGATAGTAGTTCATGCCACTTAGGTTTCAAGGATGAAAGGTTGGAACATGGGCAATCATTTCCTGGAGATGGTAATTTTTCTATTGGCAAGCAGAATTGGAACGTGAAATTTAAGGATGCTATCTCTGCTTCTCAAGCAGTGGCTGAGTTTGCAGAACATGCAAGCCTAGCTGCCAGAGCTGTTGTAGAACTTTCAAGGCAATATTGTGTTGATAATGGTGGTTCATGCCACTTAGGTTTCAAGGATGAAAGGTTGGAACATGGGCAATCATTTCCTTGAGATGGTAATGGTAAGTTTTCTATTGGCAGGCAGTATTGGAACATGAAATTTAAGGATGCTACCTCTGCTGCTCAAGCAGCGGCAGAGTTTGCAGAACATGCAAGCCTAGCTGCCATAGCTATTGCAGAATTTTCAAGGCAATATTGTGTTGATGATAGTAGTTCATGCCACTTAGGTTTCAAGGATTAAAGGTTGGAACATAGGCAATCATTTCCTGGAGATGGTAATTTTTCTATTGGCAGGCAGAATTGGAACATGAAATTTAAGGATGCTGCCTCTGCTTCTCAAGCAGTGGCTGAGTTTGCAGAACAGGCAAGCCTAGCTGCCAGAGCTGTTGTAGAACTTTCAAGGCAATATTATGTTGATAATGGTGGTTCATGCCACTTAGGTTTCAAGGATGAAAGGTTGGAACATGGGCAATCATTTCCTGGAGATGGTAATTTTTCTATTGGCAGGAAGAATTGGAACATGAAATTTAAGGATGCTACCTCGGCTTCTCAAGTAGTGGCTGAGTTTGCAGAACATGCAAGCCTAGCTACCAGAGCTGTTGTAGAACTTTTAAGGCAATATTGTGTTGATAATGGTGGTTCATGCCACTTAGGTTTCAAGGATGAAAGATTGGAACAGGGGCAATCATTTCCTTGAGATGGTAAGTTTTCTATTGGCAGGCAGTATTGGAACATGAAATTTAAGGATGCTACCTCTGCTGCTCAAGCAGCGGCAGAGTTTGCAGAACATGCAAGCCTAGCTGCCATAGCTGTTGTAGAACTTTCAAGGCAATATTGTGTTGATGATGGTGGTTCATGCCACTTAGGTTTTAAGGATGAAAGGTTGGAACATGGGCTATCATTTCCTGGAGATGGTAATGGTAATTTTTCTGTTGGCAAGCAGAATTGGAAGATGAAATTTAAGGATGCTACCTCTGCTGCTCAAGTAGCGGCAGAGTTTGCAGAACATGCAAGCCTAGCTGCCATGGCTGTTGTAGAACTTTCAAGGTAATATTGTGTTGATGATAGTAGTTCATGCCACTTAGGTTTCAAGGATGAAAGGTTGGAACATGGGCAATCATTTCCTGGAGATGGTAATTTTTCTATTGGCAGGCAGAATTGGAACATGAAATTTAAGGATGCTACCTCAGCTTCTCAAACAGTGGCTGAGTTTGCAGAACATGCAAACCTAGCTGCCAGAGCTATTGTAGAACTTTCAAGGCAATATTGTGTTGATAATGGTGGTTCATGCCACTTAGGTTTCAAGGATGAAAGGTTGGAACATGGCCAATCATTTCCTGGAGATGGTAATGGTAATTTTTCTGTTGGCAAACAGAATTGGAACATGAAATTTAAGGATGCTACCTCTGTTGCTCAAGCAATGGCAGAGTTTGCAGAACATGCAAGCCTAGCTGCCATAGCTGTTGAAGAACTTTCAAGGCAATATTGTGTTGATGATAGTAGTTCATGCCACTTAGGTTTCAACGATGAAAGGTTGGAACATGGGCAATCATTTCCTGGAGATGGTAATATTTCTATTGGCAGGCAGAATTGGAACATGAAATTTAAGGATGCTACCTCGGCTGCTCAAGCAGCGTCAGAGTTTGCAGAACATGCAAGCCTAGCTGCCATAGCTGTTGTAGAACTTTCAAGGCAATATTGTGTTGATGATGGTGGTTCATGCCACTTAGGTTTTAAGGATGAAAGGATGGAACATGGGCAATCATTTCCTGGAGATGGTAATGGTAATTTTTCTGTTGGCAAGCAGAATTGGAAGATGAAATTTAAGGATGCTACCTCTGCTGCTCAAGTAGCGGCAGAGTTTGCAGAACATGCAAGCCTAGCTGCCATGGCTGTTGTAGAACTTTCAAGGTAATATTGTGTTGATGATAGTAGTTCATGCCACTTAGGTTTCAAGGATGAAAGGTTGGAACATGGGCAATCATTTCCTGGAGATGGTAATTTTTCTATTGGCAGGCAGAATTGGAACATGAAATTTAAGGATGCTACCTCAGCTTCTCAAGCAGGGGCTGAGTTTGCAGAACATGCAAGACTAGCTGCCAGAGCTATTGTAGAACTTTCAAGGCAATATTGTGTTGATAATGGTGGTTCATGCCACTTAGGTTTCAAGGATGAAAGGTTGGAACATGGCCAATCATTTCCTGGAGATGGTAATGGTAATTTTTCTGTTGGCAAAAAGAATTGGAACATGAAATTTAAGGATGCTACCTCTGTTGCTCAAGCAATGGCAGAGTTTGCAGAACATGCAAGCCTAACGGCCATAGCTGTTGAAGAACTTTCAAGGCAATATTGTGTTGATGATAGTAGTTCATGCCACTTAGGTTTCAAGGATTGAACCACTTAGGTTTCAAGGATGAAAGGTTGGAACGTGGGCAATCATTTCCTGGAGATGGTAATGGTAATTTTTCTGTTGGCAAGCAGAATTGGAAGATGAAATTTAAGGATGCTACCTCTACTGCTCAAGCAATGGCAGAGTTTGCAGAACATGCAAGCCTAGCTGCCATAGCTGTTGAAGAACTTTCAAGGCAATATTGTGTTGATGATAGTAGTTCATGCCACTTAGGTTTCAAGGATGAAAGGTTGGAACATGGGCAATCATTTCCTGGAGATGGTAATTTTTCTATTGGCAGGCAGAATTGGAACATGAAATTTAAGGATGCTACCTCGGCTTCTCAAGCAGTGGCGGAGTTTGCAGAACATGCAAGCCTAGCTGCCAGAGCTGTTGTAGAACTTTCAAGGCAATATTGTGTTTATAATGGTGGTTCATGCCACTTAGGTTTCAAGGATGAAAGGTTGGAACAGGGGCAATCATTTCCTTGAGATAGTAATGGTAAGTTTTCTATTGGCAGGCAGTATTGGAACATGAAATTTAAGGATGCTACCTCTGCTGCTCAAGCAGCGGCAGAGTTTGCAGAACATGCAAGCCTAGCGTCCATAGCTGTTGTAGAACTTTCAAGGCAATATTGTGTTGATGATGGTGGTTCATGCCACTTAGGTTTCAAGGATTGAACCACTTAGGTTTCAAGGATGAAAGGTTGGAACATGGGCAATCATTTCCTGGAGATGGTAATGGTAATTTTTCTGTTGGCAAGCAGAATTGGAAGATGAAATTTAAGGATGCTACCTCTACTGCTCAAGCAGCGGCAGAGTTTGCAGAACATGCAAGCCTAGCTGCCATGGCTGTTGTAGAACTTTCAAGATAATATTGTGTTGATGATAGTAGTTCATGCCACTTAGGTTTCAAGGATGAAAGGTTGGAACATGGGCAATCATTTCCTGGAGATGGTAATTTTTCTATTGGCAGGCAGAATTGGAATATGAAATTTGAGGATGCTACCTCTACTTCTCAAGCAGTTGCTGAGTTTGCAGAACATGCAAGCCTAGCTGCCAGAGCTGTTGTAGAACTTTCAATGCAATATTGTGTTGATAATGGTGGTTCATGCCACTTAGGTTTCAAGAATGAAAGGTTGGAACAAGGGCAATCATTTCCTAGAGATGGTAATGGTAATTTTTCTGTTGGCAAGCAGAATTGGAAGATGAAATTTAAGGATGCTACCTCTGCTGCTCAAGCAGCGGCAGAGTTTGCAGAACATGCAAGCCTAGCTGCCATAGCTATTGTAGAACTTTCAAGGCAATATTGTGTTGATGATAGTAGTTTATGCCACTTAGGTTTCAAGGATGAAAGGTTGGAACATGGGCAATCATTTCCTGGAGATGGTAATTTTTCTATTGGCAGGCAGAATTGGAACATGAAATTTAAGGATGCTACCTCTGCTGCTCAAGCAGCGACAGAGTTTGCAGAACATGCAAGCATAGCAGCCATAGCTGTTGTAGAACTTTCAAGGCAATATTATGTTGATAATGGTAGTTCATGCCACTTAGGTTTCAAGGATGAAAGGTTGGAACATGGGCAATCATTTCCTGGAGATGGTAATATTTCTATTGGCAGGCAGAGTTGGAACATGAAATTTAAGGATGCTACCTCTACTTCTCAAGTAGTGGCTGAGTTTGCAGAACATGCAAGCCTAGCTGCCAGAACTATTGTAGAATTTTCAGGGCAATATTGTGTTAATAATGGTGGTTCATGCCACTCGGGTTTCAAGGATGAAAGGTTGGAACATGGGCAATCATTTCCTGGAGATGGTAATGGTAATTTTTCTGTTGGCAAGCAGAATTGGAACATGATATTTAAAGATGCTACCTCTGCTGCTCAAGCAGCGGCAGAGTTTGCAGAACATGCAAGCCTAGCTGCCGTAGCTGTTGTAGAACTTTCAAGATAATATTGTGTTGATGATAGTAGTTCATGCCACTTAGGTTTCAAGGATGAAAGGTTGGAACATGGGCAATCATTTCCTGGAGATGGTAATTTTTCTATTGGCAGGCAGAATTGGAATATGAAATTTGAGGATGCTACCTCTACTTCTCAAGCAGTTGCTGAGTTTGCAGAACATGCAAGCCTAGCTGCCAGAGCTGTTGTAGAACTTTCAATGCAATATTGTGTTGATAATGGTGGTTCATGCCACTTAGGTTTCAAGAATGAAAGGTTGGAACAAGGGCAATCATTTCCTAGAGATGGTAATGGTAATTTTTCTGTTGGCAAGCAGAATTGGAAGATGAAATTTAAGGATGCTACCTCTGCTGCTCAAGCAGCGGCAGAGTTTGCAGAACATGCAAGCCTAGCTGCCATGGCTGTTGTAGAACTTTCAAGGTAATATTGTGTTGATGATAGTAGTTCATGCCCCTTAGGTTTCAAGGATGAAAGGTTGGAACATGGGCAATCATTTCCTGGAGATTGTAATTTTTCTATTGGCAGGCAGAATTGGAACATGAAATTTAAGGATGCTACCTCTACTTCTCAAGCGGTGGTTGAGTTTGCAGAACATGCAAGCATAGCTGCCAGAGCTGTTGTAGAACTTTAAAGGCAATATTGTGTTGATAATGGTGGTTCATGCCACTTAGGTTTCAAGGATGAAAGGTTGGAACATCGGCAATCATTTCATTGAGATGGTAATGGTAAGTTTTCTATTGGCAGGCAGTATTGGAACATGAAATTTAAGGATGCTACCTCTGCTGCTCAAGCAACGGCAGAGATTGCAGAACATGCAAGCCTAGCTACCATAGCTATTGTAGAACTTTCAAGGCAAGATTGTGTTGATGATAGTAGTTCATGCCACTTAGGTTTCAAGGATGAAAGGTTGGAACATGGGCAATCATTTCCTGGAGATGGTAATTTTTCTATTGGCAGGGAGAATTGGAACATGAAATTTAAGGATGCTACCTCTGCTGCTCAAGCAGTGGCTGAGTTTGCAGAACATGCAAGCCTAGCTGACAGAGCTGCTGTAGAACTTTCAAGGAAATATTGTGTTGATGATGGAGGTTCATGCCACTTAGGTTTCAAGAATGAAAGGTTGGAACATGGGCAATCATTTCCTGGAGATGGTAATGGTAAGTTTTCTATTGGCAGGCAGTATTGGAACATGAAATTTAAGGATGCTATCTCTGCTGCTAGAGCAGCGGCTGAGTTTGGAGAACATGCAAGCCTAGCTGTCAGAGCTGTTGGAGAACTTTCAAGGCAATATTGTGTTGATGATAGTAGTTTATGCCACTTAGGTTTCAAGGATGAAAGGTTGGAACATGGGCAATCATTTCCTGGAGATGGTAATTTTTCTATTGGCAGGCAGAATTGGAACATGAAATTTAAGGATGCTACCTCTGCTGCTCAAGCAGTGGCAGAGTTTGCAAAACATGTAAGCCTAGCTGCCAGAGCTGTTGTAGAACTTTCAAGGAAATATTGTATTGATGATGGTGGTTCATGCCACTTAGGTTTCAAGGATGAAAGGTTGGAACATGGGCAATCATTTCCTGGAGATGGTAATGGTAATTTTTCTACTGGCAGGCAGTATTGGAACATGAAATTTAAGGATGCTACCTCTGCTGCTCAAGCAGTGGCTGAGTTTGGAGAACATGCAAGCCTAGCTGTCAGAGCTGTTGGAGAACTTTCAAGGCAATATTGTGTTGATGATGGTGGTTCATGCCACTTCGGTTTCAAGGATGAAAGGTTAGAAAATGGGCAAGCTTTTCCTGGAGATGGTAATGGTAATTTTTCTATTGGCAGGCAGAATTGGAACTTGAAATTTAAGGATGCTACCTCTGCTGCTCAAGCAGCGGCTGAGTTTGCAGAACAGGTAAGCCTAGCAGCCAGAGCTGTTGTAGAACTTTCAAGGCAATATTGTGTTGATGATGGTGGTTCATGCCACTTAGGTTTCAAGGATGAAAGGTTGGAACATGGGCAATCATTTCCTGGAGATGGTAATGGTAATTTTTCTGTTGGCAAGCAGAATTGGAACATGAAATTTAAGGATGCTACCTCTGCTGCTCAAGCAGCGGCAGAGTTTGCAGAACATGCAAGCCTAGCTGCCATAGCTGTTGTAGAACTTTCAAGATAATATTGTGTTGATGATTGTAGTTCATGCCACTTAGGTTTCAAGGATGAAAGGTTGGAACATGGGCAATCATTTCCTGGAGATGGTAATTTTTCTATTGGCAGGCAGAATTGGAACATGAAATTTGAGGATGCTACCTCTACTTCTCAAGCAGTTGCTGAGTTTGCAGAACATGCAAGCCTAGCTGCCAGAGCTGTTGTAGAACTTTCAATGCAATATTGTGTTGATAATGGTGGTTCATGCCACTTAGGTTTCAAGAATGAAAGGTTGGAACAAGGGCAATCATTTCCTGGAGATGGTAATGGTAATTTTTCTGTTGGTAAGCAGAATTGGAAGATGAAATTTAAGGATGCTACCTCTGCTGCTCAAGCAGCGGCAGAGTTTGCAGAACATGCAAGCCTAGCTGCCATGGCTGTTGTAGAACTTTCAAGGTAATATTGTGTTGATGATAGTAGTTCATGCCACTTAGGTTTCAAGGATGAAAGGTTGGAACATGGGCAATCATTTCCTGGAGATTGTAATTTTTCTATTGGCAAGCAGAATTGGAACATGAAATTTAAGGATGCTACCTCTACTTCTCAAGCAGTGGCTGAGTTTGCAGAACATGCAAGCCTAGCTGCCAGAGCTGTTGTAGAACTTTCAAGGCAATATTGTGTTGATGATGGTGGTTCATGCCACTTAGGTTTCAAGGATGAAAGGTTGGAACATCGGCAATCATTTCATTGAGATGGTAATGGTAAGTTTTCTATTGGCAGGCAGTATTGGAACATGAAATTTAAGGATGCTACCTCTGCTGCTCAAGCAGCAGCAGAGTTTGCAGAACATGCAAGCCTAGCTACCATAGCTATTGTAGAACTTTCAAGGCAAGATTGTGTTGACGATAGTAGTTCATGCCACTTAGGTTTCAAGGATGAAAGGTTGGAACATGGGCAATCATTTCCTGGAGATGGTAATTTTTCTATTGGCAGGGAGAATTGGAACATGAAATTTAAGGATGCTACCTCTGCTGCTGAAGCAGTGGCTGAGTTTGCAGAACATGCAAGCCTAGCTGCCAGAGCTGCTGTAGAACTTTCAAGGAAATATTGTGTTGATGATGGAGGTTCATGCCACTTAGGTTTCAAGAATGAAAGGTTGGAACATGGGCAATCATTTCCTGGAGATGGTAATGGTAATTTTTCTATTGGCAGGCAGTATTGGAACATGAAATTTAAGGATGCTACCTCTGCTGCTCAAGCAGCGGCAGAGTTTGCAAAACATGCAAGCCTAGCTACCATAGCTATTGTAGAACTTTCAAGGCAAGATTGTGTTGATGATAGTAGTTCATGCCACTTAGGTTTCAAGGATGAAAGGTTGGAACATGGGCAATCATTTCCTGGAGATGGTAATTTTTCTATTGGCAGGCAGAGTTGGAACATGAAATTTAAGGATGCTACCTCTACTTCTCAAGTAGTGGCTGAGTTTGCAGAACATGCAAGCCTAGCTGCCAGAACTATTGCAGAATTTTCAAGGCAATATTGTGTTAATAATGGTGGTTCATGCCACTTAGGTTTCAAGGATGAAAGGTTGGAACATGGGCAATCATTTCCTGGAGATGGTAATGGTTAGTTTTCTATTGGCAGGCAGTATTGGAACATGAAATTTAAGGATGCTACCTCTGCTACTCAAGCAGCGGCAGAGTTTGCAGAACATGCAAGCCTAGCTGCCATAGCTATTGTAGAACTTTTAAGGCAATATTGTGTTGATGATGGTGGTTCATGCCACTTCGGTTTCAAGGATGAAAGGTTAGAAAATGGGCTAGCATTTCCTGGAGATGGTAATGGTAATTTTTCTATTGGCAAGCAGAATTGGAACTTGAAATTTAAGGATGCTACCTCTGCTGCTCAAGCAGCGGCTGAGTTTGCAGAACAGGTACGCCAAGATGCCAGAGCTGTTGTAGAACATTCAAGGCAATATTGTGTTGATGATGGTGGTTCATGCCACTTAGGTTTCAAGGATGAAAGGTTGGAACATGGGCAATCATTTCCTGGAGTTGGAAATGGTAATTTTTCTGTTGGCAAGCAGAATTGGAACATGAAATTTAAGGATGCTACCTCTGCTGCTCAAGCAATGGCAGAGTTTGCAGAACATGCAAGCCTAGCTGCCATAGCTGTTGTAGAACTTTCAAGGCAATATTGTGTTGATGATAGTAGTTCATGCCACTTAGGTTTCAAGGATGAAAGGATGGAACATGGGCAATCATTTCCTGGAGATGGTAATTTTTCTATCGGCAGGCAGAATTGGAACATGAAATTTAAGGATGCTACCCCTGCTTCTCAAGCAGTGGCTGAGTTTGCAGAACATGCAAGCCTAGCTGCCAGAGCTGTTGTAGAACTTTCAAGGCAATATTGTGTTGATAATGGTGGTTCATGCCACTTAGGTTTCAACGATGAAAGGTTGGAACATGGGCAATCATTTCCTTGAGATGGTAATGGTAAGTTTTTTATTGGCAGGCAGTATTGGAACATGAAATTTAAGGATGCTACCTCTGCTGCTCAAGCAGCGGCAGAGTTTGCAGAACATGCAAGCCTAGTTGCCATAGCTGTTGTAGAACTTTCAAGGCAATATTGTGTTGATGATGGTGGTTCATGACACTTAGGTTTCAAGGATGAAAGGTTGGAACATGGGCAATCATTTCCTGGAGATGGTAATGGTAATTTTTCTGTTGGCAAGTAGAATTGGAAGATGAAATTTAAGGTTGCTACCTCTACTGCTCAAGCAGCGACAGAGTTTGTAGAATATGCAAGCCTAGCTGCCATAGCTGTTGTAGAACTTTCAAGGTAATATTGTGTTGATGATAGTAGTTCATACCACTTAGGTTTCACGGATGAAAGGTTGGAACATGGGCAATCATTTCCTGGAGATGGTAATTTTTCTATTGGCAGGCAGAATTGGAACATGAAATTTAAGGATGCTACCTCTGCTTCTCAAGCAGTGGCTGAGTTTGCAGAAAATGCAAGCCTAGCTGCCAGAGCTGTTGTAGAACTTTCAAGGCAATATTGTGTTGATAATGGTGGTTCATGCCACTCAGGTTTCAAGGATGAAAGGTTGAAACATGGGCAATCATTTCCTTGAGATGGTAATGGTAAGTTTTTTATAGGCAGGCAGTATTGGAACATGAAATTTAAGGATGCTACCTCTGCTGCTTAAGCAGTGGCAGAGTTTGCAGAACATGCAAGCCTAGTTGCCATAGCTGTTGTAGAACTTTTAAGACAATATTGTGTTGATGATGGTGGTTCATGACACTTAGGTTTCAAGGATGATAGGTTGGAACATGGGCAATTATTTCCTGGAGATGGTAATGGTAATTTTTCTGTTGGCAAGTAGAATTGGAAGATGAAATTTAAGGTTGCTACCTCTACTGCTCAAGCAGCGGCAGAGTTTGCAGAACATGCAAGCCTAGCTGCCATAGCTGTTGTAGAACTTTCAAGGTAATATTGTGTTGATGATAGTAGTTCATGCCCCTTAGGTTTCAAGGATGAAAGGTTGGAACATGGGCAATCATTTCCTGGAGATTGTAATTTTTCTATTGGCAGGCAGAATTGGAACATGAAATTTAAGGATGCTACCTCTACTTCTCAAGCAGTGGCTGAGTTTGCAGAACATGCAAGCCTAGCTGCCAGAGCTGTTGTAGAACTTTCAAGGCAATATTGTGTTGATAATGGTGGTTCATGCCACTTAGGTTTCAAGGATGAAAGGTTGGAACATCGGCAATCATTTCATTGAGATGGTAATGGTAAGTTTTCTATTGGCAAGCAGTATTGGAACATGAAATTTAAGGATGCTACCTCTGCTGCTCAAGCAGCGGCAGAGTTTGCAGAACATGCAAGCCTAGCTACCATAGCTATTGTAGAACTTTCAAGGCAAGATTGTGTTGATGATAGTAGTTCATGCCACTTAGGTTTCAAGGATGAAAGGTTGGAACATGGGCAATCATTTCCTGGAGATGGTAATTTTTCTATTGGCAGGCAGAGTTGGAACATGAAATTTAAGGATGCTACCTCTACTTCTCAAGTAGTGGTTGAGTTTGCAGAACATGCAAGCCTAGCTTCCAGAACTATTGTAGAATTTTCAAGGCAATATTGTGTTAATAATGGTGGTTCATGCCACTTAGGTTTCAAGGATGAAAGTTTGGAACATGGGCAATCATTTCCTGGAGATGGTAATGGTTAGTTTTCTATTGGCAGGCAGTATTGGAACATGAAATTTAAGGATGCTACCTCTGCTGCTCAAGCAGCGGCAGAGTTTGCAGAACATGCAAGCCTAGCTGCCATAGCTATTGTAGAACTTTTAAGGCAATATTGTGTTGATGATGGTGGTTCATGCCACTTCGGTTTCAAGGATGAAAGGTTAGAAAATGGGCTAGCATTTCCTGGAGATGGTAATGGTAATTTTTCTATTGGCAAGCAGAATTGGAACTTGAAATTTAAGGATGCTACCTCTGCTGCTCAAGCAGCGGCTGAGTTTGCAGAACAGGTACGCCAAGATGCCAGAGCTGTTGTAGAACATTCAAGGCAATATTGTGTTGATGATGGTGGTGCATGCCACTTAGGTTTCAAGGATGAAAGGTTGGAACATGGGCAATCATTTCCTAGAGTTGGAAATGGTAATTTTTCTGTTGGCAAGCAGAATTGGAACATGAAATTTAAGGATGCTACCTCTGCTGCTCAAGCAATGGCAGAGTTTGCAGAACATGCAAGCCTAGCTGCCATAGCTGTTGTAGAACTTTCAAGGCAATATTGTGTTGATGATAGTAGTTCATGCCACTTAGGTTTCAAGGATGAAAGGATGGAACATGGGCAATCATTTCCTGGAGATGGTAATTTTTCTATCGGCAGGCAGAATTGGAACATGAAATTTAAGGATGCTACCCCTGCTTCTCAAGCAGTGGCTGAGTTTGCAGAACATGCAAGCCTAGCTGCCAGAGCTGTTGTAGAACTTTCAAGGCAATATTGTGTTGATAATGGTGGTTCATGCCACTTAGGTTTCAACGATGAAAGGTTGGAACATGGGCAATCATTTCCTTGAGATGGTAATGGTAAGTTTTTTATTGGCAGGCAGTATTGGAACATGAAATTTAAGGATGCTACCTCTGCTGCTCAAGCAGCGGCAGAGTTTGCAGAACATGCAAGCCTAGTTGCCATAGCTGTTGTAGAACTTTCAAGGAAATATTGTGTTGATGATGGTGGTTCATGACACTTAGGTTTCAAGGATGAAAGGTTGGAACATGGGCAATCATTTCCTGGAGATGGTAATGGTAATTTTTCTGTTGGCAAGTAGAATTGGAAGATGAAATTTAAGGTTGCTACCTCTACTGCTCAAGCAGCGACAGAGTTTGCAGAATATGCAAGCCTAGCTGCCATAGCTGTTGTAGTACTTTCAAGGTAATATTGTGTTGATGATAGTAGTTCATACCACTTAGGTTTCACGGATGAAAGGTTGGAACATGGGCAATCATTTCCTGGAGATGGTAATTTTTCTATTGGCAGGCAGAATTGGAACATGAAATTTAAGGATGCTACCTCTGCTTCTCAAGCAGTGGCTGAGTTTGCAGAACATGCAAGCCTAGCTGCCAGAGCTGTTGTAGAACTTTCAAGGCAATATTGTATTGATAATGGTGGTTCATGCCACTTAGGTTTCAAGGATGAAAGGTTGGAACATGGGCAATCATTTCCTTGAGATGGTAATGGTAAGTTTTTTATTGGCAGGCAGTATTGGAACATGAAATTTAAGGATGCTACCTCTGCTGCTCAAGCAGTGGCAGAGTTTGCAGAACATGCAAGCCTAGTTGCCATAGCTGTTGTAGAACTTTTAAGACAATATTGTGTTGATGATGGTGGTTCATGACACTTAGGTTTCAAGGATGATAGGTTGGAACATGGGCAATTATTTCCTGGAGATGGTAATGGTAATTTTTCTGTTGGCAAGTAGAATTGGAAGATGAAATTTAAGGTTGCTACCTCTACTGCTCAAGCAGCGGCAGAGTTTGCAGAACATGCAAGCCTAGCTGCCATAGCTGTTGTAGAACTTTCAAGGTAATATTGTGTTGATGATCGTAGTTCATACCACTTAGGTTTCAAGGATGAAAGGTTGGAACATGGGCAATCATTTCCTGGAGAGGGTAATTTTTCTATTGGCAGGCAGAATTGGAACATGAAATTTAAGGATGCTACCTCTGCTTCTCAAGCAGTGGCTGAGTTTGTAGAACATGCAAGCCTAGCTGCCAGAGCTGTTGTAGAATTTTCAAGGCAATATTGTGTTGATAATGGTGGTTCATGCCACTTAGGTTTCAAGGATGAAAGGTTGTAACATGGGCAATCATTTCCTTGAGATAGTAATGGTAAGTTTTCTATTGGCAGGCAGTATTGAATCATGAAATTTAAGGATGCTACCTCTGTTGCTCAAGCAGCGGCAGAGTTTACAGAACATGCAAGCCTTGTTGCCATAGCTGTTGTAGAACTTTCAAGGCAATATTGTGTTGATGATGGTGGTTCATGCCACTTAGGTTTCAAGGATGAAAGGTTGGAACATGTGCAATCATTTCCTGGAGATGGTAATGGTAATTTTTCTGTTGGCAAGTAGAATTGGAAGATGAAATTTAAGGTTGCTACCTCTACTGCTCAAGCAGCGGCAGAGTTTGCAAAACATGCAAGCCTAGCTGCCATAGCTATTGTAGAACTTTCAAGGTAATATTGTGTTGATGATAGTAGTTCATACCACTTAGGTTTCAAGGATGAAAGGTTGGAACATGGGCAATCATTTCCTGGAGATGGTAATTTTTCTATTGGCAGGCAGAATTGGAACATGAAATTTAAGGATGCTACCTCTGCTTCTCAAGCAGTGGCTGAGTTTGCAGAACATGCAAGCCTAGCTGCCTGAGCTGTTGTAGAATTTTCAAGGCAATATTGTGTTGATAATGGTGGTTCATGCCACTTAGGTTTCAAGGATGAAAGGTTGGAACATGGGCAATCATTTCCTTGAGATGGTAATGGTAAGTTTTTTATTGGCAGGCAGTATTGGAACATGAAATTTAAGGATGCTACCCCTGCTGCTCAAGCAGCGGCATAGTTTGCAGAACATGCAAGCCTAGTTGCCATAGCTGTTGTAGAACTTTCAAGACAATATTGTGTTGATGATGGTGGTTCATGACACTTAGGTTTCAAGGATGAAAGGTTGGAACATGGGCAATCATTTCCTGGAGATGGTAATTTTTCTATTGGCAGGCAGATTTGGAACATGAAATTTAAGGATGCTACCTCTGCTGCTCAAGCAGTGGCTGAGTTTGCAGAACATGCAAGCCTAGGTGCCAGAGCTGTTGTAGAACTTTCAAGGAAATATTGTGTTGATGATGGTGGTTCATGCCACTTAGGTTTCAAGGATGAAAGGTTGGAACATGGGCAATCATTTCCTTGAGATGGTAATTGTAAGTTTTCTATTGGCAGGCAGTATTGGAACATGAAATTTAAGGATGCTACCTCTGCTGCTCAAGCAGCGTCTGAGTTTGGAGAACATGCAAGCCTAGCTGCCAGAGCTGTTGGAGAACATTCAAGGCAATATTGTGTTGATGATGGTGGTTCATGCCACTTAGGTTTCAAGGATGAAAGGTTCGAAAATGGGCAAGCATTTCCTGGAGATAGTAATGGTAATTTTTCTGTTGGCAAGCAAAATTGGAACATGAAATTTAAGGATGCTACCTCTGCTGCTCAATTAGCGACTGAGTTTGCAGAACATGCAAGCCTAGCTGCCAGAGCTATTGTAGAACTTTCCAGGCAATACTGATGATGGTTGTTCATGCCACTTAGGTTTCAAGGATGAAAGGTTGGAACATGGGCAATCATATCCTGGAGATGGTAATTTTTCTATTGGCAGGCAGAATTGGAACATGAAATTTAAGGATGCTACCTCTGCTTCTCAAGCAGTGGCTGAGTTTGCAGAACATGCAAGCCTAGCTGCCAGAGCTGTTGTAGAATTTTCAAGGCAATATTGTGTTGATAATGGTGGTTCATGCCACTTAGGTTTCAAGGATGAAAGGTTGGAACATGGGCAATCATTTCCTTGAGATGGTAATGGTAAGTTTTTTATTGGCAGGCAGTATTGGAACATGAAATTTAAGGATGCTACCCCTGCTGCTCAAGCAGCGGCATAGTTTGCAGAACATGCAAGCCTAGTTGCCATAGCTGTTGTAGAACTTTCAAGACAATATTGTGTTGATGATGGTGGTTCATGACACTTAGGTTTCAAGGATGAAAGGTTGGAACATGGGCAATCATTTCCTGGAGATGGTAATTTTTCTATTGGCAGGCAGATTTGGAACATGAAATTTAAGGATGCTACCTCTGCTGCTCAAGCAGTGGCTGAGTTTGCAGAACATGCAAGCCTAGGTGCCAGAGCTGTTGTAGAACTTTCAAGGAAATATTGTGTTGATGATGGTGGTTCATGCCACTTAGGTTTCAAGGATGAAAGGTTGGAACATGGGCAATCATTTCCTTGAGATGGTAATGGTAAGTTTTCTATTGGCAGGCAGTATTGGAACATGAAATTTAAGGATGCTACCTCTGCTGCTCAAGCAGCGTCTGAGTTTGGAGAACATGCAAGCCTAGCTGCCAGAGCTGTTGGAGAACATTCAAGGCAATATTGTGTTGATGATGGTGGTTCATGCCACTTAGGTTTCAAGGATGAAAGGTTCGAAAATGGGCAAGCATTTCCTGGAGATAGTAATGGTAATTTTTCTGTTGGCAAGCAAAATTGGAACATGAAATTTAAGGATGCTACCTCTGCTGCTCAATTAGCGACTGAGTTTGCAGAACATGCAAGCCTAGCTGCCAGAGCTATTGTAGAACTTTCCAGGCAATGCTGATGATGGTTGTTCATGCCACTTAGGTTTCAAGGATGAAAGGTTGGAACATGGGCAATCATATCCTTGAGATGGTAATGGTAATTTTTCTGTTGGCGGGCAGAATTGGACCATGAAATTTAAGGATGCTACCTCTGCTGCTCAAGTAGCGGCTGAGTTTGCAGAACATGCAGGCCTAGGTACAAGAGCTGTTGTAGAACTTTTAACGCAATATTGTGTTGATGATGGTGGTTCATGCCACTTAGGTTTCAAGGATGAAAGGTTAGAACATGGGCAATAATTTCCTGGGGATGGTAATGGTAATTTTTCTGTTGGCTAGCAGAATTGGAAGATGAAATTTAAGGATGCTACCTCTGCTGCTCAAGCAGCGGCAGAGTTTGCAGAACATGCAAGCCTAGCTGCCATAGCTGTTGTAGAACTTTCAAGGTAATATTGTGTTGATGATAGTAGTTCATGCCCCTTAGGTTTCAAGGATGAAAGGTTGGAACATGGGCAATCATTTCCTGCAGATGGTAATTTTTCTATTGGCAGGCAGAATTTGAACATGAAATTTAAGGATGCTACCTCTGCTTCTCAAGCAGTGGCTGAGTTTGCAGAACATGCAAGCCTAGCTGCTAGAGCTGTTGTAGAACTTTAAGGGCAATATTGTGTTGATAATGGTGGTTCATGCCACTTAGGTTTCAAGGATGAAAGGTTGGAACATGGGCAATCATTTCCTTGAGATGGTAATGGTAAGTTTTCTATTGGCAGGAAGTATTGGATTATGAAATTTAAGGATGCTACCTCTGCTGCTCAAGTAGCGGCAGAGTTTGCAGAACATGCAAGCCCAGCTGCCATAGCTATTGTAGAACTTTCATGGCAATATTGTGTTGATGATAGTAGTTCATGCCACTTAGGTTTCAAGGATGAAAGGTTGGAACATGGGCAATCATTTCCTCGAGATGGTAATTTTTCTATTGGCAGGCAGAATTGGAACATGAAATTTAAGGATGCTACCTCTGCTGCTCAAGCAGTGGCTGAGTTTGCAGAACATACATGCCTAGCTGCAAGAACTGTTGTAGAACTTTCAAGGAAATATTGTGTTGATGATGGTGGTTCATGCCACTTAGGTTTCAAGGATGAAAGGTTGGAACATGGGCAATCATTTCCTGGAGATGGTAATGGTAATTGTTTTGTTGGCCGGCAGTATTGGAACATGAAATTTAAGGATGCTACCTCTGCTGCTCAAGCAGTGGCTGAGTTTGGAGAACATGCAAGCCTAGCTGTCAGAGCTGTTGGAGAACTTTCAACGCAATATTGTGTTGATGATTGTGGTTCATGCCACTTCGGTTTCAAGGATGAAAGGTTAGAAAATGGGCTAGCATTTCCTGGAGATGGTAATGGTAAGTTTTCTATTGGAAAGCAGTATTGGAACATGAAATTTAAGGATGCTATCTCTGCTGCTCAAGCAGTGGCAGAGTTTGCAGAACATGCAAGCCTAGCTGCCATAGCTGTTGTAGAACTTTCAAGGCAATATTGTGTTGATGATGGCGGTTCATGTCACTTCGGTTTCAAGGATGAAACTTTAGAAAATGGGCTAGCATTTCGTGGAGATGGTAATGGTAATTTTTCTATTGGCAAGCAGAATTGGAACTTGAAATTTAAGGATGCTACCTCTGCTGCTCAAGCTGCGGCTGAGTTTGCAGAACAGGTACGCCAAGATGCCAGAGCTGTTGTAGAACATTCAAGGCAATATTGTTTTGATGATGGTGGTTCATGCCACTTAGGTTTCAAGGATGAAAGGTTGGAACATGGGCAATCATTTCCTAGAGTTGGAAATGGTAATTTTTCTGTTGGCTAGCAGAATTGGAACATGAAATTTAAGGATGCTACCTCTGCTGCTCAAGCAATGGCAGAGTTTGCAGAACATGCAAGCCTAGCTGCCATAGCTGTTGTAGAACTTTCAAGGCAATATTGTGTTGATGATAGTAGTTCATGTCACTTAGGTTTCACGGATGAAAGGTTGGAACATGGGCAATCATTTCTTGGAGACGGTAATTTTTCTATTGGCAGGCAGAATTGGAACATGAATTTTAACGATGCTACCTCTGCTTCTCAAGCAGTGGCTGAGTTTGCAGAACATGCAAGCCTAGCTGCCAGAGCTGTTGTAGAACTTTCAAGGCAATATTGTGTTGATAATGGTGGTTCATGCCACTTAGGTTTCAAGGATGAAAGGTTGGAACATGGGCAATCATTTTCTTGAGATGGTAATGGTAAGTTTTCTATTGGCAGGCAGTATTGGAACATGAAATTTAAGGATGCTACCTCCGCTGCTCAAGCAGCGGCAGAGTTTGCAGAACATGCAAGCCTAGCTGCCATAGCTGTTGTAGAACTTTCAAGGCAATATTGTGTTGACGATTGTGGTTCATGCCACTTCGGTTTTAAGGATGAAAGGTTAGAAAATGGGCTAGCATTTCCTGGAGATGGTAATGGTAATTTTTCTATTGGCAAGCAGAATTGGAATTTTAATTTTAAGGATGCTACCTCTGCTGCTCAAGCAGCGGTTGAGTTTGCAGAACAGGTACGCCAAGCTGCCAGAGCTGTTGTAGAACATTCAAGGCAATATTGTGTTGATGATGGTGGTTCATGCCACTTAGGTTTCAAGGATGAAAGGTTGGAACATGGGCAATCATTTCCTGGAGTTGGAAATGGTAATTTTTCTGTTGGCAAGCAGAATTGGAACATGAAATTTAAGGATGCTACCTCTGCTGCTCAAGCAATGGCAGAGTTTGCAGAACATGCAAGCCTAGCTGCCATAGCTGTTGTAGAACTTTCAAGGCAATATTGTGTTGATGATAGTAGTTCATGTCACTTAGGTTTCACGGATGAAAGGTTGGAACATGGGCAATCATTTCTTGGAGACGGTAATTTTTCTATTGGCAGGCAGAATTGGAACATGAATTTTAACGATGCTACCTCTGCTTCTCAAGCAGTGGCTGAGTTTGCAGAACATGCAAGCCTAGCTGCCAGAGCTGTTGTAGAACTTTCAAGGCAATATTGTGTTGATAATGGTGGTTCATGCCACTTAGGTTTCAAGGATGAAAGGTTGGAACATGGGCAATCATTTTCTTGAGATAGTAATGGTAAGTTTTCTATTGGCAGGCAGTATTGGAACATGAAATTTAAGGATGCTACCTCCGCTGCTCAAGCAGCGGCAGAGTTTGCAGAACATGCAAGCCTAGCTGCCATAGCTGTTGTAGAACTTTCAAGGCAATATTGTGTTGACGATTGTGGTTCATGCCACTTCGGTTTCAAGGATGAAAGGTTAGAAAATGGGCTAGCATTTCCTGGAGATGGTAATGGTAATTTTTCTATTGGCAAGCAGAATTGGAATTTTAATTTTAAGGATGCTACCTCTGCTGCTCAAGCAGCGGTTGAGTTTGCAGAACAGGTACGCCAAGCTGCCAGAGCTGTTGTAGAACATTCAAGGCAATATTGCGTTGATGATGGTGGTTCATGCCACTTAGGTTTCAAGGATGAAAGGTTGGAACATGGGCAATCATTTCCTGGAGTAGGAAATGGTAATTTTTCTGTTGGCAAGCAGAATGGGAACATAAAATTTAAGGATGCTACCTCTGCTGCTCAAGCAATGGTAGAGTTTGTAGAACATGCAAGCCTAGCTGCCATAGCTGTTGTAGAACTTTCAATGCAATATTGTGTTGATGATAGTAGTTCATGCCACTTAGGTTTCAAGGATGAAAGGTTGGAACATGGGCAATCATTTCCTGGAGATGGTAATTTTTCTATTGGCAGGCAGAATTGGAACATGAAATTTAACGATGCTACCTCTGCTTCTAATGTAGTGGCTGAGTTTGCAGAACATACAAGCCTAGCTGCCAGAGCTGTTGTAGAACTTTCAAGGCAATATTGTGTTGATAATGGTGGTTTATGCCACTTAGGTTTCAAGGATGAAAGGTTGGAACATGGGCAATCATTTCCTTGAGATGGTAATGGTAAGTTTTCTATTGGCAGGCAGTATTGGAACATGAAATTTAAGGATGCTACCTCTGCTGCTCAAGCAGCGGCAGAGTTTGCAGAACATGCAAGCCTAGCTGCCATAGCTGTTGTAGAACTTTCAAGGCAATATTTTGTTGATGATGGTGGTTCATGACACTTAGGTTTCAAGGATGAAAGGTTGGAACATGGGCAATCATTTCCTGGAGATGTTAATGGTAATTTTTCTGTTGGCAAGCAGAATTGGAAGATGAAATTTAAGGATGCTACCTCTACTGCTCAAGCAGCGGCAGAGTTTGCAGAACATGCAAGCCTAGCTGCCATAGCTGTTGTAGAACTTTCAAGGTAATATTGTGTTGATGATAGTAGTTCATGCCACTTAGGTTTCAAGGATGAAAGGTTGGAACATGGGCAATCATTTCCTGGAGATGGTAATTTTTCTATTGGCTGGCAGAATTGGAACATGAAATTTATGGATGCTACCTCTGCTTCTCAAGCAGTGGCTGAGTTTGCAGAACATGCAAGCCTAGCCGCCAGAGCTGTTGTAGAACTTTCAAGGCAATATTGTGTTGTTAATGGTGGTTCATGCCACTTAGGTTTCAAGGATGAAAGGTTGTAACATGGTCAATCATTTCCTTGAGATGGTAATGGTAAGTTTTCTATTGGCAGGCAGTATAGGAACATGAAATTTAAGGATGCTACCTCTGGTGCTCAAGCAGCGGCAGAGTTTGCAGAACATGCAAGCCTAGCTGCCATAGCTGTTGTAGAACTTTCAAGGCAATATTGTGTTGATGATAGTAGTTCATGTCACTAAGGTTTCAAGGATAAAATGTTGGAACATGGGCAATCATTTCCTGGAGATGGTAATTTTTCTATTGGCAGGAAGAATTGGAACATGAAATTTAAGGATGCTACCTCTGCTGCACAAGCAGTGGCTGAGTTTGCAGAACATGCAGGCCTAGCTGCCAGAGCTGTTGTAGAACTTTCAAGGAAATATTGTGTTGATGATGGTGGTTCATGCCACTTAGGTTTCAAGGATGAAAGGTTGGAACATGGGCAATCATTTCCTTGAGATGGTAATGGTAAGTTTTCTATTGGCAGGCAGTATTGGAACATGAAATTTAAGGATGCTACCTCTGCTGCTCAAGCAGCGTCTGAGTTTGGAGAACATGCGAGCCTAGCTGCCAGAGCTGTTGGAGAATATTCAAGGCAATATTGTGTTGATGATGGTGGTTCATGCCACTTAGGTTTCAAGGATGAAAGGTTCGAAAATGGGCAAGCATTTCCTGGAGATAGTAATGGTAATTTTTCTGTTGGCAAGCAAAATTGGAACATGAATTTTAAGGATGCTACCTCTGCTACTCAAGCAACGGCTGAGTTTGCAGAACATGCAAGCCTAGCTGCCAGAGTTGTTGTAGAACTTTCAAGACAATATTGTGTTGATGATGGTGGTTCATGCCACTTAGGTTTCAAGGATGAAAGGTTGGAACATGTGCAATCATTTCCTTGAGATGGTAATGGTAATTTTTCTGTTGGCAAGCAGAATTGGAACATGAAATTTAAGGTTGCTAGCTTTGCTTCTCAAGCACCGGCTGAGTTTGGAGAACATGCAAGCCTAGCTGCCAGAGCTGTTGGAGAACTTTCAAGGCAATATTGTGTTGATGATGGTGGTTCATGCCACTTAGGTTTCAAGATGAAAGGTTAGAAAATGGGCAAGCATTTCCTGGAGATGGTAATGGTAATTTTTTTATTGGCAAGCAGAATTGGAACTTGAAATTTCAGGATGCTACCTCTGCTGCTCAAGTAGCGGCTGAGTTTGCAGAACAGATAAGCCTAGTTGCCAGAGCTGTTGTAGAACTTTCAAGGCAATATTGTGTTGGAGATGGTGGTTCATCCCACTTAGGTTTCAAGGATGAAAGGTTGGAACATGGGCAATCATTTCCTGGAGATGGTAATGGTAATTTTTCTGTTGGCAAGCAGAATTGGAACATGAAATTTAAGGATGCTACCTCTGCTGCTCAAGCAGCGGCAGAGTTTGCAGAACATGCAAGCCTAGCTGCCATAGCTGTTGTAGAACTTTCAAGGCAATATTGTGTTGATGATGGCGGTTCATGTCACTTCGGTTTCAAGGATGAAACTTTAGAAAATGGGCTAGCATTTCGTGGAGATGGTAATGGTAATTTTTCTATTGGCAAGCAGAATTGGAACTTGAAATTTAAGGATGCTACCTCTGCTGCTCAAGCTGCGGCTGAGTTTGCAGAACAGGTACGCCAAGATGCCAGAGCTGTTGTAGAACATTCAAGGCAATATTGTGTTGATGATGGTGGTTCATGCCACTTAGGTTTCAAGGATGAAAGGTTGGAACATGGGCAATCATTTCCTGGAGTTGGAAATGGTAATTTTTCTGTTGGCAAGCAGAATTGGAACATGAAATTTAAGGATGCTACCTCTGCTGCTCAAGCAATGGCAGAGTTTGCAGAACATGCAAGCCTAGCTGCCATAGCTGTTGTAGAACTTTCAAGGCAATATTGTGTTGATGATAGTAGTTCATGTCACTTAGGTTTCACGGATGAAAGGTTGGAACATGGGCAATCATTTCTTGGAGACGGTAATTTTTCTATTGGCAGGCAGAATTGGAACATGAATTTTAACGATGCTACCTCTGCTTCTCAAGCAGTGGCTGAGTTTGCAGAACATGCAAGCCTAGCTGCCAGAGCTGTTGTAGAACTTTCAAGGCAATATTGTGTTGATAATGGTGGTTCATGCCACTTAGGTTTCAAGGATGAAAGGTTGGAACATGGGCAATCATTTTCTTGAGATGGTAATGGTAAGTTTTCTATTGGCAGGCAGTATTGGAACATGAAATTTAAGGATGCTACCTCCGCTGCTCAAGCAGCGGCAGAGTTTGCAGAACATGCAAGCCTAGCTGCCATAGCTATTGTAGAACTTTCAAGGCAATATTGTGTTGACGATTGTGGTTCATGCCACTTCGGTTTCAAGGATGAAAGGTTAGAAAATGGGCTAGCATTTCCTGGAGATGGTAATGGTAATTTTTCTATTGGCAAGCAGAATTGGAATTTTAATTTTAAGGATGCTACCTCTGCTGCTCAAGCAGCGGTTGAGTTTGCAGAACAGGTACGCCAAGCTGCCAGAGCTGTTGTAGAACATTCAAGGCAATATTGTGTTGATGATGGTGGTTCATGCCACTTAGGTTTCAAGGATGAAAGGTTGGAACATGGGCAATCATTTCCTGGAGTTGGAAATGGTAATTTTTCTATTGGCAAGCAGAATTGGAACATGAAATTTAAGGATGCTACCTCTGCTGCTCAAGCAATGGCAGAGTTTGTAGAACATGCAAGCCTAGCTGCCATAGCTGTTGTAGAACTTTCAAGGCAATATTGTGTTGATGATAGTAGTTCATGTCACTTAGGTTTCACGGATGAAAGGTTGGAACATGGGCAATCATTTCTTGGAGACGGTAATTTTTCTATTGGCAGGCAGAATTGGAACATGAATTTTAACGATGCTACCTCTGCTTCTCAAGCAGTGGCTGAGTTTGAAGAACATGCAAGCCTAGCTGCCAGAGCTGTTGTAGAACTTTCAAAGCAATATTGTGTTGATAATGGTGGTTCATGCCACTTAGGTTTCAAGGATGAAAGGTTGGAACATGGGCAATCATTTTCTTGAGATGGTAATGGTAAGTTTTCTATTGGCAGGCAGTATTGGAACATGAAATTTAAGGATGCTACCTCCGCTGCTCAAGCAGCGGCAGAGTTTGCAGAACATGCAAGCCTAGCTGCCATAGCTGTTGTAGAACTTTCAAGGCAATATTGTGTTGACGATTGTGGTTCATGCCACTTCGGTTTCAAGGATGAAAGGTTAGAAAATGGGCTAGCATTTCCTGGAGATGGTAATGATAATTTTTCTATTGGCAAGCAGAATTGGAATTTTAATTTTAAGGATGCTACCTCTGCTGCTCAAGCAGCGGTTGAGTTTGCAGAACAGGTACGCCAAGCTGCCAGAGCTGTTGTAGAACATTCAAGGCAATATTGCGTTGATGATGGTGGTTCATGCCACTTAGGTTTCAAGGATGAAAGGTTGGAACATGGGCAATCATTTCCTGGAGTAGGAAATGGTAATTTTTCTGTTGGCAAGCAGAATGGGAACATAAAATTTAAGGATGCTACCTCTGCTGCTCAAGCAATGGTAGAGTTTGTAGAACATGTAAGCCTAGCTGCCATAGCTGTTGTAGAACTTTCAATGCAATATTGTGTTGATGATAGTAGTTCATGCCACTTAGGTTTCAAGGATGAAAGGTTGGAACATGGGCAATCATTTCCTGGAGATGGTAATTTTTCTATTGGCAGGCAGAATTGGAACATGAAATTTAACGATGCTACCTCTGCTTCTCAAGTAGTGGCTGAGTTTGCAGAACATACAAGCCTAGCTGCCAGAGCTGTTGTAGAACTTTCAAGGCAATATTGTGTTGATAATGGTGGTTTATGCCACTTAGGTTTCAAGGATGAAAGGTTGGAACATGGGCAATCATTTCCTTGAGATGGTAATGGTAAGTTTTCTATTGGCAGGCAGTATTGGAACATGAAATTTAAGGATGCTACCTCTGCTGCTCAAGCAGCGGCAGAGTTTGCAGAACATGCAAGCCTAGCTGCCATAGCTGTTGTAGAACTTTCAAGGCAATATTTTGTTGATGATGGTGGTTCATGACACTTAGGTTTCAAGGATGAAAGGTTGGAACATGGGCAATCATTTCCTGGAGATGGTAATGGTAATTTTTCTGTTGGCAAGCAGAATTGGAAGATGAAATTTAAGGATGCTACCTCTACTGCTCAAGCAGCGGCAGAGTTTGCAGAACATGCAAGCCTAGCTGCCATAGCTGTTGTAGAACTTTCAAGGTAATATTGTGTTGATGATAGTAGTTCATGCCACTTAGGTTTCAAGGATGAAAGGTTGGAACATGGGCAATCATTTCCTGGAGATGGTAATTTTTCTATTGGCTGGCAGAATTGGAACATGAAATTTATGGATGCTACCTCTGCTTCTCAAGCAGTGGCTGAGTTTGCAGAACATGCAAGCCTAGCCGCCAGAGCTGTTGTAGAACTTTCAAGGCAATATTGTGTTGTTAATGGTGGTTCATGCCACTTAGGTTTCAAGAATGAAAGGTTGTAACATGGTCAATCATTTCCTTGAGATGGTAATGGTAAGTTTTCTATTGGCAGGCAGTATAGGAACATGAAATTTAAGGATGCTACCTCTGGTGCTCAAGCAGCGGCAGAGTTTGCAGAACATGCAAGCCTAGCTGCCATAGCTGTTGTAGAACTTTCAAGGCAATATTGTGTTGATGATAGTAGTTCATGTCACTAAGGTTTCAAGGATAAAATGTTGGAACATGGGCAATCATTTCCTGGAGATGGTAATTTTTCTATTGGCAGGAAGAATTGGAACATGAAATTTAAGGATGCTACCTCTGCTGCACAAGAAGTGGCTGAGTTTGCAGAACATGCAGGCCTAGCTGCCAGAGCTGTTGTAGAACTTTCAAGGAAATATTGTGTTGATGATGGTGGTTCATGCCACTTAGGTTTCAAGGATGAAAGGTTGGAACATGGGCAATCATTTCCTTGAGATGGTAATGGTAAGTTTTCTATTGGCAGGCAGTATTGGAACATGAAATTTAAGGATGCTACCTCTGCTGCTCAAGCAGCGTCTAAGTTTGGAGAACATGCGAGCCTAGCTGCCAGAGCTGTTGGAGAATATTCAAGGCAACATTGTGTTGATGATAGTGGTTCATGCCACTTAGGTTTCAAGGATGAAAGGTTCGAAAATGGGCAAGCATTTCCTGGAGATAGTAATGGTAATTTTTCTGTTGGCAAGCAAAATTGGAACATGAATTTTAAGGATGCTACCTCTGCTACTCAAGCAACGGCTGAGTTTGCAGAACATGCAAGCTTAGCTGCCAGAGTTATTGTAGAACTTTCAAGACAATATTGTGTTGATGATGGTGGTTCATGCCACTTAGGTTTCAAGGATGAAAGGTTGGAACATGTGCAATCATTTCCTTGAGATGGTAATGGTAATTTTTCTGTTGGCAAGCAGAATTGGAACATGAAATTTAAGGTTGCTAGCTTTGCTTCTCAAGCACCGGCTGAGTTTGGAGAACATGCAAGCCTAGCTGCCAGAGCTGTTGGAGAACTTTCAAGGCAATATTGTGTTGATGATGGTGGTTCATGCCACTTAGGTTTCAAGATGAAAGGTTAGAAAATGGGCAAGCATTTCCTGGAGATGGTAATGGTAATTTTATTATTGGCAAGCAGAATTGGAACTTGAAATTTCAGGATGCTACCTCTGCTGCTCAAGTAGCTGCTGAGTTTGCAGAACAGATAAGCCTAGTTGCCAGAGCTGTTGTAGAACTTTCAAGGCAATATTGTGTTGGAGATGGTGGTTCATCCCACTTAGGTTTCAAGGATGAAAGGTTGGAACATGGGCAATCATTTCCTGGAGATGGTAATGGTAATTTTTCTGTTGGCAAGCAGAATTGGAACATGAAATTTAAGGATGCTACCTCTGCTGCTCAAGCAGCGGCAGAGTTTGCAGAACATGCAAGCCTAGCTGCCATAGCTGTTGTAGAACTTTCAAGGCAATATTGTGTTGATGATCGTAGTTCATGCCACTAAGGTTTCAAGGATAAAATGTTGGAACATGGGCAATCATTTCCTGGAGATGGTAATTTTTCTATTGGCAGGCAGAATTGGAACATGAAATTTAAGGATGCTACCTCTGCTACTCATGCAGTGGCTGAGTTTGCAGAACATGCAAGCCTAGCTGCCAGAGCTGTTGTAGAACTTTCAAGGCAATATTGTGTTGATGATGGTGGTTCATGCCACTTAGGTTTCAAGATGAAAGGTTAGAAAATGGGCAAGCATTTCCTGGAGATGGTAATGGTAATTTCTTTATTGGCAAGCAGAATTGGAACTTGAAATTTCAGGATGCTACCTCTGCTGCTCAAGTAGCGGCTGAGTTTGCAGAACAGATAAGCCTAGTTGCCAGAGCTGTTGTAGAACTTTCAAGGCAATATTGTGTTGGTGATGGTGGTTCATCCCACTTAGGTTTCAAGGATGAAAGGTTGGAACATGGGCAATCATTTCCTGGAGATGGTAATGGTAATTTTTCTGTTGGCAAGCAGAATTGGAACATGAAATTTAAGGATGCTACCTCTGCTGCTCAAGTAGCGGCAGAGTTTGCAGATCATGCAAGCCTAACTTCCATAGCTATTGGATAACTTTCAAGGCAATATTGTGTTGATGATGGTGGTTCATGCCACTTAGGTTTCAAGGATGAAAGGTTAGAAAATGGGCAAGCATTTCCTAAAGATGGTAATGGTAATTTTTTTATTGGCAAGCAGAATTGGAACTTGAAATTTAAGGATGCTACCTCTGCTGCTCAAGTAGCGGCTGAGTTTGCAGAACAGGTAAGCCTAGCTGCCAGAGCTGTTGTAGAACTTTCAAGGAAATATTGTATTGATGATGGTGGTTCATCCCACTTAGGTTTCAAGGATGAAAGGTTGGAACATGGGCAATCATTTCCTGGAGATGGTAATGGTAATTTTTCTGTTGGCAAGCAGAATTGGAACATGAAATTTAAGGATGCTACCTCTGCTGCTCAAGTAGCGGCTGAGTTTGCAGAACAGGTAAGCCTAGCTGCCAGAGCTGTTGTAGAACTTTAAGGGCAATATTGTGTTGGTGATGGTGGTTCATCCCACTTAGGTTTCAAGGATGAAAGGTTGGAACATGGGCAATCATTTCCTGGAGATGGTAATGGTAATTTTTCTGTTGGCAAGCAGAATTGGAACATGAAATTTAAGGATGCTACCTCTGCTGCTCAAGCAGCGGCAGAGTTTGCAGAACATGCAAGCCTAACTTCCATAGCTATTGGAGAACTTTCAAGGCAATATTGTGTTGATGATGGTGGTTCATGCCACTTAGGTTTCAAGGATGAAAGGTTAGAAAATGGGCAAGAATTTCCTGGAGATGGAAATGGTAATTTTTCTATTGGCAAGCAGAATTGGAACTTGAAATTTAAGGATGCTACCTCTGCTGCTCAAGTAGCGCCTGAGTTTGCAGAACAGGTAAGCCTAGCTGCCAGAGCTGTTGTAGAACTTTCAAGGCAATATTGTGTTGATGGTGGTGGTTCATGCCACTTAGGTTTCAAGGATGAAAGGTTGGAACATGGGTAATCATTTCCTGGAGATGGTAATTTTTCTATTGGCAGGCAGAATTGGAACATGAAATTTAAGTATGCTACCTCTGCTTCTCAAGCAGTGGCTCAGTTTGCAGAACATGCAAGCCTAGCTGCCAGAGCTGTTGTAGAACTTTCAAGGCAATATTGTGTTGATAACGGTGGTTCATGCCAGTTAGGTTTCAAGGATGAAAGGTTGGAACATGGGCAATCATTTCCTTGAGATGGTAATGGTAAGTTTTCTATTGGCAGGCAGTATTGGAACATGAAATTTAAGGACGCTACCTCTGCTGCTCAAGCAGCGGCAGAGTTTGCAGAACATGCAAGCCTAGCTGCCATAGCTGTTGTAGAACTTTCAAGGCAATATTGTGTTGATGATAGTAGTTCATGCCACTTAGGTTTCAAGGATGAAAGGTTGGAACATGGGCAATCATTTCCTGGAGATGGTAACTTTTCTATTGGCAGGCAGAATTGGAGCATGAAATTTAAGGATGCTACCTCTGCTGCTCAAGCAGCGTCTGAGTTTGGAGAACATGCGTGCCTAGCTACCAGAGTTGTTGGAGAACATTCAAGGCAATATTGTGTTGATGATGGTGGTTCATGCCACTTAGGTTTCAAGGATGAAAGGTTCAAAAATGGGCAAGCATTTCCTGGAGATAGTAATGGTAATTTTTCTGTTGGCAAGCAGAATTGGAACATGAAATTTAAGGATGCTACCTCTACTGCTCAAGCAGCGGCGGAGTTTGCAGAACATGCAAGCCTAGCTGCCAGAGTTGTTGTAGAACTTTCAAGACAATATTGTGTTGATGATGGTGGTTCATGCCACTTAGGTTTCAAGGATGAAAGGTTGGAACATGTGCAATCATTTCCTTGAGATGGTAATGGTAATTTTTCTGTTGGCAAGCAGAATTGGAACATGAAATTTAAGGTTGCTACCTCTACTACTCAAGCAGCGGCTGAGTTTGCAGAACATGCAAGCCTAGCTGCCAGAGCTGTTGTAGAACTTTAAAGGCAATATTGTGTTGATGATGGTGGTTCATGCCACTTAGGTTTCAAGGATGAAAGGTTAGAAAATGGGCAAGCATTTTCTGGAGATGGTAATGGTAATTTTTCTATTGGCAAGCAGAATTGGAACTTGAAATTTAAGGATGCTACCTCTGCTGCTCAAGTAGCGGCTAAGTTTGCAGAACAGGTAAGCCTAGCTGCCAGAGCTGTTGTAGAACTTTCAATGCAATATTGTGTTGGTGATGGTGGTTCATCCCACTTAGGTTTCAAGGATGAAAGGTTGGAACATGGGCAATCATTTCCTGGAGATGGTAATGGTAATTTTTCTGTTGGCAAGCAGAATTGGAACATGAAATTTACGGATGCTACCTCTGCTGCTCAAGTAGCGGCAGAGTTTGCAGAACATGCAAGCCTAACTTCTATAGCTATTGGAGAACTTTCAAGGCAATATTGTGTTGATGATGGTGTTTCATGCCACTTAGGTTTCAAGGATGAAAGGTTAGAAAATGGGCAAGCATTTCCTGGAGATGGTAATGGTAATTTTTTTTTTTGGCAAGCAGAATTGGAACTTGAAATTTAAGGATGCTACCTCTGCTGCTCAAGTAGCGGCTGAGTTTGCAGAACAGGTAAGCCTAGCTGCCAGAGCTGTTGTAGAACTTTCAAGGCAATATTGTGTTGATGATGGTGGTTCATCCCACTTAGGTTTCAAGGATGAAAGGTTGGAACATGGGCAATCATTTCCTGGAGATGGTAATGGTAATTTTTCTGTTGGCAAGCAGAATTGGAACATGAAATTTAAGGATGCTACCTCTGCTGCTCAAGTAGCGGCTGAGTTTGCAGAACAGGTAAGCCTAGCTGCCAGAGCTGTTGTAGAACTTTCAAGGCAATATTATGTTGATGATGGTGGTTCATCCCACTTAGGTTTCAAGGATGAAAGTTTTGAACATAGGAAATCATTTCCTGGAGATGGTAATGGTAATTTTTCTTTTGGCAAGCAGAATTGGAACATGAAATTTAAGGATGCTACCTCTGCTGCTCAAGCAGCGGCAGAGTTTGCAGAACATACAAGCCTAACTTCCATAGCTATTGGAGAACTTTCAAGGCAATATTGTGTTGATGATGGTGGTTCATGCCACTTATGTTTCAAGGATGAAAGGTTAGAAAATGGGCAAGAATTTCCTGGAGATGGTAATGGTAATTTTTCTATTGGCAAGCAGAATTGGAACTTGAAATTTAAGGATGCTACCTCTGCTGCTCAAGTAGCGGTTGAGTTTGCAGAATAGGTAAGCCTAGCTGCCAGAGCTGTTGTAGAACTTTCAAGGCAATATTGTGTGTATGATGGTGGTTCATGCCACTTAGGTTTCAAGGATGAAAGGTTAGAACATGGGCAATCATTTCCTGGAGATGGTAATTTTTCTATTGGCAGGCAGAATTGGAACATGAAATTTAAGGATGCTACCTCTGCTTCTCAAGCAGTGGCTGAGTTTGCAGAACATGCAAGCCTAGCTGCCAGAGCTGTTGTAGAACTTTCAAGGCAATATTGTATTGATAATGGTGGTTCATGCCAGTTAGGTTTCAAGGATGAAAGGTTGGAACATGGGAAATCATTTCCTTGAGATGGTAATGGTAAGTTTTCTATTGGCAGGCAGTATTGGAACATGAAATTTAAGGATGCTACCTCTGCTGCTCAAGTAGCGGCAGAGTTTGCAGAACATGCAAGCCTAGCTGCCATAGCTGTTGTAGAACTTTCAAGGCAATATTGTGTTGATGATAGTAGTTCATGCCACTTAGGTTTCAAGGATGAAAGGTTGGAACATGGGCAATCATTTCCTGGAGATGGTAACTTTTCTATTGGCAGGGAGAATTGGAACATGAAATTTAAGGATGCTACCTCTGCTGCTCAAGCAGCGTCTGAGTTTGGAGAACATGCGAGCCTAGCTGTCAGAGTTGTTGGAGAACATTCAAGGCAATATTGTGTTGATGATGGTGGTTCATGCCACTTAGGTTTCAAGGATGAAAGGTTAGAAAATGGGCAAGAATTTCCTGGAGATTGTAATAGTAATTTTTCTATTGGCAAGTAGAATTGGAACTTGAAATTTAAGGATGCTACCTCTACTGCTCAAGTAGCGGCTGAGTTTGCAGAACAGGTAAGCCTAGCTGCCAGAGCTGTTGTAGAACTTTCAAGGCAATATTGTATTGATGATGGTGGTTCATGCCACTTACGTTTCAAGGATGATAGGTTGGTACATGTGCAATCATTTCCTGGAGATTGTAATGGTAATTTTTCTGTTGGCAAGAAGAATTGGAACATGAAATTTAAGGATACTACCTCTTCTGCTCAAGCAGCGGTAGAGTTTGCAGAGCATGCAAGCCTAGCTGCCATAACTATTGTAGAACTTTCAAGGCAATATTGTGTTGATGATAGTAGTTCATGCCACTTGGGTTTCAAGGATGAAAGGTGGAACATGGGCAATCATTTCCTGGAGATGGTAATGGTAATTTTTCTGTTGGCAAGCAGAATTGGAACATGAAATTTAAGGATGCTACCTCTACTGCTCAAGTAGCGGCAGAGTTTGCAGAACATGCAAGCCTAACTTCCATAGCTATTGGAGAACTTTCAAGGCAATATTGTGTTGATGATGGTGGTTCATGCCCCTTAGGTTTCAAGGATGAAAGGTTAGAAAATGGGCAAGCATTTCCTGGAGATGGTAATGGTAATTTTTCTATTGGCAAGCAGAATTGGAACTTGAAATTTAAGGATGCTACCTCTGCTGCTCAAGTAGCGGCTAAGTTTGCAGAACAGGTAAGCCTAGCTGCCCGAGCTGTTGTAGAACTTTCAAGGCAATATTGTGTTGATGATGGTTGGTTCATCCCACTTAGGTTTCAAGGATAAAAGGTTAGAACATGGGCAATCATTTCCTGGAGATGGTAATGGTAATTGTTTTGTTGGCAGGCAGAATTGGAACATGAAATTTAAGGATGCTACTTCTGCAGCTCAAGCAGCGGCTGAGTTTGCATAACGTGCAAGCCTAGCTGCCAGAGCTGTTGGAGAACTTTCATGGCAATATTGTGTTGATGATGGTGGTTCATGCCACTTAGGTTTCAAGGATGAAAGGTTAGAAAATGGGCAAGAATTTCCTGGAGATGGTAATAGTAATTTTTCTATTGGCAAGTAGAATTGGAACTTGAAATTTAAGGATGCTACCTCTACTTCTCAAGTAGCGGCTGAGTTTGCAGAACAGGTAAGCCTAGCTGCCAGAGCTGTTGTAGAACTTTCAAGGCAATATTGTATTGATGATGGTGGTTCATGCCACTTAGGTTTCAAGGATGAATGGTTGGAACATGTGCAATCATTTCCTGGAGATTGTAATGGTAATTTTTCTGTTGGCAAGAAGAATTGGAACATGAAATTTAAGGATGGTACCTCTTCTGCTCAAGCATCGGTAGAGTTTGCAGAGCATGCAAGCCTAGCTGCCATAACTATTGTAGAACTTTCAAGGCAATATTGTGTTGATGATAGTAGTTTATGCCACTTAGGTTTCAAGGATGAAAGGTGGAACATGGGCAATCATTTCCTGGAGATGGTAATGGTAATTTTTCTGTTGGCAAGCAGAATTGGAACATGAAATTTAAGGATGCTACCTCTACTGCTCAAGCAGTGGCAGAGTTTGCAGAACATGCAAGCCTAACTTCCATAGCTATTGGAGAACTTTCAAGGCAATATTGTGTTGATGATGGTGGTTCATGCCACTTAGGTTTCAAGGATGAAAGGTTAGAAAATGGGCAAGCATTTTGCTAGAGATGGTAATGGTAATTTTTCTATTGGCAAGCAGAATTGGAACTTGAAATTTAAGGATGCTACCTCTGCTGCTCAAGTAGCGGCTGAGTTTGCAGAACAGGTAAGCCTAGCTGCCAGAGCTGTTATAGAACTTTCAAGGCAATATTGTGTTGATGATGGTGGTTCATGCCACTTAGGTTTCAAGGATGAAAGGTTGGAACATGGGCAATCATTTCCTGGAGATGGTAATTTTTCTATTGGCAGGCAGAATTGGAACATGAAATTTAAGGATGCTACCTCTACTTCTCAAGCAATGGCTGAGTTTGCAGAATATGCAAGCCTAGCTGCCAGAGCTATTGTAGAACTTTCAAGGCAATATTGTGTTGATAATGGTGGTTCATGCCAGTTAGGTTTCAAGGATGAAAGGTTGGAACATGGGCAAGCATTTCCTGGAGATGGTAATGGTAATTTTTCTATTGGCAAGCAGAATTGGAACATGAAATTTAAGGATGCTACCTCTGCTGCTCAAGTAGCGGCTAAGTTTGCAGAACAGGTAGACCTAGCTGCCAGAGCTGTTGTAGAACTTTCAAGGCAATATTGTGAGATAATGGTGGTTCATGCCACTTAGGTTTCTAGGATTAAAGGTTGGAACATGGGCAATCATTTCCTGGAGATGGTAATTTTTCCATTGGCAGGTAGAATTGGAACATAAAATTTAAGGATGCTACCTCTGCTTCTCAAGCAGTGGCTGAGTTTGCAGAACATGCAAGCCTAGCTGCCAGAGCTGTTGTAGAACTTTCAAGGCAATATTGTGTTGATAATGGTGGTTCATGCCAGTTAGGTTTCAAGGATGAAAGGTTGGAACATGGGCAATCATTTCCTTGAGATGGTAATGGTAAGTTTTCTATTGGCAGGCAGTATTGGAACATGAAATTTAAGGATGCTACCTCTGCTGCTCAAGCAGCGGCAGAGTTTGCAGAACATGCAAGCCTAGCTGCCATAGCTGTTGTAGAACTTTCAAGGCAATATTGTGTTGATGATAGTAGTTCATGCCACTTAGGTTTAAAGGATGAAAGGTTGGAACATGGGCAATCATTTCCTGGAGATGGTAACCTTTCTATTGGCAGGCAAAATTGGAACATGAAATTTAAGGATGCTACCTCTGCTGCTCAAGCAGCGTCTGAGTTTTGAGAACATGCGAGCCTAGCTGCCAGAGTTGTTGGAGAACATTCAAGGCAATATTGTGTTGATGATGGTGGTTCATGCCACTTAGGTTTCAAGGATGAAAGGTTGGAACATGGGCAATCATTTCCTGGAGATGGTAATGGTAATTTTTCTGTTGGCAAGCAGAATTGGAACATGAAATTTAAGGATGCTACCTCTACTGCTCAAGCAGTGGCAGAGTTTGCAGAACATATATGCCTAACTTCCATAGCTATTGGAGAACTTTCAAGGCAATATTGTGTTGATGATGGTGGTTCATGCCACTTAGGTTTCAAGGATGAAAGGTTAGAAAAAGGGCAAGCATTTCTTGGAGATGGTAATGGTAATTTTTATGTTGGCAAGCAGAATTGGAACATGAAATTTAAGGATGCTACCTCTACTGCTCAAGCAGCAGCAGAGTTTGCAGAACATGCAAGCCTAACTTCCATAGCTATTGGAGAACTTTGAAGGCAATATTGTGTTGATGATGGTGGTTCATGCCACTTAGGTTTCAAGGATGAAAGGTTAGAAAATGGGCAAGCATTTCCTGGAGATGGTAATGGTAATTTTTCTATTGGCAAGCAGAATTGGAACTTGAAATTTAAGGATGCTACCTCTGCTGCTCAAGTAGCGGCTGAGTTTGCAGAACAGGTAAGTCTAGCTGCCCGAGCTGTTGTAGAACTTTCAAGGCAATATTGTGTTGATGATGGTGGTTCATCCCACTTAGGTTTCAAGGATAAAAGGTTGGAACATGGGCAATCATTTCCTGGAGATGGTAATGGTAATTGTTTTGTTGGCAGGCAGAATTGGAACATGAAATTTAAGGATGCTACTTCTGCAGCTCAAGCAGCGGCTGAGTTTGCATAACGTGCAAGCCTAGCTGCCAGAGCTGTTGGAGAACTTTCAAGGCAATATTGTGTTGATGATGGTGGTTTATGCCACTTAGGTTTCAAGGATGAAAGGTTAGAAAATGGGCAAGAATATCCTGGAGATGGTAATAGTAATTTTTCTATTGGCAAGTAGAATTGGAACTTGAAATTTAAGGATTCTACCTCTGCTGCTCAAGTAGCGGCTGAATTTGCAGAACAGGTAAGACTAGCTGCCAGAGCTGTTAAAGAACTTTCAAGGCAATATTGTATTGATGATGGTGGTTCATGCCACTTAGGTTTCAAGGATGAAAGGTTGGAAAAATTTCATGTTCCAATTCTTCTTCCCAATAGAAAAATTACCATTACAATCTCCAGGAAATGCTTGCCCATGTTCCAACATTTCATCCTTGAAACCTAAGTGGCCTGAACCACCATCATCAACACAAGATTGCCTTGAAAGTTCTACAACGGCTCTGGCAGCTAGGCTAGCATGTTCTGCAAACTCAGCCACTGCTTGAGCAGCAGAGGTAGCATCCTTAAATTTCATGATCCAATTCTTCCTGCCAACAGAAAAATTACCATTGCCATCTCCAGGATATGATTACCCATGTTCCAACCTTTCATCCTTGAAACATAAGTGGCATGAACCACCATCATCAACATAATATTGCCTTGAAAGTTCTACAACAGCTCTAGCAGCTAGGCTTGCATGTTCTGCAAACTCAGTCGTTGCTTGACCAGCAGAGGTAGCATCCTTAAATTTCATGTTCCAATTCTTCCTACCAACAGAAAAATTACCATTTCCATCTCTAGGAAATGATTGCCGATGTTCCAACCTTTCATCCTTGAAACCTAAGTGGCATGAACCACCATCATCAACATAATGTTGCCTTGAAAGTTCTACAACAGCTCTGGCAGCTTAGCTTGCATGTTCTGCAAACTCATCTGCTGCTTGAGCAGCAGAAGTAGCATCCTTAAATTTCATGTTCCAATTCTGCCTGCCAACAGAAAAATTACCATCTCCAGGAAATGATTGCCCTTGTTTAAACCTTTCATCCTTGAAACCTAAGTGGTATGAACCACCATCATCAACACTATATTACCTTGAAAGTTCTACAACAGCTCTGGCAGCTAGGCTTGCATGTTCTGCAAACTCAGCCGCTGCTTGAGCAGCAGAGGTAGCATCCTTAAATTTCATGTTCCAATTCTGCCTGCCAACAGAAAAATTACCATTACCATCTCCAGGATATGATTACCCATGTTCCAACCTTTAATCCTTGAAACCTAAGTGGCATGAACCACCATCATCAACACAATATTGCCTTGAAAGTTCTACAACAACTCTGGCAGCTAGGCTAGCATGTTCTGCAAACCCAGCCGTTGCTTGACCAGCAGAGGTAGCATCTTTAAATTTCATGTTCCAATTTCGCCTGCCAATAGAAAGATTACCATTAGCATCTCCAGGAAATGATTGCCCATGTTCCAACCTTTCATCCTTAAAACCTAAGTGGCATGAACCACCATCATCAACACAATATTGCCTTGAAAGTTTTACAACAGCTCTGGCAGCTAGGCTTGCATGTTTTGCAAACTCAGCTGCTTCTTGAGCATCATAGGTAGCATCCTTAAATTTCATGTTCCAATTCTTCTTCCCAATAGAAAAATTACCATTACAATCTCCAGGAAATGCTTGCCCATGTTCCAACATTTCATCCTTGAAACCTAAGTGGCCTGAACCACCATCATCAACACAAGATTGCCTTGAAAGTTCTACAACGGCTCTGGCAGCTAGGCTAGCATGTTCTGCAAACTCAGCCACTGCTTGAGCAGCAGAGGTAGCATCCTTAAATATCATGTTCCAATTCTGCCTGCCAACAGAAAAATTACCATTACCATCTCCAGGAAATGATTGCCCATGTTCCAACCTTTCATCCTTCAAACCTAAGTGGCATGAACCACCATGATCAACACAATATTGCCTTGAAAGTTCTACAACTGCTCTGGCAGCTAGGCTTGGATGTTCTGCAAACTTAGTCGCTGCTTGAGCAGCAGAGGTAGCATCCTTAAATATCATGTTCCAATTCTGCCTGCCAACAGAAAAATTACCATTACCATCCCCAGGAAATGATTGCCCATGTTCCAACCTTTCATCCTTGAAACCTAAGTGGCATGAACCACCATCATCAACACTATATTGCCTTGAAAGTTCTACAATAGCTCTGGCAGCAAGGCTTGCATGTTCTGCAAACTCAGCCGCTGCTTGAGCAGCAGAGGTAGCATCCTTAAATTTCATGTTCCAATTCTGCCTGCCAACAGAAAAATTACCATTACCATCTCCAGGATATGATTGCCCATGTTCCAACCTTTCATCCTTAAAACCTAAGTGGCATGAACCACCATCATCAACACAATATTGCCTTTAAAGTTCTACAACAGCTCTGGCAGCTAGGCTTGCATGTTTTGCAAACTCAGCCGCTTCTTGAGCATCATAGGTAGCATCCTTAAATTTCATGTTCCAATTCTTCTTCCCAATTGAAAAATTACCATTACAATCTCCAGGGAATTCTTGCCCATGTTCCAACCTTTAATCCTTGAAACCTAAGTGGCATGGACCACCATCATCAACACAATATTGCCTTGAAAGTTCTACAACGGCTCTGGCAGCTAGGCTAGCATGTTCTGCAAACTCAGCCTCTGCTTGAGCAGCAGAGGTAGCATCCTTAAATATCGTGTTCCAATTCTGCCTGCCAACAGAAAAATTACCATTACCATCTCCAGGAAATGATTGCCCATGTTCCAACCTTTCATCCTTGAAACCTAAGTGGCATGAACCACCATCATCAACACAATGTTGCCTTGAAAGTTCTACAAGAGCTCTGGCAGCTAGGCTTGCATGTTCTGCAAACTTAGTTGCTGCTTGAGCAGCAGAAGTAGCATCCTTAAATTTCATGTTCCAATTCTGCCTGCCAACAGAAAAATTACCATCTCCAGGAAATGATTGCCCTTGTTTAAACCTTTCATCCTTAAAACCTAAGTGGTCTGAACCACCATCATCAACACAATATTGCCTTGAATGTTCTACAACAGATCTGGCAGCTAGGCTTGCATGTTCTGCAAACTCAGCCGCTGCTTGAGCAGGAGAGGTAGCATCCTTAAATTTCATGTTCCAATTCTACCTGCCAACAGAAAAATTACCATTACCATCTCCAAGATATGATTACCCATTTTCCAACCTTTCATCCTTGAAACCTAAGTGGCATGAACCACCATCATCAACACAATATTGCCTTGAAAGTTCTACAACAGCTCTGGCAGCTAGGCTAGCATGTTCTGCAAACTCAGCCGTTGCTTGACGAGCAGAGGTAGCATCCTTATATTTCATGTTCCAATTCTGCCTGCCAATAGAAAAATTACCATTACCATCTCCAGGAAATGTTTGCCCATGTTCCAACCTTTCATCCTTGAAACCTAAGTGGCATGAACCACCATCATCAACACAATATTGCCTTGAAAGTTCTACAACAGCTCTGGCAGCTAGGCTTGCATGTTCTGCAATCTCAGCCACTTCTTGAGCATCAGAAGTAGCATCCTTAAATTTCATGTTCCAATTCTTCTTCCCAATAGAAAAATTACCATTACAATCTCCAGGAAATGATTGCCCATGTCCCTTTCATCCTTGAAACCTAAGTGGCATGAACCACCATCATCAACACAATATTGCCTTGAAAGTTCTACAACTGCTCTGGTAGCTAGGCTAGCATGTTCTGCAAACTCAGCCGCTGCTTAAGCAGCAGAAGTAGCATGCTTAAATATCATGTTCCAATTCTGCCTGCCAATAGAAAAATTACCATTACCATCTTTAGGAAATGATTTCCCATGTGCCAATGTTTCATCCTTGAAACCTAAGTGGCGCGAAGCACCATCATCAACACAATATTGCCTTGAACGTTCTACAACAGCTCTGGCAGCTAGGTTTTCATGTTCTGCAAACTCAGCCGCTGCTTGAGCAGCATAGGTAGCATCCTTAAATTTCACGTACCAATTCTGCCAACCAACAGAAAAATTACCATTACCATCTCCAGGAAATGATTGCCCATGTTCCAACCTTTCATCCTTCAAACCTAAGTGGCATGAACCACCATCATCAACACAATATTGCCTTGAAAGTTCTACAACAGCTCTGGCAGCTAGGCTTGCATATTCTGCAAATTCAGTCGTTGCTTGAGCAGCAGAGGTAGCATCCTTAAATATCATGTTCCAATTCTGCCTGCCAACAGAAAAATTACCATTACCATCTCCAGGAAATGATTGCCCATGTTCCAACCTTTCATCCTTGAAACCTAAGTGGCATGAACCACCATTATCAACACTATATTGCCTTGAGAGTTCTACAACAGCTCTGGCAGCTAGGCTTGCATGTTCTGCAAACTCAGCCGCTACTTGAGTAGCAGAGGTAGCATCCTTAAATATCATGTTCCAATTCTGCCTGCCAACAGAAAAATTACCATCACCATCTCTAGGAAATGATTGCCCACGTTCCAACCTTTCATCCTTGAAACCTAAGTTGCATTAACCTCCATCATCAACACAATGTTGCCTTGAAAGTTCTACAACTGCTCTGGCAGCTAGGCTTGCATGTTCTGCAAACTTGGCTGCTGCTTGAGCAGCTGAAGTAGCATTCTTAAATTTCATGTTCCAATTCTGTCTGCCAACAGAAAAATTACCATCTCCAGGAAATGATTGCCCTTGTTTAAACCTTTCATCATTTAAACCTAAGTGGTATGAACCACCATCATCAACACTATATTGCCTTGAAAGTTCTACAATAGCTCTGGCAGCTAGGCTTGCATGTTCTGCAAACTCAGCCGCTGCTTGAGCAGCAGAGGTAGCATCCTTAAATTTCATGTTCCAATTCTACCTGCCAACAGAAAAATTACCATTACTATCTCCAGGATATGATTACCCATTTTCCAACCTTCCATCCTTGAAACCTAAGAGGCATGAACCACCATCATCAACACAATATTGCCTTGAAAGTTCTACAACAGCTCTGGCAGCTAGGCTAGCATGTTCTACAAACTCGGTCAAGTATGTTCTGCAAACTCAGCCGTTGCTTGACCAGCAGAGGTAGCTTGCTTAAATTTCATGTTCCAATTCTTCCTGCCAACAGAAAAATTACCATTACCATCTCTAGGAAATGATTTCCCATGTGCCAATGTTTCATCCTTGCAACCTAAGTGGCGCGAAGCACCATCGTCAACACAATATTGCCTTGAACGTTCTACAACAGCTCTGGCAGCTAGGCTTGCATGTTCTGCAAACTCAACCACTGCTTGAACAGCATAGGTAGAATCCTTAAATTTCATGTTCCAATGCTGCCAACCAACGAAAAAATTACCATTACCATATCCAGGAAATGATTGCCCATGTTCCAACCTTTCATCCTTCAAACTTAAGTGGCATGAACCACCATCATCAACACAATATTGCCTTGAAAGTTCTACAACAGCTCTGGCAGCTAGGCTTGTATGTTCTGCAAACTCAGTCGCTGCTTGAGCAGCAGAGGTAGCATCCTTAAATATCATGTTCCAACTCTGCCTGCCAACAGAAAAATTACCATTACCATCTCCAGCAAATGATTGCCCATGTTCCAACCTTTCATCCTTGAAACCTATGTGGCATGAACCACCATCATCAACACAATATTGCCTTGAAAGTTCTACAACAGCTCTGGCAGCTAGGCTTGCATGTTCTGCAAACTTAGCTGCTGCTTGAGCAGTAGAAGTAGCATCCTTAAATTTAATGTTCCAATTCTGCCTGCCAACAGAAAAATTACCATCTCCATGAAATGATTGCCCATGTTCCAACCTTTCATCCTTGAAACCTAAGTGGCATGAACCACCATTATCAACACTATATTGCCTTGAAAGTTCTACAACAGCTCTGGTAGCTAGGCTAGCATGTACTGCAAACTCAGCAGCTGCTTGAGCAACAGAGGTAGCATCCTTAAATATCATGTTCCAATTCTGCCTGCCAACAGAAAAATTACCATTACCATCTCCAGGAAATGATTGCCCATGTTCCAACCTTTCATCCTTGAAACCTAAGTGGCATGAACCACCATCATCAACACTATATTGCCTTGAAAGTTCTACAACAGCTCTGGCAGCTAGGCTTGCATGTTCTGCAAACTCAACTGCTGCTTGAGCAGCAGAGGTAGCATCCTTAAATTTCATGTTCCAATTCTGCCTGCCAATAGAAAGATTACCATTACCATCTCCGGGATATGATTACCCATGTTCCAACCTTTCATCCTTGAAACCTATGTGGCATGAACCTCCATCATCAACACAATATTGCCTTGAAAGTTCTCCAACAGCTCTGGCAGCTAGGCTTGCATGTTCTGCAAACTCAGCCGTTGCTTGAGCAGCAGAGGTAGCATCCTTAAATATCATGTTCCAATTCCGCCTGCCAACAGAAAAATTACCATTACCATCTCCAGGAAATGATTGCCCATGTGCCAATGTTTCATCCTTGAAACCTAAGTGGCATGAACCACCATCATCAACACAATATTGCCTTGAAAGTCCTACAACAGCTCTGGCAGCTAGGCTTGCATGTTCTGCAAACTCAGCCACTGCTTGAGCAGCAGAGGTAGCATTCTTAAATTTCATGTTCCAATTCTGCCAACCAACAGAAAAATTACCATTACCATCTCCAGGAAATGATTGCCCATGTTCCAACCATTCATCCTTCAAACCTAAGTGGCATGAACCACCATCATCAACACAATATTGCCTTGAAAGTTCTACAACAGCTCTGGTAGTTAGGCTTGCATGTTCTGCAAACTCAGTCGCTGCTTGAGCAGCAGAGGTAGCATCCTTAAATATCATGTTCCGATTCTGCCTGCCAACAGAAAAATTACCATTACTATCTCCAGGAAATGATTGCCCATGTTCCAATCTTTCCTCCTTGAAATCTAATTGGCATGAACCACCATCATCAACACCATATTTCCTTGAAAGTTTTACAACAGCTCTGGCAGCTAGGCTTGCATGTTCTGCAAACGCAGCCGCTGCTTGAGCAGCAGCGGTAGCATCCTTAAATTTCATTTTCCAATTCTGCCTGCCAATAGAAAGATTACCATTACCATCTCCAGGATATGATTACCCATGTTCCAACCTTTCATCCTTGAAACCTAAGTGGCATGAACCACCATCATCAACACAATATTGCCTTGAAAGTTCTACAACTGCTCTGGCAGCTAGGCTAGCATGTTCTGCAAACTCAGCCGTTGCTTGAGCAGCAGAGGTAGCATCCTTAAATATCATGTTCCAATTCTGCCTGCCAACAGAAAAATTACCATTACCATCTCCAGGAAATGATTGCCCATGTGCCAATGTTTCATCCTTGAAACCTAAGTGGCATGAACCACCATCATCAACACAATATTGCCTTGAAAGTCCTACAACAGCTCTGGCAGCTAGGCTTGCATGTTCTGCAAACTCAGCCGCTGCTTGAGCAGCAGAGGTAGCATCCTTAAATTTCATGTTCCAATTCTACCTGCCAACAGAAAAATTACCATTACTATCTCCAGGATATGATTACCCATTTTCCAACCTTCCATCCTTGAAACCTAAGAGGCATGAACCACCATCATCAACACAATATTGCCTTGAAAGTTCTACAACAGCTCTGGCAGCTAGGCTAGCATGTTCTACAAACTCGGTCAAGTATGTTCTGCAAACTCAGCCGTTGCTTGACCAGCAGAGGTAGCTTGCTTAAATTTCATGTTCCAATTCTTCCTGCCAACAGAAAAATTACCATTACCATCTCTAGGAAATGATTTCCCATGTGCCAATGTTTCATCCTTGCAACCTAAGTGGCGCGAAGCACCATCATCAACACAATATTGCCTTGAACGTTCTACAACAGCTCTGGCAGCTAGGCTTGCATGTTCTGCAAACTCAACCACTGCTTGAACAGCATAGGTAGAATCCTTAAATTTCATGTTCCAATGCTGCCAACCAACGAAAAAATTACCATTACCATATCCAGGAAATGATTGCCCATGTTCCAACCTTTCATCCTTCAAACTTAAGTGGCATGAACCACCATCATCAACACAATATTGCCTTGAAAGTTCTACAACAGCTCTGGCAGCTAGGCTTGTATGTTCTGCAAACTCAGTCGCTGCTTGAGCAGCAGAGGTAGCATCCTTAAATATCATGTTCCAACTCTGCCTGCCAACAGAAAAATTACCATTACCATCTCCAGCAAATGATTGCCCATGTTCCAACCTTTCATCCTTGAAACCTATGTGGCATGAACCACCATCATCAACACAATATTGCCTTGAAAGTTCTACAACAGCTCTGGCAGCTAGGCTTGCATGTTCTGCAAACTTAGCTGCTGCTTGAGCAGTAGAAGTAGCATCCTTAAATTTAATGTTCCAATTCTGCCTGCCAACAGAAAAATTACCATCTCCATGAAATGATTGCCCATGTTCCAACCTTTCATCCTTGAAACCTAAGTGGCATGAACCACCATTATCAACACTATATTGCCTTGAAAGTTCTACAACAGCTCTGGTAGCTAGGCTAGCATGTACTGCAAACTCAGCAGCTGCTTGAGCAGCAGAGGTAGCATCCTTAAATATCATGTTCCAATTCTGCCTGCCAACAGAAAAATTACCATTACCATCTCCAGGAAATGATTGCCCATGTTCCAACCTTTCATCCTTGAAACCTAAGTGGCATGAACCACCATCATCAACACTATATTGCCTTGAAAGTTCTACAACAGCTCTGGCAGCTAGGCTTGCATGTTCTGCAAACGCAACTGCTGCTTGAGCAGCAGAGGTAGCATCCTTAAATTTCATGTTCCAATTCTGCCTGCCAATAGAAAGATTACCATTACCATCTCCGGGATATGATTACCCATGTTCCAACCTTTCATCCTTGAAACCTATGTGGCATGAACCTCCATCATCAACACAATATTGCCTTGAAAGTTCTCCAACAGCTCTGGCAGCTAGGCTTGCATGTTCTGCAAACTCAGCCGTTGCTTGAGCAGCAGAGGTAGCATCCTTAAATATCATGTTCCAATTCCGCCTGCCAACAGAAAAATTACCATTACCATCTCCAGGAAATGATTGCCCATGTGCCAATGTTTCATCCTTGAAACCTAAGTGGCATGAACCACCATCATCAACACAATATTGCCTTGAAAGTCCTACAACAGCTCTGGCAGCTAGGCTTGCATGTTCTGCAAACTCAGCCACTGCTTGAGCAGCAGAGGTAGCATTCTTAAATTTCATGTTCCAATTCTGCCAACCAACAGAAAAATTACCATTACCATCTCCAGGAAATGATTGCCCATGTTCCAACCATTCATCCTTCAAACCTAAGTGGCATGAACCACCATCATCAACACAATATTGCCTTGAAAGTTCTACAACAGCTCTGGTAGTTAGGCTTGCATGTTCTGCAAACTCAGTCGCTGCTTGAGCAGCAGAGGTAGCATCCTTAAATATCATGTTCCGATTCTGCCTGCCAACAGAAAAATTACCATTACTATCTCCAGGAAATGATTGCCCATGTTCCAATCTTTCCTCCTTGAAATCTAATTGGCATGAACCACCATCATCAACACCATATTTCCTTGAAAGTTTTACAACAGCTCTGGCAGCTAGGCTTGCATGTTCTGCAAACGCAGCCGCTGCTTGAGCAGCAGCGGTAGCATCCTTAAATTTCATTTTCCAATTCTGCCTGCCAATAGAAAGATTACCATTACCATCTCCAGGATATGATTACCCATGTTCCAACCTTTCATCCTTGAAACCTAAGTGGCATGAACCACCATCATCAACACAATATTGCCTTGAAAGTTCTACAACTGCTCTGGCAGCTAGGCTAGCATGTTCTGCAAACTCAGCCGTTGCTTGAGCAGCAGAGGTAGCATCCTTAAATATCATGTTCCAATTCTGCCTGCCAACAGAAAAATTACCATTACCATCTCCAGGAAATGATTGCCCATGTGCCAATGTTTCATCCTTGAAACCTAAGTGGCATGAACCACCATCATCAACACAATATTGCCTTGAAAGTCCTACAACAGCTCTGGCAGCTAGGCTTGCATGTTCTGCAAACTCAGCCGCTGCTTGAGCAGCAGAGGTAGCATCCTTAAATTTCATGTTCCAATTTTGCCTGCCAATAGACAAATTACCATCTCCAAGAAATGATTGCCCATATTCCAACCTTTCATCCTTGAAACCTAAGTGGCAGGAACAACCATCATCAACACAATATTGCCTTGAAAGTACTACAATAGCTCTGGCAGCTAGGCTTGCATGTTCTGCAAACTCATCCGCTGCTTGAGCGGCAGATGTAGCATCCTTAAATTTCATGTTCCAATTCTGCTTGCCAATAGACAAATTACCATTACCATCTCAGGAAATGATTGCCCATGTTCCAACCTTTCATCCTTGAAACCTAAGTGGCATGAACCACCATCATCAACACTATATTGCCTTGAAAGTTTTACAACAGCTCTGGCAGCTAGGCTTGCATGTTCTGCAAATGCAGCCGCTGCTTGAGCAGCAGAGGTAGCATCCTTAAATTTCATGTTCCAATTAAGCCTGCCAATAGAAAAATTACCATTACCATTTCCAGGATATGATTACCAATGTTCCAACCTTTCATCCTTGAAACCTAAGTGGCATGAACCACCATTATCAACAAAATATTGCCTTGAAAGTTCTACAACTGCTCTGGCAGCTAGGCTAGCATGTTCTGCAAACTAAGCCGCTGCTTGAGCAGCAGAGTTAGCATCCTTAAATATCATGTTCCAATTCTGCCTGCCAACAGAAAAATTACCATTACCATCTCCAAGAAATGATTGCCGATGTGCCAATGTTTCTTCCTTGAAACCTAAGTGGCGCGAAGCACCATCATCAACACAATATTGCCTTGAACGTTCTACAACAGCTCTGGCAGCTAGGCTTGCATGTTCTGCAAAATCAGCCGCTGCTTGAGCAGCAGAGGTAGCATCCTTAAATATCATGTTCCAATTCTGCCAACCAACAGAAAAATTACCATTACCATCTCCAAGAAATGATTGCCCATGTTCCAACCATTCATCCTTCAAACCTAAGTGGCATGATCCGCCATCATCAACACAATATTGCCTTGAAAGTTCTACAACAGCTCTGGCAGCTAGGCTTGCATGTTCTGCAAACTCAGCCGCTGCTTGAGCAGCAGAGGTAGCATCCTTAAATTTCATGTTCCCATTCTGCCTGCCAACAGAAAAATTACCATTACCATCTCGAGGAAATGATTGCCCATGTTCCAACCTTTCATCCTTCAAACCTAAGTGGCATGAACCACCATAATCAACACAATATGGCCTTGAAAGTTCTACAACAGCTCTGGCAGCGAGGCTTGCATGTTCTGCAAACTCAGTCGCTGCTTGAGCAGCAGAGGTAGCATCCTTAAATATCATGTTCCAATTCTGCCTGCCAACAGAAAAATTACCATTACCATCTCCAGGAAATGATTGCTCATGTTCCAACCTTTCATACTTGAAACCTAAGTGGCATGAACCACCATCATCAATAAAATATTATCTTGAAAGTTCTACAACAGCTCTGGTAGCTAGGCTAGCATATACTGTAAACTCAGCCGCTGCTTGAGCAGCAGAGGTAGCATCCTTAAATATTATGTTCCGATTCTGCCTGCCAACAGAAAAATTACCATTACCATCTCCAGGAAATGATTGCCCATGTTCCAACCTTTCATACTTGAAACCTAAGTGACATGAACCACCATCATCAACACAATATTGCCTTGAAAGTTCTACAATAGCTCTGGTAGCTAGGCTAGCATGTACTGCAAACTCAGCCGCTACTTGAGCAGCAGAGGTAGCATCCTTAAATATCATGTTCCAATTCTGCCTGCCAACAGAAAAATTACCATTACCATCTCCAGGAAAGATTGCTCATGTTCCAACCTTTCATCCTTGAAACCTAAGTGGCATGAACCACCATCATTAACACTATATTGCCTTGAAAGTTTTACAACAGCTCTGGCAGCTAGGCTTGCATGTTCTGCAAACGCAGCCGCTGCTTGAGCAGCAGAGGTAGCATCCTTAAATATCATGTTCCAATTTTGCCTGCCAACAGAAAAATTACCATTACCATCTCCAGGAAATGATTGCCCATGTGCCAATGTTTCATCCTTGAAACCTAAGTGGCATGAACCACCATCATCAACACAATATTGCCTTGAAAGTCCTACAATAGCTCTGGCAGCTAGGCTTGCATGTTCTGCAAACTCAGCCGCTTTTTGAGCAGCAGAGGTAGCATCCTTAAATTTCATGTTCCAATTCTGCCTGTCAATAGACAAATTACCATCTCCAAGAAATGATTGCCCATATTCCAACCTTTCATCCTTGAAACCTAAGTGGCAGGAACAACCATCATCAACACAATATTGCCTTGAAAGTACTACAACAGCTCTGGCAGCTAGGCTTGCATGTTCTGCAAAATCAGCCGCTGCTTGAGCAGCAGAGGTAGCATCCTTAAATATCATGTTCCAATTCTGCCAACCAACAGAAAAATTACCATTACCATCTCCAAGAAATGATTGCCCATGTTCCAACCATTCATCCTTCAAACCTAAGTGGCATGAACCGCCATCATCAACACAATATTGCCTTGAAAGTTCTACAACAGCTCTGGCAGCTAGGCTTGCATGTTCTGCAAACTCAGCCGCTGCTTGAGCAGCAGAGGTAGCATCCTTAAATTTCATGTTCCCATTCTGCCTGCCAACAGAAAAATTACCATTACCATCTCGAGGAAATGATTGCCCATGTTCCAACCTTTCATCCTTCAAACCTAAGTGGCATGAACCACCATCATCAACACAATATGGCCTTGAAAGTTCTACAACAGCTCTGGCAACGAGGCTTGCATGTTCTGCAAACTCAGTCGCTGCTTGAGCAGCAGAGGTAGCATCCTTAAATATCATGTTCCAATTCTGCCTGCCAACAGAAAAATTACCATTACCATCTCCAGGAAATGATTGCTCATGTTCCAACCTTTCATACTTGAAACCTAAGTGGCATGAACCACCATCATCAATAAAATATTATCTTGAAAGTTCTACAACAGCTCTGGTAGCTAGGCTAGCATACACTGTAAACTCAGCCGCTGCTTGAGCAGCAGAGGTAGCATCCTTAAATATCATGTTCCGATTCTGCCTGCCAACAGAAAAATTACCATTACCATCTCCAGGAAATGATTGCCCATGTTCCAACCTTTCATACTTGAAACCTAAGTGACATGAACCACCATCATCAACACAATATTGCCTTGAAAGTTCTACAATAGCTCTGGTAGCTAGGCTAGCATGTACTGCAAACTCAGCCGCTACTTGAGCAGCAGAGGTAGCATCCTTAAATATCATGTTCCAATTCTGCCTGCCAACAGAAAAATTACCATTACCATCTCCAGGAAATGATTGCTCATGTTCCAACCTTTCATCCTTGAAACCTAAGTGGCATGAACCACCATCATTAATACTATATTGCCTTGAAAGTTTTACAACAGCTCTGGCAACTAGGCTTGCATGTTCTGCAAACGCAGCCGCTGCTTGAGTAGCAGAGGTAGCATCCTTAAATATCATGTTCCAATTCTGCCTGCCAACAGAAAAATTACCATTACCATCTCCAGGAAATGATTGCCCCTGTGCCAATGTTTCATCCTTGAAACCTAAGTGGCATGAACCACCATCATCAACACAATATTGCCTTGAAAGTCCTACAACAGCTCTGGCAGCTAGGCTTGCATGTTCTGCAAACTCAGCCGCTGCTTGAGCAGCAGAGGTAGCATCCTTAAATTTCATGTTCCAATTCTGCCTGCCAATAGACAAATTACCATCTCCAAGAAATGATTGCCCATATTCCAACCTTTCATCCTTGAAACCTAAGTGGCAGGAACAACCATCATCAACACAATATTGCCTTGAAAGTACTACAACAGCTCTGGCAGCTAGGCTTGCATGTTCTGCAAAATCAGCCGCTGCTTGAGCAGCAGAGGTAGCATCCTTAAATATCATGTTCCAATTCTGCCAACCAACAGAAAAATTACCATTACCATCTCCAAGAAATGATTGCCCATGTTCCAACCATTCATCCTTCAAACCTAAGTGGCATGAACCGCCATCATCAACACAATATTGCCTTGAAAGTTCTACAACAGCTCTGGCAGCTAGGCTTGCATGTTCTGCAAACTCAGCCGCTGCTTGAGCAGCAAAGGTAGCATCCTTAAATTTCATGTTCCCATTCTGCCTGCCAACAGAAAAATTACCATTACCATCTCGAGGAAATGATTGCCCATGTTCCAACCTTTCATCCTTCAAACCTAAGTGGCATGAACCACCATCATCAACACAATATGGCCTTGAAAGTTCTACAACAGCTCTGGCAGCGAGGCTTGCATGTTCTGCAAACTCAGTCGCTGCTTGAGCAGCAGAGGTAGCATCCTTAAATATCATGTTCCAATTCTGCCTGCCAACAGAAAAATTACCATTACCATCTCCAGGAAATGATTGCTCATGTTCCAACCTTTCATACTTGAAACCTAAGTGGCATGAACCACCATCATCAATAAAATATTATCTTCAAAGTTCTACAACAGCTCTGGTAGCTAGGCTAGCATACACTGTAAACTCAGCCGCTGCTTGAGCAGCAGAGGTAGCATCCTTAAATATCATGTTCCGATTCTGCCTGCCAACAGAAAAATTACCATTACCATCTCCAGGAAATGATTGCCCATGTTCCAACCTTTCATACTTGAAACCTAAGTGACATGAACCACCATCATCAACACAATATTGCCTTGAAAGTTCTACAATAGCTCTGGTAGCTAGGCTAGCATGTACTGCAAACTCAGCCGCTACTTGAGCAGCAGAGGTAGCATCCTTAAATATCATGTTCCAATTCTGCCTGCCAACAGAAAAATTACCATTACCATCTCCAGGAAATGATTGCTCATGTTCCAACCTTTCATCCTTGAAACCTAAGTGGCATGAACCACCATCATTAACACTATATTGCCTTGAAAGTTTTACAACAGCTCTGGCACCTAGGCTTGCATGTTCTGCAAACGCAGCCGCTGCTTGAGTAGCAGAGGTAGCATCCTTAAATATCATGTTCCAATTCTGCCTGCCAACAGAAAAATTACCATTACCATCTCCAGGAAATGATTGCCCCTGTGCCAATGTTTCATCCTTGAAACCTAAGTGGCATGAACCACCATCATCAACACAATATTGCCTTGAAAGTCCTACAACAGCTCTGGCAGCTAGGCTTGCATGTTCTGCAAACTCAGCCGCTGCTTGAGCAGCAGAGGTAGCATCCTTAAATTTCATGTTCCAATTCTGCCTGCCAATAGACAAATTACCATCTCCAAGAAATGATTGCCCATATTCCAACCTTTCATCCTTGAAACCTAAGTGGCAGGAACAACCATGATCAACACAATATTGCCTTGAAAGTACTACAACAGCTCTGGCAGCTAGGCTTGCATGTTCTGCAAAATCAGCCGCTGCTTGAGCAGCAGAGGTAGCATCCTTAAATATCATGTTCCAATTCTGCCAACCAACAGAAAAATTACCATTACCATCTCCAAGAAATGATTGCCCATGTTCCAACCATTCATCCTTCAAACCTAAGTGGCATGAACCGCCATCATCAACACAATATTGCCTTGAAAGTTCTACAACAGCTCTGGCAGCTAGGCTTGCATGTTCTGCAAACTCAGCCGCTGCTTGAGCAGCAAAGGTAGCATCCTTAAATTTCATGTTCCCATTCTGCCTGCCAACAGAAAAATTACCATTACCATCTCGAGGAAATGATTGCCCATGTTCCAACCTTTCATCCTTCAAACCTAAGTGGCATGAACCACCATCATCAACACAATATGGCCTTGAAAGTTCTACAACAGCTCTGGCAGCGAGGCTTGCATGTTCTGCAAACTCAGTCGCTGCTTGAGCAGCAGAGGTAGCATCCTTAAATATCATGTTCCAATTCTGCCTGCCAACAGAAAAATTACCATTACCATCTCCAGGAAATGATTGCTCATGTTCCAACCTTTCATACTTGAAACCTAAGTGGCATGAACCACCATCATCAATAAAATATTATCTTGAAAGTTCTACAACAGCTCTGGTAGCTAAGCTAGCATATACTGTAAACTCAGCCGCTGCTTGAGCAGCAGAGGTAGCATCCTTAAATATCATGTTCCGATTCTGCCTGCCAACAGAAAATTTACCATTACCATCTCCAGGAAATGATTGCCCATGTTCCAACCTTTCATACTTGAAACCTAAGTGACATGAACCACCATCATCAACACAATATTGCCTTGAAAGTTCTACAATAGCTCTGGTAGCTAGGATAGCATGTACTGCAAACTCAGCCGCTACTTGAGCAGCAGAGGTAGCATCCTTAAATATCATGTTCCAATTCTGCCTGCCAACAGAAAAATTACCATTACCATCTCCAGGAAATGATTGCTCATGTTCCAACCTTTCATCCTTGAAACCTAAGTGGCATGAACCACCATCATTAGCACTATATTGCCTTGAAAGTTTTACAACAGCTCTGGCAGCTAGGCTTGCATGTTTTGCAAACGCAGCCGCTGCTTGAGCAGCAGAGGTAGCATCCTTAAATATCATGTTCCAATTCTGCCTGCCAACAGAAAAATTACCATTACCATCTCCAGGAAATGATTGCCCATGTGCCAATGTTTCATCCTTGAAACCTAAGTGGCATGAACCACCATCATCAACACAATATTGCCTTGAAAGTCCTACAACAGCTCTGGCAGCTAGGCTTGCATGTTCTGCAAACTCAGCCGCTGCTTGAGCAGCAGAGGTAGCATCCTTAAATTTCATGTTCCAATTCTGCCTGCCAATAGACAAATTACCATCTCCAAGAAATGATTGCCCATATTCCAACCTTTCATCCTTGAAACCTAAGTGGTATGAACCACCATCATCAACACAATATTGCCTTGAAAGTTCTACAACTGCTCTGGCAGCTAGGCTAGCATGTTCTGCAAACTCAGCCGTTGCTTGAGCAGCAGAGGTAGCATCCTTAAATATCATGTTCCAATTCCACCTGCCAACAGAAAAATTACCATTACCATCTCCAGGAAATGATTGCCCATGTGCCAATGTTTCATCCTTGAAACCTATGTGGCATGAACCACCATCATCAAAACAATATTGCCTTGAAAGTCCTACAACAGCTCTAGCAGCTAGGCTTGCATGTTCTGCAAACTCAGCCACTGCTTGAGCAGCAGAGGTAGCATTCTTAAATTTCATGTTCCAATTCTGCCAACCAACAGAAAAATTACCATTACCATCTCCAGGAAATGATTGCCCATGTTCCAACCATTCATCCTTCAAACCTAAGTGGCATGAACCACCATCATCAATAAAATATTATCTTGAAAGTTCTACAACAGCTCTGGTAGCTAGGCTAGCATATACTGTAAACTCAGCCGCTGCTTGAGCAGCAGAGGTAGCATCCTTAAATATCATGTTCCGATTCTGCCTGCCAACAGAAAAATTACCATTACCATCTCCAGGAAATGATTGCCCATGTTCCAACCTTTCATACTTGAAACCTAAGTGACATGAACCACCATCATCAACACAATATTGCCTTTAAAGTTCTACAATAGCTCTGGTAGCTAGGCTTGCATGTTCTGCAAACTCAGTCGCTTCTTGAGCAGCAGAGGTAGCATCCTTAAATATCATGTTCCAATTCTGCCTGCCAACAGAAAAATTACCATTACCATCTCCAGGAAATGATTGCCCATGTTCCAACCTTTCATCCTTGAACCCTAAGTGGCATGAACCACCATTATCAACCATATATTACCTTGAAAGCTCTACAACAGCTCTGGTAGCTAGGCTAGCATGTTCTGCAAACTCAGCCGCTACTTGAGCAGCAGAGGTAGCATCCTTAAATATCATGTTCCAATTCTGCCTGCCAACAGAAAAATTACCATTACTATCTCCAGGAAATGATTGCCCATGTTCCAACCTTTCATCCTTGAACCCTAAGTGGCATGAACCACCATTATCAACACTATATTACCTTGAAAGCTCTACAACAGCTCTGGTAGCTAGGCTAGCATGTTCTGCAAACTCAGCCGCTGCTTGAGCAGCAGAGGTAGCATCCTTAAATTTCATGTTCCCATTCTGCCTGCCAACAGAAAAATTACCTTTACCATCTCGAGGAAATGATTGCCCATGTTCCAACTTTTCATCCTTCAAACCTAAGTGGCATGAACCACCATCATCAACACACTATTGCCTTAAAAGTTTTACAACAGCTCTGGCAGCGAGGCTTGCATGTTCTGCAAACTCAGTCACTGCTTGAGCAGCAGAGGTAGCATCCTTAAATATCATGTTCCAATTCTGCCTGCCAACAGAAAAATTACCATTACCATCTCCAGGAAATGATTGCTCATGTTCCAACCTTTCATACTTGAAACCTAAGTGGCATGAACCACCATCATCAATAAAATATTATCTTGAAAGTTCTACAACAGTTCTGGTAGCTAGGCTAGCATATACTGTAAACTCAGCCGCTGCTTGAGCAGCAGAGGTAGCATCCTTAAATATCATGTTCCAATTCTGCCTGCCAACAGAAAAATTACCATTACCATCTCCAGGAAATGATTGCCCATGTTCCAACCTTTCATACTTGAAACCTAAGTGACATGAACCACCATCATCAACCCAATATTGCCTTGAAAGTTCTACAATAGCTCTGGTAGCTAGGCTAGCATGTACTGCAAACTCAGCCGCTACTTGAGCAGCAGAGGTAGCATCCTTAAATATCATTTTCCAATTCTGCCTGCCAACAGAAAAATTACCATTACCATCTCCAGGAAATGATTGCCCATGTTCCAACCTTTCATCCTTGAAACCTAAGTGGCATGAACCACCATCATTAACACTATATTGCCTTGAAAGTTTTACAACAGCTCTGGCAGCTAGGCTTGCATGTTCTGCAAACGCAGCCGCTGCTTGAGCAGCAGAGGTAGCATCCTTAAATTTCATGTTCCAATTCTGCCTGCCAATAGAAAAATTACCATTACCATCTCCAGGAAATGATTGCCGATGTGCCAATGTTTCATCCTTGAAACCTAAGTGGCATGAACCACCATTATCAACACAATATTGCCTTGAAAGTTCTACAACTGCTCTGGCAGCTAGGCTAGCATGTTCTGCAAACTAAGCCGCTGCTTGAGTAGCAGAGGTAGCATCCTTAAATATCATGTTCCAATTCTGCCTGCCAACAGAAAAATTACCATTACCATCTCCAGGAAATGATTGCCGATGTGCCAATGTTTCATCCTTGAAACCTAAGTGGCGCGAATCACCATCATCAACACAATATTGCCTTGAAAGTTCTACAACTGCTCTGGCAGCTAGGCTAGCATGTTCTGCAAACTCAGCCGTTGCTTGAGCAGCAGAGGTAGCATCCTTAAATATCATGTTCCAATTCCACCTGCCAACAGAAAAATTACCATTACCATCTCCAGGAAATGATTGCCCATGTGCCAATGTTTCATCCTTGAAACCTATGTGGCATGAACCACCATCATCAACACAATATTGCCTTGAAAGTCCTACAACAGCTCTAGCAGCTAGGCTTGCATGTTCTGCAAACTCAGCCACTGCTTGAGCAGCAGAGGTAGCATTCTTAAATTTCATGTTCCAATTCTGCCAACCAACAGAAAAATTACCATTACCATCTCCAGGAAATGATTGCCCATGTTCCAACCATTCATCCTTCAAACCTAAGTGGCATGAACCACCATCATCAATAAAATATTATCTTGAAAGTTCTACAACAGCTCTGGTAGCTAGGCTAGCATATACTGTAAACTCAGCCGCTGCTTGAGCAGCAGAGGTAGCATCCTTAAATATCATGTTCCGATTCTGCCTGCCAACAGAAAAATTACCATTACCATCTCCAGGAAATGATTGCCCATGTTCCAACCTTTCATACTTGAAACCTAAGTGACATGAACCACCATCATCAACACAATATTGCCTTTAAAGTTCTACAATAGCTCTGGTAGCTAGGCTTGCATGTTCTGCAAACTCAGTCGCTTCTTGAGCAGCAGAGGTAGCATCCTTAAATATCATGTTCCAATTCTGCCTGCCAACAGAAAAATTACCATTACCATCTCCAGGAAATGATTGCCCATGTTCCAACCTTTCATCCTTGAACCCTAAGTGGCATGAACCACCATTATCAACCATATATTACCTTGAAAGCTCTACAACAGCTCTGGTAGCTAGGCTAGCATGTTCTGCAAACTCAGCCGCTACTTGAGCAGCAGAGGTAGCATCCTTAAATATCATGTTCCAATTCTGCCTGCCAACAGAAAAATTACCATTACTATCTCCAGGAAATGATTGCCCATGTTCCAACCTTTCATCCTTGAACCCTAAGTGGCATGAACCACCATTATCAACACTATATTACCTTGAAAGCTCTACAACAGCTCTGGTAGCTAGGCTAGCATGTTCTGCAAAATCAGCCGCTGCTTGAGCAGCAGAGGTAGCATCCTTAAATATCATGTTCCAATTCTGCCAACCAACAGAAAAATTACCATTACCATCTCCCGGAAATGATTGCCCATGTTCCAACCATTCATCCTTCAAACCTAAGTGGCATGAACAACCATCATCAACACAATATTGCCTTGAAAGTTCTACAATAGCTCTGGCAGCTAGGCTTGCATGTTCTGCAAACTCAGTCGCTTCTTGAGCAGCAGAGGTAGCATCCTTAAATATCATGTTCCAATTCTGCCTGCCAACAGAAAAATTACCATTACTATCTCCAGGAAATGATTGCCCATGTTCCAACCTTTCATCCTTGAACCCTAAGTGGCATGAACCACCATTATCAACACTATATTACCTTGAAAGCTCTACAACAGCTCTGGCAGCTAGGCTAGCATGTTCTGCAAACTCAGTCGATGCTTGAGCAGCAGAGGTAGCATCCTTAAATTTCATGTTCCCATTCTGCCTGCCAACAGAAAAATTACCATTACCATCTCGAGGAAATGATTGCCCATGTTCCAACCTTTTATACTTGAAACCTAAGTGGCATGAACCACCATCATCAACACAATATTGCCTTGAAAGTTCTACAACAGCTCTGGCAGCTAGGCTAGCATATTCTGCAAACTCAGCCGCTGCTTGAGCAGCAGAGGTAGCATCCTTAAATATCATGTTCCAATTCTGCCTGCCAACAGAAAAATTACCATTACCATCTCCAGGAAATGATTGCCCATGTTCCAACCTTTCATCCTTGAAACCTAAGTGGCATGAACCACCATCATTAACACTATATTGCCTTGAAAGTTTTACAACAGCTCTGGCAGCTAGGCTTGCATGTTCTGCAAACTCAGTCGTTGCTTGACCAGCAGAGGTAGCATCCTTAAATTTCATGTTCCAATTCTGCCTGCCAGCAGAAAAATTACCATTACCATCTCCAGGAAATGATTGCCCATGTTCCAACCTTTCATACTTGAAACCTAAGTGACATGAACCACCATCATCAACACAATATTGCCTTTAAAGTTCAACAATAGCTCTGGTAGCTAGGCTAGCATGTACTGCAAACTCAGCCGCTACTTGAGCAGCAGAGGTAGCATCCTTAAATATCATGTTCCAATTCTGCCTGCCAACAGAAAAATTACCATTACCATCTCCAGGAAATGATTGCCCATGTTCCAACCTTTCATCCTTGAAACCTAAGTGGCATGAACCACCATCATTAACACTATATTGCCTTGAAAGTTTTACAACAGCTCTGGCAGCTAGGCTTGCATGTTCTGCAAACTCAGTCGTTGCTTGACCAGCAGAGGTAGCATCCTTAAATTTCATGTTCCAATTCTGCCTGCCAGCAGAAAAATTACCATTACCATCTCCAGGAAATGATTGCCCATGTTCCAACCTTTCATACTTGAAACCTAAGTGACATGAACCACCATCATCAACACAATATTGCCTTTAAAGTTCAACAATAGCTCTGGTAGCTAGGCTAGCATGTACTGCAAACTCAGCCGCTACTTGAGCAGCAGAGGTAGCATCCTTAAATATCATGTTCCAATTCTGCCTGCCAACAGAAAAATTACCATTACCATCTCCAGGAAATGATTGCCCATGTTCCAACCTTTCATCCTTGAAACCTAAGTGGCATGAACAACCATCATCAACACAATATTGCCTTGAAAGTTCTACAATAGCTCTGGCAGCTAGGCTTGCATGTTCTGCAAACTCAGTCGCTTCTTGAGCAGCAGAGGTAGCATCCTTAAATATCATGTTCCAATTCTGCCTGCCAACAGAAAAATTACCATTACTATCTCCAGGAAATGATTGCCCATGTTCCAACCTTTCATGCTTGAACCCTAAGTGGCATGAACCACCATTATCAACACTATATTACCTTGAAAGCTCTACAACAGCTCTGGCAGCTAGGCTTATATGTTCTGCAAACTCAGTCGTTGCTTGACCAGCAGAGGTAGCATCCTTAAATTTCATGTTCCAATTCTGCCTGCCAGCAGAAAAATTACCATTACCATCTCCAGGAAATGATTGCCCATGTGCCAATGCTTCATCCTTGAAACCTAAGTGGCGCGAAGCACCATCATCAACACAATATTGCCTTGAACGTTCTACAACAGCTCTGGCAGCTAGGCTTGCATGTTCTGCAAACTCAGTCGTTGCTTGAGCAGCAGAGGTAGCATCCTTAAATTTCATGTTCCTATTCTGCCTGCCAACAGAAAAATTACCATTACTATCTCCAGGAAATGATTGCCCATGTTCCAACCTTTCATCCTTGAAACCTAAGTGGCATGAACCACCATTATCAATAATATATTGCCTTGAAAGTTCTACAACAGCTCTGGCAGCTAGGCTTGCATGTTCTGCAAACTCGGTCGCTGCTTGAGCAGCAGAGGTAGCATCCTTAAATTTCATGTTCCAATTCTGCCTGCCAACAGAATAATTACCATTACCATCTCCAGGAAATGATTGCTCATGTTCCAACCTTTCATACTTGAAACCTAAGTGGCATGAACCACCATTATCAACACTATATTGCCTTGAAAGTTCTACAACAGCTCTGGCAGCTAGGCTTGCATGTTCTCCAAACTCAGCCGCTGCTTGAGCAGCAGAGGTAGCATCCTTAAATTGCATGTTCCAATTCTGCCTGCCAATAGAAAAATTACCATCACCATCTCCAGGAAATGATTGCTCATGTTCCAACCTTTCATACTTGAAACCTAAGTGGCATGAACCACCATCATCAACAAAATATTGTCTTGAAAGTTCTACAACAGCTCTGGTAGCTAGGCTAGCATGTACTACAAACTCAGTCGCTGCTTGAGCAGCAGAGGTAGCTTCCTTAAATATCATGTTCCAATTCTGCCTGCCAACAGAAAAATTACCATTACCATCTCCAGGAAATGATTGCCCATGTTCCAACCTTTCATCCTTGGAACCTAAGTTTCATGAACCACAATCATCAACATTTTATTGCCTTGAAAGTTCTACAACAGCTCTGGCAGCTAGGCTTGGATGTTCTGCAAACTCAGCCGCTGCTTGAGCAGCAGAGGTAGCATCCTTAAATTTCATGTTCCAATTCTGCTTGCCAATAGAAAAATTACCATTACCATCTCCCGGATATGATTGCCCATGTTCCAACCTTTTATACTTGAAACCTAAGTGGCATGAACCACCATCATCAACACAATATTGCCTTGAAAGTTCTACAACAGCTCTGGCAGCTAGGCTAGCATATTCTGCAAACTCAGCCGCTGCTTGAGCAGCAGAGGTAGCATCCTTAAATATCATGTTCCAATTCTGCCTGCCAACAGAAAAATTACCATTACCATCTCCAGGAAATGATTGCCCATGTTCCAACCTTTCATCCTTGAAACCTAAGTGGCATGAACCACCATCATTAACACTATATTGCCTTGAAAGTTTTACAACAGCTCTGGCAGCTAGGCTTGCATGTTCTGCAAACTCAGTCGTTGCTTGACCAGCAGAGGTAGCATCCTTAAATTTCATGTTCCAATTCTGCCTGCCAGCAGAAAAATTACCATTACCATCTCCAGGAAATGATTGCCCATGTTCCAACCTTTCATACTTGAAACCTAAGTGACATGAACCACCATCATCAACACAATATTGCCTTTAAAGTTCAACAATAGCTCTGGTAGCTAGGCTAGCATGTACTGCAAACTCAGCCGCTACTTGAGCAGCAGAGGTAGCATCCTTAAATATCATGTTCCAATTCTGCCTGCCAACAGAAAAATTACCATTACCATCTCCAGGAAATGATTGCCCATGTTCCAACCTTTCATCCTTGAAACCTAAGTGGCATGAACCACCATCATTAACACTATATTGCCTTGAAAGTTTTACAACAGCTCTGGCAGCTAGGCTTGCATGTTCTGCAAACGCAGCCGCTGCTTGAGCAGCAGAGGTAGCATCCTTAAATTTCATGTTCCAATTCTGCCTGCCAACAGAAAAATTACCATTACCATCTCCAGGAAATGATTGCCGATGTGCCAATGTTTCATCCTTGAAACCTAAGTGGCATGAACCACCATTATCAACACAATATTGCCTTGAAAGTTCTACAACTGCTCTGGCAGCTAGGCTAGCATGTTCTGCAAACTAAGCCGCTGCTTGAGTAGCAGAGGTAGCATCCTTAAATAACATGTTCCAATTCTGCCTGCCAACAAAAAAATTACCATTACCATCTCCAGGAAATGATTGCCGATGTGCCAATGTTTCATCCTTGAAACCCAAGTGGCGCGAATCACCATCATCAACACAATATTGCCTTGAACGTTCTACAACAGCTCTGGCAGCTAGGCTTGCATGTTCTGCAAAATCAGCCGCTGCTTGAGCAGTAGAGGTAGCATCCTTAAATATCATGTTCCAATTCTGCCTGCCAACAGAAAAATTACCATTACTATCTCCAGGAAATGATTGCCCATGTTCCAACCTTTCATGCTTGAACCCTAAGTGGCATGAACCACCATTATCAACACTATATTACCTTGAAAGCTCTACAACAGCTCTGGCAGCTAGGCTTATATGTTCTGCAAACTCAGTCGTTGCTTGACCAGCAGAGGTAGCATCCTTAAATTTCATGTTCCAATTCTGCCTGCCAGCAGAAAAATTACCATTACCATCTCCAGGAAATGATTGCCCATGTGCCAATGCTTCATCCTTGAAACCTAAGTGGCGCGAAGCACCATCATCAACACAATATTGCCTTGAACGTTCTACAACAGCTCTGGCAGCTAGGCTTGCATGTTCTGCAAACTCAGTCGTTGCTTGAGCAGCAGAGGTAGCATCCTTAAATTTCATGTTCCTATTCTGCCTGCCAACAGAAAAATTACCATTACTATCTCCAGGAAATGATTGCCCATGTTCCAACCTTTCATCCTTCAAACCTATGTGGCATGAACCACCATCATCAACACAATATTGCCTTGAAAGTTCTACAATAGCTATGGCAGCTTGGATAGCATGTTCTGCAAACTCCGTCGCTGCTTGAGCAGCAGAGGTAGCATCATTAAATATCATGTTCCAATTCTGCCTGCCAACAGAAAAATTACCATTACCATCTCCAGGAAATGATTGCCCATGTTCCAACCTTTAATCCTCGGAACCTAAGTTTCATGAACCACTATCATCAACATTTTATTGCCTTGAAAGTTCTACAACAGCTCTGGCAGCTAGGCTTGGATGTTCTGCAAACTCAGCCGCTGCTTGAGCAGCAGAGGTAGCATCCTTAAATTTCATGTTCCAATTCTGCCTGCCAATAGAAAAATTACCATTACCATCTCCCGGATATGATTGCCCATGTTCCAACCTTTTATACTTGAAACCTAAGTGGCATGAACCACCATCATCAACACAATATTGCCTTGAAAGTTCTACAATAGCTCTGGCAGCTAGGCTAGCATATTCTGCAAACTCAGCCGCTGCTTGAGCAGCAGAGGTAGCATCCTTAAATATCATGTTCCAATTCTGCCTGCCAACAGAAAAATTACCATTACCATCTCCAGGAAATGATTGCCCATGTGCCAATGTTTCATCCTTGAAACCTAAGTGGCGCGAAGCACCATCATCAACAAAATATTACCTTGAACGTTCTACAATAGCTCTGGCAGCTAGGCTTGCATGTTCTGCAAACTCAGCCGTTGCTTGAGCAGCAGAGGTAGCATCCTTAAATTTCATGTTCCAATTCTGCCAATCAACAAAACAATTACCATTACCATCTCCAGGAAATGATTGCCCATGTGCCAATGTTTCATCCTTGAAACCTAAGTGGCGCGAAGCACCATCATCAACAAAATATTACCTTGAACGTTCTACAATAGCTCTGGCAGCTAGGCTTGCATATTCTGCAAACTCAGCCGCTGCTTGAGCAGCAGAGGTAGCATCCTTAAATTTCATGTTCCAATTCTGCCTGCCAACAGATATATTACCATCACCATCTCCAGGAAATGATTGCCCATGTTCCAACCTTTCATCCTTGAAACCTAAGTGGCATGAACCACCATCATTAACATAATATTGCCTTGAATGTTCTACAACAGCTCTGGCAGCTTGGCTTGCATGTTCTGCAAACTCAGTCGCTGCTTGAGCAGCAGAGGTAGCATCCTTAAATATCATGTTCCTATTCTGCCTGCCAACAGAAAAATTACCATTACTATCTCCAGGAAATGATTGCCCATGGTCCAACCTTTCATCCTTGAAACCTAAGTGGCATGAACCACCATTATCAACACTATATTGCCTTGAAAGTTCTACAACAGCTCTGGCAGCTAGGCTTGCATGTTCTGCAAACTCAGCCGATGCTTGAGCAGCAGAGGTAGCATCCTTAAATTTCATGTTCCTATTCTGCCTGCTAACAGAAAAATTACCATTACTATCTCCAGGAAATGATTGCCCATGTTCCAACCTTTCATCCTTGAACCCTAAGTGGCATGAACCACCATTATCAACACTATATTACCTTGAAAGCGCTACAACAGCTCTGGTAGCTAGGCTAGCATGTTCTGCAAACTCAGCCGATGCTTGAGCAGCAGAGGTAGCATCCTTAAATTTCATGTTCCCATTCTGCCTGCCAACAGAAAAATTACCATTACCATCTCGAGGAAATGATTGCCCATGTTCCAACCTTTCATCCTTCAAACCTATGTGGCATGAACCACCATCATCAACACAATATTGCCTTGAACGTTCTACAACAGCTCTGGCAGCTAGGCTTGCATGTTCTGCAAAATCAGCCGCTGCTTGAGCAGTAGAGGTAGCATCCTTAAATATCATTTTCCAATTCTGCCAACCAACAGAAAAATTACCATTACCATCTCCCGGAAATGATTGCCCATGTTCCAACCATTCATCCTTGGAACCTAAGTGGCATGAACAACCATCATCAACACAATATTGCCTTGAAAGTTCTACAATAGCTCTGGCAGCTAGGCTTGCATGTTCTGCAAACTCAGTCGCTTCTTGAGCAGCAGAGGTAGCATCCTTAAATATCATGTTCCAATTCTGCCTGCCAACAGAAAAATTACCATTACTATCTCCAGGAAATGATTGCCCATGTTCCAACCTTTCATCCTTGAACCCTAAGTGGCATGAACCACCATTATCAACACTATATTACCTTGAAAGCTCTACAACAGCTCTGGTAGCTAGGCTAGCATGTTCTGCAAACTCAGCCGATGCTTGAGCAGCAGAGGTAGCATCCTTAAATTTCATGTTCCCATTCTGCCTGCCAACAGAAAAATTACCATTACCATCTCGAGGAAATGATTGCCCATGTTCCAACCTTTCATCCTTCAAACCTATGTGGCATGAACCACCATCATCAACACAATATTGCCTTGAAAGTTCTACAATAGCTATGGCAGCTTGGCTAGCATGTTCTGCAAACTCCGTCGCTGCTTGAGCAGCAGAGGTAGCATCCTTAAATATCATGTTCCAATTCTGCCTGCCAACAGAAAAATTACCATTACCATCTCCAGGAAATGATTGCCCATGTTCCAACCTTTCATCCTTGGAACCTAAGTTTCATGAACCACCATCATCAACATTTTATTGCCTTGAAAGTTCTACAACAGCTCTGGCAGCTAGGCTTGGATGTTCTGCAAACTCAGCCGCTGCTTGAGCAGCAGAGGTAGCATCCTTAAATTTCATGTTCCAATTCTGCCTGCCAATAGAAAAATTACCATTACCATCTCCCGGATATGATTGCCCATGTTCCAACCTTTTATACTTGAAACCTAAGTGGCATGAACCACCATCATCAACACAATATTGCCTTGAAAGTTCTACAATAGCTCTGCCAGCTAGGCTAGCATATTCTGCAAACTCAGCCGCTGCTTGAGCAGCAGAGGTAGCATCCTTAAATATCATGTTCCAATTCTGCCTGCCAACAGAAAAATTACCATTACCATCTCCAAGAAATGATTGCCCATGTGCCAATGTTTCATCCTTGAAACCTAAGTGGCGCGAAGCACCATCATCAACAAAATATTACCTTGAACGTTCTACAATAGCTCTGGCAGCTAGGCTTGCATGTTCTGCAAACTCAGCCGTTGCTTGAGCAGCAGAGGTAGCATCCTTAAATATCATGTTCCAATTCTGCCTGCCAACAGAAAAATTACCATTACTATCTCCAGGAAATGATTGCCCATGTTCCAACCTTTCATCCTTGAACCCTAAGTGGCATGAACCACCATTATCAACACTATATTACCTTGAAAGCTCTACAACAGCTCTGGTAGCTAGGCTAGCATGTTCTGCAAACTCAGCCGATGCTTGAGCAGCAGAGGTAGCATCCTTAAATTTCATGTTCCCATTCTGCCTGCCAACAGAAAAATTACCATTACCATCTCGAGGAAATGATTGCCCATGTTCCAACCTTTCATCCTTCAAACCTATGTGGCATGAACCACCATCATCAACACAATATTGCCTTGAAAGTTCTACAACAGCTCTGGCAGCTAGGCTTGCATGTTCTGCAAACTCAGCCGATGCTTGAGCAGCAGAGGTAGCATCCTTAAATTTCATGTTCCTATTCTGCCTGCTAACAGAAAAATTACCATTACTATCTCCAGGAAATGATTGCCCATGTTCCAACCTTTCATCCTTGAACCCTAAGTGGCATGAACCACCATTATCAACACTATATTACCTTGAAAGCGCTACAACAGCTCTGGTAGCTAGGCTAGCATGTTCTGCAAACTCAGCCGATGCTTGAGCAGCAGAGGTAGCATCCTTAAATTTCATGTTCCCATTCTGCCTGCCAACAGAAAAATTACCATTACCATCTCGAGGAAATGATTGCCCATGTTCCAACCTTTCATCCTTCAAACCTATGTGGCATGAACCACCATCATCAACACAATATTGCCTTGAAAGTTCTACAATAGCTCTGGCAGCTTGGCTAGCATGTTCTGCAAACTCCGTCGCTGCTTGAGCAGCAGAGGTAGCATCCTTAAATATCATGTTCCAATTCTGCCTGCCAACAGAAAAATTACCATTACCATCTCCAGGAAATGATTGCCCATGTTCCAACCTTTCATCCTTGGAACCTAAGTTTCATGAACCACCATCATCAACATTTTATTGCCTTGAAAGTTCTACAACAGCTCTGGCAGCTAGGCTTGGATGTTCTGCAAACTCAGCCGCTGCTTGAACAGCAGAGGTAGCATCCTTAAATTTCATGTTCCAATTCTGCCTGCCAATAGAAAAATTACCATTACCATCTCCCGGATATGATTGCCCATGTTCCAACCTTTTATACTTGAAACCTAAGTGGCATGAACCACCATCATCAACACAATATTGCCTTGAAAGTTCTACAACAGCTCTGGCAGCTAGGCTAGCATATTCTGCAAACTCAGCCGCTGCTTGAGCAGCAGAGGTAGCATCCTTAAATATCATGTTCCAATTCTGCCTGCCAACAGAAAAATTACCATTACCATCTCCAGGAAATGATTGCCCATGTGCCAATGTTTCATCCTTGAAACCTAAGTGGCGCGAAGCACCATCATCAACAAAATATTACCTTGAACGTTCTACAATAGCTCTGGCAGCTAGGCTTGCATGTTCTGCAAACTCAGCCGTTGCTTGAGCAGCAGAGGTAGCATCCTTAAATTTCATGTTCCAATTCTGCCAATCAACAAAACAATTACCATTACCATCTCCAGGAAATGATTGCCCATGTTCCAACCATTCATCCTTCAAACCTAAGTAGCATGAACCACCATCATCAACACAATATTGCCTTGAAAGTTCTACAACAGCTCTGGCAGCTTGGATTGCATGTTCTGCAAACTCAGTCGCTGCTTGAGCAGCAGAGGTAGCATCCTTAAATTTCATGTTCCAATTCTGCCTGCCAACAGAATAATTACCATTACCATCTCCAGGAAATGATTGCTCATGTTCCAACCTTTCATACTTGAAACCTAAGTGGCATGAACCACCATCATCAACAAAATATTATCTTGAAAGTTCTACAACAGCTCTGCTAGCTAGGCTAGCATATACTGTATACTCAGCTGCTGCTTGAGCAGCAGAGGTAGCATCCTTAAATATCATGTTCCAATTCTGCCTGCCAACAGAAAAATTACCATTACCATCTCGAGGAAATGATTGCCCATGTTCCAACCTTTCATCCTTGGAACCTAAGTGGCATGAACCACCAACATCAATACTATATTGCCTTGAAAGTTCTATAACAGCTCTGGCAGCTAGGCTTGGATGTTCTGCAAACTCAGCCGCTGCTTGAGCAGCAGAGGTAGCATCCTTAAATTTCATGTTCCAATTCTGCCTGCCAACAGAAAAATTACCATTACCATCTCCAGGATATAATTACCCATGTTCCAACCTTTCATCCTTGAAACCTAGGTGGTTTGAACCCCCATCATCAACACAATATTGCCTTGAAAGTTCTACAACAGCTCTGGCAGCTAGGCTTACATGTTCTGCAAACTCAGTCGTTGCTTCACCAGCAGAGGTAGCATCCTTAAATTTCATGTTCCAATTCTGCCTGCCAGCAGAAAAATTACCATTACCATCTCCAGGAAATGATTGCCCATGTGCCAATGCTTCATCCTTGAAACCTAAGTGGCGCGAAGCACCATCATCAACACAATATTGCCTTGAACGTTCTACAACAGCTCTGGCAGCTAGGCTTGCATGTTCTGCAAACTCAGCCGTTGCTTGAGCAGCAGAGGTAGCATCCTTAAATTTCATGTTCCTATTCTGCCTGCCAACAGAAAAATTACCATTACTATCTCCAGGAAATGATTGCCCATGTTCCAACCTTTCATCCTTGAAACCTAAGTGGCATGAACCACCATTATCAACACTATATTGCCTTGAAAGTTCTACAACAGCTCTGGTAGCTAGGCTTGCATGTTCTGCAAACTCGGTCGCTGCTTGAGCAGCAGAGGTAGCATCCTTAAATTTCATGTTCCAATTCTGCCTGCCAACAGAATAATTACCATTACCATCTCCAGGAAATGATTGCTCATGTTCCAACCTTTCATACTTGAAACCTAAGTGGCATGAACCACCATTATCAACACTATATTGCCTTTAAAGTTCTACAACAGCTCGGGCAGCTTGGCTTGCATGTTCTCCAAACTCAGCCGCTGCTTGAGCAGCAGAGGTAGCATCCTTAAATATCATGTTCCTATTCTGCCTGCCAACAGAAAAATTACCATTACTATCTCCAGGAAATGATTGCCCATGTTCCAACCTTTCATCCTTGAAACCTAAGTGGCATGAACCACCATTATCAACACTATATTGCCTTGAAAGTTCTACAACAGCTCTGGCAGCTAGGCTTGCATGTTCTGCAAACTCAGTCGCTGCTTGAGCAGCAGAGGTAGCTTCCTTAAATATCATGTTCCAATTCTGCCTGCCAACAGAAAAATTACCATTACCATCTCCAGGAAATGATTGCTCATGTTCCAACCTTTCATACTTGAAACCTAAGTGGCATGAACCACCATCATCAACAAAATATTATCTTGAAAGTTCTACAACAGCTCTGGTAGCTAGGCTAGCATATACTGTATACTCAGCTGCTGCTTGAGCAGCAGAGGTAGCATCCTTAAATATCATGTTCCAATTCTGCCTGCCAACAGAAAAATTACCATTACCATCTCCAGGAAATGATTGCCCATGTTCCAACCTTTCATCCTTGGAACCTAAGTGGCATGAACCACCATCATCAATACTATATTGCCTTGAAAGTTCTATAACAGCTCTGGCAGCTAGGCTTGGATGTTCTGCAAACTCAGCCTCTGCTTGAGCAGCAGAGGTAGCATCCTTAAATTTCATGTTCCAATTCTGCCTGCCAACAGAAAAATTACCATTACCATCTTCAGGATATAATTACCCATGTTCCAACCTTTCAACCTTGAAACCTAGGTGGTATGAACCACCATCATCAACACAATATTGCCTTGAAAGTTCTACAACAGCTCTGGCAGCTAGGCTTATATGTTCTGCAAACTCAGTCGTTGCTTGACCAGCAGAGGTAGCATCCTTAAATTTCATGTTCCAATTCTGCCTGCCAGCAGAAAAATTACCATTACCATCTCCAGGAAATGATTGCCCATGTGCCAATGCTTCATCCTTGAAACCTAAGTGGCGCGAAGCACCATCATCAACACAATATTGCCTTGAACGTTCTACAACAGCTCTGGCAGCTAGGCTTGCATGTTCTGCAAACTCAGCCGTTGCTTGAGCAGCAGAGGTAGCATCCTTAAATTTCATGTTCCTATTCTGCCTGCCAACAGAAAAATTACCATTACTATCTCCAGGAAATGATTGCCCATGTTCCAACCTTTCATCCTTGAAACCTAAGTGGCATGAACCACCATTATCAATACTATATTGCCTTGAAAGTTCTACAACAGCTCTGGCAGCTAGGCTTGCATGTTCTGCAAACTCGGTCGCTGCTTGAGCAGCAGAGGTAGCATCCTTAAATTTCATGTTCCAATTCTGCCTGCCAACAGAATAATTACCATTACCATCTCCAGGAAACGATTGCTCATGTTCCAACCTTTCATACTTGAAACCTAAGTGGCATGAACCACCATTATCAACACTATATTGCCTTGAAAGTTCTACAACAGCTCTGGCAGCTAGGCTTGCATGTTCTCCAAACTCAGCCACTGCTTGAGAAGCATAGGTAGCATCGTTAAAATTCATGTTCCAATTCTGCCTGCCAATAGAAAAATTACCATTACCATCTCGAGGAAATGATTGCCCATGTTCCAACCTTTCATCCTTGGAACCTAAGTGGCATGAACCATCATCATCAACACTATATTGACTTGAAAGTTCTATAACAGCTCTGGCAGCTAGGCTTGCATGTTCTGCAAACTCGGTCGCTGCTTGAGCAGCAGAGGTAGCATCCTTAAATTTCATGTTCCAATTCTACCTGCCAACAGAATGATTACCATTACCATCTCCAGGAAATGATTGCTCATGTTCCAACCTTTCATACTTGAAACCTAAGTGGCATGAACCACCATTATCAACACTATATTGCCTTGAAAGTTCTACAACAGCTCTGGCAACTAGGCTTGCATGTTCTCCAAACTCAGCCGCTGCTTGAGCAGCAGAGGTAGCATCCTTAAATTGCATGTTCCAATTCTGCCTGCCAATAGAAAAATTACCATCACCATCTCCAGGAAATGATTGCTCATGTTCCAACCTTTCATACTTGAAACCTAAGTGGCATGAACCACCATTATCAATACTATATTGCCTTGAAAGTTCTACAACAGCTCTGGCAGCTAGGCTTGCATGTTTTGAAAACTCCGCCACTCCTTGAGCAGCAGAAGTAGCATCCTTAAATTTCATGTTCCAATTCTGCCTGCCAATAGAAAAATTACCATCTCCAGGAAATGATTGCCCTTGTTCCAGCCTTTCATACTTGAAACCTAAGTGGCATGAACCACCATCATCAACAAAATATTGTCTTGAAAGTTCTACAATAGCTCTGGTAGCTAGGCTAGCATGTACTGCAAACTCAGTCGCTGCTTGAGCAGCAGAGGTAGCATCCTTAAATATCATGTTCCAATTATGCCTGCCAACAGAAAAATTACCATTACCATCTCCAGGATATGATTGCCCATGTTCCAACCTTTCATCCTTGGAACCTAAGTGGCATGAACTACCATCATCAACACTATATTGCCTTGAAAGTTCTACAACAGCTGTGGCAGCTAGGCTTGGATGTTCTGCAAACTCAGCCGCTGCTTGAGTAGCAGAGGTAGCATCCTTAAATATCATGTTCCAATTCTGCCTGCCAATAGAAAAATTACCATTACCATATCCAGGAAATGATTGCCCATGTTCCAACCTTTCATCCTTGAAACCTAAGTGGCATGAACCACCATTATCAACACTATATTGCCTTGAAAGTTCTACAACAGCTCTGGCAGCTAGGCTTGCATGTTCTCCAAACTCAGCCGCTGCTTGAGCAGCAGAGGTAGCATCCTTAAATTTCATGTTCCAATTCTGCCTGCCAACAGAAAAATTACCATTACCATCTCGAGGAAATGATTGCCCATGTTCCAACCTTTCATCCTTGGAACCTAAGTGGCATGAACCACCATCATCAACACTATATTGACTTGAAAGTTCTATAACAGCTCTGGCAGCTAGGCTTGCATGTTCTGCAAACTCGGTCGCTGCTTGAGCAGCAGAGGTAGCATCCTTAAATTTCATGTTCCAATTCTGCCTGCCAACAGAATAATTACCATTACCATCTCCAGGAAATGATTGCTCATGTTCCAACCTTTCATACTTAAAACCTAAGTGGCATGAACCACCATTATCAACACTATATTGCCTTGAAAGTTCTACAACAGCTCTGGCAGCTAGGCTTGCATGTTCTCCAAACTCAGCCGCTGCTTGAGCAGCAGAGGTAGCATCCTTAAATTGCATGTTCCAATTCTGCCTGCCAATAGAAAAATTACCATCACCATCTCCAGGAAATGATTGCTCATGTTCCAACCTTTCATACTTGAAACCTAAGTGGCATGAACCACCATTATCAATACTATATTGCCTTGAAAGTTCTACAACAGCTCTGGCATCTAGGCTTGCATGTTTTGCAAACTCCGCCACTCCTTGAGCAGCAGAAGTAGCATCCTTAAATTTCATGTTCCAATTCTGCCTCCCAACAGAAAAATTACCATCTCCAGGAAATGATTGCCCTTGTTCCAACCTTTTATACTTGAAACCTAAGTGGCATGAACCACCATCATCAACACAATATTGCCTTGAAAGTTCTACAACAGCTCTGGCAGCTAGGCTAGCATATTCTGCAAACTCAGCCGCTGCTTGAGCAGCAGAGGTAGCATCCTTAAATATCATGTTCCAATTCTGCCTGCCAACAGAAAAATTACCATTACCATCTCCAGGAAATGATTGCCCATGTTCCAACCTTTCATCCTTTAAACCTAAGTGGCATGAACCACCATCATTAACACTATATTGCCTTGAAAGTTTTACAACAGCTCTGGCAGCTAGGCTTGCATGTTCTGCAAACTCAGTCGTTGCTTGACCAGCAGAGGTAGCATCCTTAAATTTCATGTTCCAATTCTGCCTGCCAGCAGAAAAATTACCATTACCATCTCCAGGAAATGATTGCCCATGTTCCAACCTTTCATACTTGAAACCTAAGTGACATGAACCACCATCATCAACACAATATTGCCTTTAAAGTTCAACAATAGCTCTGGTAGCTAGGCTAGCATGTACTGCAAACTCAGCCGCTACTTGAGCAGCAGAGGTAGCATCCTTAAATATCATGTTCCAATTATGCCTGCCAACAGAAAAATTACCATTACCATCTCCAGGAAATGATTGCCCATGTTCCAACCTTTCATCCTTGGAACCTAAGTTTCATGAACCACCATCATCAACATTTTATTGCCTTGAAAGTTCTACAACAGCTCTGGCAGCTAGGCTTGGATGTTCTGCAAACTCAGCCGCTGCTTGAGCAGCAGAGGTAGCATCCTTAAATTTCATGTTCCAATTATGCCTGCCAATAGAAAAATTACCATTACCATCTCCAGGAAATGATTGCCCATGTTCCAACCTTTCATCCTTGAAACCTAAGTGGCCTGAACCACCATCATTAACACTATATTGCCTTGAAAGTTTTACAACAGCTCTGGCAGCTAGGCTTGCATGTTCTGCAAACGCAGCCGCTGCTTGAGCAGCAGAGGTAGCATCCTTAAATTTCATGTTCCAATTCTGCCTGCCAACAGAAAAATTACCATTACCATCTCCAGGAAATGATTGCCGATGTGCCAATGTTTCATCCTTGAAACCTAAGTGGCATGAACCACCATTATCAACACAATATTGCCTTGAATGTTCTACAACTGCTCTGGCAGCTAGGCTAGCATGTTCTGCAAACTAAGCCGCTGCTTGAGTAGCAGAGGTAGCATCCTTAAATATCATGTTCCAATTCTGCCTGCCAACAAAAAAATTACCATTACCATCTCCAGGAAATGATTGCCGATGTGCCAATGTTTCATCCTTGAAACCCAAGTGGCGCGAATCACCATCATCAACACAATATTGCCTTGAACGTTCTACAACAGCTCTGGCAGCTAGGCTTGCATGTTCTGCAAAATCAGCCGCTGCTTGAGCAGCAGAGGTAGCATCCTTAAATATCATGTTCCAATTCTGCCAACCAACAGAAAAATTACCATTACCATCTCCCGGAAATGATTGCCCATGTTCCAACCATTCATCCTTCAAACCTAAGTGGCATGAACAACCATCATCAACACAATATTGCCTTGAAAGTTCTACAATAGCTCTGGCAGCTAGGCTTGCATGTTCTGCAAACTCAGTCGCTTCTTGAGCAGCAGAGGTAGCATCCTTAAATATCATGTTCCAATTCTGCCTGCCAACAGAAAAATTACCATTACTATCTCCAGGAAATGATTGCCCATGTTCCAACCTTTCATCCTTGAACCCTAAGTGGCATGAACCACCATTATCAACACTATATTACCTTGAAAGCTCTACAACAGCTCTGGTAGCTAGGCTAGCATGTTCTGCAAACTCAGCCGATGCTTGAGCAGCAGAGGTAGCATCCTTAAATTTCATGTTCCCATTCTGCCTGCCAACAGAAAAATTACCATTACCATCTCGAGGAAATGATTGCCCATGTTCCAACCTTTCATCCTTCAAACCTATGTGGCATGAACCACCATCATCAACACAATATTGCCTTGAAAGTTCTACAATAGCTATGGCAGCTTGGCTAGCATGTTCTGCAAACTCCGTCGCTGCTTGAGCAGCAGAGGTAGCATCCTTAAATATCATGTTCCAATTCTGCCTGCCAACAGAAAAATTACCATTACCATCTCCAGGAAATGATTGCCCATGTTCCAACCTTTCATCCTTGGAACCTAAGTTTCATGAACCACCATCATCAACATTTTATTGCCTTGAAAGTTCTACAACAGCTCTGGCAGCTAGGCTTGGATGTTCTGCAAACTCAGCCGCTGCTTGAGCAGCAGAGGTAGCATCCTTAAATTTCATGTTCCAATTCTGCCTGCCAATAGAAAAATTACCATTACCATCTCCCGGATATGATTGCCCATGTTCCAACCTTTTATACTTGAAACCTAAGTGGCATGAACCACCATCATCAACACAATATTGCCTTGAAAGTTCTACAACAGCTCTGGCAGCTAGGCTAGCATATTCTGCAAACTCAGCCGCTGCTTGAGCAGCAGAGGTAGCATCCTTAAATATCATGTTCCATATCTGCCTGCCAACAGAAAAATTACCATTACCATCTCCAGGAAATGATTGCCCATGTGCCAATGTTTCATCCTTGAAACCTAAGTGGCGCGAAGCACCATCATCAACAAAATATTACCTTGAACGTTCTACAATAGCTCTGGCAGCTAGGCTTGCATGTTCTGCAAACTCAGCCATTGCTTGAGCAGCAGAGGTAGCATCCTTAAATTTCATGTTCCAATTCTGCCAATCAACAAAACAATTACCATTACCATCTCCAGGAAATGATTGCCCATGTTCCAACCATTCATCCTTCAAACCTAAGTAGCATGAACCACCATCATCAACACAATATTGCCTTGAAAGTTCTACAACAGCTCTGGCAGCTTGGCTTGCATGTTCTGCAAACTCAGTCGCTGCTTGAGCAGCAGAGGTAGCATCCTTAAATATCATGTTCCTATTCTGCCTGCCAACAGAAAAATTACCATTACTATCTCCAGGAAATGATTGCCCATGGTCCAACCTTTCATCCTTGAAACCTAAGTGGCATGAACCACCATTATCAACACTATATTGCCTTGAAAGTTTTACAACAGCTCTGGCAGCTAGGCTTGCATGTTCTGCAAACGCAGCCGCTGCTTGAGCAGCAGAGGTAGCATCCTTAAATTTCATGTTCCAATTCTGCCTGCCAACAGAAAAATTACCATTACCATCTCCAGGAAATGATTGCCGATGTGCCAATGTTTCATCCTTGAAACCTAAGTGGCATGAACCACCATTATCAACACAATATTGCCTTGAATGTTCTACAACTGCTCTGGCAGCTAGGCTAGCATGTTCTGCAAACTAAGCCGCTGCTTGAGTAGCAGAGGTAGCATCCTTAAATATCATGTTCCATTTCTGCCTGCCAACAAAAAAATTACCATTACCATCTCCAGGAAATGATTGCCGATGTGCCAATGTTTCATCCTTGAAACCCAAGTGGCGCGAATCACCATCATCAACACAATATTGCCTTGAACGTTCTACAACAGCTCTGGCAGCTAGGCTTGCATGTTCTGCAAAATCAGCCGCTGCTTGAGCAGCAGAGGTAGCATCCTTAAATATCATGTTCCAATTCTGCCAACCAACAGAAAAATTACCATTACCATCTCCCGGAAATGATTGCCCATGTTCCAACCATTCATCCTTCAAACCTAAGTGGCATGAACAACCATCATCAACACAATATTGCCTTGAAAGTTCTACAATAGCTCTGGCAGCTAGGCTTGCATGTTCTGCAAACTCAGTCGCTTCTTGAGCAGCAGAGGTAGCATCCTTAAATATCATGTTCCAATTCTGCCTGCCAACAGAAAAATTACCATTACTATCTCCAGGAAATGATTGCCCATGTTCCAACCTTTCATCCTTGAACCCTAAGTGGCATGAACCACCATTATCAACACTATATTACCTTGAAAGCTCTACAACAGCTCTGGCAGCTAGGCTAGCATGTTCTGCAAACTCAGCCGATGCTTGAGCAGCAGAGGTAGCATCCTTAAATTTCATGTTCCAATTCTGCCTGCCAACAGAAAAATTACCATTACCATCTCGAGGAAATGATTGCCCATGTTCCAACCTTTCATCCTTCAAACCTATGTGGCATGAACCACCATCATCAACACAATATTGCCTTGAAAGTTCTACAATAGCTATGGCAGCTTGGCTAGCATGTTCTGCAAACTCCGTCGCTGCTTGAGCAGCAGAGGTAGCATCCTTAAATATCATGTTCCAATTCTGCCTGCCAACAGAAAAATTACCATTACCATCTCCAGGAAATGATTGCCCATGTTCCAACCTTTCATCCTTGGAACCTAAGTTTCATGAACCACCATCATCAACATTTTATTGCCTTGAAAGTTCTACAACAGCTCTGGCAGCTAGGCTTGGATGTTCTGCAAACTCAGCCGCTGCTTGAGCAGCAGAGGTAGCATCCTTAAATTTCATGTTCCAATTCTGCCTGCCAATAGAAAAATTACCATTACCATCTCCCGGATATGATTGCCCATGTTCCAACCTTTTATACTTGAAACCTAAGTGGCATGAACCACCATCATCAACACAATATTGCCTTGAAAGTTCTACAACAGCTCTGGCAGCTAGGCTAGCATATTCTGCAAACTCAGCCGCTACTTGAGCAGCAGAGGTAGCATCCTTAAATATCATGTTCCATATCTGCCTGCCAACAGAAAAATTACCATTACCATCTCCAGGAAATGATTGCCCATGTGCCAATGTTTCATCCTTGAAACCTAAGTGGCGCGAAGCACCATCATCAACAAAATATTACCTTGAACGTTCTACAATAGCTCTGGCAGCTAGGCTTGCATGTTCTGCAAACTCAGCCATTGCTTGAGCAGCAGAGGTAGCATCCTTAAATTTCATGTTCCAATTCTGCCAATCAACAAAACAATTACCATTACCATCTCCAGGAAATGATTGCCCATGTTCCAACCATTCATCCTTCAAACCTAAGTAGCATGAACCACCATCATCAACACAATATTGCCTTGAAAGTTCTACAACAGCTCTGGCAGCTTGGCTTGCATGTTCTGCAAACTCAGTCACTGCTTGAGCAGCAGAGGTAGCATCCTTAAATATCATGTTCCTATTCTGCCTGCCAACAGAAAAATTACCATTACTATCTCCAGGAAATGATTGCCCATGGTCCAACCTTTCATCCTTGAAACCTAAGTGGCATGAACCACCATTATCAACACTATATTGCCTTGAAAGTTCTACAACAGCTCTGGCAGCTAGGCTTGCATGTTCTGCAAACTCAGCCGATGCTTGAGCAGCAGAGGTAGCATCCTTAAATTTCATGTTCCTATTCTGCCTGCCAACAGAAAAATTACCATTACTATCTCCAGGAAATGATTGCCCATGTTCCAACCTTTCATCCTTGAACCCTAAGTGGCATGAACCACCATTATCAACACTATATTACCTTGAAAGCTCTACAACAGCTCTGGTAGCTAGGCTAGCATGTTCTGCAAACTCAGCCGATGCTTGAGCAGCAGAGGTAGCATCCTTAAATTTCATGTTCCCATTCTGCCTGCCAACAGAAAAATTACCATTACCATCTCGAGGAAATGATTGCCCATGTTCCAACCTTTCATCCTTCAAACCTATGTGGCATGAACCACCATCATCAACACAATATTGCCTTGAAAGTTCTACAATAGCTCTGGCAGCTTGGCTAGCATGTTCTGCAAACTCCGTCGCTGCTTGAGCAGCAGAGGTAGCATCCTTAAATATCATGTTCCAATTCTGCCTGCCAACAGAAAAATTACCATTACCATCTCCAGGAAATGATTGCCCATGTTCCAACCTTTCATCCTTGGAACCTAAGTTTCATGAACCACCATCATCAACATTTTATTGCCTTGAAAGTTCTACAACAGCTCTGGCAGCTAGGCTTGGATGTTCTGCAAACTCAGCCGCTGCTTGAGCAGCAGAGGTAGCATCCTTAAATTTCATGTTCCAATTCTGCCTGCCAATAGAAAAATTACCATTACCATCTCCCGGATATGATTGCCCATGTTCCAACCTTTTATACTTGAAACCTAAGTGGCATGAACCACCATCATCAACACAATATTGCCTTGAAAGTTCTACAACAGCTCTGGCAGCTAGGCTAGCATATTCTGCAAACTCAGCCGCTGCTTGAGCAGCAGAGGTAGCATCCTTAAATATCATGTTCCAATTCTGCCTGCCAACAGAAAAATTACCATTACCATCTCCAGGAAATGATTGCCCATGTGCCAATGTTTCATCCTTGAAACCTAAGTGGCGCGAAGCACCATCATCAACAAAATATTACCTTGAACGTTCTACAACAGCTCTGGCAGATAGGCTTGCATGTTCTGCAAACTCAGCCGTTGCTTGAGCAGCAGAGGTAGCATCCTTAAATTTCATGTTCCAATTCTGCCAATCAACAAAACAATTACCATTACCATCTCCAGGAAATGATTGCACATGTTCCAACCATTCATCCTTCAAACCTAAGTAGCATGAACCACCATCATCAACACAATATTGCCTTGAAAGTTCTACAACAGCTCTGGCAGCTTGGATTGCATGTTCTGCAAACTCAGTCGCTGCTTGAGCAGCAGAGGTAGCATCCTTAAATTTCATGTTCCAATTCTGCCTGCCAACAGAATAATTACCATTACCATCTCCAGGAAATGATTGCTCATGTTCCAACCTTTCATACTTGAAACCTAAGTGGCATGAACCACCATCATCAACAAAATATTATCTTGAAATTTCTACAACAGCTCTGCTAGCTAGGCTAGCATATACTGTATACTCAGCTGCTGCTTGAGCAGCAGAGGTAGCATCCTTAAATATCATGTTCCAATTCTGCCTGCCAACAGAAAAATTACCATTACCATCTCGAGGAAATGATTGCCCATGTTCCAACCTTTCATCCTTGGAACCTAAGTGGCATGAACCACCATCATCAACACTATATTGCCTTGAAAGTTCTATAACAGCTCTGGCAGCTAGACTTGGATGTTCTGCAAACTCAGCCGCTGCTTGAGCAGCAGAGGTAGCATCCTTAAATTTCATGTTCCAATTCTGCCTGCCAACAGAAAAATTACCATTACCATCTCCAGGATATAATTACCCATGTTCCAACCTTTCATCCTTGAAACCTAGGTGGTTTGAACCCCCATCATCAACACAATATTGCCTTGAAAGTTCTACAACAGCTCTGGCAGCTAGGCTTACATGTTCTGCAAACTCTGCCACTGCTTGAGCAGCAGAGGGAGCATCCTTAAATATCATGTTCCAATTCTGCCTGCCAACAGAAAAATTACCATTACTATCTCCCAGAAATGATTGCCCATGTTCCAACCTTTCATACTTGAAACCTAAGTGGCATGAACCACCATTATCAACATAATATTGCCTTGAAAGTTCTACAACAGCTCTGGCAACTACGGTTGCATGTTCTGCAAAGTCAGCCGCTGCTTGAGCAGCAGAGGTAGCATCCTTAGATTTCATATTCCAATTCTGCCTGCCAATAAAAAGAATTACCATCTCCAGGAAATGATTGCCCATATTCCAACCTTTCATCCTTGAAACCTAAGTGGCACAAACCACCATCATCAACAAAATATTGCCTTGAAAGTCCTACAACATCTCTGGAAACTAGGCTTGCATGTTCTGCGAACTCAGCCGCTACTTGAGCAGTAGAGATAGCATCCTTAAATTTCAGGTGCCAATTCTACCTACTAACAAAAAAATTACAATTACCATCTCCAGGAAAAGATTGCCCATGTTCCAACCTTTCATCCTTGAAACCTAAGTGGCATGAACCACCATCATCAACAAAATATTGCCTTGAAAGTTCTACAACAGCTCTTGAACCTAGGCTTACATGTTCTGCAAAGTCAGCCGCTACTTGAGTAGCAGAGATAGCATCCTTAAATTTCATGTTCCAATTATGCCTGCCATTAGAAAAATTTCCATTACCATATCCAGGAAATGATTGCCCATGTTCCAACCTTTCATCCTTAAACCTAAGTGGGATGAACCACCATCATCAACACAATATTGCCTAGAATGTTGCACAACAACTCTGGCAGCTAGGCTTGCATATTCTGCAAACTCAGCCCCTGCTTGAGCAACAAAGGTAGCATCCTTAAATTTTATTTTCCGGTTCTGCCTGCCAAACAGAAAAATTACCATTATCATCTCCGGGAAAAGATTGCCCATGTTCCAACCTTTCATCCTTGAAACCTAAGTGGCATGAACCACTATCATCAACACAATATTGCCTTGCAAGTTCTACAACAGCTCTGGCCGCTAGGCTTGCATGTTCTGCAAACTCAGCTGTTCCTTGAGCATCAGAGGTAGCATCCTTAAATTTCATGTTCCAATTCTGCCTGCCAACAGAAAAATTACCATCTCCAGGAAATGATTGCCCATGTTCCAACCTTTCATCCTTGAAACCTAAATGGCATGAACCACCATCATCAACATAATATTGCCTTGAAAGTTCTACAACAGCTCTGGCAACTACGGTTGCATGTTCTGCAAAGTCAGCCGCTGCTTGAGCAGCAGAGGTAGCATCCTTAAATTTCATATTCCAATTCTGCCTGCCAATAAAAAGAATTACAATCTCCAGAAAATGATAGCCCATATTCCATCTTTTCATCCTTGAAACCTAAGTGGCTTGAACCACCATCATCAACACAATATTTCCTTGAAAGTTCTACAACAGCTCTGGCAGCTAGGCTTGCATGTTCTACAAACTCAGCCGCTACTTGAGTAGCAGAGGTAGCATCCTTAAATTTCATGTTCCAATTCTACCTGCCAACAAAAAAATTACAATTACCATCTCCAGGAAATGATTGCCCATGTTCCAACCTTTCAACCTTGAAACCTAAGTGGCATGAAACACCATCATCAATAAAATCTTGCCTTGAAAGTTCTACAACAGCTCTGGCACCTAGGATTACATGTTCTGCAAAGTCTGCCGCTACTTGAGCAGCAGAGGTAGCATCCTTAAATTTCATGTTCCAATTATGCCTGCCAACAGAAAAATTACCATTACCATCTCCAGGATATGATTGCCCATGTTCCAACCTTTCATCCTCGAAACCTAAGTGGCATGAACCACCATCATCAACACAATATTGCCTTGAAAGTTGTACAACAACTCTGGCAGCTAGGCTTGCAGGTTCTGCAAACTCAGTCGTTGCTTGAGCAGCAGAGGTAGCATCCTTAAATTTCATGTTCCAATTCTGCCTGCCAACAAAAAAATTACCATCTCCAGGAAATGATTGCCCATGTTCCAACCTTTCATCCTTGAAACCCAAGTGGCATGAACCACTATCATCAACACAATATTGCCTTGAAAGTTCTACAACAGCTCTGGCAGTTAGGCAAGCATGTTCTGCAAACTCAGCCGCTGCTTGAGCAGCAGAGGTAGCATCCTTAAATATCATGTTCCAATTCTGCCTGCAAACAGAAAAATTACCATTAATATCTCCAGGAAATGATTACCCATGTTCCAACCTTTCATACTTGAAACCTAAGTGGCATGAACCACCATCATCAACAAAATATTACCTTGAAAGTTCTACAACAACTCTGGCAACTACGGTTGCATGTTCTGCAAAGTCAGCCGCTGCTTGAGCAGCAGAGGTAGCCTCCTTAAATTTCATATTCCAATTCTGCCTGCCAATAAAAAGAATTACCATCTCCAGAAAATGATTGCCCATATTCCAACCTTTCATCCTTGAAACCTAAGTGGCATGAACCGCCATCATCAACACAATATTGCCTTGAAAGTTCTACGACTGCTCTAGCAGCTAGGGTTGCATGTTGTGCAAAGTCAGCCGCCGCTTGAGCAGCAGAGGTAGCATCCTTAAATTTCATGTTCCATTTCTGCCTGCCAATAGAAAAATTACCATGTCCAGGAAATGATTGCCCATATTCCAACCTTTCATCCTTGAAACCTAAGTGGCATGAACCACAACCATCAACACAATATTGCCTTGAAAGTTCTACAACAGCTCTTGAAACTAGGCTCGTATATTCTGCAAAGTCAGCCCCTGGTTGAGCAGCAGAGGTAGCATCCTTAAATTTCATGTTCCAATTCTGCCTACCAACAGAAAAATTACCATTACCATATCCAGGAAATGATTGCCCAAGTTCCAACCTTTCATCCTTGAAACCTAAGTGGCATGAACCACTATCATCAACACAATATTTCCTTGAAAGTTTTAGAGCAGCTCTGGCAGCTATGCTTGCAATTTCTGCAAACTCAGCCGCTGCTTGAGCATCAGAGGTAGCAACCTTAAATTTCATGTTCCAGTTCTGCCTGCCAACAGGAAAATTACCATCTCCAGGAAATGATTGCCCATGCTCCAACATTTCATCCTTGAAACCTAAGTGGCATGAACCACCATCATCAACACAATATTGCCTTGAAACTTCTACAACAGCTCTGGCAGCTAGGCTAGCATGTTGTGCAAACTCAGCCGCTGCTTGAGCAGCAGAGGTAGCATCCTTAAATATCATGTTCCAATTCTGCCTGCCAAAAGAAAGATTACCGTCTCCAGGAAATGATTGCCCATATTCCAACCTTTCATCCTTGAAACCTAAGTGGCATGAACCACCAACATCAACACAATATTGCCTTTAAAGTTCTATAACAGCTCTGGAAACTAGGCTCATATATTCTGCAAAGTCAGCCCCTGGTTGAGCAGCAGAGGTAGCATCCTTAAATTTCATGTTCCAATTCTGCCTTGCCAACAGAAAAATTACCATTACCATATCCAGTAAATGATTGCCCATGTTCCAACCTTTCATCCTTGAAACCTAAGTGGCATGAACCACTATCATCAACACAATATTTCCTTAAAAGTTCTACAACAGCTCTAGCAGCTATGCTTGCATTTTCTGCAAACTCAGCAGCTACTTGAGCATCAGAGGTAGCATCCTTAAATTTCATGTTCCAATTCTACATCCCAACAGAGAAATTATCTTCTCGAGGAAATGATTGCCCATATTCCAACCTTTCATCCTTGAAACCTAAGTGGCATAAACCACCATCATCAACACAATATTGCCTTGAAAGTCCTACAACAGTTCTGGCAGCTAGGCTTGCATGTTCTGCAAACTCAACCGCTGCTTGAGCAGCAGAGGTAGCATCCTTAAATTTCATGTTTCAATTCTGCCTGCCAACAGAAAAATTACCATTACCATCTCTAGGAAATGATTGCCCATGTTCCAACTTTCATCCTTGAAACCTAAGTGGCATGAACCACCATCATCAACAAAATATTGACTTGAAAGTTCTACAACAGCTCTGGCACCTAGGCTTACATGTTCTGCAAAGTCAGCCGCTACTTGAGCAGCAGAGGTAGCATCCTTAAATTTCATGTTCCAATTCTGCCTGCCAACAGAAAATTACCATTACCATCTCCAGGAAATGATTTCCCATGTTCCAACCTTTCATCCTTGAAACCTAAGTGGCATGAACCACTATCATCAATACAATATTGCCTTGAAAGTTCTGCAATAGCTCTGGCAGCTAGGCTTGCATTTTCTGCAAACTCAACCGCTGCTTGAGCATCAGAGGTAGCATCCTTAAATTTCCTGTTCCAATTCTGCATGCCAACCGAAATATTACCATCTCCAGGAAATTTTTGCCCATGTTCCAACCTTTCATCATTGAAACCTAAGTGGCATGAACCACCATCATCAAAAAAATATTGCCTTGAAAGTTCTACAACAGCTCTGGCACCTAGGCTTACATGTTCTGCAAAGTCAGCCGCTACTTAAGCAGCAGAGGTAGCATCCTTAAATTTCATGTTCCAATTCTGCCTGCCAACAGAAAATTACCATTACCATCTCGAGGAAATGATTTCCCATGTTCCAACCTTTCATCTTTGAAACCTTAGTAGCATGAACTACCATCATCAACACAATATTGCCTTGAAAGTTGTACAACAACTCTCGCAGCTAGGCTTGCATAATCTGCAAACTTAGCCCCTGCTTGAGTAGCATAGGTAGCATCCTTAAATTTCATGTTCCAATTCTGCCTGCCAACAGAAAAATTACCATTACCATCTCCGGGAAATGATTGCCCGTGTTCCAACCTTTCATCTTTGAAACCTAAGTGGCATGAACCACTATCATCAACACAATATTGCCTTGAAAGTCCTACAACCGCTCTGGCAGCTAAGGTTGCATGTTCTGCAAACTCAGCCGCTACTTGAGCAGCAGAGGTAGCATCATTAAATTTCATGTTCCAATTCTACCTACCAACAGAAAAATTACCATTACCATCTCCGGGAAATGATTGCCCATGTTCCAACCTTTCATCCTTCAAACCTAAGTGGCATGAATCACCATCATTAACACAATATTGCCTTGAAAGTTCTACAACAGCTCTGGCAGCTAGGCTTGTATGTTCTGCAAAATCAGCCGCTGCTTGAGCAGCAAAGGTAGCATCCTTAAATTTCATGTTCCAATTCTACCTGCCAATAGAAAAATTACCAATACCATCTCTAGGAAATGATTTCGCATGTTCTAATCTTTCATCCTTAAAACCTAAGTGGCATGAACCACCATCATCAACACAATATTGCATTGAAAGTTCTACAACAACTCTGGCACCTAGGCTTACATGTTCTGCAAAGTCAGCCGCTGCTTGAGTAGCAGAGGTAGCATCCTTAAATTTCATGTTCTAATTTGGCCTGCCAACAGAAAAATTACCATTACCATCTCTAGGAAATGATTGCCCATGTTCCAACCTTTCATCCTTGAAACCTAATTGGCATGAACCACTATCATCAACAAAATATTGCCTTGAAAGTTCTACAACACCTATGGCAGCTAGGCTTGCATATTTTGCAAACTCAGCCCCTGCTTGAGCAGCAGAGGTAGCATCCTTAAATTTCATGTTCCAATTCTGCCTGCTAATAGAAATATTACCATTACCATCTCTAGGAAATGATTGCCCATGTTCAAACCTTCCATCCTTGAAACCTAAGTGGCATGAACCACCTTCATCAACACAATATTGCCTTGAAAGTTCTACCACAGCTCTTGCAGCTAGGCTTGCATGTTCTACAAACTCAGCCGCTGCTTGAGCAGCAGAGGTAGCATCCTGAAATTACATGTTCCAATTCTGCCTGCCAATAGAAAAATTACCATCTCCAGGAAATTGTTGCCCATATTCCATCCTTTAATCCTTGAAACGTAAGTGGCATGAACCACCATCATCAACACAATAATGCCTTGAAAGTTCTACAACCTGTCTGGTAACTAGGCTCGCATATTCTGCAAAGTCAGCCCCTGCTTGAGCAGCAGAGGTAGCATCCTTAAATTTCATGTTCCAATTCTGCCTGCCAACAGATAAATTACCATTACCATCTCCAGGAAATGATTGCCCATGTTCCAACCTTTCATCCTTGAAACCTAATTGGCATGAACCACCATTATTAACACAATATTACCTTGAAAGTTCTACAACAGCTCTGGCAGCTAGGCTTGCATGTTCTGCATAGTCAGCCGTTGCTTGAGCAGCAGAGGTAGCATCCTTAAATTTCATGTTCCAATTATGCCTGCCAACAGATAAATTACCATTACCATCTCTAGGAAATGATTTCCCATTTCCCAACCTTTCATCCTTGTAACCTAAGTTGCATGAACCACCAATATAAACAAAATATTGCCTTGAAAGTTCTACAACATCTCTGGCAACTAGGCTTGCATATTCTGCAAACTGGGCCCCTGCTTGAGCAGCAGAGGTAGCATCCATAAATTTCATGTTCCAATTCTGCCTGCCAATAGAAAAATTACCATTACCACCTCCAGGAAATGTTTGCCCATGTTCCAACCTTTCATCCTTGAAACCTAAGTGGCATGAACCACCATCATCAACACAATATTGTCTTGAAAGTTCAACAACAGCTCTGGCAGCTAGGCTTGCATGTTTTGCACACTTAGCCGTTGCTTGAGCAACAGAGGTAGCATCCTTAAATTTAATTTTCCAATTCTACCTGCCAACAAAAAAATTACTATTACCATCTCCAGGAAATGATTGCCCATGTTCCAACCTTTCATCCTTGAAACCTAAGTGGCATGAACCACCATCATCAACATAATATTGCCTTAAAAGTTCTACAACAGCTCTGGCAGCTAGGCTTGCATGATCTGCGAACTCAGCCGCAGCTTGAGCAGCAGAGGTAGCATCCTTAAATTTCATGTTCCAATTCTGCCTGCCAACAGAAAAATTACCAATACCATCTCCAGGAAATGAATGCCCATGTTCCAACCTTTCATCCTTGAAACCTAAGTGGCGTGAACCACCATCATCAACACAATATTGCCTTGAATTTCTACAACAGCTCTGGCACCTAGACTTGCATGTTCTGCAAACTCACCCACTACTTGAGCAACAGAGGTAGCATCCTAAAATTTCATTTTCCAATACTACCTGCCAACAGAAAAATTACCATTACCATCTCCAGGAAATGATTGATCATGTTCCAACCTTTCATCCTTGAAACCTAAGTGGCTTGAACCACCATCATCAACATAATAGTGCCTTGAAAGTTCTATAACTGCTCTGGTAGCTAGGGATGCATGTTTTGCAAAGTCAGCCGCTGCTTGAGCAGCAGAGGTAGCATCCTTAAATTTCATGTTCCAATTCTGCCTACAAATAGAAACATTACCATCTCCAAGAAATGATTGCCCATATTCTAACCTTTCATCCTTGAAACCTAAGTGGCATGAACCATCATCATCAACACAATATTGCCTTGAAAGTTCTACAACAGCTCTGGTAGCTAGGGTTGCATGTTCTGCAAAGTCAGCCGGTGCTTGAGCAGCAGAGGTAGCATCCTTAAATTTTATGTTCCAATTCTGCCTGCCAATAGAAACATTACCATCTCCATGAAATGATTGCCCATGTTCCAACCTTTCATCCTTGAAACCTAAGTGGCATGAACCACCATCATCAACACAATATTGCCTTGAAAGTTCTATAACAACTCTGGCAGTTAGGCTTGCATGTTCTGCAAACTCAGCCGCTGCTTGAGCAATAGAGGTAGCATCCTTAAATTTCATGTTCCAATTCGGCCTGCCATAAGAAAAATTTCCATTACCATGTCCAGGAAATGATTGCCCATGTTCCTACCTTTAATCCTTGAAACGTAAGTGGAATGAACCACCATCATCAACACAATATTACCTTGAATGTTCTACAATAGCTCTGGCAGCTAGGCTTGCATGTTCTGCAAACCCAACCGCTGCTTGAGCAATAGAGGTAGCATCTTAAAATTTCATGTTCCAATTCTGCCTGCCAACAGAAAAATTACCAATACCATCTCCAGGAAATGATTGCCCATGTTCCAACCTTTCATCCTTGAAACCTAGGTGGAATGAACCACCATCATCAACACAATATTGTCTTGAAAGTTCTACAATAGCTCTGGCAGCTAGGCTTGCATGTTCTTCAGACTTAGCCGCTGCTTGAGCAACAGAGGTAGCATCCTTAAATTTCATTTTCCGATTCTACCTGCCAACAGAAAAATTACCATTACCATCTACAGGAAATGATTGCCCATGTTCCAACCTTTCATCCTTGAAACCTAAGTGGCATGAACCACCATCATCAACACAGTTTTTCCTTGAACGTTCTACAACAGCTCTGGCAGCTAGGCTTGCATGTTCTGCAAACTCAGCCGCTGCTTGAGCAACAGAGGTAGCATCATAAAATTTCATGTTCCAATTCTGCCTGCCAACAGAAAAATTACGATTACCATCTCCAGGAAATGATTGTCGATGTTCCAACCTTTCATCCTTAAAACCTAAGTGGCATGAACCACCATCATCAACACAATATGGCCTTGAAAGTTCTACAATAGCTCTGGCAGCTAGGTTTGCATGTTCTGCAAACTCAACCGTTGCTTGAGCAGCAGAGGTAGCATCCTTAAATTTCATGTTCCAATTCTGCCTGCCAACAGAAAATTACCAATACCATCTCCAGGAAATGATTGCCCATGTTCCAACCTTTCATCCTTGAAACCTAAGTGGCATGAACCACCATCATCAACACAATATTACCTTGAATGTTCTACAATAGCTCTGGCAGCTAGGCTTGCATGTTCTGCAAACCCAACCGCTGCTTGAGCAATAGAGGTAGCATCTTAAAATTTCATGTTCCAATTCTGCCTGCCAACAGAAAAATTACCAATACCATCTCCAGGAAATGATTGCCCATGTTCCAACCTTTCATCCTTGAAACCTAGGTGGCATGAACCACCATCATCAACATAATATTGCCTTGAAAGTTCTACAACAGCTCTGGCAGCTAGGCTTGCATGTTCTGCAAACTCAGCCGCTGCTTGGGCAGCAGAGGTAGCATCCTAAAATTTCATGTTCCAATTCTGCCTGCCAACGGAAAAATTACCAATACCATCTCCAGGAAATGATTGCCCATGTTCCAACCTTTCATCCTAGAAACCTAGGTGGCATGAACCACCATCATCAACACAATATTGCCTTGAAAGTTCTACAACAGCTCTGGCAGCTAGGGTTGCATGTTCTGCAAAGTCAGCCGCTACTTGAGCAGCAGAGGTAGCATCCTTAAATTACATGTTCCAATTCTGCCTGCCAATAGAAAAATTACCATCTCCAGGAAATTGTTGCCCATATTCCATCCTTTCATCCTTGAAACGTAAGTGGCATGAACCACCATTATCAACACAATAATGCCTTGAAAGTTCTACAACCTGTCTGGTAACTAGGCTCGCATATTCTGCAAAGTCAGCCCCTGCTTGAGCAGCAGAGGTAGCATCCTTAAATTTCATGTTCCAATTCTGCCTGCCAACAGATAAATTACCATTACCATCTCCAGGAAATGATTGCCCATGTTCCAACCTTTCATCCTTGAAACCTAATTGGCATGAACCACCATTATTAACACAATATTACCTTGAAAGTTCTACAACAGCTCTGGCAGCTAGGCTTGCATGTTCTGCATAGTCAGCCGTTGCTTGAGCAGCAGAGGTAGCATCCTTAAATTTCATGTTCCAATTATGCCTGCCAACAGATAAATTACCATTACCATCTCTAGGAAATGATTGCCCATTTCCCAACCTTTCATCCTTGTAACCTAAGTTGCATGAACCACCAATATAAACAAAATATTGCCTTGAAAGTTCTACAACATCTCTGGCAACTAGGCTTGCATATTCTGCAAACTGGGCCCCTGCTTGAGCAGCAGAGGTAGCATCCTTAAATTTCATGTTCCAATTCTGCCTGCCAATAGAAAAATTACCATTACCACCTCCAGGAAATGATTGCCCATGTTCCAACCTTTCATCCTTGAAACCTAAGTGGCATGAACCACCATCATCAACACAATATTGTCTTGAAAGTTCAACAACAGCTCTGGCAGCTAGGCTTGCATGTTTTGCACACTTAGCCGTTGCTTGAGCAACAGAGGTAGCATCCTTAAATTTCATTTTCCAATTCTACCTGCCAACAAAAAAATTACTATTACCATCTCCAGGAAATGATTGCCCATGTTCCAACCTTTCATCCTTGAAACCTAAGTGGCATGAACCACCATCATCAACATAATATTGCCTTAAAAGTTCTACAACAGCTCTGGCAGCTAGGCTTGCATGATCTGCGAACTCAGCCGCAGCTTGAGCAGCAGAGGTAGCATCCTTAAATTTCATGTTCCAATTCTGCCTGCCAACAGAAAAATTACCAATACCCTCTCCAGGAAATGAATGCCCATGTTCCAACCTTTCATCCTTGAAACCTAAGTGGCATGAACCACCATCATCAACACAATATTGCCTTGAATTTCTACAACAGCTCTGGCACCTAGACTTGCATGTTCTGCAAACTCAGCCACTACTTGAGCAACAGAGGTAGCATCCTAAAATTTCATTTTCCAATACTACCTGCCAACAGAAAAATTACCATTACCATCTCCAGGAAATGATTGATCATGTTCCAACCTTTCATCCTTGAAACCTAAGTGGCTTGAACCACCATCATCAACATAATAGTGCCTTGAAAGTTCTACAACTGCTCTGGTAGCTAGGGATGTATGTTTTGCAAAGTCAGCCGCTGCTTGAGCAGCAGAGGTAGCATCCTTAAATTTCATGTTCCAATTCTGCCTACAAATAGAAACATTACCATCTCCAAGAAATGATTGCCCATATTCTAACCTTTCATCCTTGAAACCTAAGTGGCATGAACCATCATCATCAACACAATATTGCCTTGAAAGTTCTACAACAGCTCTGGTAGCTAGGGTTGCATGTTCTGCAAAGTCAGCCGGTGCTTGAGCAGCAGAGGTAGCATCCTTAAATTTTATGTTCCAATTCTGCCTGCCAATAGAAACATTACCATCTCCATGAAATGATTGCCCATGTTCCAACCTTTCATCCTTGAAACCTAAGTGGCATGAACCACCATCATCAACACAATATTGCCTTGAAAGTTCTATAACAACTCTGGCAGCTAGGCTTGCATGTTCTGCAAACTCAGCCGCTGCTTGAGCAATAGAGGTAGCATCCTTAAATTTCATGTTCCAATTCGGCCTGCCATAAGAAAAATTTCCATTACCATGTCCAGGAAATGATTGCCCATGTTCCTACCTTTAATCCTTGAAACGTAAGTGGAATGAACCACCATCATCAACACAATATTGCCTTGAATGTTCTACAACAGCGCTGGCACCTAGGCTTACATATTCTGCAAAGTCATCCGCTGCTTAAGCAGAAGAGGTAGCATCCTTACTTTTCATGTTCCAATTATGACTGCCAACAGAAAGATTACCATTACCATCTCCAGGAAATGATTGCCCATGTTCCAACCTTTCATCCTTGAAACCTAAGTGGCATGAACCACCATCATCAACACAATATTGTCTTGAAAGTTCTACAATAGCTCTGGCAGCTAGGCTTGCATGTTCTTCAGACTTAGCCGCTGCTTGAGCACCAGAGGTAGCATCCTTAAATTTCATTTTCCGATTCTACCTGCCAACAGAAAAATTACCATTACCATCTACAGGAAATGATTGCCCATGTTCCAACCTTTCATCCTTGAAACCTAAGTGGCATGAACCACCATCATCAACACAGTTTTTCCTTGAACGTTCTACAACAGCTCTGGCAGCTAGGCTTGCATGTTCTGCAAACTCAGCCGCTGCTTGAGCAACAGAGGTAGCATCATAAAATTTCATGTTCCAATTCTGCCTGCCAACAGAAAAATTACGATTACCATCTCCAGGAAATGATTGTCGATGTTCCAACCTTTCATCCTTAAAACCTAAGTGGCATGAACCACCATCATCAACACAATATGGCCTTGAAAGTTCTACAATAGCTCTGGCAGCTAGGTTTGCATGTTCTGCAAACTCAGCCGTTGCTTGAGCAGCAGAGGTAGCATCCTTAAATTTCATGTTCCAATTCTGCCTGCCAACAGAAAATTACCAATACCATCTCCAGGAAATGATTGCCCATGTTCCAACCTTTCATCCTTGAAACCTAAGTGGCATGAACCACCATCATCAACACAATATTGCCTTGAAATTTCTACAACAGCTCTGGCAGCTACGCTTGCATGTTCTGCACACTCAGCCGCTGCTTGAGCAACAAAGGTAGCATCCTTAATTTTCATTTTCCAATTCTACCTGCCAACAGAAAAATTACTATTACCATCTACAGGAAATGATTGCCCATGTTCCAACCTTTCATCCTTGAAACCTAAGTGGCATGAACCACCATCATCAACACAATATTTCCTTTAATGTTCTACAATAGCTTTGGCAGCTAGGCTTGCATGTTCTGCAAGCTCAGCCGCTACTTGAGCAACAGAGGTAGCGTCCTAAAATTTCATGTTCCAATTCTGCCTGCCAACAGAAAAATTACCATTACAATCTCCAGGAAATGATTGCCCACGTTCCAACCTTTCATCCTTGAAACCTAAGTGGCATGAACCACCATTATCAACACAATATTGCCTTGAAAGTTCTACAACAGCTCTGGCAGCTAGGCTTGCATGTTCTGCAAACTCAGCCGCTGCTTGAGCAGCAGAGGTAGCATCCCTTAAATTTCATGTTCCAATTCTGCCTGCCAACAGAAAATTACCAATACCATCTCCAGGAAATGATTGCCCATGTTCCAACCTTTCATCCTTGAAACCTAAGTGGCATGAACCACCATCATCAACACAATATTGCCTTGAAATTTCTACAACAGCTCTGGCAGCTAGGCTTGCATGTTCTGCACACTCATCCGCTACTTGAGCAACAGAGGTAGCATCCTTAATTTTCATTTTCCAATTCTACCTGCCAACAGAAAAATTACCATTACCATCTACAGGAAATGATTGCCCATGTTCCAACCTTTCATCCTTGAAACCTAAGTGGCATGAACCACCATCATCAACACAATATTGCCTTGAAAGTTCTATAACAACTCTGGTAGCTAGGCTTGCATGTTCTGCAAACTCAGCCGCTGCTTGAGCAACAGAGGTAGCATCCTTAAATTTCATGTTCCAGTTCGGCCTGCCAACAGAAAAATTACCATTACCATCTCCAGGAAATGATTGCCCATGTTCTAACCTTTAATCCTTGAAACGTAAGTGGCATGAACCACCATCATCAACACAATATTGCCTTGAATGTTCTACAACAGCTTTGGCACCTAGGCTTACATATTCTGCAAAGTCAGCTGCTGCTTAAGCAGAAGAGGTAGCATCCTTACATTTTATGTTCCAATTATGACTGCCAACAGAAAAATTACCATTACCATCTCCAGGAAATGATTGCCCATGTTCCAACCTTTCATCCTTGAAACCTAAGTGGCATGAACCACCATCATCAACACAATATTGTCTTGAAAGTTCTACAACAGCTCTGGCAGCTAGGCTTGCATGTTCTTCAGACTTAGCCGCTGCTTGAGCAACAGAGGTAGCATCCTTAAATTTTATTTTCCAATTCTACCTACCAACAGAAAAATTACCATTACCATCTACAGGAAATGATTGCCCATGTTCCAACCTTTCATCCTTGAAACCTAAGTGGCATGAACCACCATCATCAACACAGTTTTTCCTTGAACGTTCTACAACAGCTCTGGCAGCTAGGCTTGCATGTTCTGCAAACTCAGCCGCTGCTTGAGCAACAGAGGTAGCATCATAAAATTTCATGTTCCAATTCTGCCTGCCAACAGAAAATTTACGATTACCATCTCCAGGAAATGATTGTCGATGTTCCAACCTTTCATCATTAAAACCTAAGTGGCATGAACCAACATCATCAACATAATATTGCCTTGAAAGTTCTACAATAGCTCTGGCAGCTAGGTTTGCATATTCTGCAAACTCAGCCGTTGCTTGAGCAGCAGAGGTAGCATCCTTAAATTTCATGTTCCAATTCTGCCTGCCAACAGAAAATTACCAATACCATCTCCAGGAAATGATTGCCCATGTTCCAACTTTTCATCCTTGAAACCTAAGTGGCATGAACCACCATCATCAATACAATATTGCCTTGAAATTTCCACAACAGCTCTGGCAGCTACGCTTGCATGTTCTGCACACTCAGCCACTGCTTGAGCAACAGAGGTAGCATCCTTAAATTTCATTTTCCAATTCTACCTGCCAACAGAAAAATTACAATTACCATCTACAGGAAATGATTGCCGATGTTCCAACCTTTCATCCTTGAAACCTAAGTGGCATGAACCACCATCATCAACACAATATTTCCTTTAACGTTCTACAATAGCTATGGCAGCTAGGCTTGCATGTTCTGCAAACTCAGCCGCTGCTTGAGCAACAGAGGTAGCATCCTAAAATTTCATGTTCCAATTCTGCCTGCCAACAGAAAAATTACCATTACAATCTCCAGGAAATGATTGCCCATGTTCCAACCTTTCATCCTTGAAACCTAAGTGGCATGAACCACCATTATCAACACAATATTGCCTTGAAAGTTCTACAACAGCTCTGGCAGCTAGGCTTGCATGTTCTGCAAACTCAGCCGCTGCTTGAGCAGCAGAGGTAGCATCCTTAAATTTCATGTTCCAATTCTGCCTGCCAACAGAAAATTACCAATACCATCTCCAGGAAATGATTGCCCATGTTCCAACCTTTCATCCTTGAAACCTAAGTGGCATGAACCACCATCATCAACACAATATTGCCTTGAAATTTCTACAACTGCTCTGGCAGCTAGGCTTGCATGTTCTGCACACTCATCCGCTGCTTGAGCAACAGAGGTAGCATTCTTAAATTTCATTTTACAATTCTACCTGCCAACAGAAAAATTACCATTACCATCTACAGGAAATGATTGCCCATGTTCCAACCTTTCAATCTTGAAACCTAAGTGGCATGAACCACCATAATCAACACAATATTTCCTTGAACGTTCTACAACAGCTCTGGCAGCTAGGCTTGCATGTTCTGCACACTCAGTCGCTGCTTGAGCAACAGAGGTAGCATCCTTAAATTTCATTTTCCAATTCTGCCTGCCAACAGAAAAATTACCATTACCATCTACAGGAGAGCATGAACCACCATCATCAACACAATATTGCCTTGAATGTTCTAGAACAGCTCTGGCAGCTAGGCTTGCATGTTCTGCAAAGTTAGCCGCTGCTTGAGCAACAGAGGTAGCATCCTTAAATTTCATGATCCAATTCTACCTGCCAACAGAAAAATTACCATTACCATATCCAGGAAATGATTGATAATGTTTCAACCTTTCATCCTTGAAACCTAAGTGGCATGAACTACCATCATCAACACAATATTGCCTAGAAAGTTCTACAACAGTTCTGGCAGCTAGGCTTGCATGTTCTGCAAACTCAGCCGCGGCTTGAGCAGCAGAGGTAGCATCCTTAAATTTCATGTTCCAATTCTACTTGCCAACAGAAAAATTGCCATTACCATCTCCAGGAAATTATTGCCCATGTTCCAACCTTTTATCCTTGAAACCTAAGTGGAATGAACCACCATCATCAACCCAATATTGCCTTGAAAATTCTACAACAGCTCTGGCAGCTAGGCTTGCATATTCTGCAAACTCAGCCGCTACTTGAGCAGCAGAGGTAGCATCCTTAAATTTCATGTTCCAATTCTGCCTGCTAACAGAAAAATTACCAATACCATCTCCAGGAAATGAATGCCCATGTTCCAACCTTTCATCCTTGAAACCTAAGTGGCATGAACCACCATCATCAACATAATATTGCCTTGAAATTTCTACAACAGCTCTGGCAACTAGGCTTGCATATTCTGCAAACTAAGCCGATGCTTGAGCAGCAGAGGTAGCATCCTAAATTTCATGTTCCAATTCCGCCTGCCAACAGACAAATTACCATCTCCAAGAAATGATTGCCCATATTCCAACCTTTCATCCTTGAAACCTAAGTGGCATGAACCACCATCATCAACACTATATTGCCTTGAAAGTCCTACAACAGCTCTGGCAGATAGGCTTGCATATTCTGCAAACTCAGCCGCTGCTTGAGCAGCAGAGGTAGCATCCTTAAATTTCATGTTCCAATTCTGCCTGCCAATAGAAAAATTACCATTACCATCTCCAGGAAATGATTGCCCATGTTCCAACCTTTCATCCTTGAAACCTAAGTGGCATGAACCACCATCATCAACACAATATTGCCTTGAAAGTTCTACAACAGCTCTGGCAGCTAGGCTTGCATGTTCTGCAAACTCAGCCGCTGCTTGAGCAGCAGAGGTAGCATCCTTAAATTTCATGTTCCAATTCTACCTGCCAACAGAAAACATTACCATTACCATCTCTAGGAAATGATTGCCCATGTTCCAACCTTTCATCCTTGAAACCTAAGTGGCATGAACCACCATCATCAACACAATATTTCCTTGAAAGTCCTATAACAACTCTGGCAGCTAGGTGTGCATGTTCTGCAAACTCAACCGCTGCTTGAGCAACATAGGTAGCATCCTTAAATTTCATGTTCCAATTCTGCCTGCCAACAGAAAAATTACCATCTCCAGGAAATAATTGCCCATATTCCAACCTTTCATCCTTGAAACCTAAGTGGCATGAACCACCATCATCAACACTATATTGCCTTGAAAGTCCTACAACAGCTCTGGCAGATAGGCTTGCATATTCTGCAAACTCAGCCGCTGCTTGAGCAGCAGAGGTAGCATCCTTAAATTTCATGTTCCAATTCTGCCTACCAACAGAAAAATTACCATTATCATCTCCAGGAAATTATTGCCCATGTTCTAACCTTTCATCCTTGTAGCCTAAGTGGCATGAACCACCATCATCAACACAATATTGCCTTGAATGTTCTAGAACAGCTCTGGCAGCTAGGCTTGCAAGTTCTGCAAAGTTAGCCGCTGCTTGAGCAATAGAGGTAGCATCCTTAAATTTCATGTTCCAATTCTACCTGCCAACAGAAAAATTACCATTACCATATCCAGGAAATGATTGATAATGTTCCAACCTTTCATCCTTGAAACCTAAGTGGCATGAACTACCATCATCAACACAATATTGCCTAGAAAGTTCTACAACAGCTCTGGCAGCTAGGCTTGCATGTTCTGCAAACTCAGCCGCTGCTTGAGCAGCAGAGGTAGCATCCTTAAATTTCATGTTCCAATTCTGCTTGCCAACAGAAAAATTGCCATTACCATCTCCAGCAAATTATTGCCCATGTTCCAACCTTTTATCCTTGAAACCTAAGTGGAATGAACCACCATCATCAACCCAATATTGCCTTGAAAGTTCTACAACAGCTCTGGAAGCCAGGCTTGCATGTTCTGCAAACTCAGCCGCTACTTGAGCAGCAGAGGTAGCATCCTTAAATTTCATGTTCCAATTCTGCCTGCTAACAGAAAAATTACCAATACCATCTCCAGGAAATGAATGCCCATGTTCCAACCTTTCATCCTTGAAACCTAAGTGGCATGAACCACAATCATCAACATAATATTGCCTTGAAATTTCTACAACAGCTCTGGCAGCTAGGCTTGCATATTCTGCAAACTAAGCCGATGCTTGAGCAGCAGAGGTAGCATCCTAAATTTCATGTTCCAATTCTGCCTGCCAACAGACAAATTACCATCGCCAAGAAATGATTGCCCATATTCCAACCTTTCATCCTTGAAACCTAAGTAGCATGAACCACCATCATCAACACAATATTTCCTTGAAAGTTCTACAACAGCTATGGCAGCTAGGGTATCATGTTCTGCAAAGTCAGCCGCTGCTTGAGCAGCAGAGGTAGCATCCTTAAATTTCATGTTCCAATTCTGCCTGCCAATAGAAAAATTACCATTACCATCTCCAGGAAATGATTGCCCATGTTCCAACCTTTCATCCTTGAAATCTAAGTGGCATGAACCACCATCATCAACACAATATTGCCTTGAAAGTCCTACAACAGCTCTAGCAGCTAGGCTTGCATGTTCTACAAACTCAGCCGCTGCTTGAGCAACAGAGGTAGCATCCTTAAATTTCATGTTCCAATTCTGCCTGCCAACAAAAACATTACCATTACCATCTCTAGGAAATGATTGCCCATGTTCCAACCTTTCATCCTTGAAACCTAAGTGGCATGAAACACCATCATCAACACAATATTTCCTTGAAAGTCCTATAACAGCTCTGGCAGCTAGGTGTGCATGTTCTGCAAACTCAACCGCTGCTTGAGCAACATAGGTAGCATCCTTAAATTTCATGTTCCAATTCTGCCTGCCAACAGAAAAATTACCATCTCCAGGAAATAATTGCCCATATTCCAACCTTTCATCCTTGAAACCTAAGTGGCATGAACCACCATCATAAATACAATATTGCCTTGAAAGTTCTACAATAGCTCTGGTAGCTAGGCTTGCATGTTCTGCAAACTCAACCAATGCTTGAGCAGCAGATGTAGCATCCTTAAATTTCATGTTGCAATTCTTCCTGCCAACAGAAAAATTACCATTACTATCTCCAGGAAATAATTGCCCATGTTCCAACCTTTCATCCAGGAAACCTAAGTGGCATGAACCACCATCATCAACACAATATTGCCTTGAAAGTTCTACAACAACTCTGGCAGCTAGGGTTGCATGTTCTGCAAAGTCGGCCGCTGCTTGAGCAGCAGAGGTAGCATCCTTAAATTTCATGTTCCAATTCTGCCTGCCAATAGAAAAATTACCATCTCCAGGAAATGATTGCCCATATTCCAACCTTTCATCCTTGAAACCTAATTGGCATGAACCACCATCATCAACACAATATTGCCTAGAAAGTCCTACAACAGCTCTGGCAGCTAGGCTTGCATGTTCTGCAAACTTAACCGCTGCTTGAGCAGCAGAGGTAGAATCCTTAAATTTCATGTTCCAATTTTGCCTGCCAACAGAAAACTTACAATCTCTAGGAGATGATTACCCATGTTCCAACCTTTTATCCTTGAAACCTAAGTGGAATAAACCACCATCATCAACACAATATTGCCTTGAAAGTTCTACATCAGTTCTGGCAGCTAGGGTTGCATGTTCTGCAAAGTCGGCCGCTGCTTGAGCAGCAGAGGTAGCATCCTTAAATTTCATGTTCCAATTCTGCTTGCCAATAGACAAATTACCATTACCATCTCAGGAAATGATTGCTCATATTCCAACCTTTCATCCTTGAAACCTAAGTGGCATGAACCACCATCATCAACACAATATTGCCTTAAAAGTACTATAACAGCTCTGGCAGCTAGGCTTGCATGTTCTGCAAACTCAACCGCTGCTTGAGCAGCAGATGTAGCAGCCTTAAATTTCATGTTCCAATTCTGCCTACCAACAGAAAAATTACCATTACCATCTCAAGAAATGATTGCCCATGTTCCAACCTTTAATTCTTGAAACCTAAGTGGCATGAACCACCATCATCAACACAATATTATCTTGAAAGTTCTACAACAGCTCTGGCACCTAGGGTTGCATGTTCTGAAAACTCAGCCACTGCTTGAGCAGCAGAGGTAGCATACTTAAATTTCATGTTCCAATTCTGCCTGCCAACAGAAAAATTACCATCTCCAGGAAATGATTGCCCATATTCCAACCTTTCATCCTTGAAATCTAAGTGGCATGAACCACCATCATCAACACTATATTGCCTTGAAAGTCCTACAACAGCTCTGGCAGATAGGCTTGCATATTCTGCAAACTCAGCCGCTGCTTGAGCAGCAGAGGTAGCATCCTAAATTTCATGTTCCAATTCCGCCTGCCAACAGACAAATTACCATCTCCAAGAAATGATTGCCCATATTCCAACCTTTCATCCTTGAAACCTAAGTAGCATGAACCACCATCATCAACACAATATTTCCTTGAAAGTTCTACAACAGCTATGGCAGCTAGGGTATCATGTTCTGCAAAGTCAGCCGCTGCTTGAGCAGCAGAGGTAGCATCCTTAAATTTCATGTTCCAATTCTGCCTGCCAATAGAAAAATTACCATTACCATCTCCAGGAAATGATTGCCCATGTTCCAACCTTTCATCCTTGAAACCTAAGTGGCATGAACCACCATCATCAACACAATATTGCCTTGAAAGTTCTACAACAGCTCTGGCAGCTAGGCTTGCATGTTCTGCAAACTCAGCCGCTGCTTGAGCAGCAGAGGTAGCATCCTTAAATTTCATGTTCCAATTCTGCCTGCCAACAAAAACATTACCATTACCATATCCAGGAAATGATTGATAATGTTCCAACATTTCATCCTTGAAACCTAAGTGGCATGAACTACCATCATCAACACAATATTGCCTAGAAAGTTCTACAACAGCTCTGGCAGCTAGGCTTGCATGTTCTGCAAACTCAGCCGCTGCTTGAGCAGCAGAGGTAGCATCCTTAAATTTCATGTTCCAATTCTGCTTGCCAACAGAAAAATTGCCATTACCATCTCCAGGAAATTATTGCCCATGTTCCAACCTTTTATCCTTGAAACCTAAGTGGAATGAACCACCATCATCAACCCAATATTGCCTTGAAAGTTCTACAACAGCTCTGGAAGCCAGGCTTGCATGTTCTGCAAACTCAGCCGCTACTTGAGCATCAGAGGTAGCATCCTTAAATTTCATGTTCCAATTCTGCCTGCCAACAGAAAAATTACCATCTCCAGGAAATAATTGCCCATATTCCAACCTTTCATCCTTGAAACCTAAGTGGCATGAACCACCATCATAAATACAATATTGCCTTGAAAGTTCTACAATAGCTCTGGTAGCTAGGCTTGCATGTTCTGCAAACTCAACCAATGCTTGAGCAGCAGATGTAGCATCCTTAAATTTCATGTTGCAATTCTTCCTGCCAACAGAAAAATTACCATTACTATCTCCAGGAAATAATTGCCCATGTTCCAACCTTTCATCCTGGAAACCTAAGTGGCATGAACCACCATCATCAACACAATATTGCCTTGAAAGTTCTACAACAACTCTGGCAGCTAGGGTTGCATGTTCTGCAAAGTCGGCCGCTGCTTGAGCAGCAGAGGTAGCATCCTTAAATTTCATGTTCCAATTCTGCCTGCCAATAGAAAAATTACCATCTCCAGGAAATGATTGCCCATATTCCAACCTTTCATCCTTGAAACCTAATTGGCATGAACCACCATCATCAACACAATATTGCCTAGAAAGTCCTACAACAGCTCTGGCAGCTAGGCTTGCATGTTCTGCAAACTTAACCGCTGCTTGAGCAGCAGAGGTAGCATCCTTAAATTTCATGTTCCAATTTTGCCTGCCAACAGAAAACTTACAATCTCTAGGAGATGATTACCCATGTTCCAACCTTTTATCCTTGAAACCTAAGTGGAATAAACCACCATCATCAACACAATATTGCCTTGAAAGTTCTACATCAGTTCTGGCAGCTAGGGTTGCATGTTCTGCAAAGTCGGCCGCTGCTTGAGCAGCAGAGGTAGCATCCTTAAATTTCATGTTCCAATTCTGCTTGCCAATAGACAAATTACCATTACCATCTCAGGAAATGATTGCTCATATTCCAACCTTTCATCCTTGAAACCTAAGTGGCATGAACCACCATCATCAACACAATATTGCCTTAAAAGTACTATAACAGCTCTGGCAGCTAGGCTTGCATGTTCTGCAAACTCAACCGCTGCTTGAGCAGCAGATGTAGCAGCCTTAAATTTCATGTTCCAATTCTGCCTACCAACAGAAAAATTACCATTACCATCTCAAGAAATGATTGCCCATGTTCCAACCTTTAATTCTTGAAACCTAAGTGGCATGAACCACCATCATCAACACAATATTATCTTGAAAGTTCTACAACAGCTCTGGCACCTAGGGTTGCATGTTCTGAAAACTCAGCCACTGCTTGAGCAGCAGAGGTAGCATACTTAAATTTCATGTTCCAATTCTGCCTGCCAACAGAAAAATTACCATCTCCAGGAAATGATTGCCCATATTCCAACCTTTCATCCTTGAAATCTAAGTGGCATGAACCACCATCATCAACACTATATTGCCTTGAAAGTCCTACAACAGCTCTGGCAGATAGGCTTGCATATTCTGCAAACTCAGCCGCTGCTTGAGCAGCAGAGGTAGCATCCTTAAATTTCATGTTCCAATTCTGCCTACCAACAGAAAAATTACCATTATCATCTCCAAGAAATTATTGCCCATGTTCCAACCTTTCATCCTTGTAGCCTAAGTGGCATGAACCACCATCATCAACACAATATTGCCTTGAATGTTCTAGAATAGCTCTGGCAGCTAGGCTTGCAAGTTCTGCAAAGTTAGCCGCTGCTTGAGCAGCAGAGGTAGCATCCTTAAATTTCATGTTCCAATTCTACCTGCCAACAGAAAAATTACCATTACCATATCCAGGGAATGATTGATAATGTTCCAACCTTTCATCCTTGAAACCTAAGTGGCATGAACTACCATCATCAACACAATATTGCCTAGAAAGTTCTACAACAGCTCTGGCAACTAGGCTTGCAAGTTCTTCAAAGTTAGCCGCTGCTTGAGCAGCAGAGGTAGCATCCTTAAATTTCATGTTCCAATTCTACCTGCCAATAGAAAAATTACCATTACCATATCCAGGAAATGATTGATAATGTTTCAACCTTTCATCCTTGAAACCTAAGTGGCATGAACTACCATCATCAACACTATATTGCCTAGAAAGTTCTACAACAGCTCTGGCAGCTAGGCTTGCATGTTCTGCAAACTCAGCCGCTGCTTGAGCAGCAGAGGTAGCATCCTTAAATTTCAAGTTCCAATTCTGCTTGCCAACAGAAAAATTACCATTACCATCTCCAGGAAATTATTGCCCATGTTCCAACCTTTTATCCTTGAAACCTAAGTAGAATGAACTACCATCATCAACACAATATTGCCTAGAAAGTTCTACAACAGCTCTGGCAGCTAGGCTTGCATGTTCTGCAAACTCTGCCGCTGCTTGAGCAGCAGAGGTAGCATCCTTAAATTTCATGTTCCAATTCTGCTTGCCAATAGAAAAATTACCATTACCATCTCCAGGAAATTATTGCCCATGTTCCAACCTTTTATCCTTGAAACCTAAGTGGAATGAACCACCATCATCAACACAATATTGCCTTGAAAGTTCTATAACAGCTCTGGCAGCTAGGCTTGCATGTTCTGCAAACTCAGCCGCTACTTGAGCAGCAGAGGTAGCATCCTTAAATTTCATGTTCCAATTCTGCCTGCTAACAGAAAAATTACCAATACCATCTCCAGGAAATGAATGCCCATGTTCCAACCTTTCATCCTTGAAACCTAATTGGCATGAACCACCATCATCAACACAATATTGCCTTGAAAGTTCTACAACAACTCTGGCAGCTAGGGTTGCATGTTCTGCAAAGTCGGCCGCTGCTTGAGCAGCAGAGGTAGCATCCTTAAATTTCATGTTCCAATTCTGCCTGCCAATAGAAAAATTACCATCTCCAGGAAATGATTGCCCATATTCCAACCTTTCATCCTTGAAACCTAAGTAGCATGAACCACCATCATCAACACAATATTTCTTTGAAAGTTCTACAACAGCTATGGCAACTAGGGTATCATGTTCTGCAAAGTCAGCCGCTGCTTGAGCAGCAGAGGTAGCATCCTTAAATTAAATGTTCCAATTCTGCCTGCCAATAGAAAAATTACCATTACCATCTCTAGGAAATGATTGCCCATGTTCCAACCTTTCATCCTTGAAACCTAAGTGGCATGAACCACCATCATCAACACAATATTGCCTTGAAAGTCCTACAACAGCTCTAGCAGCTAGGCTTGCATGTTCTACAAACTCAGCCGCTACTTGAGCAACAGAGGTAGCATCCTTAAATTTCATGTTCCAATTCTGCCTGCCAACAAAAACATTACCATTACCATCTCTAGGAAATGATTGCCCATGTTCCAACCTTTCATCCTTGAAACCTAAGTGGCATGAACCACCATCATCAACACAATATTTCCTTGAAAGTCCTATAACAGCTCTGGCAGCTAGGTGTGCATGTTCTGCAAACTCAACCGCTGCTTGAGCAACATAGGTAGCATCCTTAAATTTCATGTTCCAATTCTGCCTGCCAACAGAAAAATTACCATCTCCAGGAAATAATTGCCCATATTCCAACCTTTCATCCTTGAAACCTAAGTGGCATGAACCACCATCATAAATATAATATTGCCTTGAAAGTTCTACAATAGCTCTGGTAGCTAGGCTTGCATGTTCTGCAAACTCAACCAATGCTTGAGCAGCAGATGTAGCATCCTTAAATTTCATGTTCCAATTCTTCCTGCCAACAGAAAAATTACCATTACTATCTCCAGGAAATAATTGCCCATGTTCCAACCTTTCATCCTGGAAACCTAAGTGGCATGAACCACCATCATCAACACAATATTGCCTTGAAAGTTCTACAACAGCTCTGGAAGCTAGGGTTGCATGTTCTGCAAAGTCGGCCGCTGCTTGAGCAGCAGAGGTAGCATCCTTAAATTTCATGTTCCAATTCTGCCTGCCAATAGAAAAATTACCATCTCCAGGAAATGATTGCCCATATTCCAACCTTTCATCCTTGAAACCTAATTGGCATGAACCACCATCATCAACACAATATTGCCTAGAAAGTCCTACAACAGCTCTGGCAGCTAGGCTTGCATGTTCTGCAAACTTAGCCGCTGCTTGAGCAGCAGAGGTAGCATCCTTAAATTTCATGTTCCAATTTTGCCTGCCAACAGAAAACTTACAATCTCTAGGAGATGATTACCCATGTTCCAACCTTTTATCCTTGAAACCTAAGTGGAATAAACCAACATCATCAACACAATATTGCCTTGAAAGTTCTACAACAGTTCTGGCAGCTAGGGTTGCATGTTCTGCAAAGTCGGCCGCTGCTTGAGCAGCAGAGGTAGCATCCTTAAATTTCATGTTCCAATTCTGCTTGCCAATAGACAAATTACCATTACCATCTCAGGAAATGATTGCCCATATTCCAACCTTTCATCCTTGAAACCTAAGTGGCATGAACCACCATCATCAACACAATATTGCCTTGAAAGTACTATAACAGCTCTGGCAACTAGGCTTGCATGTTCTGCAAACTCAGCCGCTGCTTGAGCAGCAGATGTAGCATCCTTAAATTTCATGTTCCAATTCTGCCTACCAACAGAAAAATTACCATTACCATCTCAGGAAATGATTGCCCATGTTCCAACCTTTCATCCTTGAAACCTAAGTGGCATGAACCACCATCATCAACACAATATTGCCTTGAAAGTCCTACAACAGCTCTGGCAGCTAGGCTTGCATGTTCTGCAAACTCAGCCATTGCTTGAGCAGTAGAGGTAGCATTCTTAAATTTCATGTTCCAATTCTGCCTGCCAATAGACAAATTACCATCTCCAAGAAATGATTGCCCATATTCTAACCTTTCATCCTTGAAACCTTAGTGGCATGAACCACCATCATTAACACAATATTGCCTTGAAATTTCTACAACAGCTCTGGCAGCTAGGCTTGCATGTTCTGCAAACTCAGCCGCTGCTTGAGCAACAGAGGTAGCATCCTTAAATTTCATTTTTCAATTCTACCTACCAACAGAAAAATTACCATTACCATCTCCAGGAAATGATTGATCATGTTCCAACCTTTCATCCTTGAAACCTAAGTGGCATGAACCACCATCATCAACACAATATTGCCTTGAAAGTTCTACAACAGCTCTGGTAGCTAGGGTTGCATGTTCTGCAAAGTCAGTCGTAGCTTGAGCAGCAGAGGTAGCATCCTTAAATTTCATGTTCCAATTCTTCCTGCCAATAGAAACATTACCATCTCCAGGAAATGATTGCCTATATTCCAACATTACATCCTTGAAACCTAAGTGGCATGAACCACCATCATCAACACAATATTGCCTTGAAAGTTCTACAACAGCTCTGGCAGCTAGGGTTACATGTTCTGCAAAGTCGGCCGCTGCTAGAGCAGCAGAGGTAGCATCCTTAAATTTCATGTTCCAATTCTGCCTGCCAATAGAAAAATTACCATCTCCAGGAAATGATTGCCCATATTCCAACCTTTCATCCTTGAAACCTTATTGGCATGAACTTCCATCATCAACACAATATTGCCTAGAAAGTCCTACAACAGCTCTGGCAGCTAGGCTTGCATGTTCTGCAAACTTAGCCGCTGCTTGAGCAGCAGAGGTAGCATCCTTAAATTTCATGTTCCAATTTTGCTTGCTAATAGATAAATTACCATCTCCAAGAAATGATTGCCCATATTCCAACCTTTCATCCTTGAAACCTAAGTGGCATGAACCACCATCATCAACACAATATTGCCTTGAAAGTACTATAACAGCTCTGGCAGCTAGGCTTGCATGTTCTGCAAACTCAGCTGCTGCTTGAGCAGCAGATGTAGCACCCTTAAAATTCATGTTTTAATTCTGCCTACCAACAGAAAAATTACCATTACCATCTCAGGAAATGATTGCCCATGTTCCAACCTTTCATCCTTGAAACCTAAGTGGCATGAACCACCATCATCAACACAATATTGCCTTGAAAGTCCTACAACAGCTCTGGCAGCTAGGCTTGCATGTTCTGCAAACTCAGCCGCTACTTGAGCAGCAGAGGTAGCATCCTTAAATTTCATGTTCCAATTCTGCCTGCCAATAGACAAATTACCATCTCCAAGAAATGATTGCCTATATTCCAACCTTTCATCATTGAAACCTAAGTGGCATGAACCACCATCATCAACACAATATTGCCTTGAAAGTACTACAACAGCTCTGGCAGCTAGGCTTGCATGTTCTGCAAACTCAGCCGTTTCTTGAGCAGCAGATGTAGCATCCTTAAATTTCATGTTCCAATTCTGCCTGCCAATAGAAAAATTACCATTACCATCTCAGGAAATGATTGCCCATGTTCCAACCTTTCATCCTTGAATCCTAAGTGGCATGAACCACCATCATCAACACAATATTGCCTAGAAAGTCCTACAACAGCTCTGGCAGCTAGGCTTGCATGTTCTGCAAACTCAGCCGCTGCTTGAGCAGGAGATGTAGCATCCTTAAATTTCATGTTCCAATTCCGCCTACCAACAGAAAAATTACCATTACCATCTCAGGAAATGATTGCCCATGTTCCAACCTTTTATCCTTAAAACCTAAGTGGAATAAACCACCATCATCAACACAATATTGCCTTGAAAGTTCTACAACAGTTCTGGCAGCTAGGGTTGCATGTTCTGCAATGTCGGCCGCTGCATGAGCAGCAGAGGTAGCATCCTTAAATTTCATGTTCCAATTCTGCTTGCCAATAGATAAATTACCATCTCCAAGAAATGATTGCCCATATTCCAACCTTTCATCCTTGAAACCTAAGTGGCATGAACCACCATCATCAACACAATATTGCCTTGAAAGTACTATAACAGCTCGGGCAGCTAGGCTTGCATGTTCTGCAAACTCAGCTGCTGCTTGAGCAGCAGATGTAGCATCCTTAAATTTTATGTTCCAATTCTGCCTACCAAAAGAAAAATTACCATTACCATCTCAGGAAATGATTGCCCATGTTCCAACCTTTCATCCTTGAATCCTAAGTGGCATGAACCACCATCATCAACACAATATTGCCTTGAAAGTCCTACAACAGCTCTGGCAGCTAGGCTTGCATGTTCTGCAAACTCAGCCGCTGCTTGAGCAGCAGAGGTAGCATCCTTAAATTTCATGTTCCAATTCTGCCTGCCAATAGACAAATTACCATCTCCAAGAAATGATTGCCCATATTCCAACCTTTCATCATTGAAACCTAAGTGGCATGAACCAGCATAATCAACATAATATTACCTTGAAAGTATTACAACAGCTCTGGCAGCTATGCATGCATGTTCTGCAAACTCAGCCGCTGCTTGAGCAGTAGATGTAGCATCCTTAAATTTCATGTTCCAATTCTGCCTGCTAACAGAAAAATTACCATTACCATCTCAGGAAATAATTGCCCATGTTCCAATCTTTCATCCTTGAAACCTAAGTGGCATGAACCACCATCATCAACACAATATTGCCTTGAAAGTTCTACAACAGCTCTGGCAGCTAGGGTTACATATTCTGCAAAGTCGGCCGCTGCTTGAGCAGCAGAGGTAGCATCCTTAAATTTCATGTTCCAATTCTGCCTGCCAATAGAAAAATTACCATCTCCAGGAAATGATTGCCCATATTCCAACCTTTCATCCTTGAAACCTAATTGGCATGAACCACCATCATCAACACAATATTGCCTAGAAAGTCCTACAACAGCTCTGGCAGCTAGGCTTGCATGTTCTGCAAACTTAGCCGCTGCTTGAGCAGCAGAGGTAGCATCCTTAAATTTCATGTTCCAATTTTGCCTGCCAACAGAAAACTTACCATCTCTAGGAAATGATTACCCAGGTTCAAACCTTTTATCCTTGAAACCTAAGTGGAATAAACCACCATCATCAACACAATATTGCCTTGAAAGTTCTACAACAGTTCTGGCAGCTAGGGTTGCATGTTCTGCAAAGTCGGCCGCTGCTTGAGCAGCAGAGGTAGCATCCTTAAATTTCATGTTCCAATTCTTGCTTGCCAATAGATAAATTACCATCTCCAAGAAATGATTGCCCATATTCCAACCTTTCATCCTTGAAACCTAAGTGGCATGAACCACCATCATCAACACAATATTGCCTTGAAAGTACTATAACAGCTCTGGCAGCTAGGCTTGCATGTTCTGCAAACTCAGCTGCTGCTTGAGCAGCAGATGTAGCACCCTTAAAATTCATGTTTTAATTCTGCCTACCAACAGAAAAATTACCATTACCATCTCAGGAAATGATTGCCCATGTTCCAACCTTTCATCCTTGAAACCTAAGTGGCATGAACCACCATCATCAACACAATATTGCCTTGAAAGTCCTACAACAGCTCTGGCAGCTAGGCTTGCATGTTCTGCAAACTCAGCCGCTACTTGAGCAGCAGAGGTAGCATCCTTAAATTTCATGTTCCAATTCTGCCTGCCAATAGACAAATTACCATCTCCAAGAAATGATTGCCTATATTCCAACCTTTCATCATTGAAACCTAAGTGGCATGAACCACCATCATCAACACAATATTGCCTTGAAAGTACTACAACAGCTCTGGCAGCTAGGCTTGCATGTTCTGCAAACTCAGCCGTTTCTTGAGCAGCAGATGTAGCATCCTTAAATTTCATGTTCCAATTCTGCCTGCCAACAGAAAAATTACCATTACCATCTCAGGAAATGATTGCCCATGTTCCAACCTTTCATCCTTGAATCCTAAGTGGCATGAACCACCATCATCAACACAATATTGCCTAGAAAGTCCTACAACAGCTCTGGCAGCTAGGCTTGCATGTTCTGCAAACTCAGCCGCTGCTTGAGCAGGAGATGTAGCATCCTTAAATTTCATGTTCCAATTCCGCCTACCAACAGAAAAATTACCATTACCATCTCAGGAAATGATTGCCCATGTTCCAACCTTTGATCCTTGAAACCTAAGTGGCATGAACCACCATCATTAACACAATATTGCCTTGAAAGTCCTACAACAGCTCTGGCAGCTAGGCTTGCAAATTCTGCAAACTCAGCCGCTGCTTGAGCAGTAGAGGTAGCATCCTTAAATTTCATGTTCCAATTCTGCCTGCCAATAGACAAATTACCATCTCCAAGAAATGATTGCCCATATTCCAACCTTTGATCCTTGAAACCTAAGTGGCATGAACCACCATCATCAACACAATATTGCCTTGAAAGTCCTACAACAGCTCTGGCAGCTAGGCTTGCATGTTCTGCAAACTCAGCCGCTGCTTGAGCAGCAAAGGTAGCATCCTTAAATTTCATGTTCCAATTCTGCCTGCCAATAGACAAATTAACATCTCCAAGAAATTATTGCCCATATTCCAACCTTTCATCCTTGAAACCTAAGTGGCATGAACCACCATCATCAACACAATATTTCCTTGAAAGTACTACAATAGCTCTGGCAGCTAGGCTTGCATGTTCTGCAAACTCATCCGCTGCTTGAGCGACAGATGTAGCATCCTTAAATTTCATGTTCCAATTCTGCCTGCCAACAGAAAAATTACTATTACCATCTCAGGAAATGATTGCCCATGTTCCAACCTTTCATCATTGAAACCTAAGTGGCATGAACCACCATCATCAACACAATATTGCCTTGAAAGTCCTACAACAGCTCTGGCAGCTAGGCTTGCATGTTCTGCAAACTCAGCCGCTACTTGAGCAGCAGAGGTAGCATCCTTAAATTTCATGTTCCAATTCTGCCTGCCAATAGACAAATTACCATCTCCAAGAAATGATTGCCTATATTCCAACCTTTCATCATTCAAACCTAAGTGGCATGAACCACCACCATCAACACAATATTGCCTTGAAAGTACTACAACAGCTCTGGCAGCTAGGCTTGCATGTTCTGCAAACTCAGCCGTTGCTTGAGCAGTAGATGTAGCATCCTTAAATTTTATGTTCCAATTCTGCCTGCCAATAGACAAATTACCATCTCCAAGAAATGATTGCCTATATTCCAACCTTTCATCATTGAAACCTAAGTGGCATGAACCACCATCATCAACACAATATTGCCTTGAATGTACTACAACAGCTCTGGCAGCTAGGCTTGCATGTTCTGCAAACTCAGCCGTTGCTTGAGCAGCAGATGTAGCATCCTTAAATTTCATGTTCCAATTCTGCCTGCCAACAGAAAAATTACCATTACCATCTCAGGAAATGATTGCCCATGTTCCAACCTTTCATCCTTGAATCCTAAGTGGCATGAACCACCATCATCAACACAATATTGCCTAGAAAGTCCTACAACAGCTCTGGCAGCTAGGCTTGCATGTTCTGCAAACTCAGCCGCTGCTTGAGCAGGAGATGTAGCATCCTTAAATTTCATGTTCCAATTCCGCCTACCAAAAGAAAAATTACCATTACCTTCTCAGGAAATGAATTCCCATGTTCCAACCTTTGATCCTTGAAACCTAAGTGGCATGAACCACCATCATCAACACAATATTGCCTTGAAAGTCGTACAACAGCTCTGGCAGCTAGGCTTGCATATTCTGCAAACTCAGCCGCTGCTTGAGCAGTAGAGGTAGCATCCTTAAATTTCATGTTCCAATTCTGCCTGCCAATAGACAAATTACCATCTCCAAGAAATGATTGTCCATATTCCAACCTTTCATCCTTGAAACCTAAGTGGCATGAACCACCATCATCAACACAATATTGCCTTGAAAGTCCTACAACAGCTCTGGCAGCTAGGCTTGCATGTTCTGCAAACTCAGCCGCTGCTTGAGCAGCAGATGTAGCATCCTTAAATTTCATGTTCCAATTCTGCCTACCAACAGAAAAATTACCATTACCATCTCAGGAAATGATTGCCCATGTTCCAACCTTTGATCCTTGAAACCTAAGTGGCATGAACCACCATCATCAACACAATATTGCCTTGAAAGTCCTACAACAGCTCTGGCAGCTAGGCTTGCATGTTCTGCAAACTCAGCCGCTGCTTGAGCAGCAGAGGTAGCATCCTTAAATTTCATGTTCCAATTCTGCCTGCCAATAGACAAATTACCATCTCCAAGAAATGATTGCCCATATTCCAACCTTTCATCCTTGAAACCTAAGTGGCATGAACCACCATCATCAACACAATATTGCCTTGAAAGTACTACAATAGCTCTGGCAGCTAGGCTTGCATGTTCTGGAAACTCATCCGCTGCTTGAGCGACAGATATAGCATCCTTAAATTTCATGTTCCAATTTTGCCTGCCAACAAAAAAATTACCATTACCATCTCAGGAAATGATTGCCCATGTTCCAACCTTTCATCTTTGAAACCTAAGTGGCATGAACCACCATCATCAACACAATATTGCCTAGAAAGTCCTACAACAGCTCTGGCAGCTAGGCTTGCATGTTTTGCAAACTTAGCCGCTGCTTGAGCAGCAGAGGTAGCATCCTTAAATTTCATGTTCCAATTTTGCCTGCCAACAGAAAACTTACCATCTCCAGGAAATGATTACCCATGTTCCAACCTTTTATCCTTGAAACCTAAGTGGAATAAACCACCATCATCAACACAATATTACCTTGAAAGTTCAACAATAGTTCTGGCAGCTAGGGTTGCATGTTCTGCAAAGTCGGCCGCTGCTTAAGCAGCAGAGGTAGTATCCTTTAATTTCATGTTCCATTTCTGACTGCCAATAGAAAAATTACCATCTCCAAGAAATGATTGCCCACATTCCAACCTTTCATCCTTGAAGCCTAAGTGGCATGAACCACCATCATCAACACAATATTGCCTTGAAAGTACTATAACAGCTCTAGCAGCTAGGCCTGCATGTTCTGCAAACTCAGCTGCTGCTTGAGCAGCAGATGTAGCATCCTTAAAATTCATGTTTTAATTCTGCCTACCAACAAAAAAATTACCATTACCATCTCAGGAAATGATTGCCCATGTTCCAACCTTTCATCCTTGAAACCTAAGTGGCATAAACCACCATCATCAACACAATATTGCCTTGAAAGTCCTACAACAGCTCTGGCAGCTAGGCTTGCATTTTCTGCAAACTCAGCCGCTGCTTGAGCAGCAGAGGTAGCATCCTTAAATTTCATGTTCCAATTCTGCCTGCCAATAGACAAATTACCATCTCCAAGAAATGATTGCCTATATTCCAACCTTTCATCATTGAAACCTAAGTGGCATGAACCACCATCATCAACACAATATTGCCTTGAAAGTACTACAACAGCTCTGGCAGCTAGGCTTGCATGTTCTGCAAACTCAGCCGTTGCTTGAGCAGCAGATGTAGCATCCTTAAATTTCATGTTCCAATTCTGCCTGCCAACAGAAAAATTACCATTACCATCTCAGGAAATGATTGCCCATGTTCCAACCTTTCATCCTTGAATCCTAAGGGGCATGAACCACCATCATCAACACAATATTGCATAGAAAGTCCTACAATAGCTCTGGCAGCTAGGCTTGCATGTTCTGCAAACTCAGCCGCTGCTTGAGCAGGAGATGTAGCATCCTTAAATTTCATGTTCCAATTCCGCCTACCAACAGAAAAATTACCATTACCATCTCAGGAAATGATTGCCCATGTTCCAACCTTTGATCCTTGAAACCTAAGTGGCATGAACCACCATCATCAACATAATATTGCCTTGAAAGTCCTACAACAGCTCTGGCAGCTAGGCTTGCATGTTCTGCACACTCAGCCGCTGCTTGAGCAGCAGAGGTAGCATCCTTAAATTTCATGTTCCAATTCTGCTTGCCAATAGACAAATTACCATCTCCAAGAAATGATTGCCCATATTCCAACCTTTCATCCTTGAAACCTAAGTGGCATGAACCACCATCATCAACACAATATTGCCTTGAAAATACTACAATAGCTCTGGCAGCTAGGCTTGCATGTTCTGTAAACTCATCCGCTGCTTGAGCGGCAGATGTAGCATCCTTAAATTTCATGTTCCAATTCTGCCTGCCAACAGAAAAATTACCATTACAGTCTCAGGAAATGATTGCCCATGTTCCAACCTTTCATCCTTGAAACCTAAGTGGCATGAACCACCATCATCAACACAATATTGCCTTGAAAGTTCTCCAACATCTCTGGCAGCTAGGCTTGCATGTTCTGCAAACTTAGCCACTGCTTGAGTAGTAGATGTAGCATCCTTAAATTTCATGTTCCAATTCTGCGCGGCAACAAAAAAATTACCATTACCATCTCAGGAAATGATTGCCCATGTTCCAACCTTTCATCCTTGAAACCTAAGTGACTTGAACCACCATCATCAACACAGTATTGCCTTGAAAGTTCTATAACAACTCTGGCAGCTAGGCTTGCATGTTCTGCAAACTCAGCCATTGCTTGAGCAGCAGAGGTAGCATCCTTAAATTTCATGTTGCAATTCTGCCTGCCAACAGAAAAATTACCATTACCATCTCTAGGAAATGATTGCCCATGTTCCAACCTTTCATCCTTGAAACCTAAGTGGCATGAACCACCATCATCAACGCAATATTGCCTTGAAAGTCCTACAACAGCTCTGGCAGCTAGGCTTGCATGTTCTGCAAACTCAGCCGCTGCTTGAGTAGCAGAGGTAGAATCCTTAAATTTCGTGTTCCAATTCTGCCTGCCAACAGAAAAATTACCATTACCTTCTCAAGGAAATGATTGCCCATGTTTCAATCTTTCATCCTTGAAGCCTAAGTGGCAAAAACCACCATCATCAACACAATATTGCCTAAAAAGTTTTACAACTGCTCTGACAGCTAGGCTTGCATATTCTGCAAACTCATCCCCGATTTGAGCAGCAGAGGTAGCATCCTTAAATTTCATGTTCCAATTCTGCCTGCCAACAGAAAAATTACCATTACCATCTCTAGGAAATGATTGCCCATGTTCCAACCTTTGATCCTTGAAACCTAAGTGGCATGAACCACCATCATCAACACAATATTTCCTTGAAAGTTCTACAACAGCTCTGGCAGCTAGGGTATCATGTTCTGCAAAGTCAGCCGCTGCTTGAGCAGCAGAGGTAGCATCCTTAAATTTCATATTCCAATTCTGCCTGCCAACAAAAAAATTACCATCTCCAAGAAATGATTGCCCATATTCCAACCTTTCATCCTTGAAACCTAAGTGGCATGAACCACCATCATCAACACAATATTGCCTTGAAAGTACTACAATAGCTCTGGCAGCTAGGCTTGCATGTTCTGCAAACTCATCCGCTGCTTGAGCGACAGATGTAGCATCCTTAAATTTCATGTTCCAATTTTGCCTGCCAACAGAAAAATTACCATTACCATCTCAGGAAATGATTGCCCATGTTCCAACCTTTCATCTTTGAAACCTAAGTGGCATGAACCACCATCATCAACACAATATTGCCTAGAAAGTCCTACAACAGCTCTGGCAGCTAGGCTTGCATGTTTTGCAAACTTAGCCGCTGCTTGAGCAGCAGAGGTAGCATCCTTAAATTTCATGTTCCAATTTTGCCTGCCAACAGAAAACTTACCATCTCCAGGAAATGGTTACCCATGTTCCAACCTTTTATCCTTGAAACCTAAGTGGAATAAACCACCATCATCAACACAATATTACCTTGAAAGTTCAACAATAGTTCTGGCAGCTAGGGTTGCATGTTCTGCAAAGTCGGCCGCTGCTTAAGCAGCAGAGGTAGCATCCTTTAATTTCATGTTCCATTTCTGACTGCCAATAGAAAAATTACCATCTCCAAGAAATGATTGCCCACATTCCAACCTTTCATCCTTGAAACCTAAGTGGCATGAACCACCATCATCAACACAATATTGCCTTGAAAGTACTATAACAGCTCTGGCAGCTAGGCCTGCATGTTCTGCAAACTCAGCTGCTGCTTGAGCAGCAGATGTAGCATCCTTAAAATTCATGTTTTAATTCTGCCTACCAACAAAAAAATTACCATTACCATCTCAGGAAATGATTGCCCATGTTCCAACCTTTCATCCTTGAAACCTAAGTGGCATAAACCACCATCATCAACACAATATTGCCTTGAAAGTCCTACAACAGCTCTGGCAGCTAGGCTTGCATTTTCTGCAAACTCAGCCGCTGCTTGAGCAGCAGAGGTAGCATCCTTAAATTTCATGTTCCAATTCTGCCTGCCAATAGACAAATTACCATCTCCAAGAAATGATTGCCTATATTCCAACCTTTCATCATTGAAACCTAAGTGGCATGAACCACCATCATCAACACAATATTGCCTTGAAAGTACTACAACAGCTCTGGCAGCTAGGCTTGCATGTTCTGCAAACTCAGCCGTTGCTTGAGCAGCAGATGTAGCATCCTTAAATTTCATGTTCCAATTCTGCCTGCCAACAGAAAAATTACCATTACCATCTCAGGAAATGATTGCCCATGTTCCAACCTTTCATCCTTGAATCCTAAGGGGCATGAACCACCATCATCAACACAATATTGCATAGAAAGTCCTACAATAGCTCTGGCAGCTAGGCTTGCATGTTCTGCAAACTCAGCCGCTGCTTGAGCAGGAGATGTAGCATCCTTAAATTTCATGTTCCAATTCCACCTACCAACAGAAAAATTAACATTACCATCTCAAGAAATGATTGCCCATGTTCCAACCTTTGATCCTTGAAACCTAAGTGGCATGAACCACCATCATCAACATAATATTGCCTTGAAAGTCCTACAACAGCTCTGGCAGCTAGGCTTGCATGTTCTGCACACTCAGCCGCTGCTTGAGCAGCAGAGGTAGCATCCTTAAATTTCATGTTCCAATTCTGCTTGCCAATAGACAAATTACCATCTCCAAGAAATGATTGCCCATATTCCAACCTTTCATCCTTGAAACCTAAGTGGCATGAACCACCATCATCAACACAATATTGCCTTGAAAATACTACAATAGCTCTGGCAGCTAGGCTTGCATGTTCTGTAAACTCATCCGCTGCTTGAGCAGCAGATGTAGCATCCTTAAATTTCATGTTCCAATTCTGCCTGCCAACAGAAAAATTACCATTACAGTCTCAGGAAATGATTGCCCATGTTCCAACCTTTCATCCTTGAAACCTAAGTGGCATGAACCACCATCATCAACACAATATTGCCTTGAAAGTTCTCCAACATCTCTGGCAGCTAGGCTTGCATGTTCTGCAAACTTAGCCGCTGCTTGAGTAGTAGATGTAGCATCCTTAAATTTCATGTTCCAATTCTGCGCGGCAACAAAAAAATTACCATTACCATCTCAGGAAATGATTGCCCATGTTCCAACCTTTCATCCTTGAAACCTAAGTGACTTGAACCACCATCATCAACACAGTATTGCCTTGAAAGTTCTATAACAACTCTGGCAGCTAGGCTTGCATGTTCTGCAAACTCAGCCATTGCTTGAGCAGCAGAGGTAGCATCCTTAAATTTCATGTTGCAATTCTGCCTGCCAACAGAAAAATTACCATTACCATCTCTAGGAAATGATTGCCCATGTTCCAACCTTTCATCCTTGAAACCTAAGTGGCATGAACCACCATCATCAACGCAATATTGCCTTGAAAGTCCTACAACAGCTCTGGCAGCTAGGCTTGCATGTTCTGCAAACTCAGCCGCTGCTTGAGTAGCAGAGGTAGAATCCTTAAATTTCGTGTTCCAATTCTGCCTGCCAACAGAAAAATTACCATTACCTTCTCAAGGAAATGATTGCCCATGTTTCAATCTTTCATCCTTGAAGCCTAAGTGGCAAAAACCACCATCATCAACACAATATTGCCTAAAAAGTTTTACAACAGCTCTGGCATCTAGGCTTGCATATTCTGCAAACTCAGCCGCTGCTTGAGCAGCAGAGGTAGCATCCTTAAATTTCATGTTCCAATTCTGCCTGCCAACAGAAAAATTACCATTACCATCTCTAGGAAATGATTGCCCATGTTCCAACCTTTCATCCTTGAAACCTAAGTGGCATGAACCACCATCATCAACACAATATTTCCTTGAAAGTTCTACAACAGCTCTGGCAGCTAGGGTATCATGTTCTGCAAAGTCAGCCGCTGCTTGAGCAGCAGAGGTAGCATCCTTAAATTTCATATTCCAATTCTGCCTGCCAACAAAAAAATTACCATTACCATTACCATCTCCAGGAAATGATTGCCCATGTTCCAACCATTCATCCTTGAAACCTAAGTGGCATGAACCACTATCATCAACACAATATTGCCTTGAAAGTTCTACAACAGCTCTGGCAGCTAGTGTTGTATGTTCTGCAAAGTCGGCCGCTGCTTGAGCAGTAGAGGTAGCATTCTTAAATTTCATGTTCCAATTCTGCCTGCCAATAGAAAAATTACCATCTCCAGGAAATGATTGCCCATATTCCAACCTTTCATCCTTGAAACCTAATTGGCATGAACCATTTCATCATCAACACAATATTGCCTAGAAATTCCTACAACAACTTTGGCAGGTAGGCTTGCATGTTCTGCAAACTTAGCCGCTGCTTGAGCAGCAGAGGTAGCATCCTTAAATTTCATGTTCCAATTTTTCCTGCCAATAGAAAACTTACCATCTCCAGGAAATGATTACCCATGTTCCAACCTTTTATCCTTGAAACCTAAGTGGAATAAACCACCATCATCAACACAATATTGCCTTGAAAGTTCTACAACAGTTCTGGCAGCTAGGGTTGCATGTTCAACAAAGTCGGCCGCTGCTTGAGCAGTAGAGGTAGCATCCTTAAATTTCATGTTTCAATTCTGCCTGCCAATAGACAAATTACCATCTCCAAGAAATGATTGCCCATATTTCAACCTTTTATCCTTGAAACCCAAGTGGCATGAACCACCATCATCAACACAATATTGCCTTGAAAGTACTACAACAGCTCTGGCAGCTAGGCTTGCATGTTCTGCAAACTCAGCCGCTGCTTGAGCAGCAGATGTAGCATCCTTAAATTTCATATTCCAATTCTGCCTGGCAACAGAAAAATTACCATTACCATCTCAGGAAATGATTGCCCATGTTCCAACCTTTCATCCTTGAAACCTAAGTGGCATGAACCACCATCATCAACACAATATTGCCTTGAAATTTCTACAACAGCTCGGGCAGCTAGGCTTGCATGTTCTGCAAACTCAGCCACTGCTTGATCAGCAGAGGTAGCATCCTTAAATTTCATATTCCAATTTTGCCTCCCAATAGAAAAATGACCATTAACATCTCCAGGAAATGATTGCCCATGTTCCAACCATTCATCCTAGAAACCCAAGTGGCATGAACCACCATCATCAACACAATAATGCTTGAAAGTTCTACAACAGCTCTGGTACCTAGGCTTGCATATTTTGCAAAGTCAGTTGCTTCTTGAGCAGCAGAGGTAGCATCCTTAAATTTCATGATCAAATTCTTCCTGCCAACAGAAAAATTACCATCTCCAGGAAATGATGGCCCATGTTCCTACCTTTCATCCCTTAAACCTAAGTGGAATAAACTACCATCATCAACACAATATTGCCTTGAAAGTTCTACAATAGCTCTGGCAGCTAGGGTTGCATGTTCTGCAAAGTCGGCCGCTGCTTGAGTAGCAGAGGAAGCATCCTTAAATTTCATGTTCTAATTCCGCCTGCCAACGGAAAAATTACCATTACCATCTCTAGGAAATGATTGCCCATGTTCCAACCTTTCATCCTTGAAACCTAAGTGGCATGAACCACCATCATCAACACAATATTTCCTTGAAAGTTCTACAATAGCTCTGGCAGCTAGGCTTGCATATTCTGCAAACTCAGCCCCTGCTTGAGCAACAAAGGTAGCATCCTTAAATTTCATGTTCCAATTCTGCCTGCTAACAGAAAAATTACCATTACCATCTCCAGGAAATGATTGCCCATGTTCCAACCTTTTATCCTTGAAACCTAAGTGGCATTAACCACCATCATCAATATAATATTTCCTTGAAAGTCCTACAACAGCTCTGGCAGCTAGGCGTGCATGTTCTGCAAACTCAACCGCTGCTTGAGCAACAGATGTAGCATCCTTAAATTTCATGTTCCAAAACTGCCTACCAACAGAAAAATTACCATTACCATCTCAGGAAATGATTGCCCATGTTCCAACCTTTGATCCTTGAAACCTAAGTGGCATGAACCACCATCATCAACACAATATTGCCTTGAAAGTCCTACAACAGCTCTGGCAGCTAGGCTTGCATGTTCTGCAAACTTAGCCGCTGCTTGAGCAGCAGAGGTAGCATCCTTAAATTTCATGTTCCAATTCTGCCTGCCAATAGACAAATTACCATCTCCAAGAAATGATTGCCCATATTCCCACCTTTCATCCTTGAAACCTAAGTGGCATGAACCACCATCATCAACACAATATTGCCTTGAAAGTACTACAACAGCTCTGGCAGCTAGGCTTGCATGTTCTACAAACTCAGCCGCTGCTTGAGCAGCAGATGTAGCATCCTTAAATTTCATATTCCAATTCTGCCTGGCAACAGAAAAATTACCATTACCATCTCAGGAAATGATTGCCCATGTTCCAACCTTTCATCCTTGAAACCTAAGTGGCATGAACCACCATCATCAACACAATATTGCCTTGAAATTTCTACAACAGCTCGGGCAGCTAGGCTTGCATGTTCTGCAAACTCAGCCGCTGCTTGAGCAGCAGAGGTAGCATCCTTAAATTTCATGTTCCAATTCTGCATGCCAATAGACAAATTACCATCTCCAAGAAATGATTGCCCATATTCCAACCATTCATCCTTGAAACCTAAGTGGCATGAACCACCATCATCAACACAATATTGCCTTGAAAGTACTACAACAGCTCTGGCAGCTAGGCTTGCATGTTCTGCAAACTCATCCGCTGCTTGAGCGGTAGATGTAGCATCCTTAAATTTCATGTTCCAATTCTGCCTGCCAACAGAAAAATTACCATTACCATCTCAGGAAATGATTGCCCATGTTCCAACCTTTCATCCTTGAAACCTAAGTGGCATGAACCACCATCATCAACACAATATTGCCTTGAAAGTCCTACAACAGCTCTGGCAGCTAGGCTTGCATGTTCTGCAAACTCAGCCGCTACTTGAGCAGCAGATGTAGCATCTTTAAATTTCATGTTCCAATTCTGGCTACCAACAGAAAAATTACCATTTCCATCTCAGGAAATGATTGCCCATGTTCCAACCTTTGATCCTTGAAACCTAAGTGGCATGAACCACCATCATCAACACAATATTGCCTTGAAAGTCCTACAACAGCTCTGGCAGCTAGGCTTGCATGTTCTGCAAACTCAGCCGCTGCTTGAGCAGCAGAGGTAGCATCCTTAAATTTCATGTTCCAATTCTGCCTGCCAATAGACAAATTACCATCTCCAAGAAATGATTGCCCATATTCCAACCTTTCATCCTTGAAACCTAAGTGGCATGAACCACCATCATCAACACAATATTGCCTTGAAAGTACTACAACAGCTCTGGCAGCTAGGCTTGCATGTTCTGCAAACTCATCCGCTACTTGAGCGGTAGATGTAGCATCCTTAAATTTCATGTTCCAATTCTGCCTGCCAACAGAAAAATTACCATTACCATCTCAGGAAATGATTGCCCATGTTCCAACCTTTCATCCTTGAAACCTAAGTGGCATGAACTACCATCATCAACACAATATTGCCTAGAAAGTCCTACAACAGCTCTGGCAGCTAGGCTTGCATGTTTTGCAAACTTAGCCGCTGTGTTGCGACCAAACACACTCACGCAAGTATACGCGGTCGTCAAGTAATAAAGTGACTAAAAGTCGGATATCGAACCCACGAGGACTTATAATTAACTATTAACTAAATTAGACTATCCTTATTATCTAAACAAGAATTAAATCTAAAAATATTTTATTCCAACTAATTAAATAAGAAAAATATAAATAATAAACTGTGAACAGAGAAAGAGCAGATTTTTATGATATCAATTGTAATGAAAACGATCTAGGGTTATGGGCTATCTAACAATCCTATTGTATTCTTCAATTTAATTGACCGACTGATTTATCTAGCTTATTGGTTGACAGGGTTAATGCTCATAAGAATCTGTCGAGTTCTTACTCGCCTATTCAAGCTAACCTAACGCCTATATGTCTATGGAGTTAGAATCAACAAGAACGCATTTATAATTCCTGTAAATCAACCAAGCAAGGAAATTAGGTATATATCTATCCTAACTACGAATCCGTTCCCCGATGCCCGAGTTCAAGAACTTGCCCTACTCAATCCTATATGCAATATAGAATTCCCACTTTCGAGTTCAATTCTAGATTCGTAGATAATATTCAATTGGTGATCAAGCAATTAAATAATTAAATGCAAGATTGAATAAATAAACTAATATGATAAATCAAGAAGTCAAAATTAATATCCGAATAACAATAGTCATGAAAGAACCACAACCCTAGAACGTGAAGTTTAGCTCCACATAGACATGGTAGCCAAACAAATCATATAAAGAAACATAAAAATTACTAAGTTTGGTGGGAGAAAGAAGAAACTTGATGAACTCCGGCCTCCACAGCTCTTTCGTGGCTTTTTTCCTCTTCCCAATATGTTCGATAACCTAAAGGAGGCGTTTTTGGCTTATATATTGCGTACAAAAGTCGTGGGCCAAAGCTCTCCTATTCCTAGTCCAAATCGGCTTCAGGGATTGATGCTAAGGTGGATGCGACGCATCCACCTTGTCCTCCATTTCAATTTTTCTTCTGCGAAGGTGGATGCGACGCATCCACCTTGTCCTCTATTTCTCTGCTTGCATGCGATGGTGGACGCGACGCATCCAGCTTCACTTCTACTTCCCAGTTTCGCACGCGATGGCGGACGCTATGGCCCAACTTCACTGCTAAGGTTGCATGCAGGATGATGTTTTCCTAGGTTGGATGCGACGCATCCAACCCTTCTTCCTCTGGCTAAACCACCTTTTCTTCATATTTTGCACTCCGAACACCTTAAATCGTCACACATAACTTAATTAGTCATCAAACCAATAATTACACCATGTTGGGTGTTTTAAAGATTGAATAACATCAAAAAGTGGTTAAAACATGGGCAAAGTAACATCAACACATATCGAAATATGCCAAACATCACTACCCCACACTTAAACCTTTGTTCGTCCTCGAACAAACCATCCTATAGTAGACGAAACAAAATTGAGCTCTTATCATTCAAAGCACACTGCACCTCTGACCGTGGTTATTTGCAACAATTAGGCTCTAGGCTATGCATCACATACCCTTCGCTTTACTTAAGCCATTCTTTTAAAAATATTCGAACAAAGATAACATGCTCACAACAATCCTAACCTCAAAAACCGACTCAATGTCACTATGCACTCATGGCTTGAACACCCAACATCATAGAGAAGTCTAATAACGTTACCTATCCCTCGTGAAACCATATGACCTCACAACAAGAACAAGAGAGCGAGTAGAATCAATCCACACATTCGAATCTCATGCTCACAAAGAAAATCGCTCACTCTCACAAAAGAAGTCACATGCATGTAGTTGGTACCATATGCTTGCCCTTAATGTAAATCTCTACTAATGTAAGCTCGCTCGATCTAAAATCAATTAGGACTTTTTCATGGTTGTAATGTGGGCTAAGGGAAAGGTAGGATATATTTTAGGAATAGTGACTCACCCTCCTAAGCACTTTAATACATCACAAAATTACTTTAAGCGCAAATTCTTCAACACCACTTCAATTTCACAAACAATATCACCCCCAAAACAGTCCCTTTTTCTTTAAGCACTACTTTAATTCATACCCACTAGCAAGAACAAGATAACAATTTATTCATTTATATTTTTCTTTCTTTTTTTCCAGATTTTTCTCTTCTTTTTTTTTTCTTTTTTTCTTTTAATTTCCGCTAGTGGTATATTATTTTACAAAATAAGTGCACCCTTCTTTCTTTCATTGGTTCCACTCAAAAGTCACCCCACACCTAGTCCCTTCTTACTTCTTTTAGCGCTCATCTAACAATTAAAGTGCTTTAAGAGGTAAAAGGATCAAAACAATGTCAATTAAAAATAAAAAGGGTATAGGCTTGTAATGTGGGTACCAAATAAAAGGTTTACAGGCTCAAAAGGGTTAACTAGGGATAGATTTTATTTGTGATAAGCAATAAGCTCAAAAAGATCAAAGAAAGCCTAAAATCATTTTTCAAACCGAGCATCACCTAAAATTTCGCTTCAACTCACATACCGGGCAAGTTCTAGACACAAGTACACTACATGGACAACACAAAAAAAACTCACCACACATGGCACATGACTCACTAAGGACGATCACATTCCGACTCTCAAGCAATGCAAGTATTCACGGAGCCACGAGATATTAAGCATTAAGCGCAAAGTGAACACAAGTCAAGAAAGTGAGAAATAGGCTGCAACAAAACATGCTATCCATTTTAACAAGGCATCATCAATAATTTCAGAGTGAGAAGGGTCCCTTCTTACTTCTTTTATTCCCTACATTCCTACTCTAAAAAGAAAACAAAATTACCCGGTTCAAACTACATCCCATGGAAAAGAACCGAGGCACAAAGAAAAATCACAGGGGATTATTACTATCTACAAAGATACTATATATATATATATATTTATTTTTTTTTATTTTTTTGAATAAATAAACTATATATATATATATATATATATATATATATATATATATATTTAATAAATAAACTAATAGATAAACTGATAATTACTCCATATAGATGAATTTACTGCTATTTTATGCCATTAATCCAGTGAATATATTAGTACATTCATCTATACATCAAACATAAATCACCCCCACCCCACACTTAGGACTGTGCGTTGTCCCCAACGCACACAAACAAGGTAAATTAGGGTGAGAAGAACTCCCTCAAGTCAAGGTGGAGGGCTCATCCGCAGTCTGTCCATAGCATTCCTATCATCAACAACTGGTGCGGATTCTGTATCAGGTGTTACAGCGACCTCAATAGGCCTGTTGAGTGGAGCCTCGGTGACTATGGGAGGAACAGGAGTGGATGGTCCGGCAGTGGATGATGCAATCAGCTGGGATATGTCTGTACCTGCACATTGAACCAGAGCTCTGAGGAGTAATGATATCTCCTTCATCATCGTGGCCTGCTCGGTCTGAACTCGGCTTAGATCTGCACGAGTCTGTCTCAACTCATCCCTGGTGGCACTCAACTCGACACGAGTTGCTATCAGCTCAGCCCTGTTCTCTTGCATATCTGCTTGCATATGTTCAAATAATTGTTGGATGGTGAGCTTAGAAGACCTTCCCTTGTTCGGCTCTAGAACATGAGTGACATCATATGGTCCTGGAGCTTTAGCCTCAATGTCGTCATTCTCCTTGTCCCATAGTACTCCCCTCTCTGTTAAAAACGCCGTTAGGGTATTAGCAAAGAACAGCCTCCACTTGTAATTCATCCTGGTTCGCTGCATTTGATCATGCATGATGGCTCCGAAGTTGAGTGGTATCCCCTCTAATAAAGCATATAATACGAGTGCGCGGTAATGAGGGACATCAGTTTTATGTTGGCATGGCAGCAGTCGGTTACAAATGAAATTTAGAGCCACACGGGCTAACGCACTCGTGAATTCCTTTGCTATAGAGTGGTACTCCATACTCCCATGCTTCCATTCTGCATCCTTCCTGGTAGGGCATAGGACAGACTTAATGTGTGCATAATCTGGTGTTTTGCATATGGCGTCAAACCTGTCTGTGAGTGTGTGTGGCACCCTTAAGAAGTTATTCAGAGCTTCAGCTGACACATTAATATCTACCCCTCTTACTCGCACAATGTTTCCCCTTGCGTGACGCCAATTGGCGTAGAGCTCTCTAACAATGGTGAGGTTGGCTTTGCCATGGCCTTTCAGAATGGGTCCCCATTTTTGCACTTCTCGAATTGACTGGAGAAACTCTGAGTACTTTGTCTTAAGTGGTCCGATGTTTATCGGCTTTTCCGGAATGTACTTCTTTGAAACCAATATCTTCTTATAGGCTCGGAATGCTTTCTCATTAACAAAGTATTTCTCCCAATCAACTCGGTCTATGGGTTCACCCTCGTCTTCATCACTCATGTTGATTTGTAGGTGGTCATTGTCCGAATCGGAATCGGATTCAGATTCTATAGTAATCTTCTCCTTCCCTTTATCAGTTGGAGCACTCATTCTCGATGCTTTTCTTTGGTATGTCACAGGCTCTCGTATCTCTATTCCTTTGCTTGGTGTAATACCCTTCTTCACTGTCCTCCTGACCAATGTTTCCTCCTCCTCTTGCTCTGAATCATCACTTAACTGCCTAGGCAGCAGTTCCATTTCCTTCTCCGTCCGCTTCCTTTTTTTCTGTGGATTTGGACCGCCCGCTGCCCTTCCGGTAGGCTTTTTGGGCGGTTGCTTGTTACCATCTTTGTCTTGTTGCTTGGATGGTTTACTCGCTGCTGTCATTTTACGAATCTAAGTACCTGCAATGCAAAGAATTCAACAATTAGCAGATGAAACAGCGAAGTTCAGCTTGAAAGCAATTGCAACAGCTTGCAGACTTCAATTTATTCGTAAAGTCATGCCATTCACTCTTCATGGAATTGTAGCTCATGACTTTCAGCAAGTATGTGATAACTCTCTTCAAAAATTCAATTTCACATAGCCCCTCACTCGACCCCACACTTATTCTCAAGCATACACCAATGTTGCTCGGTTACTCAGACTTCACCGACGCCTAAATTTTCCTCAGGGATAATTCGTCGAACATGTGGTATGCAACAAGTGTGCCTAGTTCATTCTATCAGTTGAGCAATGCAACTACCCTCCCAAAATTGGACGAGATGAAGGGAATTATAGTTTATCATCTCGCAACCATTACAACTACCAAGAACGACAGCCCTAAAAACCTTGAAATTGCAAAACCTACTTGTTGCTACCATTGAAGGAGGGAGGAGAGATGAATTAGGAGAGAAGCCAACGGAAGAACGAAAAGGATGATGCGTACCTGTCGCGTTTGAGCTTATTGCGTTACAATTTTGATGAGAGAATTCTGTTCTGCGTTCGTAGGCTTCGCCTAAAAAAACGAGTGGATGCGTCGCAAGAAACGTTTTTTTTCGAATAGGTTATCTTAAGATGTGTTAAAATATATATTACTTACCTGTGCGTGCGAGCTTTGACGCGACGCATCCCCTTGTCTTCCTTCAAAAATTTTCGGACGCGATACGGGCGCGATAGGCAGACTTCACTGCCTTGAGCAATTGGCCCGTCAAAAAAAATTTTTTTTTTTTTTTGCTGAGGGGGACGCGACGCATCCGCCTCGTTTTCTTGAATAAAATCTATGTCCTACGAAAAGAAAGAAAAAACAACAAAAAAAAAAACTAACTAACTTGGGTGGCCTCCCAAGAAGCGCCTGATTTAACGTCGCGGCACGACGCAACATGTTCTTCATGCCTCCACTAAATCCATTGTGGTCTTGTGACGTGCAATGTCACCACCCCAATAGTGTTTTACTCTTTGGCCATTTACCAAGAATGTCGTATTGGACCCCTTATCACACAATTCTATCGCACCATGAGGTTTCACACTAACCACTTCAAACGGACCCGACCATCGAGATTTAAGCTTTCCTGGAAAAAGCTTTAGCCTTGAATTAAACAGTAGAATTTCTTGACCTGGTTCAAACTCACGATGTTGGATATGCTTATCATGCCATCTTTTGGTCTTCTCTTTATACAATTTGGCATTTTCATACGCATGCAATCGAAACTCATCAAGCTCGTTGAGTTGTAGCAATCTCTTCTCACCGGCCAAGTCCATCTCCATATTTAGCTTTTTAATCGCCCAATATGCTTTGTGTTCAAGCTCGACGGGCAGATGGCAGGCCTTCCCATAAACCAACCTGTACGGAGAAGTGCCTATTGGGGTCTTGTACGCAGTGCGATATGCCCATAATGCGTCATCCAGCTTCCCGGCCCAGTCCTTTCTATTCATACTTACTGTCTTTTCAAAAATCTGCTTGACCTCTCTATTGGAAACTTCTACTTGACCACTCGTTTGGGGATGATAGGCAGTGGAAACTTTGTGCTTGACTCCGTATTTTGCAAGAATATTATTCAGCAGTTTGTTACAAAAGTGAGTTCCCCCGTCGCTTATCAACACTCTTGGGGTCCCAAAACGTGTGAAGATGTGCTTCTTTACAAAGCCTACCACAACCTTTGCGTCGTTAGTAGGAAGAGCTATGGCCTCTACCCACTTAGAAACATAGTCGACCGCCACCAAGATGTATCTGTGTCCGTTAGAATATGGGAATGGTCCCATAAAATCAATCCCCCAAACATCAAAAAGTTCTACCGCCAGTATATTTTGCAAGGGCATCTCGTGCTTCCTCGTGATAGTTCCAGTTCTTTGGCATCTATCACAATTTTTAACGAAGGCATGTGCATCCTTAAACAATTTTGGCCAATAAAAACCTGATTGTAGCACTTTTTGGGCGGTTCTATCCCCGCCGTGATGACCTCCATATGGTGACGCATGGCAGTCATGTAGTATAGCCTTCATCTCTTCCTCAGGAACACACCTTCTCACCAACTGATCTGCACACTGCCTATATAGGAATGGCTCATCCCACACGTAGAACCTTACATCATGTAAGAATCTTCTTCTATTGTCAGCTGTCCATTCTAGTGGCGTTACCCCACTTGCGATAAAATTCACATAATCTGCATACCATGGGGCTTCACCTGAGGTGATTGCTAATATTTGCTCATCCGGAAATGTTTCTTTAATTGACCCTCCTTCAGCTACATGGTTCCGGCTCTCTAATCTGGACAAATGATCGGCCACTTGATTTTCTGTCCCTTTTCGATCTCGGATCTCTAAGTCAAATTCTTGCAAGAGGAGGACCCAACGAATCAGCCTCGGCTTGGCGTCTTTCTTTTCAAATAGGTATCTGATAGCTGAATGATCCGTGTAGACGATGACTTTGGTTCCCACTAGATAGGATCTGAACTTGTCAAACGCCCACACCACTGCAAGCAACTCCTTTTTAGTCACTGTATAATTTATCTGAGCTGGATTCATGGTTTTGCTTGCATAATAAATGGAGTGAAAGGTTTTATCCCTCCTTTGCCCCAACACCGCTCCAATTGCTATGTCACTTGCATCGCACATCAACTCAAATGGTTGTGCCCAATCGGGGCCAATGATAATTGGTGCAGTCACCAATCTTCCCTTCAGCTCCTCAAATGCTTTCAGACATGCATTATCAAACTTGAAGGTAACGTCTTTCTCTAGAAGCCTGCACAAAGGGGAAGAAATTTTCGAAAAATCTTTAATGAAACGACGATAAAAACCTGCATGACCCAAGAAACTACGAATGCCTTTGATGGATGTCGGCGGGGGCAATTTTTCGATCGTCTCCACCTTTGCCTTATCCACCTGTAGACCATCTTTTGAAACCTTGTGCCCCAAAACTATACCTTCACGTACCATGAAATGGCACTTTTCCCAGTTTAGCACCAAGTTCGTCTCTTCACACCTAGCTAGGCACTTTATCAAGGTTCATTAAACAACTATCAAAAGAACATCCAAACACAGAAAAATCGTCCATGAATACTTCTACATATCTTTCAACCATGTCAGTGAAAATAGCCATCATACACCTTTGAAAAGTCGCAGGTGCATTACAAAGACCGAAGGGCATTCTCTTGAACGCATACGTGCCATAAGGACATGTAAATGTAGTTTTCTCTTGGTCTTCTGGGGCTATAGCAATCTGATTATACCCCGAATAACCGTCCAGGAAACAGTAGTATTCCTGGCCAGCTAATCTATCAAGCATTTGGTCAATAAAAGGAAGGGGAAAGTGGTCTTTCCGGGTGGCATTGTTCAGTTTTCTGTAATCTATGCAAATTCTCCATCCAGTTACAGTTCTTGTAGGAATTAAGTCATTATTTTCATTAACTACTACGGTTATCCCCCCTTTCTTCGGCACACATTGAACGGGGCTTACCCATTTACTATCAGAGATTGGAAATACAATACCTGCATCAAGCCACTTAATCACTTCTTTCCTTACCACTTCTTTCATGATTGGATTTAGTCGGCGTTGGTGTTCTACACTTGGCTTGTGTCCGTCCTCCATGAGGATTTTGTGCATGCAGAAAGCTGGACTAATGCCTTTAATGTCAGACATTGTCCACCCAATTGCTCGCTTGTGCTCACGTAGCACCCTTAATAGCTTTTCTTCCTGTAATTTAGACAAGTGAGCAGAAATAATAACAGGTAAAGTGTCAGAACTTCCCAAATAAGCATATTGAAGGTGAGGGGGTAGGGGTTTAAGTTCCAAATTTGGAGCTTTTTCAATTGACGGCTTTGGTGGAGGGCCACTTGGCCTATTCAGGGGCTCAAACGGGATTATTCCTTGCATGTAAACACATGATGTATCTAGGATTCCCTTCATCTCCTCAACCTCATCATCCATCTCCAAGCTATCAAACATCATGATTGCTTTTTCTAAACAGTCGCCTAGATATACACTCGTGTTAAGAAGTTTCTCATCCACCTCCACCACAGATATCATAGAGAGCTCCTCATAGTGGCGGGGGAGTTGGATTGCTTTGTAGACATTGAAGACTGCCTCCTCGTTGTCCACTCTCATAATCATTTTCCCTTCTCTCACTTTAATTATTGCATCGCCAGTAGCCAAGAGAGGTCGTCCCAATATGATTGGAACTTGTTCATCAGCCTCGAAGTCTAGAATAATGAAGTCAGCTGGGAAGATGAATTTTCCAATTTGCAGCAGCACATCTTCAATCACTCCTTCGGGGTAGGCTATGGACCTATCAGCTAATTGCAACATCACGGTGGTTGGTCTCGGAGCTCCCAGACCTAATTGCTTAAACAAGGATAACGGCATCAGATTTATGCTTGCACCCAAATCACACAGAGCACGTCCCACATTAACATTACCGATTTGTACTGGAATGGTGAAGCTGCCAGGGTCCTTAAGCTTTTGGGGAAGCTTGTTTTGGACCCTTGATGTGCACTCCTCAGTAAGTGCAACCGTCTCGAACTCAGTCAATTTTCTCTTATGAGCCACTATGTCTTTTATGTACTTAGCGTACTTTGGAATTTCACGAAGTACATCCACTAATGGAATATTTAATTGAACCTGACTCAACATGGTGAGAAATTTGTTGAACATGCGATCGTCATTCCTTTTCTGCAATCTTTGGGGGAAAGGTGGTGGTGGCCTTGTAACCTCCATTCGCTCTGAACTTGCATCATCTTCCTTTGACTCTTGTGTTGCCTTAGGTGTCAACTCCCCCCCAGGTATAGGTTTTTCTTTTATCTTCCTTGGCACTTCCTCTAGTTCCCTCCCGTTTCTAAGTGTAACTGCATTAATTTGAGGGTTCTTCTCTGTATCACTGGGAAGTGAGCCTGTAGGTCTAGTATTTTGGTTTGCTGCTAACTGCCCCATTTGCCTCTCAAGATTTCTGAAATCGGTCCTGAGCTGTTGATTGTCTAGTAACAACTTTTTCAGCAAGTCATTCGTACTTTCTTCCATTTGTTGGGGTGGCTTCTGAGGTTGAGTAAAATTCCCTTGAGGCCTATACTGATTCTGTTGACTTCCGCCCCATGAGAAGTTAGGATGATTCCTCCAGTTTGGGTTGTAAGTGTTCCCATATTGCGCATGTTGATTCATAGGACCTCTGTTTTGTTGCCCCACATAGTATATAGATTCAGGATTCGTGGGGCACATGTCAATCATATGACTGTCTCCGCATAGTTCGCAACAAATAGACATCTGCTGTACATGTTGCATTTGTTGTGTTGTCATTCTATTCATCTGATTTGCCAATTTTGCTATATCGGCTCTCATGGCGGAAAAGTCATCAAGCTCAATCAAACCGGCGGCCTTCTGTTTAATTCCCCTTCGTGAATCCCCCTCTCCTTGCCAATTATGGTCATTAGCAGTGAAATTATTTAGCAAGAGTTGTATTTCACTATACGGTCTTGCCATGCAACTACCCCCACAAGCTGAGTCAAGATTCATCTTTGATGCTTCATCTAACCCATCAACAAAAGTGTGACCCAATACCTCATCAGTTTGACAATGATGCGGGCAGTCTCTGAGTAGTTTCTTGTATCTTTCCCAAGCTTGACGAAGTGTCTCGCCATCCCGTTGTTGGAACCCAAGAATTTGGCTCCTCAACGACTTTGTCTTCTTAGTTGGGAAAAACTTGATTAGGAATTTCCTTGCTAGATCATCCCAAGTGTGGATAGAGTTCGCGGGCTCCTTTTGCAACCATTCTTTAGCTTCCCCCAACAGTGAAAAAGGGAATAGTGTCAGCCTGACATAGTCCTTGGAGACGTTCGGATAATTGTAAGTGTCCGTGATTTCCAAGAAGTTCTGAATATGCCTCTGCGGGTCCTCATGAGATAGACCCACATATTGTCCTGTGGACTGAATCAGCTGTACCATGTACTGTTTGAGTTCAAAATGCCCAGTGATATCAGGCTTCACAATAGCCTGAGTCATATTCGCAAGATTGGGCCTTGCGGCTTCAATTACCGGACGCTCTTCATTGCCTGCCATATCTATTGGCTGTGGTTGGACTGCGATGTCCAAATCTCTTTCTATTCTCGTTCTAGCTTCGTGTTCCCTTCTCACTCTATGTAGTGTTCGTTCGATTTCTGGATCAAGAGGAATGAGGTTGTTTGCACTTCTACTCCTCTGCATTCGAGAGAAAACCCTGCGTTGACACAAACCAGGCAAACTGAAAATTAAAACTTGAAAACAAATATCTAATAAAAGCTTAACTTAGTCACGTAGCTAATTTCTAAGTCCCCGGCAACGGCGCCAAAAACTTGTTGTGACCAAACACACTCACGCAAGTATACGCGGTCGTCAAGTAATAAAGTGACTAAAAGTCGGATATCGAACCCACGAGGACTTATAATTAACTATTAACTAAATTAGACTATCCTTATTATCTAAACAAGAATTAAATCTAAAAATATTTTATTCCAACTAATTAAATAAAGAAAAATATAAATAATAAACTGTGAACAGAGAAAGAGCAGATTTTTATGATATCAATGTAATGAAAACGATCTAGGGTTATGGGCTATCTAACAATCCTATTGTATTCTTCAATTTAATTGACCGACTGATTTATCTAGCTTATTGGTTGACAGGGTTAATGCTCATAAGAATCTGTCGAGTTCTTACTCGCCTATTCAAGCTAACCTAACGCCTATATGTCTATGGAGTTAGAATCAACAAGAACGCATTTATAATTCCTGTAAATCAACCAAGCAAGGCAATTAGGTATATATCTATCCTAACTACGAATCCGTTCCCCGATGCCCGAGTTCAAGAACTTGCCCTACTCAATCCTATATGCAATATAGAATTCCCACTTTCGAGTTCAATTCTAGATTCGTAGATAATATTCAATTGGTGATCAAGCAATTAAATAATTAAATGCAAGATTGAATAAATAAACTAATATGATAAATCAAGAAGTCAAAATTAATATCCGAATAACAATAGTCATGAAAGAACCACAACCCTAGAACGTGAAGTTTAGCTCTACATAGACATGGTAGCCAAACAAATCATATAAAGAAACATAAAAATTACTAAGTTTGGTGGGAGAAAGAAGAAACTTGATGAACTCCGGCCTCCACAGCTCTTTCGTGGCTTTTTTCCTCTTCCCAATATGTTCGATAACCTAAAGGAGGCATTTTTGGCTTATATATTGCGTACAAAAGTCGTGGGCCAAAGCTCTCCTATTCCTAGTCCAAATCGGCTTCAGGGATTGATGCTAAGGTGGATGCGACGCATCCACCTTGTCCTCCATTTCAATTTTTCTTCTGCGAAGGTGGATGCAACGCATCCACCTTGTCCTCTATTTCTCTGCTTGCATGCGATGGTGGATGCGATGCATCCAGCTTCACTTCTACTTCCCAGTTTCGCACGCGATGGCGGACGCTATGGCCCAACTTCACTGCTAAAGTTGCATGCGGGATGATGTTTTCCTAGGTTGGATGCGACGCATCCAACCCTTCTTACTCTGGCTAAATCACCTTTTCTTCATATTTTGCACTCCGAACACCTTAAATCGTCACACATAACTTAATTAGTCATCAAACCAATAATTACACCATGTTGGGTGTTTTAAAGATTGAATAACATCAAAAAGTGGTTAAAACATGGACAAAGTAACATCAACACATATCGAAATATGCCAAACATCACGCTGCTTGAGCAGCAGAGGTAGCATCCTTAAATTTCATGTTCCAATTTTGCCTGCCAACAGAAAACTTACCATCTCCAGGAAATGATTACCCATGTTCCAACCTTTTATCCTTGAAACCTAAGTGGAATAAACCACCATCATCAACACAATATTACCTTGAAAGTTCTACAATAGCTCTGGCAGCTAGGGTTGCATGTTCTGCAAAGTCGGCCGCTGCTTGAGTAGCAGAGGAAGCATCCTTAAATTTCATGTTCTAATTCTGCCTGCCAACAGAAAAATTACCATTACCATCTCTAGGAAATGATTGCCCATGTTCCAACCTTTCATCCTTGAAACCTAAGTGGCATGAACCTCCATCATCAACACAATATTTCCTTGAAAGTTCTACAATAGCTCTGGCAGCTAGGCTTGCATATTCTGCAAACTCAGCCCCTACTTGAGCAACAAAGGCAGCATCCTTAAATTTCATGTTCCAATTCTGCCTGCCAATAGAAAAATTACCATCTCCAAGAAATGATTGCCCATATTCCAACCTTTCATCCTTGAAACCTAATTGGCATGAACCACCATCATCAACACAATATTTCCTAGAAAGTCCTACAACAGCTCTGGCAGCTAGGCTTGCATGTTCTGCAAACTTAGCCGCTGCTTGAGCAGCAGAGGTAGCATCCTTAAATTTCATGTTCCAATTTTGCCTGCCAATAGAAAACTTACCATCTCTAGTAAATGATTACCCATGTTCCAACCTTTTATCCTTGAAACCTAAGTGGAATAATTCACCATCATCAACACAATATTGCCTTGAAAGTTCTACAATAGTTCTGGCACCTAGGGTTGCATGTTCTGCAAAGTCGGCCGCTGCTTGAGCAGCAGAGGTAGCATCCTTAAATTTCATGTTCCAATTCTGCTTCCCAATAGATAAATTACAATCTCCAAGAAATGATTGCCCATGTTCAAACCTTTCATCCTTGAAACCTAAGTGGAATGAACCACCATCATCAACACAATATTGCCTTGAAAGTCCTACAACAGCTCTGGCAGTTAGGCTTGCATGTTCTGCAAACTTAGTCACTGCTTGAGCAGCAGAGGTAGCATCCTTAAATTTCATGTTCTAATTCTGCCTACCAACAGAAAAATTACCATTACCATCTCATGAAATGATTGCCCATGTTCCAACCTTTCATCCTTGAATCCTAAGTGGCATGAACCACCATCATCAACACAATATTGCCTTGAAAGTTTTACAACAGCTCTGGCAGCTAGGGTTGCATGTTCTACAAAGTCAGCCGCTGCTTGAGCAGCAGAGGTAGCATCCTTAAATTTCATGTTTCATTACTGCCTGCCAATAGAAAAATGACCATCTCCAGGAAATGATTGCCCATATTCCAACCTTTCATCATTGAAACCTAAGTGGCATGAACCACCATCATCAACATAATATTACCTTGAAAGTACTACAACAGCTCTGGCAGCTAGACTTGCATGTTCTGCAAACTCATCCGCTGCTTGAGCGGCAGATGTAGCATCCTTAAATTTCATGTTCCAATTCTGCCTGCCAACAGAAAAATTACCATTACCATCTCAGGAAATGATTGCCCATGTTCCAACCTTTCATCCTTGAAACCTAAGTGGAATGAACCACCATCATCAACACAATATTGCCTTGAAAGTTCTACAACAGCTCTGGCAGCTAGGCTTACATGTTCTGCAAACTCAGCCACTGCTTGATCAGCAGAGGTAGCATCCTTAAATTTCATGTTCCAATTCTGCCTGCCAACAGAATAATGAACTTTACCATCTCCAGGAAATGATTGCCCATGTTCCAACCTTTAATCCTAGAAACCTAATTGGCATGAACCACCACCATCAACACAATATTGCCTTGAAAGTTCTACAATAGCTCTTGCAGCTAGGCTTGCATATTTTGCAAACTCAGCCCATGCTTGAGCAGCAGAGGTAGCATCCTTAAGTTTCATGTTCCAATTCTGCCTGCCAACAAAATAATTACCATTACCATGTCCAGGAAATGATTGCCCATGTTCCAACCTTTCACCCTAGAAACCCAAGTGGCATGAACCACCATCATCAACACAATATTGCCTTGAAAGTTTTACAACAGCTCTGGCAGCTAAGGTTGCATGTTCTGCAAAGTCGGCCGCTGCTTGAGCAGCAGAGGTAGCATCCTTAAATTTCATGTTCCAATACTGCCTGCCAACAGAAAAATTACAATCTCCAGGAAATGATTGCCCATATTCCAACCTTTCATCCTTGAATCCTAATTGGCATGAACCATCATCATCTACACAATATTGCCTTGAAAGTTCTACAATAGCTCCCGTAGCTAGAATTGCATATTCTGCAAACTCAGCCATGCTTGAGCAGCAGAGGTAGCATCCTTAAATTTCATGTTCCAATTCTGCCTGCCAACAGAAAAATTACCATTACCATCTCCAGGAAATGATTGCCCATGTTCCAACCTTTCATCCTTGAAACCTAAGTGGAATGAAACACCATCATCAACACAATATTGCCTTGAAAGTTTTACAACAGCTCTGGCAGCTAGGGTTGCATGTTCTACAAATTCAGCCGCTGCTTGAGCAACAGAGGTAGCATCCTTTAATTTCATGTTCCAATTCTGACTGCCAACTAAAAAATTACCATCTCCAGGAAATGATTACCCATATTCCAACATTTCATCCTTGAAACCTAATTGGCATGAACCACTATGATCAACACAATATTGCCTTAAAAGTCCTACAACAGCTTTGGCAGCTAGGCTTGCATGTTCTGTAAACTCAGCCGCTGCTTGAGCAGCAGAGGTAGCATCCTTAAATTTCATGTTCCAATTCTACTTACCAACAGAAAAATTACCATTACCATCTCTAGGAAATGATTTCCCATGTTCCAACCTTTTATCCTTGAAACCTAAGTGGAATGCACCATCATCATCAACAAAATATTGCCTTGAAAGTTTTACAAGAGCTCTGGCAGCTAGGCTTACATGTTCTGGAAACATAGCCGCTGCTTGAGCAGCAGATGTAGCATCCTTAAATTTCATGTTCTAATTCTGCCTGCCAACAGAAAAATTACCATTACCATCTCCAGGAAATGATTGCCCATGTTCCAACCTTTCATCCTTGAAACCCAAGTGGCATGAACCACCATCATCAACACAATATTGCCTAGAAAGTCCTACAACAGTTCTGGCAGCTAGGCTTGCATGTTCTGCAAACTCAGCCCCTGCTTGAGCAGCAGAGGTAGCATCCTTAAATTTCATGTTCTAATTCTGCCTGCCAACAGAAAAATTACCATCTCCAGGAAATGATTGCCCATATTCCAACCTTTCATCCTTGAAACCTAATTGGCATGAACCACCATCATCAACACAATATTGCCTTAAAAGTCCTACAACAGCTCTGGCAGCTAGGCTTGCATGTTCTGCAAACTCAGCCGCTGCTTGAGCAGCAGAGGTAGCATCCTTAAATTTCATTTTCCAATTCTACTTACCAACAGAAAAATTACCATTACTATCTCTAGGAAATGATTTCCCATGTTCCAACCTTTTATCCTTGAAACCTAAGTGGAATGAACCATCATCATCAACACAATATTGCCTTGAAAGTTCTATAACAGCTCTGGCAGGTAGGCTTACATGTTCAGCAAACTCAGCCGCTGCTTGAGCAGCAGGTGTAGCATCCTTAAATTTCATGTTCTAATTCTGCCTGCCAACAGAAAAATTACCATTACCATCTCCAGGAAATGATTGCCCATGTTCAAACCTTTAATCCTTGAAACCCAAGTGGCATGAACCACCATCATCAACACAATATTGCCTAAAAAGTCCTACAACAGTTCTGGCAGCTAGGCTTGCATGTTCTGCAAACTCAGCCCCTGCTTATGCAGCAGAGGTAGCATCCTTAAATTTCATGTTCCAATTCTGCCTGCCAGCAGAAAAATTGCCATTACTATCTCCAGGAAATGATTGCCCATGTTCCAACCTTTCATCCTTGAAACCTAAGTGGAATGAACCACCATCATCAACATAATATTGCCTAGAAAGTCCTACAACAGTTCTGGCAGCTAGGCTAGCATGTTCTGCAAACTCAGCCCCTGCTTGAGCAGCAGAGGTAGCATCCTTAAATTTAATGTTCCAATTCTGCCTGCCAACAGAAAAATTACCATTACCATCTCTAGGAAATGATTGCCCATGTTCAAACCTTTCATCCTTGAAACCTAAGTGGAATGAACCACCATCATCAACACAATATTGCCTTGAAAGTCCTACAACAGCTCTGGCAGTTAGGTTTGCATGTTCTGCAAACTTAGTCGCTGCTTGAGCAACAGAGGTAGCATCCTAAAATTTCAGGTTCTAATTCTACCTACCAACATAAAAATTACCATCTCCAGGAAATGATTGCCCATATTCCAACCTTTCATCCTTGAAACCTAATTGGCATAAACCACCATCATCAACACAATATTGCCTTGAAAGTTCTACAATAACTCTAGCAGTTAGGCTTGCATATTCTGCAAACTCAGCCCCTGCTTGAGCAGCAGAGGTAGCATCCTTAAATTTCATGTTCCAATTCTGCCTGCCAACAGAAAAATTACCATCTCCAGGAAATGATTGCCCATGTTCCAACCTTTCATCCTTGAAACCTAAGTGGAATGAAACACCATCATCAACACAATATTGCCTTGAAAGTTCTACAACAGCTATGGCAGCTAGGCTTACATGTTCTGCAAACTCAGCCGCTGCTTGATCAGCAGAGGTAGCATCCTTAAATTTCATGTTCCAATTCTGCCTGCCAATAGAATAATGAACATTACCATCTCCAGGAAATGATTGCCCATGTTCCAACCTTTAATCCTAGAAACCTAATTGGCATGAACCACCATCATCAACACAATATTGCCTTGAAAGTTCTACAATAGCTCTTGCAGCTAGGCTTGCATATTTTGCAAACTCAGCCCATGCTTGAGCAGCAGAGGTAGCATCCTTAAGTTTCATGTTCCAATTCTGCCTGCCAACAAAATAATTACCATTACCATGTCCAGGAAATGATTGCCCATGTTCCAACCTTTCATCCTTGAAACCTAAGTGGAATGAACCACCATCATCAACATAATATTGCCTAGAAAGTCCTACAACAGTTCTGGCAGCTAGGCTAGCATGTTCTGCAAACTCAGCCCCTGCTTGAGCAGCAGAGGTAGCATCCTTAAATTTCATGTTCCAATTCTGCCTGCCAACAGAAAAATTACCATTACCATCTCTAGGAAATGATTGCCCATGTTCAAACCTTTCATCCTTGAAACCTAAGTGGAATGAACCACCATCATCAACACAATATTGCCTTGAAAGTCCTACAACAGCTCTGGCAGTTAGGTTTGCATGTTTTGCAAACTTAGTCGCTGCTTGAGCAGCAGAGGTAGCATCCTCAAATTTCAGGTTCCAATTCTACCTACCAACATAAAAATTACCATCTCCAGGAAATGATTGCCCATATTCCAACCTTTCATCCTTGAAACCTAATTGGCATAAACCACCATCATCAACACAATATTGCCTTGAAAGTTCTACAATAACTCTAGCAGTTAGGCTTGCATATTCTGCAAACTCAGCCCCTGCTTGAGCAGCAGAGGTAGCATCCTTAAATTTCATGTTCCAATTCTGCCTGCCAACAGAAAAATTACCATCTCCAGGAAATGATTGCCCATGTTCCAACCTTTCATCCTTGAAACCTAAGTGGAATGAAACACCATCATCAACACATTATTGCCTTGAAAGTTCTACAACAGCTATGGCAGCTAGGCTTACATGTTCTGCAAACTCAGCCGCTGCTTGATCAGCAGAGGTAGCATCCTTAAATTTCATGTTCCAATTCTGCCTGCCAATAGAATAATGAACATTACCATCTCCAGGAAATGATTGCCCATGTTCCAACCTTTAATCCTAGAAACCTAATTGGCATGAACCACCATCATCAACACAATATTGCCTTGAAAGTTCTACAATAGCTCTTGCAGCTAGGCTTGCATATTTTGCAAACTCAGCCCATGCTTGAGCAGCAGAGGTAGCATCCTTAAGTTTCATGTTCCAATTCTACCTGCCAACAAAATAATTACCATTACCATGTCCAGGAAATGATTGCCCATGTTCCAACCTTTCATCCTAGAAACCCAAGTTGCATGAACCACCATCATCAACATAATATTGCCTTGAAAGTTTTACAACAGCTCTGGCAGCTAAGGTTGCATGTTCTGCAAAGTCGGCCGCTGCTTGAGCGGCAGAGGTAGCATCCTTAAATTTCATTTTCCAATACTGCCTGCCAACAGAAAAATTACCATCTCTAGGAAATGATTGCCCATGTTCAAACCTTTCATCCTTGAAACCTAAGTGGAATGAACCACCATCATCAACACAATATTGCCTTGAAAGTCCTACAACAGCTCTGGCAGTTAGGTTTGCATGTTCTGCAAACTTAGTCGCTGCTTGAACAGCAGAGGTAGCATCCTTAAATTTCAGGTTCCAATTCTACCTACCAACATAAAAATTACCATCTCCAGGAAATGATTGCCCATATTCCAACCTTTCATCCTTGAAACCTAATTGGCATAAACCACCATCATCAACACAATATTGCCTTGAAAGTTCTACAATAACTCTAGCAGTTAGGCTTGCATATTCTGCAAACTCAGCCCCTGCTTGAGCAGCAGAGGTAGCATCCTTAAATTTCATGTTCCAATTCTGCCTGCCAACAGAAAAATTACCATCTCCAGGAAATGATTGCCCATGTTCCAACCTTTCATCCTTCAAACCTAAGTGGAATGAAACACCATCATCAACACAATATTGCCTTGAAAGTTCTACAACAGCTATGGCAGCTAGGCTTACATGTTCTGCAAACTCAGCCGCTGCTTGATCAGCAGAGGTAGCATCCTTAAATTTCATGTTCCAATTCTGCCTGCCAATAGAATAATGAACATTACCATCTCCAGGAAATGATTGCCCATGTTCCAACCTTTAATCCTAGAAACCTAATTGGCATGAACCACCATCATCAACACAATATTGCCTTGAAAGTTCTACAATAGCTCTTGCAGCTAGGCTTGCATATTTTGCAAACTCAGCCCATGCTTGAGCAGCAGAGGTAGCATCCTTAAGTTTCATGTTCCAATTCTGCCTGCCAACAAAATAATTACCATTACCATGTCCAGGAAATGATTGCCCATGTTCCAACCTTTCATCCTAGAAACCCAAGTGGCATGAACCACCATCATCAACATAATATTGCCTTGAAAGTTTTACAACAGCTCTGGCAGCTAAGGTTGCATGTTCTGCAAAGTCGGCCGCTGCTTGAGCGGCAGAGGTAGCATCCTTAAATTTCATGTTCCAATACTGCCTGCCAATAGAAAAATTACCATCTCCAGGAAATGATTGCCCATGTTCCAACCTTTCATCCTTGAAACCCAAGTGGCATGAACCACCATCATCAACACAATATTGCCTTGAAAGTTCTACAATAGCTCTTGCAGCCAGGCTTGCATATTTTGCAAACTCAGCCCATGCTTGAGCAGCAGAGGTAGCATCCTTAAGTTTCATGTTCCAATTCTGCCTGCCAACAAAAAAAATTACAATTACCATCTCCAGAAAATGATTGCCCATGTTCCAACCTTTCATCCTTGAAACCTAAGTGGAATGAACCACCCTCATCAACACAATATTGCCTTGAAAGTTTTACAACAGCTCTGGCAGCTAGGGTTGCATGTTCTACAAAGTCAACCGCTGCTTGAGCAGCAGAGGTAGCATCCATAAATTTCATGTTTCAATACTTCCTGCCAATAGAAAAATTACCATCTCCAGGAAATGATTGCCCATATTCCAACCTTTCATCCTTGAAACCTAATTGGCATGAACCACCATCATCAACACAATATTGCCATAAAAGTCCTACAACAGCTCTGGCAGCTACGCTTGCATGTTCTGCAAACTCAGCCGCTGCTTGAGCAGCAGAGGTAGAATCCTTAAATTTCATGTTCCAATTCTGCCTACCAACAGAAAAATTACCATTACCATCTCTAGGAACTGATTGCCCATGTTCAGACCTTTTATCCTTGAAACCTAAGTGGAATGAACCATCATCATCAACAAAATATTGCCTTGAAAGTTCTACAACAGCTCTGGCAGCTAGGCTTACATGTTCTGCAAACTCAGCCGCTGCTTGAGCAGTAGATGTAGCATCCTTAAATTTCATGTTCTAATTCTACCTGCCAACAGAAAAATTACCATTACCATCTCCAAAAAATGATTGCCCATGTTCCAACCTTTCATCCTTGAAACCCAAGTGGCATGAACCACCATCATCAACACAATATTGCCTAGAAAGTCCTACAACAGTTTTGGCAGCTAGGCTTGTATGTTCTACAAACTCAGCCCCTGCTTGAGCAGCAGAGGTAGCATCCTTAAATTTCATGTTCCAATTCTGCCTGCCAGCAGAAAAATTGCCATTACTATCTCTAGGAAATGATTGCCCATGTTCCAACCTTTCATCCTTGAAACCTAAGTGGAATGAACCACCATCATCAACATAATATTGCCTTGAAAGTTCTACAACAGCTCTGGCAGCTAGGCTTACATGTTCTGGGAACTCAGCCGCTGCTTGATCAGCAGAGGTAGCATCCTTAAATTTCATGTTCCAATTCTGCCTGCCAACAGAATAATGAACATTGCCATCTCCAGGAAATGATTGCCCATGTTCCAACCTTTAATCCTAGAAACCTAATTGGCATGAACCACCATCATCAACACAATATTGCCTTGAAAGTTCTACAATAGCTCTTGCAGCTAGGCTTGCATATTTTTCAAACTCAGCCCATGCTTGAGCAGCAGGGGTAGCATCCTTAAGTTTCATGTTCCAATTTTGCCTGCCAACAAAATAATAACTATTACCATGTCCAGGAAATGATTGCCCATGTTCCAACCTTTCATCCTAGAAACCCAAGTGGCATGAACCACCATCATCAACATAATATTGCCTTGAAAGTTTTACAACAGCTCTGGCAGCTAAGGTTGCATGTTCTGCAAAGTCGGCCGCTGCTTGAGCAGCAGAGGTAGCATCCTTAAATTTCATGTTCCAATACTGCCTGCCAACAGAAAAATTACCATCTTCAGGAAATGATTGCCCATATTCCAACCTTTCATCATAGAAACCTAATTGGCATGAACCACCATCATCAACACAATATTGCCTTGAAAGTTCTACAATAGCTCTTGTAGCCAGGCTCTCATATATTGCAAACTCAGCCCATGCTTGAGCAGCAGAGGTAGCATCCTTAAGTTTCATGTTCGAATTCTGCCTGCCAACAAAAAAATTACCATTACCATCTCCAGGAAATGATTGCCCATGTTCCAACCTTTCATCCTTGAAACCTAAGTGGAATGAACCACCATCATCAACACAATATTGCCTTGAAAGTTTTACAACAGCTCTGGCAGTTAGGGTTGCATGTTCTACAAAGTCAGCCGCTGCTTGAGCAGCAGAGGTAGCATCCTTAAATTTCATGTTTCAATACTGCCTGCCAATAGAAAAATTACCATCTTCAGGAAATGATTGCCCATATTCCAACCTTTCATCCTTGAAACCTAATTGGCATGAACCACCATCATCAACACAATATTGCCTTAAAAGTCCTACAACAGCTCTGGCAGCTAGGCTTGCATGTTCTGCAAACTCAGCCGCTGCTTGAGCAGCAGAGGTAGCATCCTTAAATTTCATGTTCCAATTCTGCCTACCAACAGAAAAATTACCATTACCATCTCTAGGAAATGATTTCCCATGTTCCAACCTTTTAACCTTGAAACCTAAGTGGAATGAACCATCATCATCAACACAATATTGCCTTGAAAGTTCTATAACAGCTCTGGTAGGTAGGCTTACATGTTCTGAAAACTCAGCCGCTGCTTGAGCAGCAGGTGTAGCATCCTTAAATTTCATGTTCTAATTCTTCCTGCCAACATAAAAATTACCATTACCATCTCCAGGAAATGATTGCCCATGTTCCAACCTTTAATCCTTGAAAACCAAGTGGCATGAACCACCATCATCAACACAATATTGCCTAAAAAGTCCTACAACAGTTCTGGCAGCTAGGCTTGCATGTTCTGCAAACTCAGCCCCTGCTTAAGCAGCAGAGGTAGCATCCTTAAATTTCATGAAACAATTCTGCCTGCCAGCAGAAAAATTGCCATTACTATCTCCAGGAAATGATTGCCCATGTTCCAACCTTTCATCCTTGAAACCTAAGTGGAATGAACCACCATCATCAACATAATATTGCCTAGAAAGTCCTACAACAGTTCTGGCAGCTAGGCTAGCATGTTCTGCAAACTCAGCCCCTACTTGAGCAGCAGAGGTAGCATCCTTAAATTTCATGTTCCAATTCTGCCTGCCAACAGAAAAATTACCATTACCATCTCTAGGAAATGATTGCCCATGTTCAAACCTTTCATCCTTGAAACCTAAGTGGAATGAACCACCATCATCAACACAATATTGCCTTGAAAGTCCTACAACAGCTCTGGCAGTTAGGTTTGCATGTTCTGCAAACTTAGTCGCTGCTTGAGCAGCAGAGGTAGCATCCTTAAATTTCAGGTTCCAATTCTACCTACCAACATAAAAATTACCATCTCCAGGAAATGATTGCCCATATTCCAACCTTTCATCCTTGAAACCTAATTGGCATAAACCACCATCATCAACACAATATTGCCTTGAAAGTTCTACAATAACTCTAGCAGTTAGGCTTGCATATTCTGCAAACTCATCCCCTGCTTGAGCAGCAGAGGTAGCATCCTTAAATTTCATGTTCCAATTCTGCCTGCCAACAGAAATATTACCATCTCCAGGAAATGATTGCCCATGTTCCAACCTTTCATCCTTGAAACCTAAGTGGAATGAAACACCATCATCAACACAATATTGCCTTGAAAGTTCTACAACAGCTATGGCAGCTAGGCTTACATGTTCTGCAAACTCAGCCGGTGCTTGATCAGCAGAGGTAGCATCCTTAAATTTCATGTTCCAATTCTGCCTGCCAATAGAATAATGAACATTACCATCTCCAGGAAATGATTGCCCATGTTCCAACCTTTAATCCTAAAAACCTAATTGGCATGAACCACCATCATCAACACAATATTGCCTTGAAAGTTCTACAATAGCTCTTGCAGCTAGGCTTGCATATTTTGCAAACTCAGCCCACGCTTGAGCAGCAGAGGTAGCATCCTTAAGTTTCATGTTCCAATTCTGCCTGCCAACAAAATAATTACCATTACCATGTCCAGGAAATGATTGCCCATGTTCCAACCTTTCATCCTTGAAACCTAAGTGGAATGAACCACCATCATCAACATAATATTGCCTAGAAAGTCCTACAACAGTTCTGGCAGCTAGGCTAGCATGTTCTGCAAACTCAGCCCCTGCTTGAGCAGCAGAGGTAGCATCCTTAAATTTCATGTTCCAATTCTGCCTGCCAACAGAAAAATTACCATTACCATCTCTAGGAAATGATTGCCCATGTTCAAACCTTTCATCCTTGAAACCTAAGTGGAATGAACCACCATCATCAACACAATATTGCCTTGAAAGTCCTACAACAGCTCTGGCAGTTAGGTTTGCATGTTCTGCAAACTTAGTCGCTGCTTGAGCAGCAGAGGTAGCATCCTTAAATTTCAGGTTCCAATTCTACCTACCAACATAAAAATTACCATCTCCAGGAAATGATTGCCCATATTCCAACCTTTCATCCTTGAAACCTAATTGGCATAAACCACCATCATCAACACAATATTGCCTTGAAAGTTCTACAATAACTCTAGCAGTTAGGCTTGCATATTCTGCAAACTCAGCCCCTGCTTGAGCAGCAGAGGTAGCATCCTTAAATTTCATGTTCCAATTCTGCCTGCCAACAGAAAAATTACCATCTCCAGGAAATGATTGCCCATGTTCCAACCTTTCATCCTTGAAACCTATGTGGAATGAAACACCATCATCAACACAATATTGCCTTGAAAGTTCTACAACAGCTATGGCAGCTAGGCTTACATGTTCTGCAAACTCAGCCGCTGCTTGATCAGCAGAGGTAGCATCCTTAAATTTCATGTTCCAATTCTGCCTGCCAATAGAATAATGAACATTACCATCTCCAGGAAATGATTGCCCATGTTCCAACCTTTAATCCTAGAAACCTAATTGGCATGAACCACCATCATCAACACAATATTGCCTTAAAAGTTCTACAATAGCTCTTGCAGCTAGGCTTGCATATTTTGCAAACTCAGCCCATGCTTGAGCAGCAGAGGTAGCATCCTTAAGTTTCATGTTCCAATTCTGCCTGCCAACAAAATAATTACCATTACCATGTCCAGGAAATGATTGCCCATGTTCCAACCTTTCATCCTAGAAACCCAAGTGGCATGAACCACCATCATCAACATAATATTGCCTTGAAAGTTTTACAACAGCTCTGGCAGCTAAGGTTGCATGTTCTGCAAAGTCGGCCGCTGCTTGAGCGGCAGAGGTAGCATCCTTAAATTTCATGTTCCAATACTGCCTGCCAACAGAAAAATTACCATTACCATCTCTAGGAAATGATTGCCCATGTTCAAACCTTTCATCCTTGAAACCTAAGTGGAATGAACCACCATCATCAACACAATATTGCCTTGAAAGTCCTACAACAGCTCTAGCAGTTAGGTTTGCATGTTCTGCAAACTTAGTTGCTGCTTGAGCAGCAGAGGTAGCATCCTTAAATTTCAGGTTCCAATTCTACCTACCAACATAAAAATTACCATCTCCAGGAAATGATTGCCCATATTCCAACCTTTCATCCTTGATACCTAATTGGCATAAACCACCATCATCAACACAATATTGCCTTGAAAGTTCTACAATAACTCTAGCAGTTAGGCTTGCATATTCTGCAAACTCAGCCCCTGCTTGAGCAGCAGAGGTAGCATCCTTAAATTTCATGTTCCAATTCTACCTGCCAAGAGAAAAATTACCATCTCCAGGAAATGATTGCCCATGTTCCAACCTTTCATCCTTGAAACCTATGTGGAATGAAACACCATCATCAACACAATATTGCCTTGAAAGTTCTACAACAGCTATGGCAGCTAGGCTTACATGTTCTGCAAACTCAGCCGCTGCTTGATCAGCAGAGGTAGCATCCTTAAATTTCATGTTCCAATTCTGCCTGCCAATAGAATAATGAACATTACCATCTCCAGGAAATGATTGCCCATGTTCCAACCTTTAATCCTAGAAACCTAATTGGCATGAACCACCATCATCAACACAATATTGCCTTGAAAGTTCTACAATAGCTCTTGCAGCTAGGCTTGCATATTTTGCAAACTCAGCCCATGCTTGAGCAGCAGAGGTAGCATCCTTAAGTTTCATGTTCCAATTCTGCCTGCCAACAAAATAATTACCATTACCATGTCCAGGAAATGATTGCCCATGTTCCAACCTTTCATCCTAGAAACCCAAGTGGCATGAACCACCATCATCAACATAATATTGCCTTGAAAGTTTTACAACAGCTCTGGCAGCTAAGGTTGCATGTTCTGCAAAGTCGGCCGCTGCTTGAGCGGCAGAGGTAGCATCCTTAAATTTCATGTTCCAATACTGCCTGCCAACAGAAAAATTACCATCTCCAGGAAATGATTGCCCATGTTCCAACCTTTCATCCTTGAAACCCAAGTGGCATGAACCACCATCATCAACACAATATTGCCTTGAAAGTTCTACAATAGCTCTTGCAGCCAGGCTTGCATATTTTGCAAACTCAGCCCATGCTTGAGCAGCAGAGGTAGCATCCTTAAGTTTCATGTTCCAATTCTGCCTGCCAACAAAAAATTACCATTACCATCTCCAGGAAATGATTGCCCATGTTCCAACCTTTCATCCTTGAAACCTAAGTGGAATGAACCACCCTCATCAACACAATATTGCCTTGAAAGTTTTACAACAGCTCTGGCAGCTAGGGTTGCATGTTCTACAAAGTCAGCCGCTGCTTGAGCAGCAGAGGTAGCATCCATAAATTTCATGTTTCAATACTTCCTGCCAATAGAAAAATTACCATCTCCAGGAAATGATTGCCCATATTCCAACCTTTCATCCTTGAAACCTAATTGGCATGAACCACCATCATCAACACAATATTGCCTTAAAAGTCCTACAACAGCTCTGGCAGCTACGCTTGCATGTTCTGCAAACTCAGCCCCTGCTTGAGCAGCAGAGGTAGCATCCTTAAATTTCATGTTCCAATTCTGCCTGCCAGCAGAAAAATTGCCATTACTATCTCTAGGAAATGATTGCCCATGTTCCAACCTTTCATCCTTGAAACCTAAGTGGAATGAACCACCATCATCAACATAATATTGCCTTGAAAGTTCTACAACAGCTCTGGCAGCTAGGCTTACATGTTCTGGGAACTCAGCCGCTGCTTGATCAGCAGAGGTAGCATCCTTAAATTTCATGTTCCAATTCTGCCTGCCAACAGAATAATGAACATTACCATCTCCAGGAAATGATTGCCCATGTTCCAACCTTTAATCCTAGAAACCTAATTGGCATGAACCACCATCATCAACACAATATTGCCTTGAAAGTTCTACAATAGCTCTTGCAGCTAGGCTTGCATATTTTTCAAACACAGCCCATGCTTGAGCAGCAGAGGTAGCATCCTTAAGTTTCATATTCCAATTTTGCCTGCCAACAAAATAATTACCATTACCATGTCAAGGAAATGATTGCCCATGTTCCAACCTTTCATCCTAGAAACCCAAGTGGCATGAACCACCATCATCAACATAATATTGCCTTGAAAGTTTTACAACAGCTCTGGCAGCTAAGGTTGCATGTTCTACAAAGTCGGCCGCTGCTTGAGCAGCAGAGGTAGCATCCTTAAATTTCATGTTCTAATACTGCCTGCCAACAGAAAAATTACCATCTTCAGGAAATGATTGCCCATATTCCAACCTTTCATCATAGAAACCTAATTGGCATGAACCACCATCATCAACACAATATTGCCTTGAAAGTTCTACAATAGCTCTTGCAGCCAGGCTCTCATATTTTGCAAACTCAGCCCATGCTTGAGTAGCAGAGGTAGCATCCTTAAGTTTCATGTTCCAATTCTGCCTGCCAACAAAAAAATTACCATTACCATCTCCAGGAAATGATTGCCCATGTTCCAACCTTTCATCCTTGAAACCTAAGTGGAATGAACCACCATCATCAACACAATATTGCCTTGAAAGTTTTACAACAGCTCTGGCAGCTAGGGTTGCATGTTCTACAAAGTCAGCCGCTGCTTGAGCAGCAGAGGTAGCATCCTTAAATTTCATGTTTCAATACTTCCTGCCAATAGAAAAATTACCATCTCCAGGAAATGATTGCCCATATTCCAACCTTTCATCCTTGAAACCTAATTGGCATGAACCACCATCATCAACACAATATTGCCTTAAAAGTCCTACAACAGCTCTGGCAGCTACGCTTGCATGTTCTGCAAACTCAGCCGCTGCTTGAGCAGCAGAGGTAGAATCCTTAAATTTCATGTTCCAATTCTGCCTACCAACAGAAAAATTACCATTACCATCTCTAGGAACTGATTGCCCATGTACCAACCTTTTATCCTTGAAACCTAAGTGGAATGAACCATCATCATCAACAAAATATTGCCTTGAAAGTTCTACAACAGCTCTGGCAGCTAGGCTTACATGTTCTGCAAACTCAGCCGCTGCTGGAGCAGCAGATGTAGCATCCTTAAATTTCATGTTCTAATTCTGCCTGCCAACAGAAAAATTACCATTACCATCTCCAGAAAATGATTGCCCATGTTCCAACCTTTCATCCCTGAAACCCGAGTGGCATGAACCACCATCATCAACACAATATTGCCTAGAAAGTCCTACAACAGTTTTGGCAGCTAGGCTTGCATGTTCTGCAAACTCAGCCCCTGCTTGAGCAGCAGAGATAGCATCCTTAAATTTCATGTTCCAATTCTGCCTGCCAGCAGAAAAATTGCCATTACTACCTCCAGGAAATGATTGCCCATGTTCCAACCTTTCATCCTTGAAACCTAAGTGGAATGAACCACCATCATCAACACAATATTGCCTTGAAAGTTCTACAACAGCTCTGGCAGCTAGGCTTACATGTTCTGCAAACTCAGCCGCTGCTTGATCAGCAGAGGTAGCATCCTTAAATTTCATGTTCCAATTCTGCCTGCCAACAGAATAATGAACATTACCATCTCCAGGAAATGATTGCCCATGTTCCAACCTTTAATCCTAGAAACCTAATTGGCATGAACCACCATCATCAACACAATATTGCCTTGAAAGTTCTACAATAGCTCTTGCAGCTAGGCTTGCATATTTTGCAAACTCAGCCCATGCTTGAGCAGCAGAGGTAGCATCCTTAAGTTTCATGTTCCAATTCTGCCTGCCAACAAAATAATTACCATTACCATGTCCAGGAACTGATTGCCCATGTTCCAACCTTTCATCCTAGAAACCCAAGTGGCATGAACCACCATCATCAACATAATATTGCCTTGAAAGTTTTACAACAGCTCTGGCAGCTAAGGTTGCATGTTCTGCAAAGTCGGCCGCTGCTTGAGCGGCAGAGGTAGCATCCTTAAATTTCATGTTCCAATACTGCCTGCCAACAGAATAATTACCATCTCCAGGAAATGATTGCCCATGTTCCAACCTTTCATCCTTGAAACCCAAGTGGCATGAACCACCATCATCAACACAATATTGCCTTGAAAGTTCTACAATAGCTCTTGCAGCCAGGCTTGCATATTTTGCAAACTCAGCCCATGCTTGAGCAGCAGAGGTAGCATCCTTAAGTTTCATGTTCCAATTCTGCCTGCCAACAAAAAATTACCATTACCATCTCCAGGAAATGATTGCCCATGTTCCAACCTTTCATCCTTGAAACCTAAGTGGAATGAACCACCCTCATCAACACAATATTGCCTTGAAAGTTTTACAACAGCTCTGGCAGCTAGGGTTGCATGTTCTACAAAGTCAGCCGCTGCTTGAGCAGCAGAGGTAGCATCCATAAATTTCATGTTTCAATACTTCCTGCCAATAGAAAAATTACCATCTCCAGGAAATGATTGCCCATATTCCAACCTTTCATCCTTGAAACCTAATTGGCATGAACCACCATCATCAACACAATATTGCCTTAAAAGTCCTACAACAGCTCTGGCAGCTACGCTTGCATGTTCTGCAAACTCAGCCGCTGCTTGAGCAGCAGAGGTAGAATCCTTTAATTTCATGTTCCAATTCTGCCTACCAACAGAAAAATTACCATTACCATCTCTAGGAACTGATTGCCCATGTACCAACCTTTTATCCTTGAAACCTAAGTGGAATGAACCATCATCATCAACAAAATATTGCCTTGAAAGTTCTACAACAGCTCTGGCAGCTAGGCTTACATGTTCTGCAAACTCAGCCGCTGCTGGAGCAGCAGATGTAGCATCCTTAAATTTCATGTTCTAATTCTGCCTGCCAACAGAAAAATTACCATTACCATCTCCAGAAAATGATTGCCCATGTTCCAACCTTTCATCCTTGAAACCCGAGTGGCATGAACCACCATCATCAACACAATATTGCCTAGAAAGTCCTACAACAGTTTTGGCAGCTAGGCTTGCATGTTCTGCAAACTCAGCCCCTGCTTGAGCAGCAGAGGTAGCATCCTTAAATTTCATGTTCCAATTCTGCCTGCCAGCAGAAAAATTGCCATTACTATCTCTAGGAAATGATTGCCCATGTTCCAACCTTTCATCCTTGAAACCTAAGTGGAATGAACCACCATCATCAACATAATATTGCCTTGAAAGTTCTACAACAGCTCTGGCAGCTAGGCTTACATGTTCTGGGAACTCAGCCGCTGCTTGATCAGCAGAGGTAGCATCCTTAAATTTCATGTTCCAATTCTGCCTGCCAACAGAATAATGAACATTACCATCTCCAGGAAATGATTGCCCATGTTCCAACCTTTAATCCTAGAAACCTAATTGGCATGAACCACCATCATCAACACAATATTGCCTTGAAAGTTCTACAATAGCTCTTGCAGCTAGGCTTGCATATTTTGCAAACTCAGCCCATGCTTGAGCAGCAGAGGTAGCATCCTTAAGTTTCATGTTCCAATTTTGCCTGCCAACAAAATAATTACCATTACCATGTCCAGGAAATGATTGCCCATGTTCCAACCTTTCATCCTAGAAACCCAAGTGGCATGAACCACCATCATCAACATAATATTGCCTTGAAAGTTTTACAACAGCTCTGGCAGCTAAGGTTGCATGTTCTACGAAGTCGGCCGCTGCTTGAGCAGCAGAGGTAGCATCCTTAAATTTCATGTTCCAATACTGCCTGCCAACAGAAAAATTACCATCTTCAGGAAATGATTGCCCATATTCCAACCTTTCATCATAGAAACCTAATTGGCATGAACCACCATCATCAACACAATATTGCCTTGAAAGTTCTACAATAGCTCTTGCAGCCAGGCTCTCATATTTTGCAAACTCAGCCCATGCTTGAGTAGCAGAGGTAGCATCCTTAAGTTTCATGTTCCAATTCTGCCTGCCAACAAAAAAATTACCATTACCATCTCCAGGAAATGATTGCCCATGTTCCAACCTTTCATCCTTGAAACCTAAGTGGAATGAACCACCATCATCAACACAATATTGCCTTGAAAGTTTTACAACAGCTCTGGCAGTTAGGGTTGCATGTTCTACAAAGTCAGCCGCTGCTTGAGCAGCAGAGGTAGCATCCTTAAATTTCATGTTTCAATACTCCCTGCCAATAGAAAAATTACCATCTTCAGGAAATGATTGCCCATATTCCAACCTTTCATCCTTGAAACCTAATTGGCATGAACCACCATCATCAACACAATATTGCCTTAAAAGTCCTACAACAGCTCTGGCATCTACGCTTGCATGTTCTGCAAACTCAGCCGCTGCTTGAGCAGCAGTGGTAGAATCCTTAAATTTCATGTTCCAATTCTGCCTACCAACAGAAAAATTACCATTACCATCTCTTGGAATTGATTGCCCATGTTCCAACCTTTTATCCTTGAAACCTAAGTGGAATGAACCATCATCATCAACAAAATATTGCCTTGAATGTTCTACAACAGCTCTGGCAGCTAGGCTTACATGTTCTGCAAACTCAGCCGCTGCTTGAGCAGCAGATGTAGCATCCTTAAATTTCATGTTCTAATTCTGCCTGCCAACAGAAAAATTACCATTACCATCTCCAGAAAATGATTGCCCATGTTCCAACCTTTCATCCTTGAAACCCGAGTGGCATGAACCACCATCATCAACACAATATTGCCTAGAAAGTCCTACAACAGTTTTGGCAGCTAGGCTTGCATGTTCTGCAAACTCAGCCCCTGCTTGAGCAGCAGAGATAGCATCCTTAAATTTCATGTTCCAATTCTGCCTGCCAGCAGAAAAATTGCCATTACTACCTCCTGGAAATGATTGCCCATGTTCCAACCTTTCATCCTTGAAACCTAAGTGGAATGAACCACCATCATCAACACAATATTGCCTTGAAAGTTCTACAACAGCTCTGGCAGCTAGGCTTACATGTTCTGCAAACTCAGCCGCTGCTTGATCAGCAGAGGTAGCATCCTTAAATTTCATGTTCCAATTCTGCCTGCCAACAGAATAATGAACATTACCATCTCCAGGAAATGATTGCCCATGTTCCAACCTTTAATCCTAGAAACCTAATTGGCATGAACCACCATCATCAACACAATATTGCCTTGAAAGTTCTACAATAGCTCTTGCAGCTAGGCTTGCATATTTTGCAAACTCAGCCCATGCTTGAGCAGCAGAGGTAGCATCCTTAAGTTTCATGTTCCAATTCTGCCTGCCAACAAAATAATTACCATTACCATGTCCAGGAAATGATTGCCCATGTTCCAACCTTTCATCCTAGAAACCCAAGTGGCATGAACCACCATCATCAACATAATATTGCCTTGAAAGTTTTACAACAGCTCTGGCAGCTAAGGTTGAATGTTCTGCATAGTCGGCCGCTGCTTGAGCAGCAGAGGTAGCATCCTTAAATTTAATGTTCCAATTCTGCCTGCCAACAGAAAAATTACCATTACCATCTCTAGGAAATGATTGCCCATGTTCCAACCTTTTAACCTTGAAACCTAAGTGGAATGAACCATCATCATCAACACAATATTGCCTTGAAAGTTCTATAACAGCTCTGGCAGGTAGGCTTACATGTTCTGCAAACTCAGCCGCTGCTTGAGCAGCAGGTGTAGTATCCTTAAATTTCATGTTCTAATTCTGCCTGCCAACAAAAAAATTAGCAATACGATCTCCAGGAAATGATTGCCCATGTTCCAACCTTTCATCCTTGAAACCCAAGTGGAATGAACCACCATCATCAACACAATATTGCCTAGAAAGTCCTACAATAGTTCTGGCAGCTAGGCTTGCATGTTCTACAAACTCAGCCCCTACTTGAGCAGCAGAGGTAGCATCCTTAAATTTCATGTTCCATGTTACGACCCAACTGGAGGGTCATGACTAGCACCCGGGCCATACCTGCTGAGCACCAACGTACATTTTATCTAACCTTTCTTATTATCTTTAAGGGCCAACAAGATCAATATAAATAGTAGACATGGATCATGAACATCCAACAATGAAAGATAATGTCATGAACATACATAACATGGGACGACAAGACTGTCAAGAAACTATATATAAGGTACGAGCTACCATGACACCATGAAAGACTATACAACAAAAATCAGCCGACAAGGCATTCTAAACCATACATAAGTCGAGACCTGTCTATGAGCCTCTAAAGGAACATAAGTGCTACAACATTGCCGGAACAGGGCCCCGACATACCCATAATGTCTATAACAAAAATGCATAGCAAGACCATGGCAAGTCCGGAGAAGGGATCTCGCCAATAACCGCTGAACTGGACAGCCTACTGTGGTGGGGGAGCTAGGTCTACCTGTCTATCAGGACCTGCAGCACGACATGCAGCATCCACAAATAAAAAGGACGTCAGTACGAATAAAGTACTGAGTATGTAAGGCAGGAAAGCATAAGTAAGAACAATAATGTAAACAGTGATAGGGAATATACAACCTGTGACATCTGGGTACCTCTGAGGGCTACTGACATGAAATACATGATACATACATATATATATACATAAACTTTTAAAACATACACCTTTGTGGGCATCACCATCATCATCTCGTACCCGGCCATAATAGGCTCGGTAAAACGTACCCGGCCATCATAGGGCTCGGTAGAATCGTACCCGGCCATGTGGAGCTCGATAAAACCCAACTGATCAGTGGTTTCACAATAGGTGCCATACCCGGCCGACTATAGCGCGGCTCGGTAGAGTAAAATAGATACATATATATGATGCATGCTGGACTCATTGGAATCATATTTTGAACCTTTCGGAGTGACGTAAGGTCGGTATCCTTCGTACACGTTATTAGGATTAAATCTTCATCAAGAATCTTATAAGAATCAGGAACTACCAACAACATTGATAATATAGGAATAAGAGAAGTAACATCAATATCAATCGTTTCATAAGAAGGGCAGCAATGTAAGTACTGCTAGCTTCTAAGAGTAGAGTATCTTTGGGAGCTCGTTCATTACATTATGTACAATCAGAGTCGTGCAAAAGAATGAAGGGGATAGCCTCACATACCTTGTATATACTGCCCAACCTCAAGCTATGCAAATGTCACGACTCCTTAGTCTACAATAAGAGAAATGACACTATCATTATCGTTTAAGCGTCGTAACTATTATGTATCGACCGCAACCTATTTTACGATGAAACGGACAGCACCTCCCCTATTTATATGACTTCCCACAAGTCAATACAATCACCAAACAGCCCAAACAACATCATTAATAATCATATTGAGCCTCCAAAACAGTCCACCAACTAACAACATTACTACCAAGCCTTTCGATATATATTTCACAAGTTCTAGCATCAACGACTTAGCCACAACTTGGATAATCTCAAATATATATAGAGTAAGAGGTTCCTTACCTTTAAACAGAAAGAACAATTCCAAATTGACCTTAATTTTCCACGAAATATCCTTTCAATTCTGCCACAAGAACAAGGAAGCGAAACTAGCAATTAATTCGGGTTTTTCGGCACTAGAATTACTTTAGAAGACTTGAAATCACCTAGGGTTGATATTAAAAACTTGAAGGTGTATTTACAGGACATAAAACACTTAAAACAACCTCCCACACGAGCTGGAACAACACAAAAATCAGCAACAACAAGAAGAACAAGAAACTTACTAGCGCCACGGGATTCCCGACATTTGATTTGTGTTGTTTGCCCTTTGTTTGGGTCTTGGATCATGAGAGAACCTTGAGAGACTGTTTTTAGGGTTATAAGGTCTGAATATACTGAAAAATAATGACTTAAAACGGGGTTGAGGTATCTTATATATGTCCATATGTCTTAAACCGCCTTTGTGGGCCCCATAGAGAGTAGCTTGGTGCACTCTCGTGAAAACGCGAATATCTCTCTATTCCGAGATCGTATAGATGAACGGTTTAATGCGTTGGAAACTAAACTCATAGATCTTCAATTTGATAGGTAGATCACCCCATAGTTCCAAGAACATTGGGAGAAAAATGCAGTAACATTTGACCTAAAGTTTAAGTAAAATTATAAACCTAAGTTGCGACAACTTTTATCGACTTTTGTTTCATAACTCGCTTGACTTCAAGACTTATGATGCGGATATTATATGATTCAAATATATTAAAACAAGACCTCTTGGGACAATTAATCACCTCTAGTGTTACCCGAAAATATGGGTTACAACATCCTTGATTCGTTTAACTTCTAATATTTGTTAACCACTCTTATACACCCTTGTATCGTTTAAGACCAATTGGATTAACTTCTTATCATCTCAAAGATAATATCTTCTTGGATTTATGTCGACTAACTTACGGCGTGATCTATGGTATGCGAATTTGCGTTGTAACATTCCAATTCTGCCTGCCAACAGAAAAATTACCATTACCATCTCCAGAAATGATTGCCCATGTTCAAACCTTTCATCCTTGAAACCTAAGTGGAATGAACATCCATCATCAACACAATATTGCCTTGAAAGTCCTACAATAGCTCTGGCAGCTAGGCTTGCATGTTCTGCAAATTTAGTCACTGCTTGAGCAGCAGAGGTAGCATCCTTAAATTTCATGTTCCAATTCTACCTACCAACAGAAAAATTACCATCTCCAGGAAATGATTGCCCATGTTCCAACCTTTCATCCTTGAAACCTAAGTGGAATGAACCACCATCATCAACACAATATTGCCTTGAAAGTTCTACAACAGCTCTGGAAGCTAGGCTTACATGTTCTGCAAACTCAGCCGCTGCTTGATCAGCAGAGGTAGCATCCTTAAATTTCATGTTCCAATTCTGCCTGCCAACAGAAAAATGAACATCTCAGGAAATGATTGCCCATGTTCCAACCTTTCATCCTAGAAACCCAAGTGGCATGAACAACCATTATCAACACAATATTGCCTAGAAAGTCCTACAACAGCTCTGGCAGCTAGGCTTGCATGTTCTACAAACTCAGCCCCTGCTTATGAAGCAGAGGTAGCATCCTTAAATTTAATGTTCCAATTCTGCCTGCCAATAGACAAATTACCATCTCCAGGAAATGATTGCCCATGTTCCAACCTTTCATCCTTGAAACCTAATTGGCATAAACCACCATCATCAACACAATATTGCCTTGAAAGTTCTACAATAGCTCTGGTAGCTAGGCTTGCATATTCTGCAAACTCAGCCCCTGCTTGAGCAGCAGAGGTAGCATTCTTAAACTTCATGTTCCAATTATGCCTGCCAACAGAAAAATTACCATTACATTCTCCAGGAAATGATTGCCTATGTTCCAAACTTTCATCCTTGAAACCTAAGTGGAATGAACCACCATCATCAATACAATATTGCCTTGAAAGTTCTACAATAGCTCTGGCAGCTAGGGTTGCATGTTCTGCAAAGTTGGCTGCTGCTTGAGCAGCAGAGGTAGCATCCTTAAATTTCATGTTCCAATTCTGCCTGCCAATAGAAAAATTACCATCTCCAGGAAATGATCGCCCATATTCCAACCTTTCATCCTTGAAACCTAAATGGAATGAACCACCATCATCAACACAATATTGCCTTGAACGTCCTACAACAGCTCTGGCAGCTAGGCTTGCATGTTCTGCAAACTCAGCCGCTGCTTGGGCAGCAGATGTAGCATCCTTAAATTTCATGTTCCAATTCTGCCTGCCAACAGAAAAATTACCTTTAGCTTCTCCAGGAAATGATTTCCCATGTTCCAACCTTTCATCCTTGAAACCTAAGTGGACAGAACCACCATTATCAACACAATATTGCCTTGAAAATTATACAATAGCTCGGGCAGCTAGGCCTACATGTTCTGCAAACTCAGCCACTGCTTGAGCAGCAGAGCTAGCATCCTTAAATTTCATATTCCAATTCTGCCTGCCAATAGACAAATTACCATCTCCAGGAAATGATTGCCCATGTTCCAACCTTTCATCCTTGAAACCTAAGTGGCATGAACCACCATTATCAACAAAATATTGCCTTGAAAGTTCTACAACAACTCTGGCAGCTAGGATTTCATGTTTTGCAAAGTCGGCCACTGCTTGAGCAGCAGAGGTAGCATCCTTAAATTTCATGTTCCAATTCTGCCTGCCAACAGAAAAATTACCATTACCAGGAAATGATTGCCCATGTTCCAACCTTTCATCCTTGAAACCTAAATGGACTAAACCACCATTATCAACACAATATTGCCTTGAAAGTTCTACAACAGCTCTGGCAGCTAGGGTTACATGTTCTGCAAAGTCGGCCGCTGCTTGAGCAGCAGAGGTAGCATCCTTAAATTTCATGTTCCAATTCTGCCTGCCAATAGAAAAAACCTAAGTGGCATGAACCACCATCATAAACACAATATTTCCTTGAAAGTTCTACAACACTTCTGGAAACTAGGCTTGCATGTTCTGCAAACTCAGCCGCTGCTTGAGCAGCAGATGTAGGATCCTTAAATTTTATGTTCCAATTCTGCCTGCCAACAGAAAAATTACCATTACTATCTCCATGAAATGATTGCCCATGTTCCAACCTTTCATCCTTGAAACCTAAGTGGCATGAAACACCATCATCAACACAATATTTCCTTGAAAGTTCTACAACACTTCTGGAAGCTAGGCTTGCATGTTCTGCAAACTCAGCCGCTGCTTGAGCAGCTGATGTAGCATCCTTAAATTTCATGTTCCAATTCTGCCTGCCAACAGAAAAGTTACCATTACTATCTCCAGGAAATGATTGCCCATGTTCCAACCTTTCATCCTAGAAACCTAAGTGGCATGAACCACCATCATCAATACAATATTGCCTAGAAAGTCCTACAATAGCTCTAGAAGCTAGGTTTGCATGTTTTGAAAACTCAGCCCCTGCTTGAGCAGCAGAGGTAGCATCCTTAAATTTCATGTTCTAATTCTGCCTGCCAATAGACAAATTACCATCTCCCGAAAATGATTGCCCATTATTCTAACCTTTCATCCTTGAAACCTAAGTGGCATGAACCACCATCATCAACACAATATTGCCTTAAAAGTCCTACAACAGCTCTGGCAGCTAGGCTTGCATGTGCTGTAATCTCAGCCGTTGCATGGGCAGCAAATGTAGCATCCTTAAATTTCATGTTCCAATTTTGCCTGCCAATAGAAAAAACCTAAGTGGCATGAACCACCATCATCAACACAATATTTCCTTTAAAGTTCTACAACACTTCTGGAAGCTAGGCTTGCATGTTCTGCAAACTCAGCCGCTGCTTGAGCAGCAGATGTAGCATCCTTAAATTTCATATTCCAATTCTGCATGCCAATAGAAAAATTACCATTACTATCTCCAGGAAATGATTGCCCATGTTCCAACCTTTCATCCTTGAAACCTAAGTGGCATGAACCACCATCATCAACACAATATTTCTTTGAAAGTTCTACAACACTTCTGGAAGCTAGGCTTGCATGTTCTGCAAACTCAGCTGCTGCTTGAGCAGCTGATGTAGCATCCTTAAATTTCATGTTCCAATTCTGCCTACCAACAGAAAAATTACCAATACTATCTGCAGGAAATGATTGCCCATGTTCCAACCTTTCATCCTAGAAACCCAAGTGGCATGAACCACCATCATCAACACAATATTGCCTAGAAAGTCCTACAATAACTCTAGTAGCTAGGTTTGCATGTTCTGAACACTCAGCCCCTACTTGAGCAGCAGAGGTAGCATCCTTAAATTTCATGTTCCAATTCTGCCTGCCAATAGACAAATTACCATCTCCAGGAAATGATTGCCCATGTTCCAACCTTTCATCCTTGAAACCTAATTGGCATAAACCACCATCATCAACACAATATTGCCTTGAAAGTTCTACAATAGCTCTGGTAGCTAGGCTTGCATATTCTGCAAACTCAGCCCCTGCTTGAGCAGCAGAGGTAGCATTCTTAAACTTCATGTTCCAATTATGCCTGCCAACAGAAAAATTACCATTACATTCTCCAGGAAATGATTGCCCATGTTCCAAACTTTCATCCTTGAAACCTAAGTGGAATGAACCACCATCATCAACACAATATTGCCTTGAAAGTTCTACAACAGCTCTGGCAGCTAGGGTTGCATGTTCTGCAAAGTTGGCCGCTGCTTGAGCAGCAGAGGTAGCATCCTTAAATTTCATGTTCCAATTCCGCCTGCCAATAGAAAAATTACCATCTCCAGGAAATGATCGCCCATATTCCAAACTTTCATCCTTGAAACCTAAATGGCATGAACCACCATCATCAACACAATATTGCCTTGAACGTCCTATAACAGCTCTGGCAGCTAGGCTTGCATGTTCTGTAAACTCAGCCGCTGCTTGGGCAGCAGATGTAGCATCCTTAAATTTCATGTTCCAATTCTACCTGCCAACAGAAAAATTACCTTTAGCTTCTCGAGGAAATGATTTCCCATGTTCCAACCTTTCATCCTTGAAACCTAAGTGGACAGAACCACCATTATCAACACAATATTGCCTTGAAAGTTCTACAATAGCTCGGGCAGCTAGGCCTACATGTTCTGCAAACTCAGCCACTGCTTGAGCAGCAGAGCTAGCATCCTTAAATTTCATGTTCCAATTCTGCCTGCCAATAGACAAATTACCATCTCCGGGAAATGATTGCCCATGTTCCAACCTTTCATCCTTGAAACCTAAGTGGCATGAACCACCATTATCAACAAAATATTGCCTTGAAAGTTCTACAACAGCTCTGGCAGCTAGGATTTCATGTTTTGCAAAGTCGGCCACTGCTTGAGCAGCAGAGGTAGCATCCTTAAATTTCATGTTCCAATTCTGCCTCCCAACAGAATAATTACCATTACCAGGAAATGATTGCCCATGTTCCAACCTTTCATCCTTGAAACCTAAGTGGACTAAACCACTATTATCAACACAATATTGCCTTGAAAGTTCTACAACAGCCCTGGCAGCTAGGGTTACATGTTCTGCAAAGTCAGCTGCTACTTGAGCAGCAGAGGTAGCATCCTTAAATTTCATATTCCAATTCCGCATGCCAATAGAAAAATTACAATATCTAGGAAATGATTGCCGATATTCCAACCTTTCATCCTTGAAACCTAATTGGCATGAACCACCATCATTAACACAATATTGCCTTGAAAGTCCTACAACAACTCTGGTAGCTAGGCTTGCATGTTCTGCAAACTCAGCCGCTGCTTGAGCAGCAGAGGTAGCATCCTTAAATTTCATGTTCCAATTCTGCCTTCCAATAGAAAAAACCTAAGTGGCATGAACCACCATCATAAACACAATATTTCCTTGAAAGTTCTACAACACTTCTGGAAGCTAGGCTTGCATGTTCTGCAAACTCAGCCGCTGCTTGAGCAGCTGATGTAGCATCCTTAAATTTCATGTTCCAATTCTGCCTGCCAACAGAACAATTACCATTACTATCTCCAGGAAATGATTGCCCATGTTCCAACCTTTCATCCTAGAAACCTAATTGGCATGAACCACCATCATGAACACAATATTGCCTAGAAAGTCCTACAATAGCTCTAGCAGCTAGGTTTGCATGTTTTGAAAACTCAGCCCCTGCTTGAGCAGCAGAGGTAGCATCCTTAAATTTCATGTTCTAATTCTGCCTGCCAATAGACAAATTACCATCTCCCGAAAATGATTGCCCATATTCTAACCTTTCATCCTTGAAACCTAAGTGGCATGAACCACCATCATCAACACAATATTGCCTTGAAAGTCCTACAACAACTCTGGTAGCTAGGCTTGCATGTTCTGCAAACTCAGCCGCTGCTTGAGCAGCAGAGGTAGCATCCTTAAATTTCATGTTCCAATTCTGCCTGCCAATAGAAAAAACCTAAGTGGCATGATCATGCCACCATCATCAACACAATATTTCCTTGAAAGTTCTACAACACTTCTGGAAGCTAGGCTTGCATGTTCTGCAAACTCAGCCGCTGCTTGAGTAGCTGATGTAGCATCCTTAAATTTCATGTTCCAATTCTGCCTACCAACAAAAAAATTACCAATATTATCTGCAGGAAATGATTGCCCATGTTCCAACCTTTCATCCTAGAAACCCAAGTGGCATGAACCACCATCATCAACACAATATTGCCTAAAAAGTCCTACAACAACTCTAGTAGCTAGGTTTGCATGTTCTGAACACTCAGCCCCTGCTTGAGCAGCAGAGGTAGCATCCTTAAATTTCATGTTCCAATTCTGCCTGCCAACAGAAAAATTACCATTACTATCTCCAGGAAATGATTGCCCATGTTGCAACCTTTCATCCTTGAAACCTAAGTGGCATGAACCACCATCATCAACACAATATTTCCTAGAAAGTTCTACAACACTTTTGGAAGCTAGGCTTGCATATTCTGCAAACTCAGCCGCTGCTTGAGCAGCTGATGTAGCATCCTTAAATTTCATGTTCCAATTCTGCCTGCCAACAGAAAAATTACCATTACTATCTCCAGGAAATAATTGCCCATGTTCCAACCTTTCATCCTAGAAACCTAAGTGGGATGAACCACCATCATCAACTGTATATTTCCTAGAAAGTCCTACAACAGCTCTGGCAGCTAGGTTAGCATGTTCTGCAAACTCAACCCTTGCTTGAGCAGCAGATGTACCATCCTTAAATTTCATGTTCCAATTCTGCCTGCCAATAGACAAATTACCATCTCCAGAAAATGATTGCCCATATTCCAACCTTTCATCCTTGAAACCTAAGTGGCATGAACCACCATCATCAACACAATATTGCCTTAAAAGTCCTACAACAGCTCTGGCAGCTAGGCTTGCATGTTCTGCTAACTCAGCCGCTGCTTGAGCAGAAGAGGTAGCATCCTTAATATCATGTTCCAATTCTGCCTACCAACAGAAAAATTACCATTACCATCTCTAGGAAATGATTTCCCATGTTCCAACCTTTTATCCTTGAAACCTAAGTGGCATGAACCACCATCATCAACACAATATTTCCTTGAAAGTTCTACAACAGCCCTGGCAGCTAGGCTTGCATGTTCTGCAAACTCAGCCGCTACTTGATCAGCAGAGGTAGCATCCTTAAATTTCATGTTCCAATTCTGCCTGCCAATAGAAAAATGACCATTAACATCTCCAGGAAATGATTGCCCATGTTCCATCCTTTCATCCTAGAAACCCAAGTGGCATGAACCACCATCATCAACACAATATTGCCTAGAAAGTCCTACAACAGTTCTGGCAGCTAAGCTTGCATGTTCTGCAAACTCAGCCCCTGCTTGAGCAGCAGAGGTAGCATCCTTAAATTTCATGTTCCAATTCTTCCTGCCAACAGAAAAATTGCCATTACCATTTCAAGGAAATGATTGCCCATATTCCAACCTTTCATCCTTGAAACCTAAGTGGAATGAGCCACCATCATCAACACAATATTGCCTTGAAAGTCCTACAACAGCTCTGGTAGCTAGGCTTGCTTATTCAGCAAACTTAGTCGCTGCTTGAGCAGTAGAGGTAGCATCCTTAAATTTCATGTTCCAATTTTTCCTGCCAACAGAAAAATTACCATCTCCAAAAAATGATTGCCCATGTTCCAACCTTTCATCCTTGAAACCTAAGTGGAATGAATCACCATCATCAACACAATATTGCCTTGAAAGTTTTACAATAGCTCTGGCAGCTAGGCTTACATGTTCTGCAAACTTATCCGCTACTTGATCAGCACAGGTAGCATCCTTAAATTTCATATTCCAATTCTGGCTGCCAACAGAAAAATGACCATAAACATCTCCAGGTAATGATAGCCCATGTTCCAACCTTTCATCGTAGAAACTCAAGTGGCATGTACCACCATCATCAACACAATATTGCCTTGAAAGTATTACAACAGTTCTGGCAGCTAGGCTTGCATGTTCTGCAAACTCAGCCGCTGCTCGAGAAGCAGATGTAGCATCCTTAAATTTCATGTTCCAATTCTGCCAGCCAACAGAAAAATTACCATTACCATCTCAGGAAATGATTGCCCATGTTCCAACCTTTCATCCTAGAAACCTAAGTGGCATGAACCACCATCCTCAACACAATATTACCTAGAAAGTCCTACAACAGCTCTGGCAGCTAGGTTTGCATGTTCTACAAACTCAGCCCCTGCTTGAGCAGCAGAGGTAGCATCCTTAAATTTCATGTTCAAATTCTGCCTGCCAATAGACAAATTACCATCTCCAGAAAATGATTGCCCATATTCTAACCTTTCATCCGTGAAACCTAATTGGCATGAACCACCATTATCAACACAATATTGCCTTGAAAGTTCTACAATAGTTCTGGCAGCTAGGCTTTCATATTCTGCAAACTCAGCACCTGCTTGAGCGGAAGAGGTAGCATCCTTAAATTCCATGTTCCAATTCTGCCTTCTAATAGAAGAATTACCATTACCATCTCCAGGAAATGATTGTCCATGTCCCAACCTTTCATCCTTGAAACATAAGTGGAATGAACCACCATTATCAACATAATATTGCCTTGAAAGTTCTACAACAGCTCTGGCAGCTAGGGTTGCATGCTCTGCAAAGTCGGCCGCTGCAAGAGCAGCAGAGGTAGCATCCTTAAATTTCATTTTCCAATTCTGCCTGCCAATAGAAAAATTACCATCTCCAGGAAATGATTGCCCATGTTCCAACCTTTCATCCTTGAAACCTAAGTGGCATGAACCACCATCATCAACATAATATTGCCTTGAAAGTCCTACAACAGCTCTGGCAGCTAGGCTTGCATGTTCTGCAAACTCAGCCGTTGCTTGAGCAGCAGAGGTAGCATCCTTAAATTTCATGTTCCAATTCTACCTGCCAACAGAAAAATTACCATTACCATCTCTAGGAAATGATTGCCCATGTTCCAACCTTTTATCCTTGAAACCTAAGTGGCATGAACCACCATCATCAACACAATATTTCCTTGAAAGTTCTACAATAACTCTGGCAGCTAGGCTTGCATGTTCTGCAAACTCAGCCGCTGCTTGGGCAGCAAATGTAGCATTCTTAAATTTCATGTTCCAATTCTGCCTGCCAATAGAAAAATTACCATTACCATCTCCCGGAAATGATTTCCCATGTTCCAACCTTTCATCCTTGAAACCTAAGTGGCATGAACCACCATTATCAACACAATATTGCCTTGAAGGTTCTACAACAGCTCGGGCAGTTAGGCCTGCATGTTCTGCAAACTCAGCCCCTGCTTGAGCAGCAGAGGTAGCATCCTTAAATTTCATGTTCCAATTCTGCCTGCCAACACAAAAATGACCATTAACATCTCCAGGAAATGATTGTCCATGTTCCAACCTTTCATCCTTGAAACCTAAGTTGCATGAACCACCATTATCAACACAATATTGCCTTAAAAGTTCTACAACAGCTCTGGCAGCTAGGGTTGCATATTCTGCAAAGTCGGCCGCTGCTAGAGCAGCAGAGGTAGCATCCTTAAATTTCATGTTCCAATTCTGCCTGCCAATAGAAAAATTACCATCTCCAGGAAATGATTGCCCATATTCCAATCTTTCATCCTTGAAACCTAATTGGCATGAACCACCATTATCAACACAATATTGCCTTGAAAGTCGTACAACAGCTCTGGCAGCTAAGCTTGCATGTTCTGCAAAGTTGGCAGCTGCTAGAGCAGCAGATGTAGCATCCTTAAATTTCATGTTCCAATTCTGCCTGCCAATAGAAAAATTACCATCTCCAGGAAATGGTTGCCCATATTCCAACCTTTCATCCTTGAAACCTAATTGGCATGAACCACCATCATCAACAAAATATTGACTTGAAATTTCTACAATAGCTCTGGCAGCTAGGCTTGCATATTCTGCAAATTCATCCCCTGCTTGAGCAGCAAAGGTAGCATCCTTAAATTTCATGTTCCAATTCTGCCTGCCAATTGAAAAATTACCATCTCCAGAAAATGATTGCCCATATTTCAACCTTTCATCCTTGAAACCTAATTGGCATGAACCACCATCATCAACACAATATTGCCTTGAAAGTCCTACAACAGCTCTGGCAGCTAGGCTTGCATGTTCTGCAAACTAAGCCGTTGCTTGAGCAGCAGAGGTAGCATCCTTAAATTTCATGTTCCAATTCTGCCTGCCAACAGAAAAATTACCATTACCATCTCTAGGAAATGATTGCCCATGTTCCAACCTTTTATACTTGAAACCTATGTGGCATGAACCACCATCATCAACACAATATTTCTTTGAAAGTTCTAAAACAACTCTGGCAGCTAGGCTTGCATGTTCTGCAAACTCAGCCGCTGCTTGGGCAGCAGATGTAGCATCCTTAAATTTCATGTTTCAATTCTACCTGCCAAAAGAAAAATTACCATTACCATCTCCAGGAAATGATTTCCCATGTTCCAACCTTTCATCCTTGAAACCAAAGTGGAAAGAACCACCATCATCAACACAATATTGCCTAAAAAGACCGACAACAGCTCTGGCAGCTAGGCTTGCATGTTCTGCAAACTCAGCCCCTTCTTGAGCAGCAGAGGTAGCATCTTTAAATTTCATGTTCCAATTCTGCCTGCCAATAGACAAATTACCATCTTCGGGAAATGATTGCCCATATTCCAATATTTCATCCTTGAAACCTAATTGGCATGAACCACCATCATCAACACAATATTGCCTTGAAAGTTCTACAATAGCTCTGGCAGCTAGGCTTGCATATTCTGCAAACTCAGCCCCTGCTTGAGCAGCAGAGGTAGCATCCTTAAATTTCATGTTCCAATTCTGCCTGCCAACAGACAAATTACCATTACCATCTGCAGGAAATGATTGCCCATGTTTCAACCTTTCATCCTTGAAACCTAAGTGGAATGAACCACCATTATCAACACAATATTGCCTTGAAAGTTCTACAATAGCTCTGGCCGCTAGGGTTGCATGTTCTGCAAAGTCGGCCGCTGCTTGAGCAGCAGAGGTAGCATCCTTAAATTTTATGTTCCAATTCTACCTGCCAATAGAAAAATTACCATCTCCAGGAAATGATTGCCCATATTCCAACCTTTCATCCTTGAAACCTAATTGGCATGAACCACCATCATCAACATAATATTGCCTTGAAAGTCCTACAACAGCTGTGGCAGCTAGGCTTGCATGTTCTGAAAACTCAGCCGCTGCTTGAGCAGCAGAGGTAGCATCCTTAAATTTTATGTTCCAATTCTGCCTGCCAAGAGAAAAATTACCATTACCATATCTAGGAAATGATTGCCCGTGTTGCAAACTTTTATCCTTGAAACCTAAGTGGCACGAACCACCATCATCAACATAATATTTCCTTGAAAGTTCTACAACACTTCTGGAAGCTAGGCTTGCATGTTCTGCAAACTTAGCCGCTGCTTGAGCAGCAGAAGTAGCATCATTAAATTTCATGTTCCAATTCTTCATGCTAACAGAAAAATTACCATTATTATCTCTAGGAAATGATTGTCCATGTTCCAACCTTTCATCCTTGAAACCTAAGTGGCATGAACCACCATTATCAACACAATATTGCCTTGAAAGTTCTACAACAGCTCTGGCAGCTAGGGTTGCATGTTCTGCAAAGTCGGTCGCTGCTTGGGCAGCAGAGGTAGCATCCTTAAATTTCATGTTCCAATTCTGCCTGCCAACACAAAAATGACCATTAACATCTCCAGGAAATGATTGTCCATGTTCCAACCTTTCATCCTTGAAACCTAAGTGGCATGAACCACCATTATCAACACAATATTGCCTTGAAAGTTCTACAACAGCTCTGGCAGCTAGGGTTTCATGTTCTGCAAAGTCAGCCGCTGCTTGAGCAGTAGAGGTAGCATCCTTAAATTTCATGTTCCAATTCTGCATGCCAATAGATAAATTACCATCTCCAGGAAATGATTGCCCATATTCCAACATTTCATCCTTAAACCCCAAGTGGCATGAACCACTATCATCAAGACAATATTGCCTTGAAAGTCCAACAACAGCTCTTGCAGCTAGGCTTGCATGTTCTGCAAACTTAGCCGCTGCTTGAGCAGCAGAGGTAGCATCCTTAAATTTCATGTTCCAATTTTTCCTGCCAATAGAAAAATTACTATCTCCAGGAAATGATTGCCCATGTTCCAACCTTTCATTCTTGAAACCTAAGTGGAATGAACCACCATCATCAACACAATATTGCCTTGAAAGTTCTACAACAACTCTGGCAGCTAGGGTTGCATGTTTTGAAAAGTCGGCCGTTGCTTCAGCAGCAGAGGTAGCATCCTTAAATTTCATGTTCCAATTCTGCCTGCCAAATGAAAAATTACCATCTCCAAGAAATGATTGTCCATATTCCAACCTTTCATCCTTGAAACCTAAGTGGCATGAACCACCATCATCAACACAATATTGCCTTGAAAGTCCTACAACAGCTCTTGCAGCTAGGCTTGCATGTTCTGTAAACTCAGCCGCTGCTTGAGCAGCAGAGGTAGCATCCTTATATTTCGTGTTCCAATTCTGCTTGCCAATAGAAAAATTTCCATTACCATCTCCAGGAAATGATTTCTAATGTTCCAACCTTTCATCCTTGAAACCTAAGTGGCATGAACCACCATCATCAACACAGTATTGCCTTGAAAGTTCTACAATAGCTCTGGCAGCTAGGCTATCATATTCTGCAAACTCAGCCCCTGCTTGAGCAGCAGAGGTAGCATCATTAAATTTCATGTTCCAATTCTGCCTGCCAACAGAAAAATTACCATTACCATCTCCAAGAAATGATTGCCCATGTTCCAACCTTTCATCCTTGAAACCTAAGTGGAATGAACCACCATCATCAACACAATATTGCCTTGAAAGTTCTACAATAGCTCTGGCCGTTAGGGTTGCATGTTCAGCAAAGTCGGCTGCTGCTTGAGCAGCAGAGGTAGCATCCTTAAATTTCATGTTCCAATTCTGCCTGGCAACACAAAAATGACCAGTAACATCTCCAGGAAATGATTGTCCATGTTCCAACCTTTCATCCTTGAAACCTAAGTGGCATGAACCACCATTATCAATAAAATATTTCCTTGAAAGTTCTACAATAGCTCGGGCAGCTAGGGTTGCATGTTCTGCAAAGTCGGCCGCTGCTTGAGCAGCAGAGGTAACATCCTTAAATTTCATGTTCCAATTCTGCCTGCCAATAGAAAAATTACCATCTCCAGGAAATGATTGCCCATATTCCAACCTTTCATCCTTGAAACCTAATTGGTATGAACCACCATCATCAACACAATATTGCCTTGAAAGTACTACAACAGCTCTGGCAGCTAGGCTGGCATGTTCTGCAAACTCAGCCGCTGCTTGAGCAGCAGAGGTAGCATCCTTAAATTTCATGTTCCAATTCTGCCTGCCAATAGAAAAATTACCATTTCCAGGAAATGATTGCCCATGTTCCAACCTTTCATCCTTGAAACCCAAGTGGCATGAACCACCATCATCAAGACAATATTGCTTTGAAGGTCCTAGAACAGCTCTGGCAGCTAGGCTTGCATGTTCTGCACACTTAGCCGCTGCTTGAGCAGCAGAGGTAGCATCTTTAAATTTCATGTTCCAATTTAGCTTGCCAACAGAAAAATTACCATCTCCAGGAAATGATTGCCCATGTTCCAACCTTTCATCCTTGAAACCTAAGTGGAATGAACCACCATCATCAACACAATATTGCCTTGAAAGTTCGACAACAGCTCTGGCAGCTAGGGTTGCATGTTCTGCAAACTCAGCCGTTGCTTGAGCAGCAGAGGTAGCATCCTTAAATTTCATGTTCCAATTCTACCTGCCAACAGAAAAATTACCATTACCATCTCTAGGAAATGATTGCCCATGTTCCAACCTTTTATCCTTGAAACCTAAGTGGCATGAACCACCATCATCAACACAATATTTCCTTGAAAGTTCTACAATAACTCTGGCAGCTAGGCTTGCATGTTCTGTAAACTCAGCCGCTGCTTGGGCAGCAAATGTAGCATTCTTAAATTTCATGTTCCAATTCTGCCTGCCAATAGAAAAATTACCATTACCATCTCCCGGAAATGATTTCCCATGTTCCAACCTTTCATCCTTGAAACCTAAGTGGCATGAACCACCATTATCAACACAATATTGCCTTGAAGGTTCTACAACAGCTCGGGCAGTTAGGCCTGCATGTTCTGCAAACTCAGCCCCTGCTTGAGCAGCAGAGGTAGCATCCTTAAATTTCATGTTCCAATTCTGCCTGCCAACACAAAAATGACCATTAACATCTCCAGGAAATGATTGTCCATGTTCCAACCTTTCATCCTTGAAACCTAAGTTGCATGAACCACCATTATCAACACAATATTGCCTTAAAAGTTCTACAACAGCTCTGGCAGCTAGGGTTGCATATTCTGCAAAGTCGGCCGCTGCTAGAGCAGCAGAGGTAGCATCCTTAAATTTCATGTTCCAATTCTGCCTGCCAATAGAAAAATTACCATCTCCAGGAAATGATTGCCCATATTCCAATCTTTCATCCTTGAAACCTAATTGGCATGAACCACCATTATCAACACAATATTGCCTTGAAAGTCGTACAACAGCTCTGGCAGCTAAGCTTGCATGTTCTGCAAAGTTGGCAGCTGCTAGAGCAGCAGATGTAGCATCCTTAAATTTCATGTTCCAATTCTGCCTGCCAATAGAAAAATTACCATCTCCAGGAAATGGTTGCCCATATTCCAACCTTTCATCCTTGAAACCTAATTGGCATGAACCACCATCATCAACAAAATATTGACTTGAAATTTCTACAATAGCTCTGGCAGCTAGGCTTGCATATTCTGCAAATTCATCCCCTGCTTGAGCAGCAAAGGTAGCATCCTTAAATTTCATGTTCCAATTCTGCCTGCCAATTGAAAAATTACCATCTCCAGAAAATGATTGCCCATATTTCAACCTTTCATCCTTGAAACCTAATTGGCATGAACCACCATCATCAACACAATATTGCCTTGAAAGTCCTACAACAGCTCTGGCAGCTAGGCTTGCATGTTCTGCAAACTAAGCCGTTGCTTGAGCAGCAGAGGTAGCATCCTTAAATTTCATGTTCCAATTCTGCCTGCCAACAGAAAAATTACCATTACCATCTCTAGGAAATGATTGCCCATGTTCCAACCTTTTATACTTGAAACCTATGTGGCATGAACCACCATCATCAACACAATATTTCTTTGAAAGTTCTAAAACAACTCTGGCAGCTAGGCTAGCATGTTCTGCAAACTCAGCCGCTGCTTGGGCAGCAGATGTAGCATCCTTAAATTTCATGTTTCAATTCTACCTGCCAAAAGAAAAATTACCATTACCATCTCCAGGAAATGATTTCCCATGTTCCAACCTTTCATCCTTGAAACCAAAGTGGAAAGAACCACCATCATCAACACAATATTGCCTAAAAAGACCGACAACAGCTCTGGCAGCTAGGCTTGCATGTTCTGCAAACTCAGCCCCTTCTTGAGCAGCAGAGGTAGCATCTTTAAATTTCATGTTCCAATTCTGCCTGCCAATAGACAAATTACCATCTTCGGGAAATGATTGCCCATATTCCAACATTTCATCCTTGAAACCTAATTGGCATGAACCACCATCATCAACACAATATTGCCTTGAAAGTTCTACAATAGCTCTGGCAGCTAGGCTTGCATATTCTGCAAACTCAGCCCCTGCTTGAGCAGCAGAGGTAGCATCCTTAAATTTCATGTTCCAATTCTGCCTGCCAACAGACAAATTACCATTACCATCTGCAGGAAATGATTGCCCATGTTTCAACCTTTCATCCTTGAAACCTAAGTGGAATGAACCACCATTATCAACACAATATTGCCTTGAAAGTTCTACAATAGCTCTGGCCGCTAGGGTTGCATGTTCTGCAAAGTCGGCCGCTGCTTGAGCAGCAGAGGTAGCATCCTTAAATTTTATGTTCCAATTCTACCTGCCAATAGAAAAATTACCATCTCCAGGAAATGATTGCCCATATTCCAACCTTTCATCCTTGAAACCTAATTGGCATGAACCACCATCATCAACATAATATTGCCTTGAAAGTCCTACAACAGCTGTGGCAGCTAGGCTTGCATGTTCTGAAAACTCAGCCGCTGCTTGAGCAGCAGAGGTAGCATCCTTAAATTTTATGTTCCAATTCTGCCTGCCAAGAGAAAAATTACCATTACCATATCTAGGAAATGATTGCCCGTGTTGCAAACTTTTATCCTTGAAACCTAAGTGGCACGAACCACCATCATCAACATAATATTTCCTTGAAAGTTCTACAACACTTCTGGAAGCTAGGCTTGCATGTTCTGCAAACTTAGCCGCTGCTTGAGCAGCAGAAGTAGCATCATTAAATTTCATGTTCCAATTCTTCATGCTAACAGAAAAATTACCATTATTATCTCTAGGAAATGATTGTCCATGTTCCAACCTTTCATCCTTGAAACCTAAGTGGCATGAACCACCATTATCAACACAATATTGCCTTGAAAGTTCTACAACAGCTCTGGCAGCTAGGGTTGCATGTTCTGCAAAGTCGGTCGCTGCTTGGGCAGCAGAGGTAGCATCCTTAAATTTCATGTTCCAATTCTGCCTGCCAACACAAAAATGACCATTAACATCTCCAGGAAATGATTGTCCATGTTCCAACCTTTCATCCTTGAAACCTAAGTGGCATGAACCACCATTATCAACACAATATTGCCTTGAAAGTTCTACAACAGCTCTGGCAGCTAGGGTTTCATGTTCTGCAAAGTCAGCCGCTGCTTGAGCAGTAGAGGTAGCATCCTTAAATTTCATGTTCCAATTCTGCATGCCAATAGATAAATTACCATCTCCAGGAAATGATTGCCCATATTCCAACATTTCATCCTTAAACCCCAAGTGGCATGAACCACTATCATCAAGACAATATTGCCTTGAAAGTCCAACAACAGCTCTTGCAGCTAGGCTTGCATGTTCTGCAAACTTAGCCGCTGCTTGAGCAGCAGAGGTAGCATCCTTAAATTTCATGTTCCAATTTTTCCTGCCAATAGAAAAATTACTATCTCCAGGAAATGATTGCCCATGTTCCAACCTTTCATTCTTGAAACCTAAGTGGAATGAACCACCATCATCAACACAATATTGCCTTGAAAGTTCTACAACAACTCTGGCAGCTAGGGTTGCATGTTTTGAAAAGTCGGCCGTTGCTTCAGCAGCAGAGGTAGCATCCTTAAATTTCATGTTCCAATTCTGCCTGCCAAATGAAAAATTACCATCTCCAAGAAATGATTGTCCATATTCCAACCTTTCATCCTTGAAACCTAAGTGGCATGAACCACCATCATCAACACAATATTGCCTTGAAAGTCCTACAACAGCTCTTGCAGCTAGGCTTGCATGTTCTGTAAACTCAGCCGCTGCTTGAGCAGCAGAGGTAGCATCCTTATATTTCGTGTTCCAATTCTGCTTGCCAATAGAAAAATTTCCATTACCATCTCCAGGAAATGATTTCTAATGTTCCAACCTTTCATCCTTGAAACCTAAGTGGCATGAACCACCATCATCAACACAGTATTGCCTTGAAAGTTCTACAATAGCTCTGGCAGCTAGGCTATCATATTCTGCAAACTCAGCCCCTGCTTGAGCAGCAGAGGTAGCATCATTAAATTTCATGTTCCAATTCTGCCTGCCAACAGAAAAATTACCATTACCATCTCCAAGAAATGATTGCCCATGTTCCAACCTTTCATCCTTGAAACCTAAGTGGAATGAACCACCATCATCAACACAATATTGCCTTGAAAGTTCTACAATAGCTCTGGCCGTTAGGGTTGCATGTTCAGCAAAGTCGGCTGCTGCTTGAGCAGCAGAGGTAGCATCCTTAAATTTCATGTTCCAATTCTGCCTGGCAACACAAAAATGACCAGTAACATCTCCAGGAAATGATTGTCCATGTTCCAACCTTTCATCCTTGAAACCTAAGTGGCATGAACCACCATTATCAATAAAATATTTCCTTGAAAGTTCTACAATAGCTTCGGGCAGCTAGGGTTGCATGTTCTGCAAAGTCGGCCGCTGCTTGAGCAGCAGAGGTAACATCCTTAAATTTCATGTTCCAATTCTGCCTGCCAATAGAAAAATTACCATCTCCAGGAAATGATTGCCCATATTCCAACCTTTCATCCTTGAAACCTAATTGGTATGAACCACCATCATCAACACAATATTGCCTTGAAAGTACTACAACAGCTCTGGCAGCTAGGCTGGCATGTTCTGCAAACTCAGCCGCTGCTTGAGCAGCAGAGGTAGCATCCTTAAATTTCATGTTCCAATTCTGCCTGCCAATAGAAAAATTACCATTTCCAGGAAATGATTGCCCATGTTCCAACCTTTCATCCTTGAAACCCAAGTGGCATGAACCACCATCATCAAGACAATATTGCTTTGAAGGTCCTAGAACAGCTCTGGCAGCTAGGCTTGCATGTTCTGCACACTTAGCCGCTGCTTGAGCAGCAGAGGTAGCATCTTTAAATTTCATGTTCCAATTTAGCTTGCCAACAGAAAAATTACCATCTCCAGGAAATGATTGCCCATGTTCCAACCTTTCATCCTTGAAACCTAAGTGGAATGAACCACCATCATCAACACAATATTGCCTTGAAAGTTCGACAACAGCTCTGGCAGCTAGGGTTGCATGTTCTGCAAAGTCGGCCGCTGCTTGAGCAGCAGAGGTAGTATCCTTAAATTTCATGTTCCAATTCTGCCTGCCAATAGGAAAATTACCATCTCCGGGAAATGATTGCCCATATTCCAACCTTTCATCCTTGAAACCTAATTGGCATGAACCACCATCATCAACACAATATTGCCTTGAAAGTCCTACAACAGCTCTGGCAGCTAGGCTGGCGTGTTCTGCAAACTCAGCCGCTGCTTGAGCAGTAGAGGTAGCATCCTTAAATTTCATTTTCCAATTCTGCCTGCCAATAGAAAAATTACCATCTCCAGAAAATGATTGCCCATGTTCCAACCTTTCATCCTTGAAACCCAAGTGGCATGAACGACCATCATCAAGACAATATTGCCTTGAAAGTCTTACAACAGCTCTGGCAGCTAGGCTTGCATGTTCTGCACACTTAGCCGCTGCTTGAGCAGCAGAGGTAGCATCCTTAAATTTCATGTTCCAATTTTGCCTGCCAACAGAAAAATTACCATCTCCAGGAAATGATTGCCCATGTTCCAACCTTTCATCCTTGAAACCTAAGTGGAATGAACCACCATCATCAATACAATATTGCCTTGAAAGTTATACAATAGCTCTGGCAGCTAGGGTTGCATGTTCTGCAAAGTCGGCCGCTGCTTGAGCAGTAGAGGTAGTATCCTTAAATTTCATTTTCCAATTCTGCCTGCCAATAGAAAAATTACCATTTCCAGGAAATGATTGCCAATATTCCAACCTTTCATCCTTGAAACCTAAGTGGCATGAACCACCATCATCAACACAATATTGCCTTGAAAGTCTTACAACAGCTCTAGTCGCTAGGCTTGCATGTTCTGCAAACTCAGTCGCTGCTTGAGCAGCAGAGGTAGCATCCTTAAATTTCATGTTACAATTTTGCCTGCCAATAGAAAAATTACCATTACCATCTCCAGGAAATGAATTCCCATGTTCCAACCTTTCTTCCTTGAAACCTAAGTGGCACGAACCACCATCATCAATACAATATTGCCTTTAAGGTTCTACAATAGCTCAGCCAGCTACGCTAGCATATTCTGCAAACTCAGCCCCTGCTTGAACAGCAGAGATAGCATCCTTAAATTTCATGTTCCAATTCTGCCTGCCAACAGAAAAATTACCATTAGCATCTATAGGAAATGATTGCCCATGTTCCAACCTTTCATTCTCGTAACCTAAGTGGAATGAATGACCATCATCAGCACAATATTGCCTTGAAAGTTCTACAACAGCTCTAGCAGCTAGGGTTGCATGTTCTGCAAAGTCGGCCGCTGCTTGAGCAGCAGAGGTAGCATCCTTAAATTTCATGTTTCAATTCTACCTGCCAAAAGAAAAATTACCATTACCATCTCCAGGAAATAATTTCCCATGTTCCAACCTTTCATCCTTGAAACCAAAGTGGAAAGAACCACCATCATCAACACAATATTGCCTAAAAAGACCGACAACAGCTCTGGCAGCTAGGCTTGCATGTTCTGCAAACTCAGCCCCTTCTTGAGCAGCAGAGGTAGCATCTTTAAATTTCATGTTCCAATTCTGCCTGCCAATAGACAAATTACCATCTTCGGGAAATGATTGCCCATATTCCAACATTTCATCCTTGAAACCTAATTGGCATGAACCACCATCATCAACACAATATTGCCTTGAAAGTTCTACAATAGCTCTGGCAGCTAGGCTTGCATATTCTGCAAACTCAGCCCCTGCTTGAGCAGCAGAGGTAGCATCCTTAAATTTCATGTTCCAATTCTGCCTGCCAACAGACAAATTACCATTACCATCTGCAGGAAATGATTGCCCATGTTTCAACCTTTCATCCTTGAAACCTAAGTGGAATGAACCACCATTATCAACACAATATTGCCTTGAAAGTTCTACAATAGCTCTGGCCGCTAGGGTTGCATGTTCTGCAAAGTCGGCCGCTGCTTGAGCAGCAAAGGTAGCATCCTTAAATTTTATGTTCCAATTCTACCTGCCAATAGAAAAATTACCATCTCCAGGAAATGATTGCCCATATTCCAACCTTTCATCCTTGAAACCTAATTGGCATGAACCACCATCATCAACATAATATTGCCTTGAAAGTCCTACAACAGCTGTGGCAGCTAGGCTTGCATGTTTTGAAAACTCAGCCGCTGCTTGAGCAGCAGAGGTAGCATCCTTAAATTTTATGTTCCAATTCTGCCTGCCAAGAGAAAAATTACCATTACCATATCTAGGAAATGATTGCCCGTGTTGCAAACTTTTATCCTTGAAACCTAAGTGGCACGAACCACCATCATCAACATAATATTTCCTTGAAAGTTCTACAACACTTCTGGAAGCTAGGCTTGCATGTTCTGCAAACTTAGCCGCTGCTTGAGCAGCAGAAGTAGCATCATTAAATTTCATGTTCCAATTCTTCATGCTAACAGAAAAATTACCATTATTATCTATAGGAAATGATTGTCCATGTTCCAACCTTTCATCCTTGAAACCTAAGTGGCATGAACCACCATTATCAACACAATATTGCCTTGAAAGTTCTACAACAGCTCTGGCAGCTAGGGTTGCATGTTCTGCAAAGTCGGTCGCTGCTTGGGCAGCAGAGGTAGCATCCTTAAATTTCATGTTCCAATTCTGCCTGCCAACACAAAAATGACCATTAACATCTCCAGGAAATGATTGTCCATGTTCCAACCTTTCATCCTTGAAACCTAAGTGGCATGAACCACCATTATCAACACAATATTGCCTTGAAAGTTCTACAACAGCTCTGGCAGCTAGGGTTTCATGTTCTGCAAAGTCAGCCGCTGCTTGAGCAGTAGAGGTAGCATCCTTAAATTTCATGTTCCAATTCTGCATGCCAATAGATAAATTACCATCTCCAGGAAATGATTGCCCATATTCCAACATTTCATCCTTAAACCCCAAGTGGCATGAACCACTATCAT